>NC_089986.1:5326500-6015000 GCF_036417845.1 Apteryx mantelli
TTTAAAGTGTTGCCTTCATGGAAAGGATTAAAAAAAATCCATAGAAAGACGACTGTGTTAGATGTGTGGCAGAAAGCTTTCCGTATCAAGATGAGCAACCTATTACTGGGATCATATTTCCCAACGTAAAGGGGTTTATTGCATTCTAAAGCAAAGGCATGTAGCTTACCTCATTGAAGACAGGGTACATAACAGCATAAAGTGGCATGGAAACCATAGAAGTGGTCTCTGCTTCATTCTTCATCTCTTCCATTGTCATCCTCATTCAAAGACCCACTTCTCAAGAAAAATGCTATAGAAGCATAAAACTCCTCATTCACTGAAGCGTTTCTTCTTTTTCCTCGTTGTGCAAGAATAAAGAACTTAAAAAGTATATTGTCCTTGGGAAGCATGAGGGGGAAAAAGAAAAAAAAATTAAGACTGCTTATGACTGAAGTTTCTAAAAATGAAAAAGCACAGAACAACACTAAGTTTACTATTGCCCGAAAAGTAGGAATTATTTTATGGCAGGAGTTTAAGTAAATATGTTTCCACTTAATGGAATTTCAAAACCCTAGTTCAAATTTATTAAATGAGCACATATCTTCAGTAAAGTACTACTGAAAAGCTTTGGCTTAAGTTCTTATATAACTCGTTTTCCTGAAAGCAGTGATTTTATTTAATACACAAAACTTAAATCTTGCCACCACTGGTAAGCAACCGCATAAGATTCCTGGCAACTCTTATATGTGAAAAGCTTTGTTTAAAAGCATTAAAACGCTGCGAACCCAAAATACTAATAGATGTGTTATGATACAGCTAGCATTAAAAACTAGATACATATTCTAAAATACATAGTACTTGTAGCAAGTTACGATTCTGTTGAAAAGAACACTAATGAATATTACAGAACACAAATATCAGTGCCTGCTTCCTACCCATCTGAGTTCTGAATACTACATCGTTGTTTTTGTATAAGCAGAGGTCTTGTTTCCAGTCAGGGTGTGTCAACAGCTACGTTAACTCAATAGAAAATTGTTCCAGTAACTGCACCTAGTTTTTGGAAGTTCTCCACCCAGTCCAGCTCATCCTCTCCAACATTAAGCGATCACTGTTCAGACCCAGAAGCAACGCGGAAAAAAGGGCACCCTGTAGTTCATAAGAAATCTCTGTAAAAGTATGCTGTATTTTTTGTTGAACAGGTCAAGATTCTTTTAGAGTATTTTACAGAAAATATTTGAGTTTATGGACTTAAAGTCCAAGTTTGGATTAAAGATGCACAGAGATAGATTTACTTTCTTGACACACTCTTATTTTTCCTAATTGCTAGGAGAATTCTTCAGACATCAGGCATTTGTGTATTCAAGTATTGGATTTTATTGGCATTTTAGTGTAAAGACAGCGCAAAGGGAATTTAAGAACTATCACAAGCTATTACAGTAATCAGTATCATTTCTCAGTAGTTTGAATAGGTTAAAATGCCAAAATGTTTCTTCTAGCTATATTCCTCCTTACGCTTTGCAGTGGCTAGGAGTCTTCTGCATGAAAGCATTTAAATAGAAAAAAAAAGTTCATTTTGCCCAGGACAGGTATATAGGAGTTAACTATAATTATACAAAGGGAAAATTGTTATTGGTTACAGTAAGCACAGAGAGGAACTTGGATGACTACAAATATCATGCATGTCATATCTAAGCATATGACTAGGTGGTTTGAATTTAACCAAAAAGTGAGAAATCAAGTAAAAAACTAGTCACGTTGTAGAAACAGCCCATAGTTAAGAAAAGTTCTGAAAAAAATTAATATGACTATCGTAAGAAGTGACTGTTCTTTATGCAAGTCTTCTGACATGAATTACCTATTGTAATTTTTTTTAATCTTCATTTCATGTATTGTTCAAGCCCTTCATCATGACATACACAGGCAGATTCTTGTAGCCATAAAAAGGCCTACTATGATTTTAAAAAAAGCATCTGATCATATGAGGAATGTCCACATAGATGGAACTGCAGAATTAGGATTCTCACATTTATATCACTTACCAGCAATTATTTTACAGCTGTCAAGAACACAGAAGAATACAAGTGAGTATTCATTGCACCTCAAAGTTAAGTATATTTAAAGAATTTGTTTCAAAGTTATAAAACCATGCAAGGTCTACTCAAATATTAGAGGGGAAAATACTAGTTTAAACAAGTTTTCATTCACAACTGCAAGTATCAGCTGTCCTACTTATTACAGGTGCATATTCCCTGTACTAAATAACTCAGGCACATAAGTGCCAGAGTGGGGTGGGAAGGGAGGAGGGAGAACTGTTTATTTTACTGTTTAATTCTATGTTTCTGCAAGTTAAGCAGAAAGAAATAATCAAGTGACATACTACACAAAGGAGGACCTCTGAAGAGAGCATTTTCAGATTAATTTACTGCAAGTTTTTACCTAAATTATTGTCATCAGTAGATTTTTAGCTTAGTTTAAGACAGCCCTATCAGGTAATTGAACATTGCTCTAGTCTTCCTAAAACAAGATTTTTGATCTCAGGAGGGAGAGGAGGGAGGATAAAAACCAACCATTAGATAAAATTACACTGTTTACCAGTTAGCAGTATGCACAAGGAAAAAATGCTAACTGAAAAGATGTGCTTTATGATGATGAAAAACTATTATATCATAGACTACAATGAACAACCCATTTACTCCTGAACAGCTCCTGAACAGCCATAAACTATTACTAATCTATGGTACAGTTTAACCTGCCATATAGAAACAAATATACACAATCTATCATCTCTTTACCAGACACCAACGCTCAAAAAACAAAAACAGACCTGGGATTTATATTAATACAAAGGATACAAGTGTTGTGACTGAGGACAAGAGGTGGTTTTAAAAACATGTGCACACAAAAATCATGTAAGAAACACCAAGTACTTTTGTTGCCAGCCTATGAAGAGAAATATAGTCAAGATACCATTAGCCCTGGTTGCCTGTTACTCTGTAAAGCTTCCCATTTTCCAGAAGATAATTGCATAACAACATGACACTGAATTACCTAGTGCATCTGACTGCTAATATCACCACACTATGTATCTTCATAACTAGAAAGTGACTTCTTTACATCTTTGATATGTAATTTAGGCATACTGCAATCTTTGATAGTGAAAAATAGCAGGGAATAGAGTCTTTCCAAAAAATCACATTCATTTGTGTTACGGAAAGATAGCTTGTCACAGCTGCGCTAAAACACATACAAATAATATCTTAGAAGGAGGTCTTAATCCTGATTATGGGCTGAATCGCTATGGAAACAAAAATCAGTTCTATTATTTAGATAAATTATTAGAAAGTCCATGAGCCTTCAGAAGGGCCTGACCAAAGCCAAAGTTTACATGAAAATTATCATGCAGGTTTAACATTATTTTTGGTCTGTGATCAAGAGCCGTCACGTGCATAGCACCAAGACTTACAGCGACACTGTCTTCTGAAAGCTTAACTCCAGTTCACCAGAATCTCAAAACAGTCTTTTAATTGAGATAAGTTTACACTAGTTCCACTAACCATTTAACTTAGTTTTTACATTCTCCAGAAGATGGAATAAAATTCTGTGAAAACATGATGTTAGAACAGCACAATGTAGTTCTGTGCTAACTGAGCTCAGACGATTCCTGGCAAACTACTACCAAAAGATGCACAACGGTGTTTCGCAGCTGGCATAGAACTTGTTAACTGGTCTGAGAAGGCAAGAAAACAGTCAGATCTACTGTCTGGGGATAAACACAGACTGCCAAATATGAACTGCACGTAAGCCTGATTTTTATTACAGTGATCCCACGGATTCAAACACTGCTATACCTACTGGCTAACAGGCTAAGTCATGCTTTACGTTACATCGGATGAAATCAGCCAGAGAGAATGAACAGGATGGATACAAGGGAATTTAGAGAGAATCTACATTTGAAAACAATGCCAAGGTGCCTGTCTACAATCCTGTCTGCTCAGTCTTAAGTCAAACACATCAAGAGATGTATTGGCATGTGTATCAAGAGATGTATTGACATGGAGTATGCTTTCACCGTCAGTACAAATCTTGCATTCTACCCTTTAAAGTTTCAGCACTAAAGTATTATTATTCCAGCTATTCAGTAAGCACTGAGAGAATCTGTAAATTTTAGCCGATGAACAAATTCCAAAGAATTCTTTGATGGACCTATTCCTCTAATATCTACCCAATGACATTTTAAATCATTCTGCTCAACTATGTCATAAAAAATCCTTAAGATAAACTTCCCGTAAGCCAAAAAGAATATATAGGAAAAAACCCCACGCTTGCTGAATTTTACAACTACTCTTAATGGTGACCAAAGTAAAAGCTTGCTTTTCCTAATCTATGTCACTGACAGATTTTTGGTAAAGGACTAAATCAAGTAGCAGAAATACAGCTACTTAATGAGAATACCGCTACAGTTTACAGTAATCTTCCCCAAACTTGTATTTGCTCATTGGCCAGCATGAAAGCCAGTGAGATATCTATGAACATGTGTTTGTTTAATACTAGCTTTTCAAATTGTGTTTAAAGAGAGCACAGCACCTTAATTGTAACTGTAAAGAAATTTTTATTTTAAATAACAGAAACATTATGCATCAACTAGCATAACTCAGGATTGAAATCCTGCCACCGGTAGACCTACCTATGCCAGTATAATGCTGCGTCTATCCCACTCTCCAGGCTCCGTATACCTTAAATCTGGAAAACCTTAAGCACCTAGACATTAACGCCTAATCACAATCTTTCTTTTAAGAAAGCACTGAAGAGGAAGAAGGCCCCAAGTAGTGATCTACCAGATTGATGATTTCAATAGTTGGCTTCTAGGGTAGAACCAAAATTACAACTCTACAATTGCTGGTAAAAGCTGCTCTTATTACCCAAAAGTTCTGTTCCACCTTTTGTGGTGAGGATTCAAGAACATCAGGTTAAAGAAAAAGCCCTCCAAAATCCACATTTTACAAAAAAACCCTAATTCATGCTCAAGAAGAAAGAGGTGGGGAAGGGAAATAGCAGTTAGCGTGAATATTATCCCAGATTCACAGAGACAAAAAGCTCGGCCTTTATTTGTAAATGTGCACAGTAGTCAAGTATTTCTTAGAAAAGAAAGTCTCATTAATTAACTAATTACAGGTGCAAATTTTATGGGGGGGGAATAGAGTATACTATTTTAAGTGTACACATACCCCCACCCAGCTTGGTTGCTTTATTATGCTCCCCTCATTAATGGTCATTTAAAAAACAGTTAAAAATGCTTCTTCCTTTTCAGACACTAACTTACCTGCTAGCACTATACTTCAGTTATAGATTGTAATCATTTCCCATTGTATAACTTAAAGTATATGGTATAAAGCCTTTAAGCTTTGTACTTAAGATATAGAACTACTTTTCTTCTTTTAAAAATTGAAGAGACTTCATGATGCAGTATGCATTTGCAAAAAGACTGCCAGAAAACACTACAGCAGCTGATCTTTCAGACCCAGAAAAGCAAGGCTTTGGCTAAATAAGAATACTAAGAAGGTTAGGCTGGCTTGAGACATTTGGAAGTTAATTCCTTGTCATTCATTTTCTGAAGGTCTCCTGATTCAGCTTTCTGAAGGGCAAGCAAGAAACACCATTTCTACATATTGTGAAGAACTACCTCACCTTCTCTGGGGGGAAAAAAACAAAAAAACAAAAAAGAAAAGAAAAAAACCACAAACCGAAAAACACCCCCGGATCTAGCTGACAAGTACAGGTTTCTGCTTTTAGCTACTGCAACCCTTAGAGAAACCAAAGGCCTACACCAAAGAAAATATCGCTTTTACCTCAACTTTCATTCCCTGTGCAGCATACTAGCCATCTGGGGGTGGGGGACCAAATGTGAAGACAGACATCTTTTTCCTTGGAATGAGGCGAGTAAGGAGAAAAAGGTTGATGTGTGTATGGGGAGCGGGGAAAGGGATGAGGACTGAAAAGCCAAGTCTGATCAATACATATCTTCTCCAGTGTCCTGTCTGAAAGTCATCAGTAACACATTTCAGAGGAACACATTAAAAAAAAAAATCTCAACAAAACATTAGATCCAACCGCTTTAATTTTCAAAATCAGAAGAGACTTCAAAATTTAAGTTTCAACACTCACTTTCAGACCATTCATTGGAATTAGCATACAGTTCAACTGCGATGACAACTTCTGTATTCCAAAATCAGTAAAGATAACCAGAAACAGTTAAAAAGGCACTCTACTGTACTAGTTTCATGTTCTAATTTGTATACCCAATACTTTCACTGAAAGGATAACAAAGAGCATTGTCAGAAGACAGCATTGAAGTTTTAAAAGGATCTTTAAACACCTTCTGCTAAAGAGATATGCAGTTTTCAAATACACTATAGCCACTTACACTTGAGTTCACTCTGACAAAGCATAACTGCTTATGCACTATATTACTGTGAGAGCAATTCACATGACTAACTCAGAAGTCACACAAGCAATTCACAATAAACCCAAGAAGTCTACTTTTAGTATCAGATTAACTTTAAAAAAAAATACAAACTTATTCCGGAATCACTCTTATAATTAATTCACATTCCTTTGCAATGCTGAACTCCAAAATGAGGATGATTTAATCTTTCCTAATATATCTAATTTTTGTGCTTGCCACATGAGGAACAAGAATAGCCTCCTGGACTGTACCTCAATTTCACTAGTTACCCAAATGAAAGTTATTTTAACTGAAACAGGTCACTATTCTTAGCATGCAAAATGGAAGCAACGTACTTGAGATTCTTTTTCAAGTTCCTCCCCCCACTTTGGGAATTTGAAACTAAAGATAATATTTCTGTCTCTATTATTCTATCAAATACTCTAAGAAATTAGATACAAACAAAACCACTTTAAAAGACACAAACACGTTTCAAGACGTAAATGAACCACAGGAAGCAGCTGCTTCCTCCGATACAGAAGAGACACAAGCCTGGCCCAAGGTTTCAGCCACCTACCTGCGCCCCCAACACCCGTAAGCGGCGGGAATGAAGCAGAGCCGCCGGGTAAGGGAGCGGTTTAGAGGGACACCCCGGCGTTTACTTCGCCGTCTCTCCAGGCTGTAATTAAAGCAGCCCGGGCAGCGCTGCGGGCCGGCCGAGCCGCGGCCGCGGAGCGGGGCTGCGGGGCACTTTCGCTTTCTGCAGAAATGGTCGTTCCCCCCCCCCCCCCCCGGAGAAACCCTGCCCGCACCGTGGGGCGCTCCCGCTCCCGCGGCGGGGCCGAGCCGAGCCGCCACCTGACAACGCTCCTCGCAAGCGTGAGGGCGAGCTAAAAATACACATCCGGGCCTGCGTCTGCCAGGCGCGGGCGTCCACCCGGAGAGCGCCGCCGGGGGCCGGGGCCGGTCCAGCCTCCCTCCCCCCCGGCCCAGCACGGGGGGCCCCGAACCCCTACAAGGCCGCGGGAGCGGGGGGCGCCGGAAGGGCGGCGAGAAGGACGAGCCCGCGCCAGGCCTCGCCCCCGCCTCGGACCAAGGGGAAGCCGGTCACCTGCCTGCCCGCGCCAGCCCCCCGCGGCGGGGGTTTGGGGAGGGGAAGGGGGCGCCTCCCTCGCTCCCTGCCGCACGGCGGGGCCCGCCCGGCCCGGCCTCGCCTCAGGGCGGCGCTGCCGGCGTCCCCCCACCGCTCCGCCGCGGCTCGGCCGCCCCCGCCGCCCGCCCCAGACCCTCAGCCAGGCCCCAATGCTCGAAGGCGTTTTACGCTCCTAGCGCAGCGCAGCCTCGAAGGGAGAGCGAGGCCCTACGCAAACACACTAACGACCCCCCTCCCTCGCCTCCCCCCTCCCCCGAGCGCACGCGCTACCCCGCGGGCACGCGCCAGCGGCAACCCGGCACCTTACCGTCCCCCCCCCCGCCCCGCCGAGCCCCCAGCGCTCCTGAGTGGGCTTCGCCGCCGCGCCGGAAGTGCCTGCGAGGAGGAAGCGTCCGCCGTGTTACCACACACCAGGCGTTGTCCGGAACTGGCCGGCGGCCGCGCAGGCCCCTGGGACTTGCAGTCTGCTCCCAGCGTCCCACAGTGCAACGCGGCTCCCGGGGCCGGGCGGAGACCGAGAGGAGGAAGGGGTTTGGAGGGAGCGCCCAATCGGAGCGCGGGGCGGGCGGAGGGGCGTGGCCTCCGCGGGGCGGGGCGGGGCGGGAGAGTATCTAGGCGGTGGCTGAAGCGCTGCGAACACTCTCCGCGGCGGAGCGCGGAGCGGCGGGTGTCCCGGTAGCTGGCGGGGCGGGGGCGCGGCGGCCGGAGCACCGGGGCGGTGAGTGTGCTCGTCCCTTCCCTGCCGGCGCCCCGGGGAGGGGGGCGGCGGTTTCCCAGCGTGGTTTTGTCCCGTAGGTCGTGGGAGGCTCTCCGCGCTGGGAGGAGCGCGGCGGCGGTAACGGCCGCGGGGAGCGGTTGCCCCCGCGCGAGCCCGTCCGTTGGCGCCTGAGGGGAGGCATCGCCGGCGCGTCGCCGCCTTCCCTCCCGCCGCGGCGGGGCGAGCGGCGGCGAGGGAGGAAGGTGTTTCCCCGCCGATAGGAGAACTTAGAGGAGAGAGAGGAAGGGGGGAAAAAATTAATAAAAACCTGCTGCTGTCAAATCACCCTTTGGGCGCGTCTGCACCCGCCTGTGGCGCCTGCGAGCGTGTTCACTCTGCTCGGTGGAAACAGGAGTCGTTCCTCTGAGGAGAGTCTCAGCCCGCCTGAGCAGCGTCTTTATTTGAGCACGGGCGCTTTATTTCCGAGTAATTCTGCGATGAGTGTTGCAGCAGTACTTTAGAACTCGTTCATGCCGGAGAGAGTAATATGATACAGGTCTGTGTGACTTTTCTGCTAGCTGCCCAGCTAGAGCGATACTTCTGAAGCCTTTTTTCGATGGGCTTCCCGTGTTTGAGACACGAGTTTTGGTGGGGTTTTTTTTTTGGTCAAAAATCATAAGGAAAAAGATTGATAGATATTTTAAAGAATTATCTGGCCATCTCCTAGTCCCAAGGCAGGGTCAGTTATGCATGAAGATTTTGTATACAGTTTTATATGGATACATACAGCAGTTACTCTTTCCGTTTCCAGTCAGAACACTTGCATGTCCTGACCACTTGACCCATGACTGTGTTTATTATGAAATTTGTGACTATGAATAATCCTTTTGTGTCTAAAAGCAGAAGTTACAGCTTTAATCATATGGTAGCCTCCCTTTTACTTATAATAACATTGTAAAGCATTTCAGTGCTCAAAAAACTGTAGAAGTATACAGAGTATTTAACTTTTTTGTTTATTAGGAAACTTAAATGAACTTGCATGTTATTTGCTGGAGATAATTGTGTTACTGAAAAGCTTTAGTTTAAAAGTTTTTAATTGTATTTAAAAAGAATTCAATATTGTTGAAGTGTGTAACTCAGTTTTGGGTTTGTATCTGCATTTGATTACATCAGTATGAAGACTTTTTTTATTATTAATATTGGCTAGTATGGCCTAATATTAACAAGACACACAATCTGATGCAAACAGGTGAATGAATATGCAACTGATTAAACTTATGAAGCATTGTCTGTAACTTCTAGCAGCAGTGAGATGGCAAAGTGGGAAGACTTTGACATCTGTCTATCTGAACATACATATCATGTACACATACCCACATACGTTAACATATGCTTCACATGGGTAAGTAAGAACTCTTAGAAAGATGCCTGAATTGTTGTGCTTCATTATGTGTACAGATTTTTCCCCTTCCTCCACCAGTTTATTTTGTTTTAATCGGATCTATGTATGATCAATATATCAAATATTTAATATATCTTGTCATTAAAGGACCAGTCATATAACTTGCATAATGTGTGTGAACTGTTTCATTAATTGCCTATTATCTTTGATTCCCCAAGTCTTTATCAGTCTCTATCAGTTTTGATATGACCAGTACTTTAGTTTGATGGAAAACTATGCTACCCTGCTTAGGTGAGAGACTTTACCAAAATGTCATCTCATAGATTGATGTATATGCATGTCTATGATATTTTATCCTTTCAGTGAAATCAGTGTTTTAAAATAAAGCTACAAAACTTCATACAGTTGTAGTGGTACTAGTTTTTAAAATAGAATATTCTACTGAACTATTTATATCCCTCTATCAGTTTTGTATTTCCCAGGTTCTGTCTCTTTTAAGCAGTGAGGTCTTGGACTAGATTTGTACTTTGCTATTTTCATTTCCTTCATATTTTTCAGAGCTGTTGTAGCTGTAAGCTTGCTTGAGTGTGATGGGGAGTTATCCTCTAGGAGGTGAGGGAGGGAGAAGGAAGGGTTGTTGTTGGGCTTTTTCTTTAAGGGTACAGGTTAGGGTTGGGTATTGTATTAAATAACCCCTTTCCTTAATAATGCAAGCTTTAAGGTATGTTTATACCACAACAAATGTGTACTTCTGTGGTCTAGGTTATATCTTTGTTAGAGGTTTGAAAATCTGAGTGATTTACCTAAGGTACAGCTTTCTTCATTCTGTTCTTTCTAACTTATGTGGGGAAGATGAAAGAAAAAAGAAAATTTGTGGAGCTAAATTGTTCATGGAAAAAAATCAATTCAAGCCAACTTTAGTATCAGCTGTGTAATTAAATTTCAGAAAGGCATGTAGCTAACAGAAATATTTACATGACACAAGATGAAGTTAAAAATACCACGTTTTTCCAAGTTATTTTCTTCATATCCTCCAAAAAGGGAATTTGGAATTAGCAAAGTGTAAAAGAAAAATTACGTGTTTTGATGGAAAGCTGAAAGTAGGGCTTGCAGGACTCAACAAGGAGAGCAAGCAAGGTTGAAACTTATGAAGGGGCTGGTTCTTCTTCTGCCTCTTCTTGGTTTGGTTTCAATTGTATTGGATGGAGAGTGGGGGAAGAGAGAGAATTGGAATTAAAAAGAAACCTGAAATCTAAAGACACAGCAGGAAGTCTTTAAATTTCTGCTGCATTGTAAAATGCGTGGGTGTGTTCTAGAGATCCCAAATCCCCCTGTACAGGGAGGGTAATGGTGGACAGAATGCCGTTTAATCTTTTGAATCACTTTTCTCTGATGAAAGCCCCAAAAGATCTCCCTTGTTTGGTGATTTTAATTTTGGTTATCAAATATATGGGTATTCTCAGTAATGAGTAGTTAGGTATCGCAAGCTCATGTGACTTAAAGAATTAGGAAGGAAAAAGGCAACCCAAACTTTCCTTTTAAGAGAAAAAGAAGCAGCCTTAAGGTTTATCTTAACTTTGCCATAAGATAAGTGAGTTCTATCCATGAATGGAAAGCTATTCAGAACTATTTGTTATGTAAATGATTACCAAAAGTAAAATAGATTCTATATTCTTTATTTTCAATTGTTTTGATATCTGCAGGGGAGAGGGCCTACTTATGTAACTGGTGAGCCATATAATCCAGTTTTGCTCAGAGCAATCTCATATTGCAAGTGTATGAATGTGTATGCAGGGGACTGGACAAACTTGCTCTGTGGCTGGCTATGCCATACAGTACTGTACTTCTGACTTTCAGTGCCTCTAACTTAAGACAGATCTAACACTTGTCTACAGAATTACACGAAGCGTCTTAAGAGACAACCTAAGGTGAATGTTTGTGGCATTTGTTTCCTTTCCCCTGAAGATATTAACACAATTGAAAATGAGGAATATAGATTCTATTTTGCTCTCTGTTATCATTCACATAATGTAACTTAATAGTTCTTCCGTTTGCACTTGGTATTTAATATTTAAAGCAATACAAAAAGGCAGAGATGTAAACAAACTGTATCAATCACATTAGGAGTATATTCAGTTTCTTTTATACCTTAAATAGCTTAATATGGTTATTATGGGATTTAAGTGTCTCTAAGATAACAATACTATGAGAGCATAAGTTGGATGAATTGCTGTTGCTGTATGAAAACTCCTAAATTTCCTGCCTTCATTGAAAGAATGATGTGATCTTTCTTCATTTTCTCTCCCCAAAATTCTATTTCTAAAGTTAATCACACATTGTACTAAATATACATGTAGATACTAAGGTATCTTGTGCATTTTGCTAAAAAGTAAAGCAACACTAGATTGCGTGGCCTCAAAAATCAAAGGCTTCATTTTGTTTTCTGTGTGAGTCTCTCTTGCACACATACAAGTGCACACATTCTACTTGTAGCTCCCTCAACCCAGATACAGCATTTAGAAGTAGCTAGTCCTTGGCCATGTGGCCAATACCTACTATCTTTTTGCTGTGCAACAGTTATGTTCTTTTCTGCCTGTTTTGATGTTGAAAAATTCTGAATAATATCTCATTTGGTGGCCTTAAAATGTGTGATAAGGAGTTCTTATGAGGTGTGTAAGGTCACATCCTGCTTTGTTTAATGTACTTCAAAGCTAATGATTGTGAAAACTGCAGACTGTAGCTAATCTGATGTAAACTGAATGAGTTGTCCACTTATATTTTGGTATTTTAGCATGATTGTGAAGCAACTGTAGCTATGGGACAGGAAAAGAAAAATTTGTATTGATAAAAGCTAATGAGTTAAATGCATCTGGCTTTTAGGTTAATAAGACTTGACCTTCTGTGTTATAAAGGATTTGTGTCTTAGCCAAGTGTTTAAAAATTACAATAACACGTGAGAAATATTTTTCAGGTCTTAAGACTGTTCTTTCAGGAAGAAATAATAATGACAAATAATATTCCTGCCAGAAGAAGAAAGTTAACACTGTGGTTGCATTCAGTTTTACCCAAATAGCTGAGCTATTAGTCAGAAAACATCTTTCCCTTTATTCATGTACTCCAGCTCTGCAGTTTTACAGCATTACCGTTACATCTAAACAAGTAATTGCTTAATAGTGCGAAGTGTTTCTAATCTACTGTGTATGTCTGAGAAATCTATACTCACAATGACCTTGATGGGACTAATGGACAATTAGCTGCTTCTAGAAAGATCCTGATGCCTATCAGGACTGAAACTTTGAAATTACCATATGCGCAGTGGGAGATATATATATATATAGATATAGATATATATTTTAACAAGTGCTTGTGTTTGTATATTAAACTAGGAATGGTCTTTCCAAGCCTTGAAGAACTTCAGTTTCTGTGATTTTGTGTTCATCTGTTTTTTCCATCCGTATTTTTTTGTATGTGTACTGGGTTTGGGGGATTTCCATATTTGAGAAGGGAGAATTTTCACTTTCTGTCTTCTTTTAACAACATATTTAAGACTTGTTTTGTTTTCTCCAATGTTATTCCTTGAAGCTTGCTTAGACAGCGCAGGAAAGCAAACACTTCAGTTACCTTGCCAATAATATAATTTGCCCAAACACTTGCTCCCTAGCTGCATTTTGCATCTCAGCCTTTTGAGGAGAGATTCCATTCCACCTCTTGATTCTCCTGCGGAGTTTGTGGAGTAAACCATAGAACCTGGCCTTATACTTTTGAATGTTGTGTGTTTGCTTGTTTGTTTGTTCTTTTTTTTTAACTGACCTCAACATGCCAAGGTAATGTTAGGAGCACAGATGTTTTGCTAAGGACGGCCTGTCTGATTGCCTCACTATTACTTAACCACTGGAGACTGCCTCCTTCCTTGGCAATATAGCAAAATCTCATTTTCCAGTAACTACTGCTTCCAAGTCTGAGGTAATGTTCTCTGCCCCAGCTTTTCCAGTGTACATCTTGTTTATATAAGCTGTAGTTAGAATTAAAGCAGGTTTAAAGATTTAAGATGTATCTTTTTAATTGGTACAGTAAAACTGTCTTTTTGGAAAGCTTTTTTCCTCAACATTTAAACTAAAGCAGTTATTGGAGTGTTTCCTGATTGTGTACTTCACATAACAATTTGAGTTCACTGAAGCCACCCATATTTTCTTTCTTGGATATCTTTTTTTATATAAAGCATTTTCTCTAGTTTCTAAACTATTTAAAAATAATAATCAAAAGCTAAGACCATCTGAGCAACTGACTGTAATATCAGATCCTCAACTTGACATCCTGTTGTTGTAAATGAGATACCTAGGTCTCTACCTGAAAGATTGTTGGTAAAGACTGTAGATGCATGATACCCTTTTCATCTGGCAAAGAGGTGGGAGGAAGATGAGAGGGAAGCCAAGTTATTTTTACTGTAAATATGTCAGTTTGAGTTGTTAATTTCAGATTTATTCAAAAAGCAGGAGGAGGCAACACTGGTGTCTGCCAAAACCAAAGTAATTAGTGGGAGTCGAAAGATGTCTAATGCTTCCTACAAGTACTAAAGGGAAATAAACTATTTTCTTATTAAACTGGATGTGGACTTTTAAAACACTGTTGCAGTTCTATTTTATTTTTAAAAGCATGTGTACTTACATATGGTGAATAAAAACCTCCTTGTTTTGTTTATTTGCAATAATTTTCAGACAGCAGGTGTTTAAAAAAAGTGAAAAACAAAATTGTCTCCATGTTTCTAAAATAAAGATTCCGGTAACACTTAGCAAAGCTGACATCTGAGTTGAAGATCACAGAATAGGCTTTGGGCACATAAAGATCTATACTTCTACATGTCTGTGACCTGACCAGAAAAAAGTCTTATTTCGGCACCGTGTGCTCTACAGTCCACCTTCTTTTTCCCTTGTCCTATGACACTCTGGCAGTGATTAGTCCAGTCGCAGAAATCATGTCTCTACATCTGTTCTTCTGCTGCTCAGCAATATCTTATCTCCCATTTTTCTCTGTCCAAAGCTGTTATTAGTGGAGGTCTGCAAATTGATGAGCTGGGAAGCAGAGGATAGCATAGTGTCTATGAGAACTTTTTTGAGGAGTTGGAGGTGGGGGGAAGCAAAGGGAGGCAGAGCTCAAATCATTTTAATGCAATGCTAATGTGCTGGTCTTGGGCAAGTTGCTAAGATCTCATTTCCATCCTGCAGTATTGTTGTGAGGTGTGCAAGTATCATAGGATAGGGATTGTGCGCTGTCAGTAGCTGATAGTAGTTGAAGTCTGGAAAGGATGTTTTGACTTTGTTCTAAGTCATTCCTCTGTGTCAGCTGAGCCCTCCTTCATCTTCTCTTCTGTTTTAAGTTTCCCTTGGCACCCAGATACAGCTGTACAGACCTGTTTACATGTGCTCTGGCATTTCCTCTGCTGTGCCCTTTGCGCTCTGTGCTCCTGCAGTGTGTGCGTATGAGTCCCTACTGCTTTTAATGTCCACGGAGCACTGCCCGCCTCCTTACTTCTGCCATCTGAAAGTGCCATCGCATGGAAGCAAACTATGGGGTGTACTCGCTGTGGCTTACTTTTTAGAGTGAGCAGGAGTAATTTTACTGTCTTCCACTACTACCTTCCTAACACTGCAGTAAACTATTAAACAAAGTGATTTCATTATTGAATGAAAGTCTGTTTATAAGCCAGAGACAAGTGCATGCCACTGAATAGCTGGTGAGTAACTTCTTTCCCCCTGCCCCTTATCTGACAAACTCTGGCTCAGATGTATAAAGAGCTCTAAATACCTATTGGAAATTAAGATGGGTATGAAGGAATGTTCTTAATTGAACAATATCTGATGGAACTAAAGAGTCTGAAACAATGTTTGTGGTGGCTCATAGCTGTAGGTGTTCCCATTCTTTCTCCTAGGGACAGGTTCTCAAGGCATGTGCCACGCATGTCTGAATGCAACTTCTGAATTCACTATCACCTGTGTAGTCACTTCATACCCTAGCCGTGCTTGTTCTCTGTTTCCTGTACGGAAGAGCTTTTAGTTGATTAGTCTTCCCCAATGTCTGATTTATAGAAAATATGGTAGCACAAACATGTGGATTTTAGAGCTTTTGGAGTCTCCACTTGTCCAGAAGCTACTTCTTAGCATTATCTGTAGCTAGCAGTTTCCATCTGCTATTCCTGCAGTGCACATGTTGAAATAATAAGGAAAACAGAATACTAGATTTATGAGAAGATACTAAGAAAAAGAAGCAAGCAGAGATGTCTTATGGGATATATGTAATGGCAGGGCAGATGGAGAACTTGCATCAATGAAAGAGAAAGAAATTAACTATACGTAGATTTATTTTGTGGGGATGGCATGTATGAAAGGAAAAAAAAGCTGTTGGTAAAACTTTTATATACAAGTCTGAGTGAGGAAAACCTGCTTATGGTATCAAAACAGAACACTTGTTAGTTTGATATAACTGATGCCAGGTCTTCAAATATGAAGTGACAGTGAAATACCTGTTAGCTTCAAGAGGACAAGCTTTCACTTATTTACAATGAAAATAAACTCTTGAAGTTTTGGAAGCATATTTCTCCATGAGAACACTCGCATATCTTGTATTATTTGGAAGGCGAAGCAAGCAGCATAGGTCCAAATCTGCGTGTAGAAATTGTTACAAGGAGCTAGGTCCATCTAATACCATAGTATCTCTACTTGCAGTGAGAGCACTAAAGAGGTAGGTGTATGATAGTAAGTATTACTACTGCTTCTCATTTAGGGATTGGCAGAGACTAACTGAACTAATATTTAACATACCTTCCTAAATATTTCTCATTTCTTTGTGATAACTTGGAATAATCTTTATCTATGGAACTATCCATTCTTTGAGTTTTTACTTAATTCCTTAAGAATTGTGGGGCTTAAGAAGAATCCTCAGAAATGTAACCGAAGCACTAAGAGAAGAACAAAATAGACTTTTGCTTTCAGGGATTATATTGGGCTCTAGGATTGTTCTGGAAGCTGAAAAAAGTGACACTAATGGATAGCCTAGTTATAGAAGGAAAAAAAAGCTTGTTGGGATTTTTTTCCACCTTTTTTGGGACTGGTTATTTAATCTACTTAACCTGCATTTCTCCAGCATAAAATAAAGAAGATTGTAATGATTGTGAGGCATCTGGTTCATTAAATGGTAAAGGTCAATTTGAATGTGATAATGCTTTTAACAGCTTTAATATGTTGCATATAATAACTGTGTAAGCATCTAGGTGGCATAATATTCTTCAAGCGTGGTGATTTTTACTATCCGAGAGCAGCTTGGTGTAGATTTCTTAGAGATATCAGATCGATCATACTAGGTACTTTAAGGATAAATGGTACTATAGATTTCCTGAGGGTATTTTTGTAAATCTTTCTGTGCAATTGTTGAATAACACTTTGTCCAAAAGATAGCAGTTGTAAATCCTAGATACTGTGTTTGTGAATTGTAGAGATGTTTTGTACTGCCCTGATCAAAGCTGTGTAGTGTACATATCTATTCGTGATTTGTGTTACATACATTCAAGAGACTACAGGAGACCATTAGAATACTATATTCCTTTACAAAATGTGTTTAAGAGATAACATATTCACTCATAGAAAAATTCAGTGTTGAGTGGAATTTCAGTCAAGGCTATGAAAATACTTGATACCCCTTTGAAACAAGGAGTTGTTTCATCGTTGAAGTCTTACAAATCTGTGGATACAGCAGAAGACAGCGTGCTAACATGAAATTTAAATTTTTTCCATGCTTAAATGGAGTAGAGCTGAAGTCAGTTCATTTAAAAACCCATATTCCTTAAACAGTAATTTAGACCTACTTTAGATTACTTGAGGCAACATGCTTTTGCTATATAAGGCTAATTCACCTTAAATATGGATTATGGAGATTGCTGAAGATTTTTTTTTTTTTTACCCTTAAACTGCTGCTAATCTTATATTCTTGTATTTTACCTGGTCGACTACAATAATAAAATATTTTTGACTGTCTTTAGCTTATACAAAACATAGTTAATTAAGACATGTTATACTTTTTCCCTAGAGTCAAAATATAATATTCAGCTGACCAACTTGCATGAATAATCCATCACTGTGAATCATTAATTTAGATGACAAGCTATGGTAATTGATGTCTTTATGCAAGCTATGGAAGCGCTCAAGGAAATCACTTATTTTTCTTGTTGGTACATTTTAAATTTATTTTAGAATGTTTCACGCCATGAGTAGTATTGGGCTGTAGCCTCTGAAACAGATCCACCTGAGAACTGTTTCTGTGGGAATAAGATTTTGGCAGGAAGATTTTTTTAATAAATATCTGTTATTCTGAAAGACTGAAAATTGAGACTTATCTTGGGTTAATCCTGTGTACATGTACTGGATGAACCACTGTGTTAGTTTTTGAAGTTTCTAGTAACAGGGTGTCATACTGCTATTAGATAGCAATTGCTTTATATATGATGTTTTTCAAAAATCTTGGCATTATTATATCTGACAATGCAAATGGGTAGTACAAACGCTAATACATAGTATATAAGTTGGTATTTAGACCTTCCTATGTTCTAATATGTTAGAAGTGATTAACTGATGAGTTGATAGCATGTTTCTGTTTCAAACTAAGCATATCAAAGGCTGATGCATACATTTTGTTAAGACTTGCACTTGAGAAGATAACTTGCCAAACAATTCATAAAGCCCTTTAAAATGTTAAATTATACTGTAGCTATCATGTCTGTATGGCAGGAAAAGTACTAATTTTTTGCTTCCTTTGTAGGATTTTTTTTGCCCCTTTCATTCATAACAGAAATATTAGGGTTTACTAGTCTACACCTAATACATAACAATTTACAGTTATTTTATCTGTCTTCAAAACAAGAAGGATGCAGCTAGGTCAGTGTTTGGAGGGAAGCCTACAGCTTGGTGGTATTTCAGTAGTGCTTTAAAAGTGGAACAATAACCCAGAATAAAGGCATCAGGTTGCTGAGATAAAATCACTAGGCTGTATCTGTTTTGTAGTATTAAAGATCAAGTTGACATCAGGGGTTTTTCTCTTTTATTGCCCATGTTTCATAAAACATCCACTCCGTATCTAAATTTCTCCTGTATCAGCAACCCAAGATGTTTGCTTTCACTCCTTCTGCTTTGTACATTGTGTTGCTGTTGCAGAAAGGTTACTTCACCTCAAATATACTTTACTTTTTTATTACAAAAGTAGAATTTTATGAACTTATGAAAGGTTTTTTATGCTTACACACAGGCTCCACGTATGCAAAATATGGTAGAATTGAAGTCTTTCATTTGGCTTTAATGGGTCTTGGACTTGAAATACACAGTACTGCAATGCTTTGTAGTCCATAAAGGAAACTTCTTAAATACTTATGTATTGAATGACTGAGATGCACAGTTGCCTATTGGGGTAGAGTCTTAGCATTAGTATTTCTACATGTATTCTCTAAGTTTCAATGGTTTTGAAAACATGTAGGCCTACTTTACGTGACACTTATCAGCACTTGAATTCTCCAGGAATTGGCACTTCTGGAACATCTTATGGCAGGCAAGCAAAATTAAATACGTAAATATGAATTTGGTCTAGTCTAGCCCAAACAACTTGAGTATACTATAGGTTGTTATACATGTGCTTGTTTGTTGTTTGTGTGGTGTGGGTTTTTTTAGCAGTACTATAGACCTTTGTCCTTTTATGACTTTTCTAGAGAAACAGAAAAGTAAAACCTTAATATCCAAATAGAGGTAAATATTCAAGAACATCAGAAAACAGATAGCAAGTAAAACATGTGAAATGATGACTTCTTAAAATGACTGGTATGGGAATTTATTTACATTGCTTAGGGACTCTTCATCCATCATCTTGATTGATAAGCTGTTCACATTTTTTCAGTCTCATGCCTACTGCCAAATAAATAACACAGATCATACAGGGACTTAAAATGTGACTTCATCTGAAGAGCAAGCTTGAGTATAGCCTGAAATGTTTCAGCCTGCTGTTCTATGCATGCACAGCTTCCCCTTCAAAACAGCCTTTTCCATTGTAGATCTGAATTTAATATCTTTCTCTATACATGAGCTCATTTAAGTTGATGGAGGACTTTTCAGAGCAAGGTGCTGTATAGTGCGCACAGTGGTTAAAAATTTGACCATTAAACAAAAAAGTAGCTTTATACTGCATTTGAGTGGTCACTTCTAGAAATAAAGTAAACAAGTTAACTTTCAGTGAGGTGGGTGAAATCACAAATTCTTCTGACTGTTTCCTTTTTAAACACTTTTTATGTAGTATTTAACAACTGTTGTCTAAGCTGTTGTAGGCCATCAGCCATTCTTTCAAAATATTTTTAGAAGAAATTTAACTGATGATCTAAAATTAATCAGATATGTAACTGACCAATACCATTTAGCTATTTTTTCCCATCTAATTTTACTTCTTATTTAAATCTCTTTTCTTATTTGTTCCTCCCCTTTGCTAGTAGTTATATGATTATCTTTTAAATCTAATAGCATGTACTCCTCTTTCAGTATTTTTTTAATCTGCTGAAGCCTTTCCTGTATACCACATTTTTCATTATAATTTATCTGTTAAGGATGAGACTTTCGAAATGTAAGAATTACTTAGTGGCTAAAGCTTTTTACTTTTCAGTGGTTCTTATGTGTGCTAGAAAATTCCACTTTTTTGTAAGCTCAGATTTCTGTAGACCTGAACAATACCAAGCCTGGAAGTTCTTCCAGCCAGTTAACTACAGACAAATTGGAGAGGCGAGGAGGGAAAAAAAGGAGGACCAAATGTGTGAGAAGACTAAAAGGGTCATGTATGAAGACATTAATGACATCCTTTCGAGAGAGATTGTTGCTGTTTTCCCAATATTTTGAATTTTTCTTAAGATGCCAGTTGACTATAGGGAGGGGAAGTACTATTTTGGCTTCCCCTTGTTCATATGCACTTTTTTTAAATATAGTTACTAATGGTAAGTTATTTGTTAGTGCACCTTATTGGTTAATTCAGTTATTCCAGAATTCAACTCTAACTGGCAGACAGTTCCCATCCATGTGTGACACAGGTTTGTCTGGACATGAGTTCTGTATAGATAAATTGACATGATAAAATATGCAAAATACCTTTTAATCTGAATAAAAGTTATTACTCTGATAAGCTTTCAGCTTGCACAATTAGCCTTTGGGCTCAATTTATATACGAAAAAGGTGGTATCTGTAATGGAGTACTGAATTGAATCCATATTTATTAAATCTATTAAAGAAGAATAGACCAGATTTTTCAGCTGAAATGCATCTTCAGTGAGCAATGACAATTTAATGGAGTGCTGTCAGCTGATACCAGGTCAAAAATCTCTCTTGCATTATTGGAAACAGGTGTGTCAATTAAAGGCTAGTTTTACAAAATTACTTAAACACTGATTAGGAATAGTATTTTCTGGAATATTTATCTCCCATTCAGGCGCCAGAATAGAGACTTGGTTTTTCAAGTGCTTGGCTGTTTCTGCTTGCTCTCAGCTGAGCTGTGGTGTGCTGTGCTCTCAGAAATCTGGCCCTGAATGTTGATGTCATATGTGGAAATAAAAAGAGGATGTGCTCACAATAAACTGGCGTTTGAGTTGGGTTCAAGTGGGTTTTGCCATGTGTTCCAATTTCATAAGGTATGAAAAGTATCATGTTGCTGATAAGGTAATGTTGCTGATTGCTTCATTTATTGAAAAATGGTAACCATGTTTTTTTATAAAGCAAGATAAAATGTTTATTAATGTGCCTCCTTTGGACATGCAGTGATTTGGTTCTGGGACATTAGATGCACAGCTGGGTTATGTAATCAACTTTTTTTTTCCCCCTGTGGGTTGGGAGGCTAAACAAAAAAAAATTGCTGAGATGTTTTGAAATATTTTTCTGAATATTAGTTCAAGCATAGGGGAAAACTAATTTTTTCAGGCCTTTTAAATAAAAGCAAAGGTGCATAGTAAACAGAACTCAATTCATAAGGGGGGGGGGTTATATGCCATCCATAAAACTCATAAAACAGTGACTACTTCAATGTTTTCATACCTCACTCAGAGATATGAACCTTACTTGCCCACATTGCCAAAGGAACCCTGTAAGCATTGAACTGAAAGATATGCTGAGACATTTTTTGATTTTTTTTTTCTTTCTTTACAATTGTTTAATTATGCATAGAGCATAGATCAGGAGCAGGTTTAGATAGCCTTTTTCTCTTGCCCTTCCTCTTATCCCCCTTCCATGTGAGGTCATTACTAACTAGCCTAAAAAAAGCCTCTTTTCAGCTCTATCTTTCAGTATTTAGAGGGATGTAGTTCAGTGGTTCTTAAACTGGATCTATGGGATGCATATGAGAATGTATACGGACAAGAGAATGTATATGGTTGGGGGTGTACATACACATATGTATGTGCATATATGTGTGTGTGTATATATAAATTTAAAAAATCTCTTTCAGCATATAGGGCATGGGGATGTGTATGCTGTATAAGGGGAATTTGAAACTCATTCATCTAGTTTATCCACTTTCCCAATGTATGGTCAACCACATCTTCACTTGTGACATGTTTGTCTACCACTAGATCTCTTTAAGAACATTATAGACTTCCCTAGGCAATCTATTCCAGAGTTTCATTGTCTTTATTAGTAAAATGCCATCACTATAATCTAGCCTGATGCTTTGTTACTGCAATTTGACACGGTTCTTGTCCCATCCACTGTAAGTATGGAATCTGAATACTATTTTAAGTCCTTCTTTAGCTTTTCACTCCTGTATGGATATGAAAGACAGGAACCAGAATAAAACAGCCCTAAACTGGCAAAACTGAGCTTTTTAAATCCATGTCACTTTAATACTTGACCACTTCAACTGGCATCATTGTTAATCAAATTACAGAAATAAGCACCTGCATTAAAGAATTTATAGCTGGACTGGAACGGCCATCAAGCTTAAGAGAAAATCACTTTGATGGGAAAAAATGCTCTTGGTTTTTCGAAAGGCACTACTTGCCTTTCACAATAAGCTTTCACTAATCTTGCATTTCACAATAACCAACTAGACCTCTTTTTCTGGCAATTCATCAATAATATCATAAAACTAATTATCTGAGACATCCACAGTTTGATCTGGATATTAAAGGGAAATACTTTCCCCAAGAAATGGGAATTTAAGCTCAACAACTGTTAGAGGGACTGGTGAGTGGCATATGTTCAATAGCAGGTGAATATGGTTGTAGTCCTCTTCCTGAAACACTTCAGCAAAAGACAGTGGTGAGACCTAGGAATATGTGAACAACCTGAGGACTTTGAGATAGTTAATGCTCTAACTTTGTCACGTCATGGTCTGACTCTATATTACAGGTTAGACTAGTAGCACCTTTAAAAAGTACATGGAACTGTTTGTTTAATAAGGTCACAAAACTTTTTTTTTCTAATGCAGACTCACTGAATGGGAATGTAAGCAGTGCTTGAGGTTAGGGATCAGCTGTGACCATTCAGGCTTGTAATTGCAGCTGTGATAGTGTGTTTTCAGGTCTTGCTGTACTGAGTTTTTCTTAATCCATTTTTTTCTTACTAGGCTTTTTGTTGCCCCTCCTAATATATAGTAACAACTCCTGAAACCTAGTGAATCTTGGGAAAACAAATGTTAGGCTATTAATTTCTGGATATATAGAGACATACATTTAAATCTTACCTAGGCAAAGCAAGTGCGTGTTTGTGTCTGACATCATTTGTATTGAATTTGGTAACTACAGTAAGTGCGTGCAAATTTTATGACCTTTTCTGTGCAGTGAGGTTTGTACTGTTTTAAGTCTAGCTTTTTTAATTAGCATCAGGAAAAAACATTTATTAACCTTTTATTCCATTACTATTAATGGGTTAGGTTACTAAGGACTCTGGGAGCTAGAAGAGATGTGTCCCATTTACAACTTGATGTTTGCTGTGGTCAGCTTCTTTCTCTCTTTTTATAAAGACAAGCACCAAGCTGATGTCTCAGCTGATTACTGTTTGCTCTTTAAGCCATGCAGGAATCCATGCTACTGAATGTCAGACAGGATTAGGCACTTGATACAGATAAATTGCTTCCACCTGTACACAGGCAGTTTGCTGCTTAAAACAACAAATTCTTGAGCAGTGTTCTTCACGTAGAGTGCTTTTATATCCCATGTTGAATGATTTTGAACAGAGAAGAAATAAATTAAGAACTTCATTTAAGCAGATAATTTCATACCATCCATAAATAATGTTTCTCAGTTTAAGTTCACCATGCCTGCTTTTGTCCCTCAGAGCTAACCATAATTTTAAACAGAGTATGCAGTGTATTAAGGTGATAGTTTTTCTGATGATGAGGTGTAGAGGTGGCTGAAGTATGCAGTCTGGTGTTAATTCCCACGAGTGTGTAGTTGACCTCTGCGTGCTTCTCTGAGGGTTAACAGGCTCTGTGTGACTGGAGTTGATGTATTGTTGGGGTGTGATTGGAACCAGTAAAATAACTGGTCTGAAGTGAGTGACTTAAAAAAACAAAAGTGTGCTTTGAGCAGCATTTAGCACATAGCTGCACCAGCTCCGGGACATCTGTACAATGCAGTGCAATCTGATTGTTGGCTAATGAGTTTGCTGCGGAGGTATAATGATTTAAAATATCTCTTTTGATGTGGCTATGTTAATGGAACTGGTCAACACAGATTGGGTCAAAATTCCTGTTTTGCACGTGTGCTTGCTCTTGCTTTGAGGCCCAGCTGTCCACCTCACTTATTTAACCTCTTCATTTAGAATTAAAACTCAGACAACCCCTGGAGAGCTTGTATGCAGGCACAGGACTTCAGGTTAACCTATTTATTTTTCAAAGCCAAGCTCATTAAAATTATTAGCCTAATATTTTTTACAAGGATATGTATTACCTGCCAATGTAAAATATTACATGCAGATGAATCATAGCATATAATGCAAAAAAAAATGGGGTTAGTAGTATAGCCTGCTTAACAAAGGATAGAATTAATGTTGACTTACCACAGGAAGCCCTAGAGGAAACACCTAAGACTCGTTGGAAAACAATTTTGGAAGCATGTGTGTGGCAGGGACAATGAGGCTTCAGCATTTGTTTTTCGTTA
The DNA here is from genome assembly GCF_036417845.1 of Apteryx mantelli. Classification (NCBI taxonomy): domain Eukaryota; kingdom Metazoa; phylum Chordata; class Aves; order Apterygiformes; family Apterygidae; genus Apteryx; species Apteryx mantelli. The sequence goes on from NC_089986.1 coordinate 5,351,331, forward strand.
TGTGTATTAGATATGGGTTGATTACTTTCTGTAAGGTACTGGAGTTCTCAAAAATTATAAAAATCCACTCTTAAAAACCTTTAAAAAAGATTCTCAGAGTGACACATAGCCTGAATGCATTCATACAGCCGTAGGGAGATCGCATAGATGTGAGCCAGTGAAGAACAGAAGTGGATTGATTGTTCTTGGGTGCTTCATGTTTGCTTGCTCGTCTGCAGTGCTTTAGCATTTCCAGTCAGAGCTAATGTGATACAAACTTCTCTGTGTGGGAGAATGAGAGATTAAAACAAATTCAGCTCCATACACATGTTGTTTAAATGGCTTATCATAGAGCGCTTGGAAAAGCATCAGTTTTCATAAACACAAACCAATGAGGCTTGAACAGTGATCCACAAAAGTGCATTTCAAGGCCAAATTCCACCTTCCGGGCACAGCTTGAGTACTGGACTCTACACTGAACTGTTGTGTCCGCAGATGGCCAAGAGGGATTTATGAACAGCCATAGGTCTCAAAGGCCGGGATAAACAAAACCATCAGAACAAAGATGTGAATATCTGACTATGTTTCATTCTGCGTGTTTTTTTTCCAAGTGAAATGAGCCTCCTTTTTTTCTTTTTCTTTTTTTCTTTTTTTTTTGCCTCTGAGGAAGTTGTACTTGTTGTCTTCAGTTGTTGCATATCTTCTCTTGTGGACAAGATAGCTGCACAGCTGGGATTGTTTTCTTTTTTGTTCCTGTCTCTTCCTCCTTCTGTTTGCTGCTTTCCTATTTATCCCTTAAAATTGCTGCTGTTCCAGACATTCTCTGTGATGAATAATTGAAATAACACATATAGGGTGGTGCTGAATTTGTTTGTTGCCTTCATATCCTGCCTGCTCATCAGGTTAGAACGGTATGAGTACTGCTGCAGTCTTTTCAAGCTGGTAAATTCATGGATGCTAGGGAAGAAGTGAGAGCAAGGAAGGATTTGAATGAGGAGATGGAGGGGGGGAAAAAAGGAGACTTTAGGGGCAGTTCTGTCCACTATTGATGTTAACTGCTTTTTTCCTTGCATCCGGATACCTAAGTTGAACTATTGCCTTTTCTGGTATCTATAATCATGGCCCACAGACAGCTGCCCTGGTTGCTTTCTCATTTTTCCATATTTGCAGAGCTGCTCCCAAGTGGAAGGTGCATAAATTCGGAGTTTTGAAGTTGAAGAAATCTGGGATAAGAAAGGTAAATGAAAATATTTGAAACTACTAGCAGAGCAGAAAGCTGTGATGAAGCCTAAGAGACAAGAATTAGAATTGACTTTAGGGCAGGAGAAAGAAGAGGTTTAATTTTCTTCTGCACATGCTCTTTCAGTGTTTCTCACTCCTTAGGGAAGATCAGTGATCAGCATCCTTCACATCAAAAGTTAAGTCTTTATGCCTTGTTTGGAATTTTCCACTCTGAAGTAGAGAGAAAAATCCTGCTACTAGCTGAATTTTGCAGCCAGCTTATTATGTAACTTTCAGAAAAAAAGTGTATTTTATAAGAGATGTTGTGGTGCTTATCTTAGAGAAATATTTGAAATGGTTAAGCTTACATATTAGTGTTGGGTTTTATCTCAAAGGTACAGATTTTGATTAAGTACATGTTGATTGACTCCCTTTTGCTGATTAAGAATAAATACCCTTTCTTTGACTCTTTCTCATCTTTTTCTCTGAAGTTTTTATGCAAGACCACCTTTAAGGGTTGCTTCATTTTGATTTTGTAGCAACTGTGGCTGCGTTGGTGAGGCTCAGCACGCTTGCCAAAACATCTCTTTCAACTAGCTTTAAAAACAGTCCTTTGCAGATCCTGTCCAGCTTCAGATGCTCTGCCAGCACCGCTCTATTCAGTGGGCGGTAATGGCTTTGGCACCTCTGCCAGCGCAGTTCCCCTGGCCGGCATCAGGCCGGCTGCCAGCGCGGAAGGTGCCAGGCTGCTGGGGTGGCCTGGGGAGCGGTGCTGGCAAGCTGCTGCGCTCGAGAGCTGCTGCGACCCAGTGTTTTCTAGCGCGCTGTCAGCTGGCTGTCGGGACTCTGGCTGTCATGACAATGTCTGATGCATGCAATTGTTTCTAAGGGTAATTGGAGCTGGCTGGAAGCTCACCAGTCGCTGTGGCTGCTGCAGTCTTCCATCTTGTGTATAGAAATGGGCTATGGAGCTGAAAAGCATTAGATAAACAATGACTGCCAGTTATAAATAGCAATCCTTGTAATGATGAGTTGCCGTTTGTAATTAATCTGGGCATAACATTTACTTTCTAATTCCAGGCTTAAATCGTATTATTTTTAAAGCAATCTGTACATCTGATTTCTGTACTGTAAGAACCCAGTTTTGATCTAAGTAGTGGTAACATAAATGAGTAATAGCTCTCTTGACAATAGTGCCATTACCTAAATGTAAATGGAGTCCAATATTGGCTTCAGACTTGCAATCAACATTGCTTTATAGGAAAGCAAGCTGTTTTGTATATCACACTTGCATTCACTTTATGAAGTCGTAGATTCCTTTTCTCAAATCTTGATACACTTTAGCTTGCTTAATCTTTTTGATATATAGTTATATCCATGGCTTGATCCTTTTCCCTCTGAAGTCCTTGTAAAGGAGACTAAACAACATATTAAAGAATTATCTGCTTTGAACTTTTTGAATCGCACTGTTTCACAACTAGTATATGCCTTGTACTCTGGAGTGATTTAAAGACTATCATTCTTCATTGCATTTTATTAAAGACCTTTTCAAGACTTCCTGAGTCAGCTGGTAGGCTGCTGAAATGAATTTGGCAAAAATCTCTTCCAAAGAAACAATTTTAAGGTACTTTCCATGCAGTATTCTCTATTCCTGAGAATCACTGAATAGTGAAGGGCTCCCTATTCTGTTTGCATCCCTTTAAGTCCTAATTAGTTGTCCTTCAGTCCTCCAGCGTTTTAAGGTTTAAAATTGTCTGTGAGGTCTTGTATATATGCCCGACTAAATATGTAGTTTAATGTAACATAAGTCACTTTTATGCATAAATAGTTGCAAGAAAAAGTGTAAGGCACTTGAAATGTATTCCAAGTTTACTGGCTATAAATGCTTTTGCAAAATGCATTAATATTTTTAGGTTCTGCTGAAACTATAATATCATGATGCATTACAGCCATGTCTGTGACATAAATGACAGCTTTCATCACTTATAAAACTATGCTCTGGTACATGCAGTTATGTTGCCTTTAGACTTGAACTGCAATGATTGCATCTGGCAGCTGCATATGGTGAAACTTAGCTACTGCCCTTTTAATTAAATTATGGCTGGGAGTGAGCTTCTGGGAGCTTGCTGATCAACTGAATTTCACAGTAAAATAACAGAATAGGTGACTTACTGTAAATAAGGGAATTTGCAGTACAAGCAAGAGCAGGCAATAGTTGTTCTTGTATCTAAAATAATTCATTGCCGTGTGCTGTCTGTGCTGCTTCTGATGTAGAAAAGACTAGTACAGCATCAGATCACACTGTTCCTCTGCCCTCCTTTCCCAACCCATCCATAAGTAAATCTAAGGGAGGAAAAAAAATGCTACTGTCTCATTTGGAGCATGTCCCCTAGGTGGTGGTTTCATTGCAAGTGGAGTAACAAATTTGACTTTTCATTGAAAAGAAAAAAAAAAAATCCGAAAGTGTAACTTGTCAAAATTGGTTTGTAAGAGAGCTTTTGACTAAGGGCTCGCCTCCCCTCCCACGTCTCGGCGTGTCTCTCCTCCGTAGTAAAAGCAGTCCTAAGAGCAGGTTTGAACTGCTGGGCACTTTCTCGGGTCTCTGCTTGTGTACTGAAGCACAGCTGCTGGGCAGCTGTTGTGACCTGAGCCTAAATCAGCTTTCAGGGTTCTTCACAAGGTTGATCTAAAGAGTCTGGCAAACATCTTAGGTTATCAAAAACAGATTCAGTAGTGCTGACCATATTGTTGGGGGAGTGGGGATAGCAATGGAAACTTTTTTAAGGTAAGGCAACTTTGAGACACCTATATGAACCTTTTTGTTGTTCTTGCTCCTTGATTTGTTTTAAAAGACTGGACTGCAAGCTACAATTCTGTTCTTGTGGGCAATCTAGTCATTTCATTTCTGAATAGAAGAATGTCTCAAATTTTAAACTACTTGTAAAACAAAAAGAAGAAATTGAGATCCAGTCACTGTTTTCCTGGTTTTCTCTTTTGATATGTTGAGTTTTAATTTGTCATGCAAACTGTATACACTGAGTTATTATATAATACCAAAATAGCATAACTGATGCTTCTGAAATGATATGCACTCATTCTTTCAGCCACATTTATTCTTGTCAATGCTGAATTGAGGTCAGCATCTTTACCGTAAGTCCAACATTCGTGCAAGTGATCTCATTCCAAGAGGTACACTCTCAATGCTCACTGAAAGCCACATATGTATCATTGTGCACCTGGTTATGCTGCTTTTAAGGGACTTGACAGGTAGACCTTTTTGATCTGTTGAAGATAGATCCAAAGCAGTATTTCAGTTTCTAGCCTTGAGGCTCTCCCTCGACCCACAGCTGGTTGTTGACCTTCTAAGGAGGTCTGCCTGCAGACCACCAATTCTGAACCTTTGGGATCCCCAAATTCTCCAGTACTTAAGATTTTTCTCCTTCCCAGAGCTTGGTTTTTGTATTCTTATTTACAGCTTATTCTTTGTGAAGCACATGGTAGTTGTCACAGATAAAAACACTTTGCCAAAGAATTCCTAGAGTTTTTCTTTTCTCTAGAAACAGAGCCAGAAGAAACAAATGTAGAAGTTGTGTATGGGTTAACACAATTGCAGGTCTTAGTAGTAGTTTCTGAAAAAGACCACCTTTCCTTAATTGTCCAGGCATGGATTTAGATGCTTGCTTTAGGCTATTCAAATTTAAGTATTGTGGATGTAGCCTCTCAGCATCTCTTTTTATTTTTTAATTGGAACTGAGGGATTATGCTTGAGGAAGCTCAGTTAAGATATCTTTGGCTTGCATAATTGCATCAGCAAGTTAGTGACTCAGTGCCAAGTTCTCTGAAAGTTTAAAAACATTTGGTGTTTAAGGTTAGAAATTGTCAATGTGAGAGTTCTCAGTACTGTTCTCCTTTCAGGTTTTCTAGAAGCTGCTGATGTTACGGGGCCATAACATATCCTGAGGAACATGCCTTGCTATATGTGTTTGAGAACATGGTTTTAGTACGCTCCGAACATTTCTTAACAAATGACTCTTCATCATCTTAGGTATCATATACTGACCCTTAAATACCACAGTACTTGATACTGTGCTGTTTTCTGGCGAAACTGACCTCAAAGTTTCCTGCTCCAGAAGGCCCCAGCTCCCTAACTGACAGATGGTGATGAAATCCTGTAACTTTGTTACTAATGTTCATGCAGATTGAAATATGAATGTAATTGCATGTCTCTGAAATAAACAGAATCAAACAAGCTTAATGATTGAACATATGTCTGTAGAACCTCCATCTGACAAGGTCAGAAGCTCGCATAGGCATATTAAGCTGCCTTTGCTTATTCAGTATAAACATTTTTTGCAACACAGAAAGCAAATATGCCCTAATATGAAGCAGTAGGCTTGCAGGCTGGATATAACCTACATATCAGAGACAGTGTTTAAGCCTGACAGTGAGACGTGTGATTTCACATGGTTGTCATCACTTCTCTAATAACCAAACTACGTTGTAGTTATCTTCAAGTACTGCTTGAATTATCCATGATAGCTGTATCTTAAAACTCTTTATGGGCATTTAGTTATTCTCCCATTTCCTTGGATATATCCTCCTGGCTATAAGCAGTAACATATCATGGATAGCTTATCTACTATTCTGGAATTGCTGCTTTCTTTTAACACCTTTTAAATATCATTTTCAGGAAGACTCTCCTGTACCTTAATTCCACGTATATGTATACTTTAGTGGATTAAGTAAGCAGACCCTTATAGTAGTAGATGAGGTGTAGATTTCACATTAGATGCTTGGTTATAATGGTTAGCCTTTACTGCCATCCACTGTGTACCTGCTTGTTCTTACTTGTCATGTAAAAGTAATTATTTCTCGGGCTAAGTCAATGCAGGTTATAGCCTTGTTTTCCAGTGTGCTGTTTGTGTAAGTTCCCGTGCTGATGGAAGAGAATAGCTGAGCGACAGAGAGGAAGAGGACAGTGAACGAAGTAAAAACAACATAAGGGAAGGAAGGGACATATTACTTCTGTGGGATTTGTTAGGGGTAAAGCTGCAAAGTTCTCGGTGTGAGAATGCTTTGCTCAGGTAATGCTAGCTGGAGATGCAATTTTTGCCTAATCTGTAAAATAAAAAAATGCAAGGCTGGATTTCTGCGCAAAGCAGAAAGGATTGAAATAATGATTCAATATCGTACTGCAGTACAAACTGTTAAAATGGGTTAGTAAGAATCTTGTGATTTGTAATAGCAGCCACAGTCCCCTGTTATTGCAGGGCAGCACGCCTGAGGCAAGCCTAAACGAGCCACGGAGCTCCTCCTTTTGTTGTGTACCTCTGCGCATCCTTTAAGGTAGTCATGACAACGACTGCCTGGCCCTCAGCGAACAGCTAATGATCTTGCTAACTGCTCGGTGCCTCTCCCTTGCTCAACTAGTGTTCCCTTGTTTCTTTAGGTCGGAAGAGTTGTGTTGAATTTTTTTAAATGGTTATTATTATGCAGCCCTTCCCTCTGATATGTGTACCAACAAGAGAGCATCTAGAATGAAGGTATCTGCAGCAATTGTCATGTTTGCTAACTAGCAAGGCAATAGTTGCTGAAGCTTTCATCAAACTTGTCCATCTTTCTATAATTAAAATCTGTTGTAAACATAATATAGTTTTGGGTATTGGGGAAGCGAGGGGCACCCAATTCCTACCTAGGTATAACAAAAACTTCTTGGGTATTTGTGTGGAGTGTGGGGGGAGGTTCTTCTTTCCCCCTCTGACCAGGTGGACTGGCTCCCTAAGTAAATTCATTTCTTTTACAAAAGCTGTTCTGCATACTTCTTTGTTTCTACAGGTGCTCCTCTCTGAAGGAGAGAGTGCAGTCAGTCCTGCTGCCACACTTGCTTGTCTCCCCAAGCTTTTCCTTCATCAGAAGGAATCAGCAGTTTTTCTCATTTGCTTCCCATACCTTTGGTGTTTAGCTTGCATGTAGCCAAGAATAATCTTTAAGGCAACTAATCTTAGTTTAGTCTGTGCACTGAGGAACTAAGGGCAACACATCACAGTTTTATTTTGCAAAGTCACTGGGTTTTAAAAGCCATAAGGAGAGTTTCTTTATAAAACCCTAGGTCTGTATAGGTGTAAAAGATGAGAAACAGTAGCTTTTTTTTTTCTTCTTTTTTTTAACCTGTCTGGCATGTACAAGATGTTAGAATTTGACCCTTAATTGAATTTTTTGGCACCTTCCTACTTCGAGTCCAATTCTTCTTGCTGTTTCAAAATTCATGGAATTTTATTTCTGTGAACCCAGTGCGAGTTTCAGGCAATATAACATCTCTCAAAATATCTTGGCTTATAGAGGATGTTTGCCCCTTTTGCATTTTTCTGAAAGCATATGTGATGAACTGAATAGTTCAGAGTTTGTGGGTGTGAGGGGGCGATGTTGTTCTACTTCCTTTCTCTTAGTCATTCCAGCCTTATGCTTGGAGAGAGGCAAGAGCTACAGTCGTAACGAGTCTTGTGTTCTAGCCTGTGGACATTTTTCTTTAAACATAATTTAAACTGTTTTTTCTCTCTGCTCATGTACAGGAGTACTACTGAATCTGTGCTGGCTATAGGACAAAAGAGCAGGAGTGTTGCCCTTGCACTGAGCTAATTGGCGTCTGTTGTGGAGGTGGGGCAGACTAAACTTTAGGGCTGATGAAATTTTTACAGAAGCTTTCTGCAGCTTTGAAAGAAATTTTCCCAGGAATTGAACTAGTTATGACTTCAATGCAACTAACTACTGAATGAAGCATTTCTGGAATCTCTCTGGATTACTTTAAGTAGTAAATGAGGGAAGTGATAAATGGCATATGGAGATTAAATTTCAAGGTGAAAAATCATTTGGTATTGGGAAGAAAGGAGTTGTTCCAAATGATCGTGCCGTGCATAAAAACAAATTAAAATCAGAAGCAGAGGGGAGAGCCCTTCATTTGAGATGGTTCCCAGAAACTCAAGCTCTTTACAGAACTGCATCCAAAAACAAAAGAAGCCCTTGCACAAAACAGGCGTATCTTAGTACCCAGAGCAGAAGTACCAGGAGAACCACAAAGGAATGTCAAACTGAGTGGAGTAGGTGTTCAAGTAAGGAAGTATATGTATGTTAGAGAAGCAGATTTAAATTGAAGTTATGGTAAAATTAGTCAAATAACATGATGCACATGGGTATCACTGAATTGCTACATCATTTAGTGTTCTGGTGCTGCCTCTTTGAGAAGATGAGTTGCAAGCAAGAACAAAACTAATACTATGACAAACCTCTGTAGCAAGAGATCATTTATTGTACACACTTCTTTTTTCCAGAAGAGACTATAACAAGGAGAGCATTTGTGTATTTGCACTGATTCTTTCATCACCTGGTAGGAGAGCGTGTGTTCATGTATTTGGGTTAAGATAAAATACAGCAGAACTTAGTTTGTCACTGGCTCTGAAACAGGAAATTCACGTGTGGTGTTAACAGCTGTGTGCTTGGTGGGGAAAGGAATTTTAACAACTCCATGTCTTTTTTTTTTAAATTTGTGTAGTAGCCAGTGAATGCAAAATGCATACAGTAACATCTGAAACTGGTTCTTTTTTTTTTTTTAAGATTGCTAAATATGAACTTCAACCCCCTTTTCAGCTGATGCAGTATTATTTAACTAGATTTCACTGATGCAGAACAGCTAAGAGAGACTGTACTGCTGATGACTGAGGAATGCTGTCTAAAAACTGATATTCATGGGAATTGTTTAATTTCCCAGGCATACATATGTAATGTTCAACTTCATTTCCTTCACTTAAAGTATGTTTGTGAATAGGGTATAGTGTATTCTAAAAAATGGTCTCCAATTCCATACTGTTACAATCCAGCAAAATAAGCAATGCTGTCAAATCTTAGTGAAGAAAGAGTCGAGAACGTGCTGCACCCTGATAAGTGCTCATCTGTTCATCGGATCAAGACCTGCATGAAGAGGCATGAGAAAGCATAAAACCAGACAGTAATATAGCCTTAAGTAAGGTGGAATTGGGGAAGCTATAACCATTATGACTAGAATGCTAATTTAGAACTAAATTTCCAATTGTCAGTAGAAAAGCTTTTTCCAGAAGTACAAAAACAATTGAATTGAAGAATTTACCCCAAACCTCTCAGCTTGTACAGGTAAGAATAAAATGTAAAAATGGTAATCTTTTTCACATTGGCTTGCAAGGCTTGATCAGAATGCTGTTCTGTAGCCTTCTCCCACAGCCATTCAGTCTGCTTTAGAACATCTTCCCTTAGTTTGTACTCCTGTTCATATGCTGTGAAAAAGCCATAGCTTCACAAATATTGTAAGCTAGCACTGCCACCGGAAGCAATTGTTCCATCCTCTGCCTACACCTGCCTGCTCATTCCCACCTCCCTGACTCCCTCCCTTTTTCCTGCACGTATATGTATGGAACCGTGCTATGACTTTCTCTAAACTAGAAATGATATGGAAGGAGGAGGGAAAATCTTAACTGTTTGGCTTTTGTTCATTCATACTTGGAATTTGGATTCAGCACAGTTTAACTTTATGCATTGACATCAATATGTTTTAAACATGTATTTTAAAAACTAAGCTCCAACTTGGTGCTTTTTGCCTCAAAGAACATTTCCCTTAATTAGTCTCACTTAAAAACTGGTGATAGCTTTATTCAAGCATGCAACAAAAAGCTTGATAAATAAACAGTATAGATCTCTTTTGTCTCTGTATATGTACCTATTCTATCTTCTGTCCAACCAAATAACTGAACTAAAAATACTTCAAATTATTTCATATGAGGAGCTTTTCAGGAGACTAGTCAGGAAGAAAATCTTAAATTTGTATATGATTTGGGCTTTTTTAGCTTTATCTGATGCCAGATATTAGCATTGAAATAGTCTGACTTGGTGAGCACCTCACTAAGATGTGTTGCCCCCCCCCCCCAATTTGTTTAAATGTCTAGCAATAGCGCATATGACAGACAGCATCCAGTGAGGGTGTGCTGAATAGCTGCCTCTGCAACAAAAAGGCTTTGGAGGAATTTCCTTTTTTGAAATGGAAGATTCTGATGTCTGTTGTAACCTTCTCTCACTCCAAGCTGGAACAGTTCTGTGCTAGGGGCTTGACACAGGGAAAATTCTAAGCTATTTTTTAACTACATCCGTGTTCAGCAACGCAGGTTGTTTGCTCACGTTAGCATGTGAATTTCTCTGAATTTGTAGGGCAGTTTAAAAGCCATGATGGTACTTTGAGCTCATCCCTAATAAAAGAAAAATAAGCTTCTGCTTAGCTATTCTTGGAGCTCTGTTTATGACACTGCCATAGACTTCCTGCAAGACTTTATATATATATCGTTTAGTCTGTTCCTCATGTGTAAAATATCACTTATGAAGCTTCTTTCCTCACAGTTTTTTTGAGCTCTTTTTGTTCAGGCTGCGAGGTGTTTATAAGCATCTTTCCTTCTGTTTGTGCAGCTTTCAGAAAGAGAGGCTAATAGCAGGATTCTGTATATCACAGTAATGTGCTGAATGCGGTCCCTTATGTTTGTAGTGTTAGGAGAGATGCTTGCTCTATTTCTTTTTAATAAGGAAATCTAGAATGTCCAGAACTGCAAAGGAAACAGGGAAGTCAATCTACGGTCACAGAAATCTTAATATCCTTAAGCCAGTAATTTTTAAGTGGACAGGTAAAAAATACTTATAGCTATTAAGAAAAGTAATGAGTGCTTGTGATACATTTATGCTGTTTTGAACGATTAAAAGTTAATGGTCTCAGTCTTTATGAAATAAATAGCAAAGGTCATGCCACAGACTGAAACGTGTTCCATTGGGAGATAGTGAAATGTTAGGTAGTTTTATAATTATGCTGAAGTATATAGTTATTAAGGAAAAAGCAAAATTTGAAGCTAGTACTTTAGGTCTAGGTGATTTATTCTGTGTCATTCTTAAGTTGATGGTAAGCAGAGTAAGACTTCAGTGGAGATTTTTGATATCTTGCTAAGAATCAAGTAAAGATTTGCAGGTAGTCCAGAGAGATGGCGTGATGCCAGCGTAGGGGAGTGCTTACTGGGATTGAGGAATGGGGCGTATTTCACACAGCCAAATACACACACAAGCAGTCATCAGAAAGGAGATGGGGGGGAAGGGGTAAAACAAGGCCCTGGCTACCACACCTCAGTAAGGACCTGTCCTTTTCCCCTGATGCTTTTGTGGTTTCTGCACCCATTCAGCTGTTTCAATTTCTCACTGAAAAAATGAACAAAAAGCTGATCTGTGGCTAGGAGACAGGAAGAATCTTAAACAGTGACTGCATCAAAGTTGCTGCCAAAACACGTACATGGACCCTGTTGCTTTTTAAGCTTCCTCAGCTATAAAATGTGAGTAATAATACTTAAATTATGTATCATTTGGTGTTGTGTGAGTTAATTAGATAATGCTACATAGTGCTTTGAAGATGAAATGCATAAAATAAATGTTGTATAAAGCTTACTAAGGGTCTGTATGTCAGGTATATAGAAATCCATGGTAACTCTAGAAACAAAAAAAGCTGGAAAGCCTAAGGCAGAGGCACTTGGGCTGGCTCATGCTGATTGACTTCAATCAGGCACATTCACACAAATATGGTCCGTGTCGGTAAGTGCTGTAGACAGGCACAGCAGCATGCAAACATTTATTCTGGACCAAAGTTGTTTAATCATGCATTCTCTAGACCACTAATTCAGGAGTCTTTGCTGCGTTATGTGTTAGAGATACCCTAAGTGTCTAAGAGAAGGAGCTGAAATGTAAGCCATGTTGGCTTGGCATTGCTGACCCCAAACACTTGGAAGTAGTATGTGAGGTGCCAAGGTAACGGGAGGTTTAAAGGAAAACTGGAGGGATGGAGATGTATGTAGATTGCTGCAGAAGCTGGAGTTTTAATAACATCAGCTGTTGTGTGATTAGGCAAGCAGGTAGCTTGGGACCTGTTGTTCACTGAAGCTTTTTAGCAAAGCTGGAAGGTGGATTAGTGAAGAGCATTAGTACTAACTCTCTATTTCTCTATTTAGATCCCTTTCTTGTTTTCTCTGTTGTGAAACTTTCTCACTGGTGTATACAATAACCTTAACTCTCCTCTAAAGATCCCGGAGCAGGTGTGGTCCCTTAGTTAAGTAACTAGCCAACTTTTCACTGTTATTTACTAACCAAAGGTATTTCGTTTGGTAAATGAGGCATGTTTGACTTATTTTTCTTTCAAAGACTTTTTTTGACTGTTTGTCATGTTTTGTAACCGAGCAGCATCATGGTATACTTCCTTTGTCATGAGTGTCAGCAAGCTCTTACAGTACTTAAAATAGTTTTACCAGTTTGGGGCTTTTGGTGACTTAAATGGATAAGTTGCATCTTACTGGAAGGTCAAATATAAGAAATGTGTGTCTCTAAGTCTCCTTGGTGAAGAACTGCAGAAGCGCATATTAATTCCAGAACCGTTGTTACAAAAAAAGACATTATTATGTCTTTTGAGACTTTTTCTGTAGAAGTTGCATTTTGCTAATCTATTGTAGGTAGGTTTCAAAAGGATAAAGTCACATAATGAAATAGGTTACTTTTTTGAAAATAGATCATTACTTCAGTTTGAATGGTGTGTTTTTCAGTGTCTCCTCCAAATAAATGAACTGAACTCCATAACTGAATTTTTGTCCACATAGATTTAAGGCTAAACAATTTACTATTGTGTTTCTTCTTCCCTGAGCTGAATCTTTTATTTCTTAAGCAAGGCTGACTTATTTTCTCTAAATTTTATCTTGCAGATCTTAAAATCTCAAGACATGTATTTCCTTGGACTGTTGTCTTTGCTTGTTTTGCAAAGTAAGGCCTTCAGTACAAATTTTCCTGATGAAACCATTGCTGAGCTTTCTGTGAATGTTTACAATCAGCTGCGAGCTGCTAGAGAAGATGAGAATATTCTTTTCTCTCCTTTGAGCATTGTAATAGCCATGGGGATGGTAGAGCTTGGAGCCCATGGAACCACCTTGAAAGAAATTCGACATTCCTTGGGTTTTGACAGCTTAAAAAATGGTAAGGTCTTTTAATCATGTTTTACTGTGGGTATTTTTTATCTTAAAGCAACTGATGGCAATGCCTGAACAACCGTGGAAATGACCCAGTGCTGTCTCTGGGTTGTTAATCAGTAGACTCCTTGACATCCTGTTTGACCTGAGCATGCTGAAGCATGTTTCAGTGGATTCTGCATAATTTGAGATGCTAACATACAGCCCTGGCTTGGGCACCTGAACCTCAAGCAGTTGAAGTTAACTGTTAGTCTTGGCTTCCGTATGTAAAATAATCATGTCATTTGCCTGAGAGTCATAAGATTATTTTTGGTAGTATCATTTGTTAGGGCTTATAAAGAAACTTGAAAATGAAAACAATAGAATTAAGCAATATTACAAAGAAGAAAACATGAAAATGTCTTAGTAGTTTAATTGGAAATGTTATAATGCATCTCTGACAAAAAAAAATTTCTTCTAAGATATGTTACGTAATTTTGTCATTCCTTGATAGAACTGACTGAAGTGGGAGGGGGGATGAAAACTTAGATGATGGGTAAATGTTGAGTGTCATTAGTCATGAAATTCGTATTTAAAATCTGTAGAAGACAGGTGTATAACTGCTGTTGTATTAACCATTGAAAGGCAGAATGTGGAGGTAAGGTGTAAAAACAAGTGTTTTTATACTTCATCTTTTGCCTCGTTTCTTCTAATGCTGAATTTCACTGTAAGAAATATGCAACTAATGTAGTTGTATGGATGTAATTGAGGGCAAAATTTTCCCATGCATTCTTGTATTTCTAATAGAATCTGCACGTTCTTTACCCTAAATTCTGTGTCTCTAATGTTCTGTCTGCATTGCACTGTGTAGCAAACAGATATTCCAGCTAACTTAGGAAATATATGCGTCTTGGATGTTTCAAGATGATACCCTGTGGGTTTCCATTAGCCTTACTGAGAAACAGGGTGCGTTTCTTTTGCAGAGAGAAAATTACTACCATACCATACCATTTCTGGGATGGGGTGATCCAAGTCGTGCATCCTGATGTGGTGCTGCACTGTGGAACGCAAGCACGCTCTGTTAATGCAAGCCACTCCATAGTATGACTGCAAATGGAAACGATCAGTGAATGGCAAAAAATTAATTTTTTAAGAGGCAATTTTTATACATTTTGATGTAGTAATTGGTTTGAAAGCTGGGAATAAATCTGCTAATTCACTTATCTTACCGGACTTTTAAGTCCTCTGTGAAAGGATCTGGGGGAGGGAATTCTGAATACAGCTTAAAATGAGGTGTGTTCAGCAAGTTCACTGTGCAGTGTACCACTACACAGACAGTGCTTTCCTCTGAAGATTACAGCACACGTTTAGTTCTACGGTTTGTCTCTAAAACATTGACAAGTTGTCCCCCGACTATAACTGAAGATGGTATGCAGTTGACTTAAGCTGGGCCATTCACAGCTCTTTCATGAGCGATACTCAGTGAAAGTACTCCAATGATTTTGGCTCGGAATATATCATTTTGCTCAACTTTTAAGTTACTTTTTAAAATTTACCTGGAAATTTCAGCTTCAGGTGGACCATGCAACAGTACAAGCTTTCTGTCTTAAAGCAGAATACTTTGAGTCTCATCAGCTTTTTGCTTTAGGAGCAGTTTAGGTTTCTAGAGCTTTTTTTCTGTGATGCTGTCACTGTCAGAATTCCTCATTAACCCAAACAAATGATTCTGTCCTTCTGAGGTCCTTACTTCGAAACTTAAAACTCATTGTTCTTTGCCAGGGCCCTAAAAAATGGGCTTTTTGGATGTAACAAACATTCCATTAAGGATTTGTGATGATAAAGCATAAAAGCGTGATGTAAGAATAATCCTTTTAAATTGCTCTTCTGGTGTTGAAAGGAATACCATTGGCAGCTCTGTATGTGATGGGGTCCAAATGACTTGTTAATTATGCTTATTGTAGGTAGTAGAAAAAATAAGATCTGAATAACATGATGATCTGCCTTCATTCAGATCTGAAGGTTTGGACAACTTCCAGTCAGTAAGGCTGCCTGCGCTGGTCATTACTGGATTTAAAAAAAAAAAAAAAGTTAAAAAGAAAAACAAGGTGCTAGGTCAAATGTAAAACAAACATTTAAAAGATGAACATCTGCCCTTCCCCTGCACCCCCAGGAGCTTTGTGAATTTCTGGAGGAAAACGCAGAATAATTTTATTTTCTGAAATGTTTTCTCCCTGAATCTATTTTCTTTCTTTCTGCAGGTGAGGAGTTTGCATTCTTGAAGGACCTTTCTGATATGGCAACTACTGAAGAAAGTCATTATGTTCTGAATATTGCTAACTCCCTCTATGTGCAGAATGGATTTCATGTCAGTGACAAGTTTTTGCAGTTGGTGAAAAAATACTTTAAAGCTGAAGTAGAGAACGTAGATTTCAGTCAAAGTGTGGCTGTAGCCACCCACATCAATAAGTGGGTGGAGAATCATACAAATAGTAAGTCCATGTGGTTCTTTTATGTACTTCTGCAGTGTTTGTGTTTCCAAGTTGGATAATTTTGTAGAGTTATTGCCTTGACTGTTATCTGTTCACTTTAAGACTAAAGTATCTCCTCCCGTAAAAGGAATTCTAATATCAGTTCTTTGTGGAATTATTTTTCCTGTGCAGGGATGATCTGTCTTTAGGTAGTACTTACTGTTACTAAAGCACATGTATCTGCCAGCATGTATCTTCCTCTGTGTTGCTATCTTGAAGTACCTGTAACATTTATTGAAGGTGAATGATATTTTAATAGTAGGTATTTTAACAGTATTCTAATACTGATCTAGATATTTATTTATTAGAAATAAATAGATAAGTGCTGTTACCTGCAGAAAAACTTTATATGAAGAGATTATTGGCCTGTGTTCTAGGTGTGTGGAGGGTCCCTAGTTGTCTTTCTCAGGAGCTCATAGGCGCAAGGTACTAAGAAATAGAATACTAAGGAATACAAAAGACAATTTTGATAAGCACAAAATCAGACCCTGTAAGCGAATCTCTTCTGACGTGAGGAAACAACTCAAATGAACCAGATAGCATGCAGGGGGAGTATTTGATTTCAGGAAGATTAACAACAATTTGTAGCAGGGGAAAGGTGCAAGTGTAAAACTACTTATGTAAATGTATTTACTCAGACCTGCATGATGTATAGTGCTTGCTTCACATGTGGAATCACAAGCATGTGGTGTTCTCTGATTACATGTAGAATCAAGGTATGGGAGTGAAGTTACTGCCCCCTTGTAGGGATCAAAGCATAATCTTGTTCAAGATCATCTGGCACACTCTGTGGAGGTTGATGTTTTAAAGAGTAATTCAACAACAGAGGACCAGTTCTAACATAATTTGTACCATTGTAAATCTAAAGATAAGATTAGAATCTCCTTTAAGGAACTGACACATCACTGTGTTGTCTGAACATTTAAGAATCCCTAATACTTTATGGAAACTTACGGCACTGAAGTAAAAAGCTCATGTAGTGCTTTTATTCAGTTTTGAAAATCATCTTGTTTTTCCAAGGAAAATGGAACCTATTATATCCATAATAAATTCTGCCCTTTATCTAAGGCTACAGAAATAGAGAGAGTGCAAGTCATGCAGCAGATTGCACAATGTTTTCATGGAGAAACATGGTGCATGTCTGAGGGAAACTTAAAATTCTCTTTCTTTTAGAAAGAACAGCAAGATCAGATCCCTTGCTTAATACCTGCTGCGTGTGCTGACCAAGCTCATAACCATCACCCTGGCAGGAACTGTAGAGCCAACAAAGACAGCTGGGGGTCTCGTAGCATTAGGTTGTGATGGTAACAGCCCCTCAGCCTAGTTTCTTAACACTAGAAATCGTTTTGTCCTGCCTGCCTGCTAGCTCTGCTGACAGAGGAGGAGACTACTTTTCTCATTAGGAAAGGGATAGAAGACAGACAGGCTTCTAGTTCCAGTGTGTTAAGCATGATGGGGAGGTTCAAAGTAGAAAACATAGCTGTCCAAGGTTTCTCTGGCCAGAAAAATTCTTAACATACATTTGTTAACAAGATGTGGCTGAGAAATGTAAGGGAATATGATGTACCAAATGAAAAAGGAAAAACTGGAAGTGTATACCACCTTGGTTTCTTCCTTTTCTCTTTTTTTTTTTTTTCCCCCTCCCTCCAACGATAGGGAGCGAGTGTGTAAGCATGGGTGACATTTCATTTCCAAGAATGTCCTTTCAGTTAAAATGAAGTATAAGTAGAGATAGTCGTGCCTAAAACAAATACTGCCCCTATGATACACAAGTTTCGCACCAGCTGGCAGATGTCATGTGTAGCTCCAGAAAGCAGAATTAATTTGTATTTTAAGCCATGGATTAAGAAGTAATAATCAGAGTGAGGAATGAATTTATTTTAACACCTTGCACTGCAATGTCAGTTAAAAATAGAAGTGAGCAAGAAAGCAAGCCACCTGAAGTAGGCTGTAATTCTTCAAGAAAAGTGGCAAATTTGGTCAGTGTATCAAATTTGCCAAACTCAGTTATTTTGCTGAAAAGCAAGCTGTTTATGATGAGCTAAAGCAGGTAGCTTATAATGTATTCTCATATAAATGATTTATTTAGGACTAGGAGCAAAGCAGCTGCTGTGCTCAGCTAACGAACCTCCCATGAGCAGAGCATATGCAAGATGTCTTTTCTCTTTTGTTTTCCAAGACCAAATGTCAGTGGAACAAATGCAGAGAACTTGCATTCTTTATGATTAGTCCTTTCTTTGGAGTCAGTGGGATGCTATTTGATTAGAAACTGAACACTTCCAAATTGGCCCAGGTGCTGCTGAAGTTTCAATGGATATGCTTACACACTTTAAGCACCATTTAAGTGCTGCTTTGGTTTGGAACCAAAGTATGTAGGAGTCTTGACCTCTAGAGGATAACACTGAACTGTATTATAGCACCAGTATAAACATTCTTTGACCCCATTTCCACTTCAGATTTCATTGTGTTGTATATTCAAGCAGTGATGAAGAAACAGTTGACTGACATATGCTTGATGGAAGGATTTACGTACCTACGCTGTGATTTAGGTTTGCAAAACACTGGCAGCTTAATTTGGGATTTAATGGAACATCTGAATTGGAAATTATATGTTAGCACAGCTTTTTATTTTCTTGCATTTTCCAAGCTGTCTTAGGTTTTGATTTAATGTTCAATTTGACATGCTGACTGACAGTCTCTCTCTTTTTTTTTTTCCTCCCTCCCCTCCACCCACAAGATATGATCAAAGATTTTGTGTCGTCAAGGGATTTTGGTGCTCTTACTCATTTGGCTCTAATCAATGCAATCTACTTTAAGGGTAATTGGAAATCACAGTTCAGACCTGAAAATACAAGAACTTTTTCTTTCACTAAAGATGATGAAAGTGAAGTGCAGATTCCAATGATGTACCAGCAAGGAGAGTTTTACTATGGTGAGTTGGAGCTTTAGCAATTTAAAGCTAGTAATTCTTTCCTTAATAGCATTGTTGCAGTAATATTCATTTGTATTGTTGTGTATTCTTCCACCTGTAATTCTAAATGTGGTGTTTGACTGCCCAATGAAGGGATTCTGATTTGATGTCTTTTCATAATGTGTTATTCTGAATAGTGACCTTTTCATAATTCATAATGACCTCTTTCTTGATTATTTTTTAGGTATGTGTTTGGTGCCACATGCTGAATTTTAGAATGTTTGACTATTATTTCCAACCTCTTTACATTTCTAGAGCTATTCCTGGTTCTCACTAAAATGTTTTCTTGTGCTTTGCTATATATTGAGTGCTGTTTGTAAATGTCTCTGCCCCTGTTCATGCTGTTTTAACAACCTTAGAGAAGAGAAATAGCGGTTCTATGAACAGCAGAATTAATGATGCTTGTTTTCTTTAACTTGAGGTTGAACCTCCAATACGGGTTCTACAGGGTCTAGCATTGACAGCCTTTCCCTCAGTCTCATCATTGATAAACTGTCTCTCTCCTGAATGAAAATATTCTGCTGCTCATTTCCATGAAACTCTTGGGAATTTTAATATCTTTGAGGCTTCTGTCTAACTTGATGGAAGTTAGCTAACAGATTCAGAGGTATGATTACCTACAATCTGTGTGATTGCATAAGCTTCCCTGCTTTAGGAAAACAGATGTAAGGCTCAGACCCTATGGTGAAGAAAGCAATATTGATTTTATACAGGGTAGAATAAAGAGGGTCACTTTAAGCTCCAGTATCTAGCAAATATTGCATAGTTTTAACTATTTAATTTTCCCCTGTCTCTAGGAAAGACAAAAGAAAATAATTCTGATATCTTTTTTCCTCTTTTGTAGGGGAGTTCAGTGATGGCTCCAATGAAGCGGGTGGTATCTACCAAGTTCTGGAAATACCATATGAGGGAGATGAGATTAGTATGATGATTGTTCTTTCCAGACAGGAAGTTCCACTGGTCACGTTGGAACCACTGGTCAAAGCCTCGTTGATTGATGAGTGGGCTAACTCTGTGAAAAAACAAAAAGTGGAAGTATATCTACCAAGGTGAGATCATGTTCCCAAGTCAAAAGAAGGGGAAAGACTGTTTGCATTCAGGGTGATCGGAGTAGCACAGCAGATAAAACTTGAACAGCTTGATCAGATCTGTGGTTATGTAGCAACCAAAAGCAAGCTGCTTTGAGAAGAAAGCCCAGGAGGCAGGCGCTGTGATCTGCTAGTTGGCTGAGCAAGAGATGAATGTTGCATTTGTCTCTTTCAGCTGTAAGCCCCAGAAAGGAGGAATATAATCACTCTGAATGATGACTTGCTTCATTTTGTGGAGCTCGTTATGAATAATTCTGTTTAGAAAGGAGCCATAAAAATATTGCAAGTCTGAGAACTAACAAAAGCTAAAATGTTTCATTTACGTACTAATTAGATTTCTATTTGTTGCTAATTTAAAAGTCCTAATGGTATGCATCTATGTAGACACAAATGGTTGAATGTTGAGAAGTAATTCCAGTTAGTTTGTCTGCCTTTTTTTGCAGCTGTAATAAATAGTTTTCTCTCTTTTTCCTCAGAGGAGTAATAGAATAACAAGACGTTACCATCAGAATGGGATGGGACTTCTGTCCACTCATTTGTGGGCACATAAACTCAATGTGCTCAGTGGCATGCATGTTTATTCAAATATACCGCTTAGTTATTTTTCACAGAATTCTATTTTATCTGCCTTCAAATATTCTTTTTTCATGCTGGCCCTATACTTGACATAGTAATAGAGGTGCTTACTGCTAAATGTCTCAAATGTGTAGTTGGATCATGATAACCTTTGAGTGATTCATAATGATTTCACTGAAGTGTTTACGTAACAATATAACACAATTTTAATGTAGTTCATTCTACTTATTCTACTTTCTGTGGCATTATGCAGCAGTACATGGCAATAGAAAAAATACTAGTAGTGAATCCTTTTACTCATTAAAACAGCTTTTTTGTTTTTTCTTCAGGGGATTTGAGGATTTGAGTTTGTTATATTTCACATACAAAGAGCAGGACAAGAGTCCTTACAGTTTGACTTTCCTTCCAATGTAAGGACCACTTTCAAGAAGCTAACTGCAGCTGTGAGCACGATAAGCCAAGGCTAGCAGGAGTAAATTAGATTGAGATGAACTGGTGCTGTTGGCATGCCACATCATTCCAACTTGAGATTGAATCCCACTTCCTTTAAAGTTGTGGTGTTTGGAGTCAGAGCAGTGAGGGAACAGCAATGTTTTGGGCTCTTTATTTTTCTCTGCTCCATATAGTTGACAATAGGAGTTACAATTTTTAACTAGCTATTCCTTTGAAGAAGCACAGAGAGCAAAGAACTACACTGCAGATTTTGTAAAAATTGAGCCTACCCTCTTTTTCTCTTTTGTTTTTCCCTCCCTTGAAATTTCAGGCCCAAGGAGGTTTGGTATTAACATTCTGCTAAGATGCAAGGGGCGCTTCTCCCAGGTAACATCTATCCATGTCTGCAGACAGTCTAGATGTTACTAAATGAATTAAATATGAGAATATGAGAATTCCTCCATTCCTCAAGCTTCTCTTTTATAATTTTTATCTTTAAAACTCTCTTATAAATCTGGAGTATTTCACAGTGTCTGTATGGCATGCTGAAGTTAGACATCTTCTCTCAGTGGAATGCTAGAGGAGTGTGTGATTCACAGCAGAAGTCTCTCTCTGTTGATTATAAAGGGAATTATGAAAACTAGCTTCTAAATTTAGGAAGCTTAGGTATATAAAGTTAAATACATGAATACCATTGTAAACATACTAATGATACTGAGCTTGAGTTTTATTTTTACAGGTAGTTTGGGGGTTTGTTTGCTTTTTTAACCAAAAGCAGGGACTCCAGGATTCCTTGAAGCCAGGATCTCGGACATGAGTTTGTGGGACCTAGGTTTTGTGTCTGTCTTCTGTGCCCAATACCTCCTTCCTCAGACTAGTCTTAATGTCTGTCGCTCTCATCTAAGAATCTCAAAGAACTTGGTAAATGTTAGTGAATTAAAGCTATAAGCAAAAGAGGTACAACTCATCTGTACTTTCAGATTTTAAATGATAGCTAGCGTGAGCTTGAAATTCCATACAGTAATATGGTAATATAACTTCCTTATCAAATTCCAAAGATTAATTGCATGCTGCTACGGTGTTGGATTTCCATTAGGATTCAGAGGTGATCTGTGGGATTTTATCAGTGCTCTAAACAAACACTTCATAAATATTTTATACTCTGACTCAGAAAGACATGTTATGAAATGTGGCCTGCAGGCACTGTCCACTGAGAAATTAAAAGCAGCAGTGGAATAAAATTAAATTTTTATATCCTGAAAGATGCTATCCAATTATAAAGTGAACATTTTTTAAACTTACACATTTGTAATAGGGCATGAATGACTAGCGAAAGCGGAGTTAATCACAACTTTCCAATTTCTGTCTGTTATCTGTGTGCAAATGAAATTGTGTATTACTTCCCTTAATAGCAAAGGAGAGATTTGTACTGAATTGTTAAATTATACTTTCTCGTTTTCATTTTCAAATCATTGTTTCCAGCTTAACCCAGACTAAAGTGATCAACATTTTAATCCACTTTTTACATAGAAGTGAAACAGACCATGAATCTAATTTACAAAGCTGGATCCCAAACGTAATTTATTTCAAGAGCACGGAAGGAAGAGCTACCTAATAACAGTGCTACAGTCTTCACAGTTCTTCTTAAGGATTGTTCCAGTATGCCTGGATTTCTAAAATGAAACATCTTAAAATGCCTCAGACCGTACTAAAAAGATAAGTTGCTTTTGCTAGAAGCTGTTTTCTCTTCCCTCCAAAAAAGAGCGAACATTCTCTTTTTTCAACATGCTCTTTTGAGTTCCCATCTCATGAGGAATAGGCCAGTTCTGATTGTTATTGAGATACAATCAGGGAAGAGGCACAGAACTGTTTTGCTGAAAAGCACGCTTAGCAGCCAGTTTCTGCAGCCCATAATTAACCTGGCAGACAAGGACCTTGCTATAGAAAGAGCCATGACCTGGCCTTGGTCGTCAGAGCAGCTGTGTATCTCTTTCAGGCTATTGGATAATGCAAGTTAGTTTTAGCGCCTCAGGAAGTCCTAGCTGAAATTCCAGATAAACTGTTGGAATTGATGTCAGCTTTGTATCGTAGGCTGCTCGCTAGGTTAAAATACTGGTACAGATGCTGAGGGCCTGTCCTTCAAGCAGGAATGTGTTTGACCCTAGGTTCTAAGAAGGGCAGCCGTTCCTTTGCTTGCTTTTTGTTCTGCAGAATGTAGTGTGCTAGAACCAATTTGAGAACCTGGAGTTTCTTGCTTTCTCTCATTCAGAAGTTTTAGTAGTTCGTGAAAGGCTATAGCCTTTGGGATGAATCACACTAGTCTTCGCTTCACTTTTGTTGTGTAAGTAGAAAGTATATTTGATTCTGTGGATCCTGAGCTTCTGAGGCCTTCTCTAAAAATTTAACATCTCAGAAGGGTTGCACAGCATTATACAAGATCAAGCCATCCTTTATCTATCTTAATAGTCCAACACAGAAGAAAGATGCCCTGATCTTGTATAATGGTTGTTCCTATATACAAAATCTGAAATTTAAGATACATAACTAAGGAGACTCTGTCTGACATAAATGTATCACTTGAATCTAATGCTTCTATAACTTTAAAATTTCATGAGAAGCTCATCCTTTTCTGCTAAACTCTCAGGAGGACTGTTTGTTAGGAAGTAGAATTAGTTTGGGAAACTAAGTGTCTCATTCAACCCTCCAGTTTGTATGGGAAAGGTCCAAACAGTTGAAATCAAGGGAAGTATTGTTGTTCAGCTTTTTGGACCTCATTTCATGTTTGGGAAGTAAAGAGACATTACAAACAAACATTTTTAGCATCAGATGCACCTAAAAGATTGTTGGGAAAAAATTGATCTGGCCACCTGATTCTTTATATGAGCAGACACTGCAAATAACCATGTGTTAGGACTGGTATCATGTAGCTCAGCATTTCAAAGTCTGGAAGTACAGCAAATACCTGACTTGGGAAGTAACATTAAATGGGTCTCTTCTGTGTTCTAGGCTGTCAACTTCAGTTTTGAATAACTACATCACTGGTTATAAGGAATGCAAAGAAATCCAAATATGATTGGAGTGTAACTGATACAGTATGCTAACCTGAGTTTGCATAGCCTGAAATTACAGTTCAGTGTTTAAAGCAGCCTTATTTTCAAAGGAGGTTAGTTCAGATGTCAGATAAAATATGTGAAATATCAACAATAATAGCTTATCTGTAACTTTCACTGCTCTTCAGTGCATGTGAGAAAGGAGGAGAGATACCATATTGACGACAGTTTATTTTGAGTGAGTTTTTACCATGTGGCAAAACTAAAAGGAAAGAAGGGAAGTAATCAGTTTTATTTCTTTAAAGCAGCAGTTAGGTATTATATAGTTGATATGATATTTTCAGTCTACTTCATAGACTGAAAAAAGGAGGTACTCATTTCTATAGATATTGTAGGGAGCTTCAGTCATCTGCTTATTTGCCTTTCCAGAGATTTCAGTCAGGGCTAATAGCCTCTTTCCAGTAGTTAATGCTATCCTCCATGTAGGTATTCTTTAGCAGTACAGCTGATCAACTTGTTTGTATTTTCTTTTAGCTGCATATTCAGCTAGGGCTTTGGGGGTTTGTTTATCTTTTTTCAAAAAGCTTTCCCAAACTTCTTCCTTGATTAGCATGCAAAAGCATCTCTTTTTGTATTGTGTTCTTACCTTCTGGGTTTCTGGGTCATTATTCGTCACTTAGCAGACGAGTGCTTGCTGCCCAGTGGTCTGGAGATTTAAACCCACCTAATTTCCATTTATATCCTATAGTGATTCTCTGCAGTCATAAAAGTGCTCTTTTGCAGGTTTTTTCTTGTTTGTGACCTCAAATTTTGGTTTTCATATGGGTTCTTGCTACTGTCCTATCCTGGAATCCCTGTCTGGTTTGATATTGCTAGTTAACAGCTAGGTTATGGTATGTAGAAAGCTTGATACATTTAATGTTAACTGTAGTGAACTAAAACCCCAAAAGAGAAAAATGCACCACTTGGAAAACTTTGTAAAATGCATTTTAGCATTAATTTACCATTTCTGCATGTTTGTAAGGTAGGTACAGTTGGATTTGTGTTTTGAAAAATATTATATTGTTTTACTATAGAAGGAAATATTTCTGGATTTATTCACTGCAGTGCAAGAGCACAGAGAGAACCTCTGTACTGTTTAAATCCATTAACTCTGTCATCAGGAGTCAAGTCTCAGTTCATCTCTTCTTTAGGGATTTACTGAATTCTGTAAAGTAATTCCAGATCTGTTTTACATTGTGTGCAATGAGAACAAAACTTCGTCTCTTGTTTTGGAGCCTGGAAGCCAGTGGGAAACTTGAACGAATAAGCAACTTGTAGATTTGTCTCTTAGCTGAAAGCTAAAATTGTGCAGAAGGTCTTAAGAGCTCCCTGCCTGTAGTTTTTGACCAGTGCCCACAACATTCTAAGGGGAAAGCAGATGCTGATTCCTCTTGGAGAAGAAAGCTAGTAGGACACGCTTCCCTTTCCCAAAATCCCATCAGCAATTTTCAGGTCATCTTGTATGTTCCTCCACCTGCATGTCACTTGGTAAGATTATGCTATGTGTATTTGTTTTGTTTTTAACAAATGCTGCCATGCTGGCTGATATGATATGGAATATGCGAGAATACCATGAAGAGCTTCCTCTCATACATAAATCTATATTGGTCTCTTCTGTTTTTTCTGATAACGGCCAAAACCAGTAAGATCACAAGAGTCAGTTCTTGCTTTTTCATTCCAGGCATAGCCTGGAATTCATCTGGACAGGGTTCATGAACACTTGCGATGTCACCAGTAATTTGTCATTCCTGAACTGTCTGCAGACCTTATTTTAACCTGGATAAAATTTTCTGGGTAATAACTAATATCTATTTCATGATGCATTTTGGCTTCCAGTAGCACTTCTAAATTCATTATGAATGTAGGTTGTTTTGAATTTTTCTCATTCTGTGTGAATGTTGTAAGTGAGGAAGTTCCATTTGACTCTTATCCAGTTGTCCACTGATGTCCAGATTGTTCTTTTTAAGCTGCCTAGATTTGTACATGCAAAGGTATCATCTCTGCTCTTCATCAGCTGCTCTCTGCTTGGAGTTCTGTGCTATACTTTCTACTAAAAAGAACCTGTTCCTCCCTATAGTCAAGGAAGCTTAACCATGGGAAGAACTTCAATTACAAGAAATTTCACAGCAGCACATTTTATTTTAATTGTTTTGAGGACAGATAAGGCCCTTTGACAAGGACTGCAGTCTAATTGCAGTCAATGGTTTGCTGGAGAAACTGTAACAAAACCGTATGGACTATATATCTTGTATAGTTGTTATAACTGGTCATTTGTCAGCATAATTGAAGTCATTCGTAATTTGTCTGGTCATTCCACAGAGACACCTTAATTGTACAAACATTTATAATTAGCCTTTTATGTCTGTCAGTAGACTTCTGGCACTTTTATTCTGGCCAGGGTTACTATTCTTATTACTTTGATGTACTGCATGGTGTTTCTCCAGCTGCCCAGGTCTGTGTCTGCCTATGCAGAAGGGACCTGTCTTGTTTGTCTTACTAACACCAGACATAACTTTTAGAATCTTTTAGAAGAAGTTGTTGTAAATTAAACATGCTTTTGCACGAAATTTTGCCCTCAGGACAGATCTTGATTTGTCCTTCCAGCATAGTAGCATGGTACAGAGCATGGGTTGGCAAGCTAATCCTGAAATTGTGCCAGGTTTTAGTCACAGGTGCCCTTGCACCAACAACTATTTGTTTTCCTTGTTCTCTACTCACAGTCAAAACCCAATGAGAATTTTGCCACCAGATTAATTAGATGCTAAGTCAGAACTACTTTATATTATTGTTCGTAACTGCCGTTCTTTGCTTATACTTTTTAAATAAAAGTGGAATATCTGTAGTTTCCTACTCTTTCTTTGCCAACAGCTATCTATGGAGCTTGTGCTGTCTTTTGACTTGCTTGATATTTCATTCTAGTATGTGTACAATTAATTCAGTTTTTATATTAACCCTTTCTTATTAAAAGTAAACATTTACATCAGCTACTACATAACTGTTTTACTAGCATTTTATGGTCAGGGATTGTACATACCATTAGTATATCTTTGATTGCTTCTGCATTAGAAAAAAAACTAGCTGTGACAGTGAATGAGTTTATAAGCATTTTTACAGAAAGAGTCAGTATGTTATACTGCTACTTTATATTATTTACCTCAGTATTTCAGTTGTCATTATCTAGAAATTTTAATCTTCTGATAACAATAAATATTGCTTGCATTCTTGGCTTTTTGCAATTTTCTGTTATGCTCTCCAGGTTCACAGTAGAACAAGAAATTGATCTGAAGGGTGTCATGAAAGGTCTTGGGATTACAGAATTATTCAGCAGTAATGCTGACCTTACTGCAATGTCTGGTAAGAGGCTCTTGTCTTGTCTTTTAAAGATATATGAGGAAGTCTTAAAATCATGTAAAGATAACAAAAAAGCTCTTAGAGTTACTCAAACAAAAAACCCTGCTAGTAAATTTTTGATACATAGGGATTCTTGAATGACCTATGTGTATGCTCACTGTAGGAGCAGTTGGGGCAGGGGAGGAATCTCTTGGGAGGATACTTTACCTGGCAAACTTCACTCTGAGCATTTTAAAATTGGAGCTTATCAGTACTGTAGAGAAAATGGAATATTATGCAAGTATCACAATATTATGCAAGATCCATATTACAGAACAATGTGGCCTGAGTGCCTTGACAGCAAATGGGATTCACACCACCAGTGGGTTGTCATCTTTTGTCTCTAGAAGCTTTTTGTTGGCAGCATTAAGAGCCTTAAACTGTTGTACAACTAGTCATCTCCCCAGATACCTTCTGTATAGAAGCAGCACATGAAAGAAAAAGTTCTATGATAAAGGTGAATTGTCATATGTGCTGTGTCTTTTTAAATTGGTTGTTAATACTTCAGAAGTTGAAATATCCAATGCATTTAGAAATTCAGATGGAAATGACAGGTTTATGCTTTTAATACCCGTATAGAACTAAAGCAAAAGGTAGTTGAGCCTGAGAAGTTGTTTCCTTTCTGCGTAAGAAGCCACACAAGCAGTGTATTTAGTATAGTCTGTTTAGACCCAAAGTGTAGCAGACCAGTCAAGCTCCTAGATGGCTCTCTAAAGGTGTGTGCCAGCGTGGGCTTACTGTGATTGGTTTTATAACTTACATTTATACACCTCTCTGTATGTGTTTCTGCTCTATGGCTTAATTGGCCAGATAGACCCTTAGGTGATGGGAATCAGCTGTTCTTAATTGTCTGTTTCTGGAAGCAGTCACGTTTGTATGGCTTTGTTCAAGGTAGTGATGATGAAAGGGAACCTTTCTCTAAACCTTACAGCGGAAGTGTTTACACTTTTCATGTAACTTTGCCTTTTACCGTATTTGAAATACCATTTGTAGTTTATCACGTAGTTTATCCTGTTTTGCTGCTTGCACTTTTCCAGTAAAACTGTGGGAAAAGATGGAGTTAGATAATGTGAAAAGAATTTGAATAAATGAAAAATCCCTCCTTAAAAAAAAAAATAATCTGAAGAAAAATACTTCCTGTTTCTCTGTCACCCTAAAGGAAAGTAAGCTGTATAGTAACTTGAGGTCCATGTACTGAAAAATATTTAAATGAGAAAAGTGTCCAGATTAACAGAAAACACACAGGGGAGACTGAACCACAAAGGGAGTGTTTGATTCTTCACTCTGTATAAAAGAGGCCTAAATATCAGTGAGTAATTCTGAAGTCAAAAGGTTAGCAGAAAGATTGGAACTTGTTTCAATCCATGTGATTAATGATTTGTTTAAAGCTTTATATTTTTTTATAGTTGTACCACACAATCAAAATACCATGTTGCATAAGTGAAGACAAATGGTGAAAGCTAGCTTTTGAAAATATATGCATGGTATGTCAGGTAATGGGGGGGTTAAAGCCAGAAGTTTGTACGTGCTTCATTGTCTACCCTCTGGAAAATTTGGCAATCCATGAAACCTTAAAAAAAAATAGATGTCCAGATAGAAACATTTTTTTCAAATATTTGCATTTAATTTAGGAAGATACAAATTGCAAAAGAAAATATAGGGAGATTTTTGAGAATTCTGTTGTGTTTAAAAATATTCTCCTCCTGCTTTCCTGTTGCTGTTGCCTTTGGATTATTGTCAAGGAAAACCTTCTGCGATTTCAACAAAGGCCATAATCCTGTAATCAGATCCAGGCATAGATTGTTGACTTCAGTGAAATTCTATGGGGATTTAGTGGATATAAATCAAATTGCAGAATTATTGGTTTATTCTTCAGTATTCAGATTTTTATACTTTTTGCATTCAGTTTGAAAAATGGAAATAGAAGTGTCAGTTTTACCTTCTGGAATATCTGGATTGTGAGTAACCAAAGAGAAAGTACTAATCCAGATGTACGTTTTTAGATGCGGCTTGTTTGAGGAAATTAAGTTGTCAGTTAACACAGGTGAGTGGGGAAACTGAGGGAACATTTCTATTTGCCTGTATAGTTGCATATATTCTAACTCTCACTTTAAGAAAAAAAAACTTTCTGGCAGGCTCGATTTGTGTATCTCTGATTCCATCAGGTATTCAAAATAATCAAACATGAAATTTAGGAAGAAACAAATCTTGACACAGCTTCCAGTATTTGGGATTTTAGAGTTTACGTAGTGTGTAAACTTGCTGCTTGAGTATTTTGATACTACTTGAGACTTGCCCTTGAGCAAGTTTGAGTCTACTTGGCTAAATCTCCCCTTTTCTGTCAAATGATTATAGTATTTCATACTGTTGTATAATGCCTTAAATGGCAACTGCTTTTAATCTCAAGGTGACCTGCATTTCGGTGAGTAATGAAGTAATCTTAATGACTGACTTTCACAATGTAAAGTAATGGGAAGAGGACCATCCCAGTAAATAGTTCTTAGAAGTCTTGACTGAGGTAGGTATAATTTTTCTGGGATAACTTAAGCCAGAAAAGCCAATAAACCTGCACACTTTTTTTTTAAAATGAGACTTGCCAAGCAACCGGTTGGCATCTCTGAGTGGGAGTTTGCAAACATATGGAGTGTAGTGACAAATGAAATGTGATGCTAACAAAGTCATGAACATTAAAAGTAAACCACAGATTACTCCTACACATTAATGGGTATCTAGGCTAGGGTCTTGCAGAAGACTTAAATTCTGATGACAAATCTCTGTGGGGCTTTTCTGGGATGATAGCAATCAAATCCTTTTGGCTCCTATGAAAATTCAGATTCGTAGAAGCTAACTGAGAAAAACAGCATGCTCAGATAAGCCTCACCTTATCCACAGTGAAAGGCATAAAGGAAAGACATATAATAATGACAAGAGTTTGCGCATAAGTTTGAAATATTGTCTTCAGTCCTAACTTGACAATTACAAAACAGAACAAATGGAGAAGGGTGCCTGAACACCGGGTAACAACATTAACTTTACATATAAAGAGATTCATTCACTTCATTCATTTATCTTCAGCTGCTTTTATATAAAATGGTGAGAGCAAAGAAAATACCTTTTTTTCCCAGATGAAGTCTACATTGCACCTAATACAGAAATAAGTAAAATTCTTCCTGTTAATAAGCATTTACCCTATAGTGTCATAATCCTTTTTCTCCCAAACTGTTGAATTTAAATTCTTTGGTGCAAGAACTGTCATTTATTGTTTATGCTGAGTGTGGTACACAGGAGCTCTAGGTAGTACAATGCTGTTATAATACTAATAGCATAGGAGAGCACTACAAATATAAACAAGGTAAATGGTGCTACTACTTCATAGGCAGAAAATATTTTCATGTAACTTGTGTGCACAAAGCTTTTATCCTGCCTCTACTTGGTACAGGAGGTGGATGGTAGTTGGGTTTTTGTGTTGGTGTATTTTTAAATACTTCATTCCTACTCCTGAGCCACTTGAAATGTTTCCTTTTCCTCTCCAGATAACAAAGAGCTTTACCTTGGAATGGCATTTCACAAGGCATTCCTAGAAGTTAACGAGGAAGGATCAGAAGCTGCTGCTGCCTCAGGTAGCTGACTGAAAAGCAGAACTAAATCAAATGTCTGGTTAATTAATATTTTAAAGCTGGCTTGATGCAAAGCCAGGAAAGCTGAGTAGCATGTAGCATGAAGACAAAGCACAGCTAGTATACTGCTTTTCTGAAGAGAATTCTGGAAATGGAAAATGTTAGCATTTTCATAACATGGTACGTTTCACAAAGCATTTTGAGCATCTTGTGGAAAAGCTCCTCTTCCTTATTTTATTTCCAAGTGTCAGGCCAGTACAAACTGCAATTTACACTTTCTGGCACTGAAGCATTGGTAATTTGGGGTGATGATCTGCTAATTGAGGCAGTCTGATGCCTTTGCTCCAGAATAGCTAGAAGGAGCTGAGAGTTGTTGCCATTGCATTTTAATAAGCTTGTACAGAGAGATGTAAGGTGGGAGGTAATAAATAAAAGGTTAGTTTGCCAGTATTAATGCTACAAGGCCAGATGGTTGATTACTCAGTTGTCACATGTTCTTCCTGAAAATAAGTTAAATTAATTGCCAATAGGGATTATTAGGTGATTACTAATTGTACCAGTGCTTGTACCAGCCCTTAAGGAAAGGAAAAACAATTTCCATCATCATGAATAATACCAGTAACTGTTGGAATGTAATGTTAGTATGGACAGAGATTACTGGCATGCATGAGTTTTTGTTGACAGTGCAGTAAAAATATAAAAGGAAATGACATATTGGGAATAATAACAACCTGGAGAAATCCATGCATCTACAAATAAAATAAAAATAATGAAGAGCCAAATTCTGCCTGACTGCTAGTTAGTTTTACCTTCAACCTCTTCGTTATTTAAGTACTCAAGTGAAACTAAAAGCTGCAAGATCAGCCTGTTTAGGTATTGCTTACTCTAGTTAAGGGTTACTTCTTACTATCAAATGCAGCCCTGGAGCTGTTTAAAACAGGTCAGCAGTGCTATCTAACAATGTACTTTATAAAAAGTGAGCAGGCATCATAACTCCCCTTAAGGTTCTGCATCTTATAATTTATAAACTGTTGGAAATAAATTGTGCCACTCTCTGTTAATCATTCTCAAAGCATAAATAGGCATGCAGTTACTTTGTAGGTCCCTTTCATTTTCAGTTAGGTTGTTCATGGTACTTCTTGGTGACACTCAGCGCTGGAGTGCGGGGCTTCAGTGTCTGAGCTTCGCAAGCATTTCCCATGAAGAGCAGGAGAATGTGAAAAAGATGCAGTGATGTTTAACAAGTTGCCAATGTTCTTTCTCCTTTAGGAATGATCGCCATTAGCAGAATGGCAGTGCTGTATCCCCAAGTTATAGTTGATCATCCTTTTTTCTTTTTGGTCAGAAACAGAAGAACAGGTGAGATTCTGTGACTCTCTTCTACATTTTTCACAGTCCATCATCAGAGGCGTGCAAGAGAAAACTGCATATTATGATCAGTGAACTGGTCTTGTAGTATAAATTTTCCTTAATCTGTCTTGAAATGCCTGGTATTACGACTGACTCTTTCCAACAAATCTCTTTCTATGTCCCCTTAACGTTTCACCAAGACAGACACCCAAATTTCCCATCATCCTGAAAAATATTCATAATTTTTTTGATTAAAAATCCAGGGGAAGAAAAATTCACTGATAAGTTGTTTTCCTTCAAAGAACATTGTTACTCTCCTGAATAACCATAATCATTGAGCTAGGCTGTAGTAAGACCAGCAAGATGTTTGCAGTACCAAATAATTTACATAATGGACAGATATTACAGCTGTGAATAATTCTGTTGTGCTGTTGAAGCATTTGTGGCAGGCAAGGGATGAGAACAGCACTCACTAGCAAAATGGGCAATGATTAAGTAATTCTTTGGTTTCATATTTGTAATTTGTTTTTCCTAATGATGTGGATGTGACTGGATGACAAATAGAACATTACTACACAGCAACTTAGACTATTCGATGGATCTGTGTGTTCTGGTATTTTGTCTGTTTTACAAGCAAATATCAGTAGTTCCAGTTTGCAGGGGTTTTGTTGATGCTTATGATGGGCATCTCAAATGCAATGTTTAAACCATTTAGATTGCAGTAATGCCTACATTCTAACCAGGTTGGGTGCCTTGTGTGCAGGATGTCATACAAGCACTTACAATTTCTGTCATAACTGTTGCCCCTAATGACGAAAATTTGAGAAGCCTTGCTGTTGTAGTCATGTAGTTAGGCAAAAATGCAGGTGGAGTCAGTTCTTTCCCCTGTACAATTGCCCTGTCTCCCAGTAAGAAAGGTTTTAAATTGGAAGAGAGTAGAGGTTCATAGCCTTGGGGCAATTCTTAATGTTTTACAGGCATTGTTGTTGCATGTATAGCCAACAGTTGTATTTAAAGCCAGAAAGCACGCTACTATTTAGAAACCTAAGGTTAGAAACCTTTTGAAAAGATGTATGGAAATCCATGATTTTTACTCTTATTCTCAAGAGTATTCTAAGTGCTCATGATTGTTCAGGTTAGGTGAAAGTGTATGAAAAATGTGAGCTGTAAATGGTGATTAAATAACTCGAGGGAGCAGTATTTCTTGCTGTGGATTGTGTGTTCCAGTTGGGAGTAAATCTGAACAAGCATGTATCAAATAATGTTTGCGTGTTGGCTTCTGTGGCTCACTGTTAATTGCGAGGAGCATTGTTCAGCAGCTCAGGGATGTGAGGGTATGGAGTGATCAAGAAAATTACTCTGAATAGATCTGCACACCTTTGGAAACCTCCAGCCCAGAAGCTGACACTAACTGAACTGCCTGCTTTGCCGCAGTGGCAGTATTTCCACAGGCCTTTACCAGAGCCACTGAAATAGAAGTGAACCTTTGCTTTGATTTCTAGTGGGCTTTGAATCAAGCCCTTAGAATAAGCTAAGAGGCCCTTACATGTAGAGGACTTCACTGTTCTTGTCTGTATTGTACCTCTTCTCTCTCTCTCTCTCATACACATGTACACCCTCCCACCCCCCTAAGTTCCCATAAAATTTGTGCAC
This sequence comes from Apteryx mantelli, assembly GCF_036417845.1. Taxonomy (NCBI): domain Eukaryota; kingdom Metazoa; phylum Chordata; class Aves; order Apterygiformes; family Apterygidae; genus Apteryx; species Apteryx mantelli. The sequence goes on from NC_089986.1 coordinate 5,385,257, forward strand.
CATACCTTCTAGGTTTTAATGTTGGTATTCATCATCTTATAACCTCAACTTTTTCTTTTGATTCTGACTTCTTCCCTTCCCCCCACCCTTTTCTTTTGCCACAGGTACTGTCTTATTCATGGGAAGGGTGATGCACCCTGAAGCAATGAATGCTAGTGGCCATGACTTTGAAGAGCTTTAACTACCACCAGCTACCAAAAAAAGGAAATAGGAAATAAGCACATGAAGTTTTGAAGTTAATATATTTAAGGTTTGCTGTGTTTTTCCCCAAGATACTGTTTAAAAAAAAAAAGATACCATTAAAGATAAACCTTTCAGGTTTAACTGTGGTTTAAATTGCAAGTCAGTTTCTGGAGGAAAGTTTACAATATTAAAATAATGGTCTGTTTCTGTAATTGTGGTTGCTGTGTCCTTAAAATAAAATTGTGTACATGTCAACAGCTGTTTCTTGTTCTAGTGAATTGTAAAGCAAAAAAATTTTGCAAATCCATAATTCCTAAACTTTCTACAGTCCAAAGGCTGACGTGATCAATGAGACAGGAGCAGAATGTGTGCAGCTCTGAATAATGCAAATGGCAAACCTTAATGATAATTTAGAGTTGGATGAAGAATTATATCTGGAAAATGTAATCTTGTCCTGTTCTTGTAGTAAACGGACTGCGATATGGTGTTCCATCAAAGTTAATGGAAGAAATTAAGCCTAGTGGATTTTATTCTATAAGTTAACTGTGGTGGAATTTTGTGTGAATCTCTCACATGTGATTTGAAAATGTTGCTTTTATGAATGCTTCTGCATGTGACCCCGCAATTCACTTTCCATAAGTGTTGATGCCAATAAAATTTGATCGTATGAATATTTGAAACTAGTCAGTGTAGAACAGCTATATATATATGGCTGAAGTAAATTAATTGAAACAGTCACATCATTCATGTGGACATATTCCCCCCCCCCTCAAGTAGTTGTTCTACTTTGCTAACTCAAACTTTGCAATATCTCAATTCAGTGATCTAGAATGACCTTTCTTATAAAAACCTTAATTTCAAGTGTTGAAAAATGTTCAGTTCATAAATAAATGTCTAATGGAACATAATCCTTTTTGTTCCCTAACTTCTTATTGAGAATAAACTGACAGAGGAGAGAATGACACACACCACAAGTAAATATTAGCAAGGAAATTAGTTGCCATTCCCATTTGCAGGAGGGAGGAGAAGTACCAGTTATCACCAGAAAGGCATATAATTATTTCTTCCCTCTTTGTGTAAAATATAAAATGAACAGAAGTTGCTAAAAGGTAAAAGAGAATAGGAGAAAAGAGGGGAGGAGCTCCTTTGAAGCAGATCATAAATACAATCTTTTTGGTAATAAGTGGGTTTCTTCTCAGTCAGTAGGAGTTTTGTCTTTTGAATTCTGTGGGAACAAATGCATATTGGCTGAGCTTTAGTTTTACTTATGTTTTTTTCTGGCATGCATTCACTTCAGACCAACATAGATACTGCTTACAAAGTTATTCATGCAAGGAGAATTTCCAAAATTTAACACATTGTTCACTTTATATATACTGTTGGTGCAAATCACGCAGGTCAAACCTAGAGTGATGGATGCTCTCCTCTGTGAAGGCTGGTTATGCTCCCTCTGAGAAGGCACCTGAGCATGTCTAGCCCTGCCTCCTCGAATTGTTTCATTCTATTGCACAGAAGAAACACAAAGCTCCTTAACGTTTAACTGTTGTTGCTTATTACCCTTAGTGTATTATTCTGGACTTAGAGAAATTTTTATATTTAAATTAACTTAGACAAAAGTTGTAATCCTTTTTAGCTTTGTGTAACGAAAAGTGTTATATTTGAGAGAAAGAAGGGGAATGCTTTTAAGAAGGAGCAGAGGTTAACTTTACCAATGCCTAGAACTAGCCCCAGTGCAAGTGGAAACAGCTCCGATGACGTGAATGGAGTTATGCAATGGCTGGTTCTTCATATTTAAATAATTCTATGAATATCATCTGATGTTTGTAAAAGTGACCCATATGCTAAGTATCTCTTGTGTTTTAAACTTTATGGGGAGCCTGAAAATAGGTAAGGTTTTTAAGCTAAAACATTTCTTCGGGCAAATTTTCAAGGTGATTACTCTGAGTTTGAAAGACGGGAGAAAGCAGATGACAACTTAATGATCTCTATTCTTAGGCAAGTGAAAGTTCTTCCTGACCAATTTTGTTTTCCTTGCATTAATCTGTTGCAGTGTAGATGCTTCTTACTAAGGGAAAGACTTTGAAGATAGACTTGAACTAAAGCTATGGAATTATGGAGCGATGAGTGCCAGTCAGCAATATTTATAGAGGATGTCAGGCAAGTGCATAGACTTCCCTACCGGTTAGACTGAGCATAGGTACTAAGTGGAATGATGCAGAATCTCATGTTCCAAGTCTGATTCTGTGAGAATTACCTCAATGGGCATTTAGAAAAACCAATAGAAACAAGTGCAAAGAGTAGTTGCCTCATTTGATACTCATAAAATAGCCAGTTCATGTTCTTTAAATCCAGAATTATTTAGTTTTCAGCAACAATATGAATTGACTTATTACCAAATTATGTGAAGATGTTAGCTATCAACCACAATGAGAGCAGCCCTCAGACAATACTGTTTTTCAATAGCAATAATGTTAGGTATTGTCAATTTATATATCAAAAATATACATATACACATGCATGCACACACATACGACTATTTCATTGTGTGTTTTAACCTACATTTTGTATAGTGGTCTTATCAAAGAGGTTGCTTCTTCAGGACAAAAATAGCAAAATACTTTTGTCTTTTTTTTGGTAATGGGAACTTGTCAGTTAAGTTTCACATATTAGTTTAGATATATAGTCTTTATAAAAACCAAACAAAAACAAATGTGTTTGTATTTGGGGGAGGGCAAGGTGTATCAGAAAATAAAATACTGAAGCTTCCATAGTTGTGTTGTGTAAGTGACCCATGATGTGACAGTGCATACTGAGAGCTTCCTCTGATTCAGATGGAGTTAGCAGGAGGTGCAATTTGCTAGTGCTGTCATCTTCTGTCCTTCTTCCATACACCTCTCAGAGCCTAGCTGGGAATGCTTTCCAGGGCTGCAGTTGGAGAGAGTACTTTCCCTACTAATCCTTTTAGTAGTGGCTCACAAAGAGTTCTGCTTGATTGCTTCAGGCTAGCTGGTCCCTCGTACAGTCACTGAGCTTACCATACATGAAAGCATCTGTTGTGAGTGAAAACGTCTCTGGAAAGCAGGTGTTAATTTTCTACAGAATACACACATTCTTGAAGTAAGAATAATCAGTTGGGGGAGGCTTTAAGTTTTCCTTCATCCCCATTCAGTCAAGCTTTGTGGCTTTCAAAATTTAACAGCTGTGATAATTTATAACGATGCCACATTGATAAGGTAATACTCAAGAAGCTCCCTGTGATGTCTTTTGGCTACAGGCTTGCAGACTTATTTCCAGCAACAAAGTTGTTGCAAATCTTGATACTAATCAGGGGGGGAGGGAGGGAGGTTCTTGCCCCCCCCCCCCCAAATGATTAGCCACTTCATCTGGACTCCAGTCTGTTTGATATTAACTAGCAGTTTATACCTCGCTCACGTGAACAAGTCTGACAAAATGGAGGGAGAAACAACATAACCTTCATTTGCTTTTTTTCTCTTATTTCAGTGCAAGTGAAGCAGAATGTGTTTGAGATCACTATAGTTACTCTGGGTTTTCGTACATAAAATGAAGACCAGAATTCAGCATGCAAAGTAAGTGTTTGGGCAAAAAGCTTATAGAATAGTTTTGTACTAACTCAGAATCTGACTGCTTATTGTAGCAACAGACTCAAGCTGATGTAGCAGAACATCTTTAAGTTACTAGTGAGGAGGAAGAACTGAAAGAGTAGGATTAAAAAGAGGAATATATCTTTTTATTCAGCCTTACAAGCTGTACTTTACAGTTGTGCTCCCCCACCCCCCTCAAAACCACTGCAAACCCTGAAAACTAGGCATTTTCCCTGAATTCATCAAAAGGCTTTTTCGCATTTTTTCTCTTGGAGTTGGCCACGGCCCACAAACTGCTGGAGATATGCACAAGTTTCCTGCTAACCCTGAGAGAACGCAAAGAAAAATGGGAGATGCTCTCTGAAGTGAACAGACTAATCTAATTCATTTTTAGCATGCAGCAATAGACACGGTGAACACAAACACATAAGCAAATACGTAGCCCTTCTCTACTGCTGTGGCTGAGCACTATAGCGGGGAAGACGTTAGTTCAGGAATTGTCTGCCTGCTTTGTTAGGTGTCAGGAGTACCTCCCAAAAATGAGCTCCTTTCGGTACAATAATGGTAATGCTCAGAGGAACGTGTTGGAACAGGTACGCAGGTGTTAATAGTATATAAACAGAGCCTGGCACTTACCTTCTAATATAAGGAAATAGACTATTTGTTTTCATTTTCTTAAGATTTCACTATGATTCATTTAGCTGGGTGTAACTTGTGGCTTCTTTGAAACGCAGAGACAACTGCCTTGGGTTTGTATTGGAAAGCCCTGTGATAAAGTTAGAATTCCTAGGGTACTGCCTTTGATCAAGGGGAAAACTGCTATTGGCTTTAAGTGAGCCAAACTGTCGTTGGCCTAGCAATGACCCGAAGGTCTCTAGCTTCTCATGAGTAGCAGAAGGAGACTTACCGGAAAATCTCCCAAACAGTAACTAACTGCTCTAAGACTAAACGCGGCCTGTAGAGGGCAACAGAGCTGTAGTAGTAAATCTGACCATGCTTCTTAACATTAAATTAATATTCTCATACGCAAAGTTTCATAGCTTATTAGGTTATCTAAGAGTTACCATTATTGGCAGTGAATTAGAGATAATCTCTTCTATATGCTTCATGCTACTGTTTTTATCTTTTTTTTCCTCAGAAAAACATTTATTAAGCATGCTTACTGAGCTGTAGAAGAGCTCTGAGTAAACAGAATCAATTTCAATGTACTGCTGTTGTTAGCAGAAAGCAGTCTGTTCTGCTTCTACAGCGAGTGAACAGCAAGAGCAAAAACTTTATCACATTTAACTAATAAGCCCAGGTTTACATGACCTTGAGTGGCAAACACTTTTTTTGTAGATTTGTTCTACACTCAAAAATTTGAATGTTATATATGTTAACATATCGCTGTTCCAAGCATTAATTGTGGCTATCATACCAAAAGTCTTAATGAGAATACAAGTTTAATATTAAAGAAAACCTTCCATGAAAGCATGTTGAAAATGGCAAGATGTCCGTGTTATCGTCCTGTTGTTTAGGGCAATAACAAAGGAAATGCATTCCTGGCTACAGTTGTCCATTAGATGCTAAGCTGCTTTCATTGCTTTGGTCTCCAAATCTGCAGTAAATTACAGTAAAGACCATGGATTATATTTTGAACCTAGTTCATCCCATTGTAATTTTACAGCAAATACGCAAGTATAAAATTGGACCATGGGACTGAATCAAGTCCATGATATTACTCAAACAAATGAGATCTTAGTGTTATACCAGAAACAGAAAAAAGCTTTTGTGGCTATTTTTTATTTTTCAATGACAGACAAAAGAAGACACCACAAGATGTCACTCTATCCTAAGAAGCTGAGAAGTACTTTCTCCTAGTAATCCTTTGGGAATGTTGGAAGGCTGAATATCCTGAATGGGATTCTCTCTCAAGTATATGTAGCTCTTGGTGATCTTTGCCTCTCTCCTCACAGTGGAAAATGGAAATATATGAATTAAAAATGAGGAATGCGTGATTACAAAAGCACAGTGCCAGGGAATAGGGAAAAAGGTACCTTAATAACTCAGATAATACCTGTAGCATGTGAATTCACTTCCCTCGTGAGCTACTCTGCATCTATGGACACAGTCAAAGAGAAATTGTTGTTTAACTTAGCTTGTAAAACAGTCTGCAGTCCCCAAGGATTTGGGATCAAGCTGCAATAGTTACAATGGCCCAGATGAAACAAAGACTCTGCCTGCTTACTGGGGGCTTCTGTTAACTGGTTCAGTAGCTTGTCTTTGGCCTCCAGCTGGTATTGCTTAAGGGCTATAAAATAAAGTTACACATGGCAAACCATTCACAATAGCCAAAGAAACATAGCTGGTACTATAAAACTAATGAACAGCGTTGTATATCTGTTACCTCCATCTACTGGAGCTTCTCAAATAACATTCTGTTTATATAGGACTGCTTTTATAACAACATCCACATTAATGATGTTTTTCACAGCAGTAATTAGGAGCCATAGTCATGGATCAATTGCTCTAGTCCTTAGGTAAACTGACCGATAAGATTGTCACAAGTCGTGTAATAACATGTAGTTTAAAATGCAGTTTATAGACAATAGTATAGTGCAATAGTCAAGAGTGCAAGACTGATAGAAGGATATCAGGCTTATTCACAGCCACTCTGGCAGATAGGTAAATGGAGAAAAGCAGTGAAGGTAAATGCACTTTATTTTTATCAACAGATAAATGTATTTCCAAATAATAAGTGACTTTTGGCTCCACTCACTATTTTAGAAATTTTTTGGACTTTTTCAAAACACTTTACAAATAAAGCCTCAAAAATCTGTTAATGGCTATGCCTGGAATCCAAGCGGCTAATCATTCTCAAGTAAGTGGAAGCCCAAACCAAGCGTAGCAGAACTCAAAACATTAGCAGCTGTTCCTAAAAGCATGGTGTGCAAAAGTCTCCACAGGACTCTCCACCTTCTACTGTGATCAAATAGTCTGAAACTTTTTCCTTAATGATGTGTTTGCAACACTGTGTTCCAGAAATTAATCTGCCAGATAGTGGTAGTAAAATTCTAGGTCTTCTACTAGGAGCTGGCTGAGGAAAAAGATTAAATTCATTCCTGCAGCCAGAGAATTAAGCCCAAGTTACCTAACTTTCTATCTTTGCAGCCACACTGAATCATAACATGAATGACTATTCAGGTATGACCTATGCTTTACAGTTGACAGGTTGTTTCACCATCCAGCTCTCATAAACGTATGTCTTCTGTTCCCTGTAGAAAAGGCATCTTTTGGAAAAAACGAGGCAAGAATTCCTACAGAATAAAAGGAGTCTATATTTGTGTAGACATACTTTAAGTAAAGAAAAAAGAGGTACAGGGAAAATCTGATGCATAGTTAATGGATTTTATCTAAACCAAGTACTTAGCGTTCCCATTATGGGATTGGAATTGGTCATGGGAAAAAAATCCTGTTTTTTCTTCCAGAAAGATCCTTTCTGCATGCGCATTTGTTCAGATGGGGTGCAACACCATTTACTGCTAGACAGAAGGGCTTCAAGCATTCTCTCAGGTATTCTAAAGCTAAAAAGGAGTTAAGGCTAAATCAGAGTTTAAAATTTTTGCTCAATCTTTACATGTATTTGTTAAGACCCATGTTTTAAAACCAAGCAACTCAAAGTGATAGAATGCATACAAACAATAACTGTATGATAGCATCGCCTTTATAGAATGAAACAAATATGTGAGAACGTGCCAAGAAATACAAGAAATCAGAAGTCCTTCATGCCCTGGCACCTGTAAGGGTCATGGTCTAAAGGGTCGTGGTTTGGACAATGGCAAAGCTCGCCAGTTGCCAAGAATCTGATAGAAGAAGCCTTTTTATTTGAGCCTTTTTAAATTGTCAGTATACTCTGTAAATGGCATATTTAAAACTGTAGAAGGCAGAAAGCTGAAATAATTTCACACAGAAACTGATTGAATTTTTCAGGTTCATTACAGGAGAAATACTGGTCTTAAAATTCATCAGTGCTTTTGGGAAAAGTTCTCTTTGGGTCAGGCTGCTGACTTGGAATTGCCAGACTGTAGAGACACGCCGTCATTTTCCAGCAGCAGGAACACATAAAGCTCTTCTGCCAGCTCTGAAGCAAGGATATTTCTTTATAAGCTGTATCAGCTGAGCTGCTATTAAAACCCTCAAATGTGAAACCCACAAATAGACCAAGGAGGCCAATTCTAATTAACTCCCAGCTGTTTTACATTGATTTACCTCCACTGATTTCTCCTCCACAGAATTTTTTCCTTGGTCTAAACAAAAGGAGAATCAGACACAGTGTGCTACAGTTCATACGTTCCTTTCAGATTTTTTTTAAACAAATCATTTGTGAATCATCACAATATTTCAGTGCTAGTCTTTCTGCTACAATTTCATAGGGTGCAAGTGGAACCAGCTAACCTTGAATCCTTTTAATTCGTTTATTTTTCAGTTCTCCTTCCATTTTAATGTGTTTAACATCTGTGGAACAAAGTGTTCTGAGGAAATGATCTATTGATTACTGACTTTTTGAATCATGATATACGCAGGGTTAAGAGCTTGAAGCCGTGAGTAAATTAGATTAACTTGTATCAAGCATTTATAAAAGCTGAGGATATTACCAGTGCTTCCTCTTCACCATGATGATTACAAGGTAGGCATAAACCATCCTAAAGGAGAAAGTGCAGTTACCAGTGAGCAAAAATTAGTCTAGTTCCAAGGACTTAAATGTTTAAATCAAACAATCATGTAGCATCCAAAATACCCATACCAAAAAGCATCGCATACTGTGAGAATCATAAATCCTGTTGATATTATACAATTATGTTATAATAAGTAAGCAAAGCCTAACCTAAGTAAAATTATATTTGCATGAAAGCATAAGATAATATAGTACAAAATATCAAAGCCACTCTGCCTCTTCGTTTGGAGACTGGAGGACTATTCCTTGGTGCAGGATACCTTTAGTAGTATAGAGTATACCTTGTTTCACTCTCTCCCTTTCTCATTAACTGTTTAGGGAGCCTAACTTGACTAGCTCTGTGTCTTTGGGTCCCTAAAGTTAAACGGGAAATATGCAGGTATTCAGGTCTCCTGAGATTGCTGGAAGCATATTCCTCTTCCTACAGCCACTGCACAGAGAATGCACAAGTTGAATGTAAGATGAGAAGCAGTAGATAGATGAAGGCAGAGAATCCTAGGGGAATAAAGGGATATCACTGTATAACACGATGGGCTGTGGCAGAGCTCACCAGCTACTTGTCAACACTGAGGGCTCTAAAGAGGAGTCATGACCCTCATTTGAGGAGCTGGCAAAATTCATTCCCTGATATGCTGCCTGTGTATTACTTTGCATGCCTTTTCTAGATCACAGTGGCTTGTTAGTAGATTTACTGGCAGTGTACTGAAAAGTAACTTTAGGACAAGTTAATTTGGGCTCTCTTAGCCTTGATAACACCTGCTTAAAATATGCTCCCTTCTGTGAATAACCAGTTTATAGAGATTATATTATGATAGTTCCATGGCAAGTGTCTTCTGAAAAGCAACACAGAAGGCTATTTTTCAGAAAGGCCATTAACCATCTGGCAACCCATTTTCCATCTTCCTTCACTGTAAGCCTGATAGTCTGAATAGCATTCAAGAAAAAGGCAGATCAAAGCCTTTGCTGTTTTCATTGAAAATACATCCTGACAACCCTATAAACAAAGGTTTTCAAGTGGAAAACTCCTAGAAACTTGTTTTACCTTATATCTTTTTGAGTGCCATAAAGCCCTGCTTATTCTTTAGATTTTCTGTACACAGCTTTTTTTTTTTTTAAGCAAAATTCTGATATTATTCATTTTATAGGTTTGTTCACATTCAGCACTATGGAAGACAGAATATCCTAATAAACCTGGGAGGATTTTGTGTGTGTAATGCCACTGTAAGTATGGCAATAATGCTGCTGATGAATTACACTGCTGTAACACTACTCCTGCTCAATCACAGCATTAAGACTGGGTTTTTCCTAACACTCTTTGCTCCTGTCTCCTATCTCAGAGCTCACCTAGAGCTCGCAGATTGCAAGCTTGCAGATTAAAATTTTGCTTCGCATGGGGCAAGGCTATTGTGACGGAAAATGCTATTATCCCTGTTTGTCAGATAAAATCTGAAAATGGGAGCAGTAAGCGGCTATAAATTCCAAGCCATAAAATGACATAGAGACTGAGGGGGAGCTATCCACTGTGTCCCAAGCTAGTCTCCAAATTAGTGAATCATCTTGTTAGGCCAAAATGTTAATGAATTTATGTGGTAGGAGAATCCAGGGAACAGTCAAAGCATTTAAAAACAAGCCAACAGATATATGCAGCATTTGGGAGTGACAGCTATTGGCCTCTCAAATATGTAACATGTGATTTTCATAAAGAAATATGTAATATTATTTACTTAAACTAGCCCATGTTTTGCTGTGAGCCTTAATCATCTGGTGTCACACAATAGCACACTAAATGTCATACACTGAATGACATCTCCTGAAGCAGTGTTATGAATATTCTGGATATATTCCCCAGCTGTAGAGAGAAGTACTTCATGCCTTACTAGCTATAGAGCACACACACTCTTACTGCTTTGTTTTGTATTCAGCAACTCTACAAAACAGCAAAGGCAAAATGCGGAATGAGCCATACTACTGAAGCTCAGCTGCTGATCTTTCACAATTCAACTGTAAAAATTCAGAGGTCTGAAATGAGACATAAAAGTACAAGTATCAGTAGAAAAATTAAACTACCTTGATCAACAGATTTACACCTGGTCAATAATTTTTTAACACATTATTGTTTGTTTGAAGAGGCAACACCACCACATAATGTTTACTGCTGAAGATGGAGCCTCCTCCTTTCCCCAGTGCAAGTCAGAGAGAAAAGAAATTTTGCATTTCCCAACTGCTAGAATACAGCATGGAGCAGGCAAAGCACAACAAAGTGGAGCAGCCACTTTGGCTTTAGTTTATGTTTGAGACCGGTTCAGTGGCCAGGCAGGCCTGTGACTGGAGCATACACTGACATAAAGTAGCTTACCAGCACCTTCATAACCCTCCTTTAGGCCAGCAGATGACATAGCTTCTCTGAAGTCAAAAGATTTGGGTGGATTCAAATGTTACTTTTTACTCTTTTTTTTTTTTCCTTTTCTTTTCTTGAAACAGCCTCAGGATGCTTCTTCTATCACCTCATCTCCTTTAAAGCAAAATTAAATGAGGGAAAAAATGAACCTAAGCAAGAAGATAGCTTTGCCTTTGGAGGGGATTTTGGATGAATATAGCTAAAAGAGAGAGAGGCACTGAACAAAGTTATTCAGTTTCAAGCCAGTGGATTGCCTTTACTGGACCCTGATCAAAATTAATCAGTTGGCCTGAAAGACTAATTCATATTGAGGGTGTACTCCCTTATCAGTGATTACAAACACACGCTCTGGGTTAGTCCTGCCAGCAGATTTGGTGTCCTAGAGTATCAGAACTTGGGTGGAAAGACAGGGTTGTGTGGAGTAAGGGGAAGGTGCACCATCCAGATGAAGATACTTTAAGGTCTTCTTGTCTTTTGAACATACATGAATTAAGAATGCCTCCTCTTTGGAAGTCAGTAGACCTGATTTAAAATAGCTGTTTATATCTGTGCCTTGTGAATGCAAAATGCTTGTCACTCAGAATTCTCCATTTGGTCATTACATCTACTGAGCAGCAGGTACAAATACTTAGCTGAGGGAGAAAGCAATGGAGAATCAGTCCAAAGAATGCTTAAAACCTTCCTAACCATGTGATATGGCAAATGCATTCTCTGACTTTGACCAGATGCACATTTTCATTACATTTAATTTCTTTTGGCAGGACATGCCAGTTTCTAGCTCTAAGTGTAGGAAACATGGATGGCTATAGTGTGTCTTCCTCCTTCCCAGAAAAGAAGCATTTTCACATAGGAGCACATTTATTATCCTTGCAAACAGTGAATAACAAGATATTCCTTTGAACTACACTTTCTTTGGCAATAAAAATGGGAAAAGGATAGGGATGAAAAAGTCAGAGGTGTCAGGAACCAGTTCTGCCTGGAAGTACCTGTCCACAGTTCTCAGTTCTGTCTTGGTTGCAAGGGAGGCAGGTGTCCCTGAATTTTAAACAACAGAATTGTAAGTTTGTCATTCAACTGTGTTGCTTTTGCATGCTTTCCTCTTCTTTCAGTTCATTCTAGCTAATGCAGAGGTTGTTTTTACCATCTCAGCCCATCAACAGAATAACATCAATGCAAAATGTAGCACAGTAAAGCAAACTGTATCACAGAAACAAAAGGAAGGAGGGATAGCTCTCTGAAAGACAGTAGGTATGTTTTAAAGCACATTTCTATTAAAAATTGGTGGTCTTCTATGGAATTTTCATATACGTAGGAAGACATACATTCTGTTCCCCTCCCTGCCTTTGCATATTATATATATGCATGTGTGTGTATGTAAACACATGCATGCACACATCTATATATTTATAGAAATATAAATATCTGTAAATATACATATAAAACTGGAGTTGACTGTGCAGGTGGAATTATGTGTATTGTGTGTGCATGCACACAACTAAATGTATTCCAGTATCTATATGAAATAGGTGTACATGTGAGGCAGGAAGGTGCTGGGGAGAAAGGAAGGGAAAGGGGCAAAGTATTTCAGACAAGAGGAAAGGCTGCCCAGTATAAATGCTTTGAGCACTGCTGGTATGGATAATGCCAGACTGAATGAATCACATGAGTATTTTTCCCACTCCATATTTAAAGAGATTATGTCTATTTAGCCTAAATATCTAACATATGATGACTTTGTAAAGCCAGTTTATTAAAAGAGTGTTCTAGCGACTTAAAGTATTCCCATATTTGCAAGATCTGAATTTCAGGAAGGCAGGATTTTGATGGATGAAGTGAAACAATTTTTTCAATATAACTCAAGTAATCAATTCTCCACAAAAAAAAGGAGACATGACTCTTAGCAAGTAGCAACAGTTGCATAAATAAATGCAACAATTTATGGAAATTTGCTGGCATCTGCCATAATGAAAGTTAGACAGGAAAATAACTAGAGATATTACTTCAAATTACATAGTGTAAAAGGAAGCTTAGAAGACTGCAGTAGGAAATTGTTTATCAAATGAAATTTGGGATGATTTTCATATGATTAAAATTACCTGATGAAACTCATGTTCAATAAATTAGGAACCACTTAATGAATGTTGTGTTCCATCTGGAATTATTAACAATTAATATATGATAAGATGAAATGTGAGACTCATAATAAAGATGTGGATGGAGGCAAAAAAAGTTTGCCGTGCTCACATTAGGGTTTTCATCTCTGGATGGCTTCATCAAATGTATGATCTTATTTGTTTTGGCAGCTTTGGATAAGATGTTTCAATTTGTGAGAATTAGATAGAAATGGCATTTGGACAAGTCAAGAGTGGCAGAAAGCTCATTAAAATGGATGGCAGTTTGCCTATCAATTTCAATGAGCTCTAGACCATGCCCTCCATGAAAGGATACTTGGTTCAATCTCATGTGAAAAATCTGGCAGATACCTGGCAGATACCTTTTGTTTTTTCTGTATGCACATACGGTTTGTTTCCACTCCAAAGTCAACGGCATTACTCTTAAGGGCTAAAACATTAAACATAAGCTTATGTGCATCTGTGGATTAGAGCTCCAGTAATTTTGTTCAAATATAAAAAGCTATGTTTTAAAGTGAAAGGGAGAAATGCACCTCATCTCTGTGAGATGTATAATGAGGGAAATCATTATTGCACTTCAGTCAATGTGAGTGCTGCATGCCATAGACTTCACTCAGGGTACAATTTTTTTTTCTCTTTCTTACACCCACAGATAAATTGCCAAATACAAGAGAAGGCAAGTTGTATCCATTATATTTTTTAGGAGACATACATTGTTTGTCAAGAAAAGAAACTTTAGAGAAAAAAATCTTTAAACGTTACTTCCACGTGACCTTTCTTTAATTTCAGAAACTGTCTACTTCATCCAGAAATTGCTGACCCACATTTTATTAGTAAAGTCAAATTTGATAGTGAAAGAAGTCTCTCCTAAACCAAATAAAAATGCCATTCTTCATTCCATAAACATCTCTTTGTGGCTTGATCCAAAGACCATAAAATCAGTGGAAAGACTCAATCTTCAGTCATTGTGAGTTGCAGGTCCATTCTTTTTCCAGAAAAGAGGACCAAGTTTCAGTACTGCTGCTTGGTTACAGTCCCTCCAACCTTGCTGGAATTTGTGGGTTTTTAACACCTTAGAAAGCCAAACCTATATAGTTTTCACTTCCATTATTTATGTGGTTAGTTGTTGATTCCTTTTTGTCTGGTAACCCTGATGAACTGTTTCGCTTACTCTGCCTTTCTACTATCCAAGACTTTATTCTGCTGTATTTGGCTTTTCCCTGTGCATACTCTCCAAGTCCTACCACTGGGAATCAAATAGCTCACTGGAATCCTGAATGTGCTGGAGAAAAAAAAAATTGTTGCCTGGGTAACCAGGCAAAATAACCAGTTTGTTTATGCAAGTGTGCCTGCTTGTGTGCTGGAGCATGTACACAGATGAGTATATATGCATTTAATAGTGTTCTTTTCCAGTGCTTCCTATGAGTATCCATGCAGATTATACTGATTAACATACAAAGAAATTCTCTCTCTAACTGATTAATCCAACATAAATGCCATGAATTCCTGGATATAGTCAAACCATGTAAGACCAATATAGAAATTATTTTTCTACTGTAGATACAATGTCATTAAGTTTTTAGATCTGATTTTACTGGTGACATCAGTCAAACAGCTTGATATCACCAGTAGTAATCAAGCTAACACTAAGATAGATAAGAAATTCACATTAAAAACATGAAATAACATCAACAAATTTATTTTTAAAAGGCTGCTGTATCCCTACATCAGAAAAATGTAGAAGTGTAATTTGAATACTTGTTGAAGATTATTAACATATCAGATCAGAAAAAATCAGCAATTTATTTTAAATACATAGATTTTAAAGCCAGATTGTTAACGAAGTCAGTCTCTGTGAATCCTGTATGAATGCTGATCCTATTCACATTAACAGAATTTTTGCTGTTGACTACGACAGTGCCAGGATTTCATGGTCTGAGCATTTCAGTTATTTCTCTATAAAAGGGGGAGGGATAATATTATTTCCTTTCTCTTACTTTTTGTCTGTCTGCTTTGTTCAATTAGACTATAAACTCTCTGGAGCAAACTCTATTTTACTGGCTTTCTATGGTGTCCAGAACAATAGGGTCTCATGTGGCCTACACCAGTCATAATAATTTGAATTGTTTCTATCATTAATCAGATCTCAGGATGAGACGTATCCTGCACAGTTCATACATATTTCAGCAGTGCACCAGCTGTATCTGTAGGACGTGCAGAGAAGCCTCTGAGAAGTGGAATGGTGATGGGGAGACACGTGTCTGAGACTGATACTTACTCTGTATTTGCCGTGCTCAGATGTTCCAAAACAAAATTGCTGATCAAAATTGGGTGAAATGGGAAACGTTATTTCTTTCTTGTACGGATGTGGTATGCTGCTGAATTTCTAGGCAGGAGCACAGTTTTGTGGGCAGGTTGTAAAGATCTGAAAAATAGTGTTTATAATGGAAATGCAGACACCATCTTAAATATGTCATTTCGTTGAAATGGCACATAGATAATTTTTCTCATGTTTTATGAGTAATGTGTTTGCCATAAAAAGATCTGAAGCCCATTAAGCTGCAATGTGGACTAATACCCTTCATTTTATATTTAGAAGAAAAACATTAAGTAAAAAGGTCCCAAATTACTTATTTAATTTAGAAGTGAAATATGGTTTGTTTGTTTTTCTGGGCAGGTAGAGAAAAGAAGTACTAAGTGTCCTGATGAAACCCTTCATAGCCCGTGCTCTGCCCACCCTATAGTAAGCTCAGTTTGTATGACCTGAGGTTTTAGTGAGACCTCTGTGGAGTTAATTTCAGATAGTGATCTGACAATTGTCCTTTCAAATTTCAGTATTCAGCATTTGGAGCCACGTATACTTTTGTAAAGGGGCTGAAATTTTCTGATACGCTTTGGGGTCCTGTGCTTCATTAGCAGAGTAAAGTTTGCAGGAAAATTTCTAAGAGGATGTTTTAGAGACTTCAGTTATTCTTCATCAAAGCACAAGCCTTTTTATGCCTTTATATGCAGAGAGCTATTTTGAGACAAGCTCAGCCTTTTCAATGACCAAGAAGAAGAGAAAAGGGAATTCTGAAAAAAAGGGAGGATGGGGAATATTTCTTCTATGAAGAAACTGAAAGGCAGGAAGGCCAAACTGTAGAAGTTTGTGGCTGTACAATATTTCCAGTTGAATATCCCTGGGCAGAGGAGTTTACTGTGTACTTTTCTCCACATTGATCTTTATTTATTTATCCCTCTTCTTTCAGTATGAAACCTAGGAGTCCAAGTGAAGAAGGAGCTATGCCCGTAATGTGGGAGGGAGATGCACTTAGGGATCAATAGCGTATGATTAACTGCCCTGTCACAACCTTACACTACACACCACTGAAACTTAGGCTCCCATAACTGCTGTTAAAGATTGAAAGACATCTGTAAACTTCAGCAGGGACTAGTCAGTGCCCATAACAACACTGAGCTGTTCCAATTCCATCAGTGGCACACTGCCAGCATCTCCACTGTGTCTGAAGGAACCAAGTGAACGTTATATCAAATGCATTTTAAAGTGAATAGCTTCACTAGGCTTATCCACAGAACCTTATAATCACACTTGAGTAGTCCCCATAACTTTAAAGTTTTAAGAAAAATAATATACAAAAATAGACACAGAACTGGTCTGTCAATTCCCATGAAGAAAAGTGTCCCTTGTTTTTATACTCACATGCAAACTCAAAGAAGATAGCCTGGAAGATTGTGTGCAAAATGGCTGAACATTTTCAAATGGGGCAAGGATATTCAATAGAAAGAAGCGATGCTCATAAAGAACTCTGATGAGTATTACATAAAATGTGAGACAGTCTATTTTGTTTTCATCCAGTCTTCTTGGATTAATTCATAAGCCATTCAACAGTCATTAATGAAGCAGGAGATCTTTTAAGCTAAAGACAAGCTAAAATTCAAATGGGTAAAATGTGAGTGCAATTCAGGAAAGTGAAGTCAATGAAAGGAGCACACCAGAGATTTGCCTGAATGATCACATATCTTGCTACAGGTATCACCAGTCTATCTTTAGCCACCTCCTGGAAAGACGGTTCATTGATACCAGCTAGATCAGCACAGGAATTTGTTTGATGTGCTTAAGAGATTGGTAACAATAGCTCCTAACGTGACTGCGTTGCGAGGGGACAGTGTTTCCTGGGAGACAGTGAATCCATACGGCTCCAGCCAGGATCCTGGCAGGTTACCTCTCTTCAAAGGATGTAGAACTACCACTCTGTACAGGGTTTTCTGTAGAAGATGGGAAGATAAGCTTCGACTGTAGACAAGTGGCCTTATGCAAGATGTGAGGATTTTATGCAACAGCAAGACATGTCTGAAAGGTAGGAGGGTGAAAGAAGATAAGTAACTGTAGTCATTGCACAGCTGGCTTGACACACTTCGACAACAAAGATAGCGTTACAGGATTGAATATCTTTTTAAAATGTACCAAACTGTGTTGCTGATGGAGGACGTTGTGCAGTGAAAACAGAAAAAATGTGGCTTTTTTCCTTCGTGTCAGTGGCTGAAAATTGGAAGACAAAAGATGTCTCCACAAAAATACATAATTTATTATAAACAGGTGCAAAAGGCACATTGATTGAGATGTGGAATTTGTGTGGTTGCAAGTTATATCCGTGAAGAGCTGCACAGAATATTAGTGATAAATAGTGATAAATATACTAGGAATGTGTGATTATGTTGATAAGACCTGATTATGTTAATTACATCTGTTTTGGGGGCAGCTTTATGACACATAAGCAAGATAATTGATGATACAGTTAACAGCAAGGATGCACTGTATCCATAACTTACAGGTGTGTTTGTCATTAAATTATGCTCAAAAGGACTGCTTCAAAATATTGCATAATGTCTCATAAAACTCATATTAAAATAATTAAAAGGTAATAGAGCAGGAAAACACTATGTCTAAGTCCTTTCCTGTTCTAAAAACACCTGCTACGTAGCAGTGAATTATGTGCATTATGAAGAAAGCTCAGCCCAAATTCTGAATTTCCTGTCTTTTACACTATGTATACAAATTGGATTTGTATCTTAACCCTGTGGTTCATTTCTGTTTATCAGCTTTGGCACGTGCAATTGACTGAGACAACATAAATAGCTGGGTCTTTGTATCTTGTAAGCAAACAACTATTTGTGGAAGTGGTTTGGACAGATTCATAACCAGCTCTCTTGGAGCCTGTGCAAAATCAGCAGCTCCTACCTGGATGTAAGAACTCTCCTCTTTGGAGTTTTTACCATCCCTTCCTTAGTTTGCCTGTTTTTTTCTTAAAGGTGGTCATAAAATTCTGCAGATTTGGTACTTTTAGAATGATCCATATTTTTCACTTCCATACTTTTAGGACTCAAAGAGCTTGGAGCACTTTGCTGTTAAATATCAGTCTGACCATATTCCCACTGAGGTCAACTGCCTAAGGGCCTTTCCATCCTCTGTGTCCTCTGTTTCAGAGGGGTTTGAAGCTGTATTGGGTGCGTCTCTCTGGTTATGCGTAAGAGGTAGTACAAGTATTCTTCATTCGGAAGTCTTGTGATGCCAGCGTGTCAAGGGCATTGCAGATTTAGAAGGGAAGTAGCTACGGTTCAGTGGAAGTTAAGCCTGCTTGGGCTGCTGAGTCATGAAAGTAGCTATTGGAAGTTAGACCAGACCCCCAAACTGCTCAAAACTGGGGCAAAAACCTTTCAAATTCCAGTTGCAAGTCGTCTTTGTCTCAACTTCTCTTCTGCTGAGCTTTCCATTTGCTGTTTTCCATAAGGCAAAGCTCAGCATCTGCAGTAGACTCTAAAATGTTTCTATATTGAAGCTGCCAGTTATATCAGGAGAAGGGAGTCTTTTAACTGACACTCTTTTCTTAAAGGGCAAATATCTAAACAAATGCACAGGAGAAATGTTTTTCACACAGAATATCTTTCAATGATACAGCTTCAGAAGCAGCACAACAATAGCTCTTCAAAGTGTTTCACTGGCTTTTAAGATATTCTGCCCTTCAAGTCAGCAGGACTCAAATGTACTTGCATTGCAGTTAGAAAATTTACAGCATTTTGTTGCCTATGAAAATTTTGCTAAGATATCAGTGGGAAGAGAAGCAGACCCATTTCACTGATACACAGCTGACACTGACATCATGATATGTGTAATTTTTATTAGTGAAGTTTATAGGAGTGCATGATTTTAAGACATGGCTTCATATCTCATAAATCATGTTTTGAAAAATGCAGTAGCTCTTGTGTTCTCCTACCTTCCAGTTTACAAAATATTTCAGCCACTTAATTCTCCACTCTAACTTCCACTGAGGAAAAAATAGAAAATATATTGAGTTAGTCATGATTACTCTCTCTTACCCCAATTGTGTACTATCTCCACTCAAGTCATATGCATCACTCCAGATTTCAAGGTGCTAGCAAAGATCTGCTTTGTTCAACGTAGTTTGTTTGTTTGTTTGTTTGCTTGCTTAGATGAAATGGCTGTTTTATATATTTCAACAATGAATGATTCCTTTAAGCTTTTTGAAGTGATTGGAAATCCTGCTTTTTCAGAGCACACTTTAGGCACTGAAGGTGGGATCCTCCTCACCAAACTTCAGATGCCTAAAAGTTGTGTCTATTCCCAGGGGAGCCTGAGGGCTCCTTCTGCAGACGGTGGAGAGGGATGTATGCAGGCTGTGGGTCACCCCAGCTGAAAATAATAGGTATCGAGGCTGGGTGGGGTAAGTGGGTATCTGGATATACTCACTATAGAGGGAACCAAGACAACTTGCTAAGCCTGGATATGCAACTTGGCAACAAATCCTTTAGATGTTTATTGTTGATTTGATTATTCTGAATTTTTGTATGTGGATTTGATATCAGTGGCAAAGCTGTATTCATGATACTACCAACTAGACTGAGGGCCAGCTTCAGAAGTTAAAAGCTGGTCTTATGCAAGATTTTTCCCCCCTTACCATTTTAAGTTTCTTCTCCAACCTTTTTTTTACATGATTCTTAAAATACTGCTTAAAAGACATCATAGATCCCCCCCGAGAAGAGAGAGAATGGAGGAAGGCTATTGCCACAGTGGGTTTCCATTACTGAAATTAATTCCTCTCTCATAGGAATTTAGATCTATGATTTATGATAACCACCAATTTCTCACTGCAGGCAAAGTGAGAGGAAATGACTCAGCCTGGACAGACATCATGAATCTAATTTTTTTCCCTAATGGCTGACATAATCTAGTGTGCTGCTCCCAGACGTGTCATTGGAGATTCATATCCAGCCGAAGGGCCTCACAATCAAGGCGGAAGATTTTGTTACTTTCATGTATTGTGTGATCTGTAATTGTTTGAAATTGCATCCTGCCTCATTCATTGCAATTTCTTTTACATCAATTGTACAGCAAAATAGTGAGGAAAACAAAGCAAGAGAGAGAAAAGCAGTGTTGCGCTTACTCCTTGAGAAAAAATTTTCCTGACATAACATTAGGGTCCAGCTGGTGCTTATTAAACTCGGTTCTGAGATGAAACATCCTTCCTTCTGTCTCTCCTTCCGATAGAAATCTCACAACCCACCTGACTTCACAAGTTCTATCTTTCACATATTGTTCTGGAATTTCATATTCTAGTTTCTATCACTGACGCCGAATTTTGTGAGTGGCCTTCTGCTGAAAGACCAGAGAAGAAATCATGTTAAATGGTTCAGCTAAAATATTTTAGCCCGCATTCCAAGGAACTAGGAGAGTGTATCCATGTCTCAGGAGAGGAGGCAGCACCTAGCTGATAGGAAGTTAGGTTTTGAAAAGTCTTGCAGTTACAAACAGGAGTTTGAATACATCCTAATAAGTTGCTTCCAAAACATAGATGGATAATAGATCTTCTTCTGAAATATAAAAGTATTCTTATATATTTCCGATATGATCCTCTGATATGACCTCATTTAACATACAACAAAGCAGAAGGAAAACAAACACGAAGACAGGGGTAAGCAAGGGTTCTCAGCACACATTCACCAAAGGTAAACCCTCTTTCCACAGGGCTGCTGCGTGAATGCCCACTGAATCTAACAGCATGCACACATGAAAATGGTCTGTTTGCCTCAAAATGACCTCTAAAGATGTCTAACTAAATAGTTATATATTCATATACCTGATGATGCTGAGCATGCTCAGCTTCCTTTAAGTCACCTACAGTTTATTGTGGCTGTTTTGATCCCATTAAAAAAAGCATAAAGCAAGAAGGGAGGAGTAGTTCCATATGTCAGTACTGGTCTGTGCAGTCAATGTGCACTTCCAGGTAAAAGCCAGGCAAGATGTAGTATGTGTTTTTGATAATACTTTAAAAAGGCAAAGCAAAATCATAGAAGGTCAACAGAATAAGTCCATTCAGTATTATTTTCCAGTAACTCCATAATCTTGAGTTCTATACTTTGTTCTATTTAGCTTGTCTTTTATACTCAACATAAAACTTTCATTACCATCCTCACTACACAGTTTTAAAGCCACATTTTTATTCTCCATTTCTACTCCTGAATATAATTGTTTTAATCATACTTTCTGACAAGCTCTCACTGAGCTTGTACAGTAAAGGCAAATTATCGCACTGGATGCATACACTTACTCAGTTAAAATTATTTTTCTAAAGTATTCCATGGTAAATTTCTAAACTGCAGCTGCCAGTCTGCGAGTTATTCAGTGTCTCTGAAGCACAATTGGAGAAATTGCACCATTTGGGGTATATAAGACATACTTTTGCAAGTGCTCTAAGGCAATGAACTGGCAAAGCACACAGCACGTGGCTTGAAGGTTCTAGCCAATAAAGCATAGCTCTTCTTTGGAGGCTTCGTGTTCCACTAAAACTTACTAAAGGGATTGAAATAAATATCTATAAGGCAACTGTTGAAGTGTCTTTTCATACAAACTGGATCCATAAAAGCAGGGCAATACAGGATAGATGGGGGCATATCATGCTATTGAACAAGTTCAATTCTTCATCATCTCCAAGGTTGAGTTTTTCTAACAAACTGGCAGTGAGTTCCCCTTTCCCATGTTTGGACATATCTGTCAAAGCCTCATAGGCATAAGTAAATGGTATTTCAATGAATGGTCCCACAAAGGGACTGAAGGGAATTGCTTTATCTATGGTTTGACCTTGGAATCCTGTGACTATTTTCCAGTAGTATGTCCTACCCCTTGCTACTCCCTATTTCCTATTATTATAAAATAGTTTGCATTTCTTTAAATAGAATGAGAATCTGTTACTGGTTTAACATCTCCTCTCTAGTTCCTCAGGTCTGACTGCAAGCAACCAAAGATTCTGTAAGTCCTGTTCGTCCTACTGCTCCATCCTAGGTGATACACACACTGTTCCACCAGTTTTATCACAGACCAGAGGACTCATCGGGCAGAACTGTGATTCAGGGCTATCTTCCCCAGTAAGTGTTTGTTTTACCAGTCTGATTGTGAGTTTATAGAACAGAGACGCTAAGAATAACTAAGGCTGAAATCACTTCCTCAGATTTGAAACTGGTTATGTTTTGCGTCCCTTTATCTTCCAAAACTTGATCAGATTATGAACACGATCATATGACATGGTGTCGGCAGTGGCAAGGAGCTTGATTCAATGGCCCAGGAAGCCTTTGAGCACTGTGCCCTTAGCTGGATGCAACTGGCAAGTATATAAGTCCTGAAGTTGCTGTGTACGTTTGTTATAAAATACCATTACCAGTACTGCTATGACAGGTAACAATAAGGTTATTCTGTGCCTTTACGAACACAAAGCTCTCCTGCGCTTGAGTCAGTACACACAAGCTATTGTGAAACCAGAATGTAAACTACCCCTAACCTGCAAAGCCTGGCAACGCTTCCCAGCTCTGTGTTTGTGTGACTGGAGGCGGTGAGCCAGGGGTGGGTGCTCCATCTCTCCTCTGCCTGCAGCTCAACCACTGTGCTTTGCACCGAAAGGAATGCTGCAAATGTGAGCAGATGGTAACCTGCAACACACTGAGAGCTTCCTCCGCTGTAAGCAACCATGGGGCCAGGTCTGTTGGGCATGAAACAAGCCACACCTTTTCCACAAACTGCAGGCAGAACTAGAGTGTTTGCTTCTTCCTCCCTTCTGTAAGACTGATGCCCTGGAAATTACAGAACAGGTTTTAGTGGGAAGGCAAAATGGGCAGAAACCGCACGTTCTTGACTAAAGTGGCAGATTTTCTGTGTTTAGATTTCATGCCTGAATTTCATTCAGGATATTTTGTATGCAAGTTTGTCCATAAATTTGTGTTTACATGCATATGCATACACAAATGTGTGCCATTATATCCTCACTTCTATACATCATTTTGCTGTTCACCAGATGGTATTAAGGCAGAAAACATTGTGCAAACATGTATGATTATTATTTCTACTGGGGTAAGGCCAGAAATATGAAAAAATGTATTGCCAGAAACTGGAAAACCTTAACCAATTTTTTTTTTCTTTCTTTTGCTTCTTTAAGCTTCCTTCTGATTCTTTCAAGTATCTCAGCTGGCGTGACTTAGAGGAACATGATGTTCGAGGAAATCAGCTCCGTTGTCCCCGAGTAAGAGAAGGTAAAGATGAAAAAGACATGTTCATGTTAAGCCTTACTCTATTTATCTAACAGTATGTTGTTAAATGTTAGAGATGAAATCAGTTTGCCGTTGTTTTGAAAAGGGACAGGGTTTCATCCCATATTGCAGATATTTACTTTGTTTAATTGCTAAGAAAATACCCTTAAGCCAAAACTGTCATTTTTAAATTTTTACCATTAATGTGGTGTTTATTATCTCTCTCAAAAGTTCATTAACATTTAAATAATGTTCAGAATACTATACACATATGCCAACTAAGAAACTGAGAGTGAAATCCAGTCCTGCAAACAATATACACACATTTTATTTTAAGCCTGGATTGGCCCAAGAATAGCCTATAGGACTACTCAAGAATGTGGAATGAAAGACAGTTTAAAATAAGGTATTTGCATGTTTGGGACTAAATGAAGAAAAAATCCCGCATTGTCCTTGCTTCAGCTAGGAATTTAAATATGTGCATAGCTCTAAGCATTTCAATAGATCCATTGACCTTAAGTCCTCAGTAAGTGTTGTTTTAAATAGCCGTACTCAAAAAGTCATTCCTATTAAGCCCAGTTGCAGCTTTTGTCAATGGCTCAGGAATTACAAACACATCCCTTTCTCAGGACAATGAAAGGATAAGTACATATCTGTTGTATAATCTTACTTATAGCATATGAAAAAATATACAGAAACAATATTTTAAAGCTGAGAATCTTAGGCCCTACCACTTAAAAAAAGCTTTTATTCTGAGTCCTAGAGGAAATGTCACTTACTAACCATGTGCCAAATCATTATAACCTTAGATTGTTTGCTGAATTATGGGCCCAGAAAAGGTAGAAAATCTTCACATTAATTTACCTTATAGAAGCATGGAAATCTATGCAACTAAAATATATATATATTTCTTCATTTCAGATATCTTCCCAGCCATATATATAATCTTTCAGCAAGTAACTAAATGCCGGTTCCATATCACATCCATTATTGTAAATCTTTTTTCTGAGCAGGGCCTTCAGAAGAAGAGCTATTTTTCAGAGGAGAAGAACATACTTTGAAAAAAAGAAAAGAAGTAACTGAAACAGAGAAATGGCAAAAGAAACTGCAAGAGAACTGGGAAAACTGTGCTGTAAAACTTTTGTTAACTCTTCTCATTAACTCTTTGCTTTGTAAATAAGCCGAATATATACTGCAGGGGTGGCTCCTGACAGCAGTTTTCAAGCTGAAGTTGGCACCATGACATTATAAAACAGAATGTTTTTACAAGCCCTGTACAAAGAATAAACTTTTGTCTTGTGATACAGTTTCATTTGTGCTTGGGCATATAAGAACTAGTGAAGTTACTTGCCTGCTTAGTGCCTTCCTCAAAGAAATCGGTGATAAGTGGATGGTTAGGGAATGGCTTGGTTTCATTTTAGCTCTTCCACTCTCTCCTCATACCAGCTTGAGCAGTTCTGTTAGTTTTGGCTGGAGGAATGACATTACTGCTGGTTCTGGTAAGCAATAACTTATGACCTCCCTAAGATCAAGGAAGAAGCAAGGTAGTAACTTTGGAGTACTGGATTTCAATGTTAGACGGATCTGTCTCTCCCTTTGCATAAATACACAATACAGACTGGGGGAAAACCAGTGTCTGGCTGCTGCATGCAGTGCCTAACCAAGGGCACTTCTGTTGCAGAGTTCAGAGGCCAAATCAATAAGCCACAACCACTTAGTACTTCATTCTCCAGCCAGAGCACACACACAGGAGTCCCCAGTCAAAGAGTAAGGCAGGCCTGGAAGTAAGATTCACATGCTTAAGGGATGGGTTCAGGCATAAAAGACTGTGTGACAAAAATGTAAAAGTAATGGTGAAGGAAAGAAAACAAAAGGTGACAGGAAAGACTCTGTTGAAAAGCAGAGGAAAAAAAGGAGACCAGTGCTAAGATGTCTATAGAGAAAAATAGAATAACACTCCCAGATACAGCTTCACACAAATAATTGCTGATTGAATAGAAAAAGACCAGCTTTTTCTGCTGTAACGCTTCAGATTAACCTTATTTTTGTAGAAATAGGCAGTGCATTGCTACATTTGTAAGGTGAATTTGACATGACTGTTTTTAAGTGGATATAAGAGCTGCATAATAAAATAGATTCATCTTTTAACTAGTTGTGACATAGAAAAGATTTAATAATATAGTCACTAGAATGCAAGAAAAAAATTAATTGGTTTCTTTTATTTTTCCCTCCCCAGGAACTGAACCTCTCATTTCAGGACCTGGGAGATCTTTACCAGGTAGAAAACTTCAATAACATTCTCCGAAGATTAATTCGGGTGGAAAAACTTTGGTTGGTGGACAATTCTTTGACAGACCTCAGTGCCATAAGGCTGCCAAGGTAGACAAAAAAAAGTCCTATTTCTATTCTTATCCACTATCATAGAAATCAAAGCTGTTACTTACTTAAGTAGCATCTGGAGCAGACCCCTGGGAACTGCCAAAATATGATATTGTTTTGGTATTATACAGAGACTGTCATTATACTGCTATTCTGAGTTCATGTCATCCCTAAGTTGAAAAATATTCAGTAAGATAGACAGATCATGTCGCCTTTATTCTCAGTGTTTCATGCATCTCATCGAGCTCAGTGATATTTTTGCTAAAAGGGAAAGTTGTTGAACACAGCTGAAGGAATGTGTACGCACAGATGGTGGAATATGATGCAAGCGGAGAGGCCAGGTGTGATCATCACAACTGTATTATTACAGTGTGCCTATTGCTACTGTGTTGTCTTATGACTGGATATATGGAAAGTTGTATTATTGAGAATGGGAGTGATGAAATATCCGTTGTACAATATAAGGAAAGCTGAGAGTCTAAATTGTAGGAGTCTGATCTTGCAGTCCTTGGTTAGGCAAAAATAACACAAGTGTGAAACTAGTGTGAAAACAGGTCCCCGGGAATCAAATTCTTGTATGTCTCATTGAAAACCCTAAGGTGCCATGACCTTAGTAGGTGAAGAGCCATCCTTATGTTGGTTTACAGGGATATACTATTGTAGCTGTGATCAGTGATGTCATTTGCTTTGTACTTTACAGATGCAAAGAACTAAATGTCAGTAAAAATCACTTTACATCCTTCAAACAGTTGCCAAAGATACCTCAGATCCAACACTTATCACTGGCCGAAAATAACATTATGACGCTAAGTGGAATATCAGCCTTGAGACATACTCCACTTGAATCCCTTATACTCAAGAGGAATCCCTGTGAGTTTCAAGAAAACTACAGGCAACTGTAAGTTTTACCATCTTGTGGTCAACAAAGTATACATAAAGAAATGTTTGTGGGGGAGCACAGAAGGAATAGGATCTCAAATACAACAAGCTCTCCCAGGCAGCCTTTTTGTTTTCTCTTAGTACCAACCATCATAAATGCTCCAGAAAAATGGGCTGGCAAGCTGATATCTGAGAATAGTCACAGAATATTCAGAAACTGCCTGGGAGTCTCTGTAATGACATGAATGTCAGTTCATGGACTCAACTAAGTCCATGAACCAAGTTTAGAGACATTGAGTAGGGCAGATAAATTAGATTCCCTTTTATTAATAGAAGTTACCTTTTACTAAAGGTAACTCATTACATCACTCATGGATTCTGAAAAGACTCTAAATTACATTATGTGTCAGAGACAGAATCAGAAGGAAGTGCTGAAAGATAGGAGAGAAGCAAGAGAAATCTATTACCTTAATTTGCTTTTCTGATACTCTCTTCTTCCCTCTCTGGCAGCCCTGTGGGAGTTACACTGCCTTGAGCTCCCCACTCAGGGTATGCATAGGTTGCAGACAGTACAGCGTAGCATAGATTTAACTGAGCTGCCTCAGGTATGGTCTATTCATGACAGAGTAGAGAACTCAGGGGAGGATAATTTATTCCAAGTTCCATGCATGTTTGGACACTCACATCCCTATTCCATTCTTCCCCAGCTCTGTTGACTCCAAATAGCCAGGAAACATTGCATACAGGTCAGAAAGGGGTACTAAGCATATTACTTCTGAACTCTTCAGAACTCTACATTGTTGGATGTTTTTCCCCACTAAAAACAGTCTAGTCTCCCATCTAAAGCAGGCATTGCTGATATTTCTCAGATAAGCCCATTCCTGCAGCATGTGTTTAAGAAGTCCTCTCTTCCTGGGAGGAAAAAAAAAAAGAGAAAGAATCTTTTTGATGAAAACCTTTCTGAGTTTCCAGTAGGCTTTTTTCTTCAGTCTAGTAGGCTTCTCTTTGACAGTGTGATGGTGATGCTTGTGCAGTTTAAACATGGATAGATAGATAGATAGATAGATATCAAAGTGAATGTTTTAAAAGTGAATTTGAAATAACGGATTTCATATTTTATTCATATATCAAAAGGCCCAGGAGAAGAAATGGTGATAAGCACCTTTTAACTTTTGTTAATTATGTTTATGCCCCCAAGCCTACCAGTTCTAAAGGCAATTAAATATAGATAACTCTGGTATTATTTTCACTGTGTTGGAAGACAGACAAAATGATTTTCAAGCAGAGGTGTAGCCCTGATTACATGCAGGGACTGGGCACCAGAGTGCAGGGGCACATGCGATAAGAAGTGAGCTGAGACCCTGTGCAATGCTTATCGGGGCTAAGACTCCATCAAACTCCTCTTCTGGAGAAGAAAACAGAAGTGTTAATGGCCAAGGTCACATATACTGATATGCTACTTAAAAGGAACCATATTTTAGGAGGTAGAGTAATTCATTTTGGAGCATTTGGCATCACGTCCACAGAACAGGGAGGGCTTCTCTTTTATGAGAGTAGCAAGAGTGCAAAAAATTATGCAGAGAGCCCAATTTCTCTATCACAGAAGGATAAAAGTTGAGCTAAGCTTCTTACAATTTGAATCTTTGCTTTTCAGCAGTCTAGGAAGTTCAGTCTGGGCTAACCCAGTGTCCTCTCTTTTTGTGTTAGACTTCTGGTTTGGTTCTCCTCTATTAAAAATGTGGATATCTGTAGTGTTTTACTGAGTCTGAGGATATAAAACTTGTACAACTGAGTGAAAAGTGAAAATCTTTCATTAGGTCTTTGATAGATTCTTTGATAAAGCTCTTAGATAAATTCTGCATCAAATTCCAAATTAAGATTTCCAATAACAAAAATGTATTTTGGGTATGTTTGAACCCACTGCTTGGTTTTTATCAATGTCTATTTTGAGCTCAACACTTTCCAGGAATACACACCTCTGATTTTTTATTCTTCTTTTGTCTCTCTTTAAGTGTATTCTCCAGTTTGCCAAACCTGAAAACACTGGATGGTGTCCCACAAATGCCAGAGGACTGTTCACCCCCAGAAATCAATTTTCTTTCCAAAATGTGTACTATACTGTAGCACTGTATTTTTGTATGATCACAGATATGCTGCAATCACCTTATTTAAAAGAATCGATACATTCGGTATATACAAATTACCATTTTTTTTCTGATGAAAGAGGTATTGAATCAGAAATATGGTAATTCTTTTGCATGTGCTTGCTGATACCACAGAATTCAAGTAAGTATGGATAAATGACATGTAAATAGGACATAATATGTATGCTGAGTGTCATGAATTTGGTGTATTAAAAATATCAGGTAACTTTCTTGTCTAGGATTCCTATGTAACTAATAACCCACAATTATTGACTCCCATTACATCCCCTTAAGACGTGTCCAACTTCAGACCACATGTCCATGTCAGGAAATGATGCAGGGATGCAAAAAAAACCCCAAAAACCTGAAGAAAAGAACAGGCTGTGCAGTTTCCTTCTCCATGTCCCATCAATGTGCTAGTGCTCTTTCATGGTTTTGTAGATAGGAAAGCCAGAGCCACTCAAATCATTCTGACCTTCTGAAATTCAAAAATAGTGCAGAAAGTTCATGTTTGGGAGTTTTGCTCATTGCATTTGGGATGGCTAGAGAGCACTGGGGAGAGGTAAATCATGAAGAAGAAAGACGTCTTTCAGCTGGTTGCTGGCACTGTTTAGGAAGGCCTTAGTGCTGCTTAAAGGGTCCTCAAACCAAGGCCACAAGGAAGAAAAAGAGCTGTGGAAGCTGAAAAAGGATTTGTAAAGGCTCCCCAGGAGACCTGAATGCAATTATCTTTGAGAGGTATCTGTCCCTTTTTGATTCATTTGCTGTCCAATTTTAGTAGCTTTTTTCCAGGCAGCTCTTGCTGGCACACAAATAGCTATGTCGCTAACAGTTTAGGAGACGAATGACAGTGTCTTGGAAAATGAAGACAATTAACAACATTGCCTAATTCCAGAGACAATCAATAATTCCTCTGATGTGTATTGGCTGTCTGAGCAGTTTGGTTCAGTTATACAAGGAGGACTAACGACTGCTCAGCCCTGCAGAACTCCACAGTACAATGACTTACCTGCAGAAGGGTTGTAGAAGCTCAGTATAATGTGATGTATTGGACTGGGACAAGAGAAATGATCAGCTTGAAAAGTTTCCTGGCTCCCCGTTATGAGTGTTCTTACCTATCCCAAAGGTTAGCAGTCACAGTACTTATCAAAATATTGCATGAACTACATCACAAGATCTTGAATGTATAGTGTATGTAGCTCAAAATATATTCTACAGCTGTGAAAGGAGAAAGACTATGGACCACTGCAAAGAGGGGTCAGGTTTAGGGCTTACACCCAGGAAATATTCTTGAGTGATCCATAGAAGCAGGCTGCTTCCTTCCCAGACACAGATGTTCACATGCTCACAGGATTCAATCACTATATCTAGGCAGTATAGCCTGTTCCAAAAAATGGGAAGAGACCAAGCTATGACAAACCTCTCCATAAATGTACTGCAGAATTGAAATGATACTGTTCAACATCAAAATGCAGCCAGCTTTTAGAGTCAGAGAAGAGATGTGGTTTAGACGGAAACAACAAGGCAACCAGAGGCTTGAAACAGAAAAAGCGGAACAGTATGTGCTATGCAGGGTGGCAAACTGGCCCAAAAGAACAGGAGTCTTTTACAAGGGAGGATAAGGGCAGAAAAGCTGAAAGCTTTCTGAGGGATGAGGCTAGTATTCTACTTCAGAGAGAGATATTAATACAGAAATAGTATATAAAAGTAATCCACAAAAAAGTGGAACTATTGTATTTGGGAATGGAAAAGGTAGAAACAAGGGTGAAATGTATTCTTCTCGATTGAGGAGGTATGTGAGAAAACACCATCTCAGAAGTAAGGCTGGGAACAAAAGTGGGAAGTAAACAGGATTTAAGAGTATTGACAGATGCAGCAAGTAGCTGAATACTGACTGTTGTGGGGCTGCTGCATGTAGAGGCTAGAAAGGGGAAGAGAAGTTAACAGAAGTTAAGTTTTCAGAAGTTAACAGACAATAGAGAGCATTCAAATCAGCAGTGTTCAAATCACAAGGAAAAGCACTTGGGGACTAGGCTGAACTTTTCTACTCTTTCCAGATTTGGCAAAATCATCCCAGAAGGTATCAGAACCAATGCCAGGGATTTGAGATGAAGTGCACTGAATTTCTTCACCTTGGCTCATCTCATTGGGATGCTTTTTAGGATATCCATTGCATTCTGTATGCAATACAGACCACCTGTTGTGCTTTCTGCTTCCCATTCCTACAGAGACAACATACTCAGCATTCATAAATCACATTTTTAGAAGTGTCTGGGAGCAGGAAAGGGAGTTCTGCAGTCCCCCTGCAGCATGATGGAGATGCTGATCACACCTTTCCTTAAAAATATTTTCCATGCTGAGAGATCAGAAAGTGTGACTGAGCTGGGAAATTCCCCTATCCTCTGGGCAGATATTTCAGTTGCAAGCTCCTAGTGAAGCCACCACCCGCTTCTCACATCTGTAGTTAGGAACTGGTTGATTCTCTCCTGAGCATACGCTCAGAGGCTCTGCTCTCATAGACCTGATTCCTGGGTAAATAACAAGGAAGGGGAATAGACTTTGATTTATTCTTTCCTGACAGAAAGTTGATTCTACTCTCATAATTTCTCCTTTCATTATCTTAATTCTCTGGCTTTGGAATCCCAGCAAAATATTAGGTAATATCTGGGGAGTCTTGCTGATTTTATTTAAAGTGCATCCAAGAGCAAGAATGTACTGGCAATGTTTTAGCCACTTTGTTGCAATGAGATTTAAATGAGATGTTCACTATCAGCCATGTCACATGGGAAACTGGCAAGAAAGAGCAATTAAGTTCTAGCTGTTTGCCTGGACAACAGCCATAAGACAGAGGTGGCGCAGTGGATTCATTTCAACATTACCACTCAACTGGAAACGCCAGCAGCAGGAATCTTTTGAAATGGGTCTCAAGTTCATGTCAAACCAGGGATAAATTAATGAACTTTTTGGTTTCAAAATTAGATTATTGCTATCTAACTTTCTTTTCCTGCCAAAATTACTTTCAGCTTCACTTCGACATTTGTTACGAAGGAAACTCCAAGCTTTTACCATTTCAGCTAGCCGGGCCTGGCACCCCTGAGAACGCACTGCACGCATTTTGTTAGGGCGCAGATAGGAAGAAGGAATCACCAAGCTTGTTATGTGGTTAAGAGGTTGTTTTGTTACTCTCTTATCTGAAAGATGGGGTTTTGTCCCAAGGCAGTATTGCAGTCATGAGAAACACCTGTCCAAAACCAAGAAAAGGAGGGCCTGAGGCAAATTACTCTTGAATTTTACTTCCTTGCTTTTCCACAGTTATGTTATGGAGCAGTCTAGTCTAAGCCTAATCTATGATTTTAGGAAAACCTGGAAGGAATAGAACAAAAGTAGAGCCTTTCTTTTGCTAGAGCTGTTGAGATTTCATCGATTGTGTTTGCACTCTGAAATCTAAAATCGTAACTACTACCTGTGACCTCAGTATCACAGTATCATTAAATCAACTGAGTATCTAGTTATTCACAAAGATACCTTCAAACCTGACATTTCATGAAAATCTACCAGAGCGTTTGCAAAGTCTTGCCTAACCTTACGCAACAGATCCAGGGCTGGCAGAGCTCAGAACTGAGCTCCCAAGTCTCATTCGGACTCTATTCATTTGTCGTTATGTCTAACTCTATCAATACAAAATAGAAAGTGAGCAATATCAAATCAAAAGACAGCTTCCTGAAAGCCACAGAAAGAAAACGAGACTTTCGCTTTTAATCAATCCATTCATTATTATCCCAGGAATTCCCAAACAGGATTTAAAGCATCTGAAATTATTCCAGGACATGAATCATGGAAGCAATCAAAGATGTAACAGAAATCATCAACTACTAATGAGCATTTCAAAGAAGGCCCCTTGCTCACATACACATTAACCTTGTAGAACATGAAGCATAAACCTGCTATATTCATATCAGTCCAACTTACAGCTCAGGAAATAAAGACTGAGCCAATATCCTTCTCCAGAACTGTGCATTGCAGCCACCAGTACTAGATGTGAGTGCAGGGAAGGGGGAGGCAGGGGCTCTCAAGTCTACCTTGCAAAAATGCTTTCTTTTAATTTCTTACACCAGGCTTCCAGAGGCTGAAGGAGAGTATCAGAGGAAAATCAGAGCTGATCAGTTAAGGCTGCAGGTTCAAAATCAGGAATGTTTATGCAAACAGCTCAAGCCCAGATTTACACACTGATAGAGTAAATAGCTAATCAACAACTTACAGTAAATATTCTGATTCCCTGCAGTTTAGCTTGATAATGCTGGAGTGCAAAATGGTTATAGGGACATGACAAGTGACCTCCTTAGGTCCTGGTCAACTCTAATTTCCCCTATAACCCTAAAAATTGCCTGGCGTGTACTTTGACTTGTACTGTGTGAAAGGATCTGGGTGAGCTGGCACGTCGTGGTGCTTGCTCCTGCATCACCGCAAAGCAAGAAACAGCTGACACAGAGATCTGTGCTCCGACAGCACGCTGGTGGCTTACTGCACGGCGGGCTCTGCTTTGGCTGCGGGTGAAGACAGTCTAGCTCTTCTTTATGGACAAACTTGCATGTTCCTGTGGCCAGGAAGGGGGTTCATTTTCTTTCTGTTTGTGGTATTTGTGCATTAGCGATGCCAGGAGAGTGATGCTTTCAACACTTGCTTATTCACTCACTTTTACAAGTGACTAAATGAGTCCTTCCCACGTTAAATTCAACAGCAAATCTTCCACTGATTTCAAAGCTGCAGAAGCACAACTTTGTGCTTCTGCATGGAAGGAAGGAAACCAGTCACGAATTAGGGATCAGGTTACAATAAAGACCACTTTGAGGCTGTTTACCTTTGAGAGGCAGACGCTCTCCCCTTTCCTTTGAGAACCCCTTTCTGAAGAACAGAGGATATTCATTTGTTTTACCATTTCCTTCCTGGCTGATTAAAATCAAATACTTGCTAGTCTATGTAAAGCAGCTTTCAATTGCTGCCACTTAGTGTTTGCCGTTCACTAAACAACCTTCAGCATTTATGGTGATTTCCTTGCTATCAGCACTAAAGGAAAAAATGAATTTAGTGAATGTATTGATTGATGTTTTGATCTATTTGGATACATGTATGAGACACACAGAGGCACATTGGCTGGAAGCCTGGGTGGAAATAAGCTATTAAGATGTCTCAGAGCATTCATTTTTCATTTGTAAGATATCATCCAGGATATATTTGCTTTGGAATTGCTAGGTACCACGCTACGTTGAAAGCACTGAAGATAAGGGAAGAAGGCCATAGACAACATATGCTTTGGATAAAAGCAGCTATAAAAATAAATGCAATGATCATAACAGGGACACGAGAAGCACTGACAGTGACAAATTGGGAATGACCAGAAAGTTCATGAATAGTCAAATGACATGAAACTGCACAGTCAGCCTTGGGGAGTGGAATACAAGCCAAGTTTTTTACTTTTCCACAGCAATCATTTTATTTTTATTATGTGTTAACATAATATATTTGCTGTTGCTACTCTATATAGTCTGTTTTCTTTATAACAGATTGTTATATTTACTCTTTTTGACCTGAACACTGAGCCAGTCTATGGATGCTCCTATTAAGAAGAACTGCTGATGAAGTCAGATGTTTCTTTGATTCAATTTTAATTTTCTGCATAAAATGTGCAAAGTTCCATTTTTCTGAACACAGGGAAAATCAAACAGGAGACTGCTCCGTGCTCAGGGATCCAGGCTCTTTTTCAGTCAGTACTTAGCTCTCACCTTTTCTCAGGATTATGCATCTCTGAGCTTTACTCTCTGGGGTTTTATCCTGCCTCTTTTTTTGCCTTAGCTCAGTTGCGCTGAGAACGTGTGGTTGCTAACAGCTTCATCGTGCTGGGCCAGTGCTCCCGGTGAGCACGAATCTCTAGCCCAAGAGGGTTCTGGCTGCTCGGGCTGGCTCCGCTGCAAGCCGTTCATTGCCTGCCAGGTCTAGCCGTTCTCCTCTCCTTGCTCGAGTCTCTGGTCCTGCCATCACTTCTGTCCCAGCTCCCGCTTCAGGTCCACCACTCTGTTTGCTATATTCGATATTATGCAGGCAGTACAAAAATCGCTGGTGGAGCAAGGAATTCTGTGGGTTTAAATAAATCAGTCAAATGCCATCCATTCTGTATGAGCTATCTCTATTTAATCTTTAAAAAGAAGAGGACAGATGTACAAATCAGGGTATAAGATTGTAGAGAAATGATGGAAAGTTTATTTGTTCAACATAGAAGACATCTAAAATCAAGAATGCCTAAGTGACAAAGAATAAGGAGCTTAGGACCTGTTACATTTCTTCACTCAGCTTAATATTTTACCTCTGATTCTAACTTGAAGTACGGGCATTCTTTTTTCCTCTGCTGTTTTCTTTTTTTTTTTTTTCTCTCTTGCTTTAAACCTTACAAGATACAACCTCAGAATCACAGCTCGAGCTCCAAAGTATAGAGGTATGTATCTAGAGAAAATGTGCATATTTAATTTCAAGCAACTTCAAAGTATGTGCAGCCAGGTAGGGCAGTTCATAATGCAAAAGAGGGGTCAGGATCTTGGGGAGGGGGTTGCTTGGTAGATCTATATGTAAACAATCATCTCTTAAAGAAACTAGGTATTCTCAAAAATAATTACAGTGAAATGTGTTACATGAAAATACTAGGAGAAAACAAAAATCTCTCTTTGTGATTATAAATGTTTGTGTATAAACAAAAGGCATTTCTCCCTCTATAAGCATATCTCCTCCATGTGCCTGGTTCCTCTCAAGGGCAGAAATCCAGCATGGATGCTGTGAGGCCCATCATCAGGTGAGCTGGAGTTCTGCTGTGCTTATATTCCAGTTGCCACTGGTTTTCCTGTTACTCCCTCTCCTCCTTCTCCTGCCTGCAAATTAAAAAATATGCTGCCCTCCAGGCCTGGAGCCATGCAGCCATCACCACGTACAAGGCAGCCGTTCCGGCCTGGGAAGGATTTTGGTTAGGCTCTCTAGGAAGCCGAGGACAGAGGTCACATCTCATACAGAGGGTGAACTGGTGAAAGTCATATAAATAAAGCCAGAGAGGAAGCATAGCCAGCTACAGGCAGTGGACCAAGACATCTGCAAAACAGCAGCTCTCTGTCACCTGAGCTCTGCCTAGCAAGGTAAAGCTTGATGAAATGAACTTTGAAGCCTCAGAAGAAAGAGTAGATGAATGGTTACGATGTGCATGGGGTGGCGGGGAAGGGGGGATCACTGAGACTGAATTAGTTTTGTGTTAGTGCTCATCCCAGAGGACTTGCTGCGTTTTGCTCCTGCAGCCTAGGCAGGTTTGCTGAAGCCTCAGTTCTTCCTAATACTCTGAGGACAGCTAGCAACCTACAAGCAGAAACAATGCAAAGACAGCCTGATCTTAAACAAGGTAAGCTGATTATGACAAACTTTTTTGCAGGCCATAAAACTTGGGTTATTAATTACTGACTGTGACCTTCTCTGAGAGAAGCAACTGGTAAATGAGTTCCTTTAAAGAATATATATCACTTAAGGTTAACACTCCCTGAAGTTAATGTACTTTCTAAGAGTATGGTCTGCTTTCCAACATGGAGTGCCATGCTGAAACACCCTCTCTGGCTATTGTACTGTAAATTAAGGGGCATTTTATGCTGTGCAAGTGGCAAGTCTTATGCTCTGTTTGCTGCAACTTGAAATCTTTCAGAAGCAGACTGCTGCTGTGTTCCCATTCAGTCTCTGTTTCTTTTCGTTTCTAAACACCAACTGACTTTGGAGTGAGTGATTTCCGTGTTTTGTAAGCATACTGTGGCAAAGAGGTGAATTTGTGAAGCCATAGGAAAG
Organism: Apteryx mantelli; assembly: GCF_036417845.1. Taxonomy (NCBI): domain Eukaryota; kingdom Metazoa; phylum Chordata; class Aves; order Apterygiformes; family Apterygidae; genus Apteryx; species Apteryx mantelli. The sequence continues at coordinate 5,422,138 of NC_089986.1, forward strand.
TCATGCCCTTGGGAATAACTAATGGAAGTTTTTGTGCTGATGATGTATAGTAGCTGAATGTCTTCCTTCAAAGCTCTAGTAGGACTGGAGTTCCCTTAGGACTGGTCTGAATTAATCCTTCCTTCTCCAGCCTTATTGTGTAGTTTTAATTGTTATAATCCATCTCTTGCTTTAAAATAAATTGTTTTTCTAATTTACTTGGAGACGCATCCTTTAATTTGAGATAGGACTATATGGATGGTTTACTATTAGCAGTAGAGCCAAGGTACCACCTTTCAAAGAAAATGAATAGGGTTTCTCAAATATGCTTGACTTTTGTCTTCCTCTGGAGACAGGTGAAGGGCAAGTCTGCATATCAAGAGCTGCTACATGGTTCATTCCCAAAGCATGTGGCTTTGTAACTGCTTTAATACTAATTTTAGTTACTCATTATACTCCTTTTATTCATTTCAGTGTATAATCCTTTTTTAACAAAACACATTGATTGGGAGAAAAGCTATTAACAGACAGAATTAGTGGTTTAATTATTAGATAGATATCTATATGAGCACTGAAAACTGTCACAGCATTTTACATTTTCTTGGGCAAAATAATTTGAACTGAACCATCCAACAATGAGTACAATAGAGAGCAGAGCAGCCACCAAACCCTGGCCAATAAACTACAGGGCAACTGTCGAAATTTAAAATGAATTAGAAAAATAAACAGATTCTTTTCTGTGTAATTAACTACAGCTGAAAGAATCACAGATTTCACAGAGAAACACTGAAATTCTGGACAATAATATTCAGCTGCAATTTACTGCTCCTTTCTTTCTTCCTTAAACCTGGGTGTCTCAGCTGCTGGCTTTTTGCTAAAAGAGTAGTCTCTTATGTGGAGCATTCCTGAAAGATCCTACCTGAGATAGTTGGCTGTAGGCCTTAGGCTTAAAGTGCTTTTTCTCTTTGTGATTATTTTTCCCATTATGGTTTCCTGTAGGCCTCAAATAATCTGTTTCATAGGATTCCCAAAGGAATGAAATCCCTTTATTATGGCATTTCTTAAAATTAACTTCATGTTCCGTGTCTCTCTTTAGACTCACAAGGTTCCATTTTTGTCCAGAGATATTCAGCTCTCAAGAAATGCTATAGAACTGAGAACACTCAGCTCCTCAAAGCACCCCAGTGTGTATCAGGAACTGTTTCCATTGTGCTTTGCTTAACCATTTTTTCCTTAAAAAAAAAAAAAGAGAGAGAGAGAGAGAGAGAAAGAAATATAAGCTTTTCCCCACTAATTTCTGCTTTATGTAAAGTCATAGCTCTATTTTCATTTGTGTGCGCTGGTGAACAGCCCCTGTTGCTCCATGCCATTTTTTTGCTTGTGATGTAAACGGCCATCTTTTTTCTTGCCAGAGTTCACTGATTTTGGTCTCCTGTCTCATAACCTCATAGGGTGTTGGAATATAATTGTGGCGGTCAGTACAAGGCAACTCACTGTTAATACATAATAATTATCATAGGATAATTCAGATTGGAATGGAGCTCTTCGGAGGTCATCTAGTTCAACCTCGTTCAGATAAGGAAAAATACTGTACTGAAAAGACTTCTTTTCCCAGCTGGGTAGCACAAGTTGATGCGTCTTACAGATGTTCAGGGTTCAGTATCAGTTACACTAGGGAACTCTGCTTTCTTATAATCTCTGTATCAATGAGTGTATTGAAAATAGACTGTCCAGCTCTGATTTGAGATCAATACTTGAGTGGTAATGTCCAACAAATGGTACACTCTGTTTTGCTTGGAAATCAATTGACAACCTGTAAAGCAAGTTTAAACAATATATATTTACACAGAGTTTTTTCTAGATGTAATAATGTCCAGTATAGACTTTTCATCCACTCAGCTGCCAGTGTGGATCAGGTTGTTATATACAGTGAAAAATTGTTCTGATGGTCTACTTTTGAGGGCTTTTGTAGTTAACCTTTTACTGTATAATAGAGAGTCCAGGTTGCTTTAATGTTTTACAATATCTTAGCTAATTCATATCTCCATATTTCCCAATCCTTTCACAATAAAGCAAATATTTTTTCCCTAATGAGAGATACCAGAAATCCCACTTAAAAAACAAGGCAAAACTAAACCAAAAAACTTCTAGAATTACATTGAATACAGTAATACTGAGAAGGCTTTTCAAAGACAGTGAAGCCTGTACCAAAAGGCAACTCCAGCCAGCAACTGCTGTCTGCAAGAACAGCTTTAAAGTCTTTCCATGTTTTCCATGCTCTTTTATTTGACCTTTCATTCAAGGCCATCTGTGCTGAGCAACGGACTTTTCTTGGTCCCTTGAGCGCTGAAGACAGGCTTCAGTATACATAATGAGGAACTAAATCCGTTGGAAGAGCACATTTTTAAACCTTCCCCCTTCCTGATAAACTATGGTAAAACTAATTTAGCCCTTGAAAGAACAGGTCTATTAGCCCTTGGATAGCTAATTTAATTCCTGGTAATTGATTGTGTTGTATAAGTTGGAAAAAACAGATTCAAAAGCCTTTTGGAGGGCAATAAGAAACCGCTATCAGGGAAAAAACACTACGGAGAGGAAAATAGTTGAAAGATTAGGCAGAGATTGATGGAAGTCGCTGCCTGACTGTGGGTTGTGTAAGGAGGTTGGCAGCTTGAAAGGAAGGAGCTGAAGGCAGGTTCAGTATCTGGGGAGAGGACAGGGCTAAGAACTTGGCTTATGGGAAACTGTATTCTGGTTTTAGGTTGGTTTGTTGCCTTGAGGTTTCAGAAGTTCATGCTTTTCACTGTCACATAGCAAGACCTGTTTTAATTTCCTTATGGGAAGGAGTAGGTGGCAGTGTTTGAATCTGAGTCTGTTTTTTCCTGAACCTCAGAGATTTATAAAATTTATTTCATTTTTTCTATAGTTCCCATAGACTTTTATCTCTGGGAATGGCCACAACGTGCTGATTTGTGTGGATCTGCTACTGGCTTTTATTGTTGTTGAATCTGGAGTATGGTACTATGCTCCCTAAGTGAACAGTCAGCATCAAAACAAGTTATTTGTATGGTAATCCAAAAAGAGAGGATTTATTGGCACACGCTGTGTTGCTGGCATACAAGTGGAGGTAAATGTTCTGCCAGCAAGCTAAGGAAGCAGCAAAGCTACTAATGCGTGCTCAGATTCAGCCATCCCACCAGTTCAGCGAGCACAGCACAGTCACCAAAGTCCAAGTCTCCGAAATATGCAGCTTTTCCTCTCACAGTGTATTTTGTAGCACTGCAGTTGCTGCCAATCTTATTTGATGACTGCCATGTGTTAACAATTTTCCTAAAATTAAACCAGCTAGCTAACGCTATATCATTCCGGTTTGGTTAGGCCCTGGACTGGGACACAAATTTTAAGGCATGTGGGAGCCCTGGTTCCATTTCAGCTTGTAGCTATGGCACAGATTTTCTATTTGCTTTCAGGCACGCTGCTTTATCTCTCTGTGCCTCTGTGTTTTGAAGTGGAGTGCTAACTTTTTTAGCAAATATCTTGTTTGTTTAAAGGATAAGGTCTTTGCGTAGAGAGCAGAAAACATAAAAATAAACCCCGCAATTTGGAGAGGCATTTGCATAGCTTGACTGACTGCTGCTGTGTTCACTCCTGCATCTTCCTCGCACGCTGCGGTTTTTGGTGGCATCCGCCCTTTGAGGCCTGCGGGACTTTCTACCACCTCGCAGTGTTCTGGGGAGCAGAGGTCATACGTGCAATAGGCATCGCCGGCATCTGGCGAAAGCTCCAGAACACGGTTACTTGCTAAAGAAAAAGGCTGCTGGTGCACCCGGGGCAGCCGTGATGTGAGAGGAGCCGCTGTCGAAGGAGCGGGTCCGGGCGACAGAGGCTGCGGGCGCAGCAGCCGAGAAGCCAGCTCATTCCGGAGGCGAAGTCGTCAGCACTGACAGCTCGTTACCGATCCGTCTTCGCTTACGAGCCATGAAATAAAGCGCGTCTCCCCTGCAATTTACTGCCGTGCAATCCCATTGATTTTATAGGAGCTGCCCAGTGTTGCATAGCAGAATGTAATTCTGTTTTCTCTTGGATGTTTCTGATTTGCCTATTGTTCATTTAATGGGTCAGTCAAAAGCCCACTGAGCTTTTAAAAATATTTAAATGGGAGACTTTAGCATAGTATGGATGCTTTAATATACTTATATAAGGATGTTTAATATATTTGTATTTATCAAGTCCATATATGGCTTGTGCTGTCCTCCCCGTTTATACAGACAAAAAATTGAAACACAGAGAGGAGAATGATTGCGAATGTCACACGCAGGATTTAGCAGCAAAGACTCAAAACCAGGTGCTTTTTCTCCAGACCTTGTGTCCTAACTCCTGGATCATCCCTTTTCCTTGGAACAGCTTTTTTTGCTAAGGTTTGTAGGTGTTAGAGTTGTTTGTACATACAAGGAGTATTGCTGTCCCTGTTCCTTTGTTATTTGTTATGCATTGCTGTGTTTGGTTTGGTTTGGTGAGGCTTGCTTAATCCTGTTCTGCGTTGAGTCTTGATTTACAACTAGAAGAGTTGCAAAGGAGCTGTATCAGGTTCTAGGGTTTAAAGAGCCTTAAGGGTAGTTATAAATTTATGAGGGTAAATTGTTGGTAAGATTATGTGAGCATGTGGAAACAGCCCTGGAGGTCATTAAAAAACAAAAACAGATTTATTGACCTATCAGATGTCAACAGGCTTTCCTTACAAGCATGGATACTGTATCCTGTGAGAGAGTTAGAATGGGCAGGGAAGGTAGCTGCTATCACTAATACAATATTAAACAGAAATCCTCTCTACTTAATCCTCTTATTAGGTATTAGATTACTTGGCTGTTAATGTGTTTGTTACCTGTTTGTAAAAGCAAATAATGAAGTGATCTGTCATTTTTTGAGACCCTTGTAGGTGATTTGTATGAAGAGGCACAATACACCAAACAATTTGCATTGATAATGTACAAAAGGCGATACCCATATGGGCCCAAATCTTGTGAAGGATGGGGAAATTTTACTAAAAATTGGTGTACTCTGTTTCTAATTAGATGCATGTTCCGTAGCGTGGAGGACAAATGTGGTTTGCAGTTCTGTTCTCTGACAACGAGGTTATTGAATATGGGCCCAGGAACACAAAATGTTGAAGGCCTTTATCCCCTCGTGAAATCAGAAGGAATTGAGCAAACCGAGCCCTCTGGGAGGCTGAAGCTTTGTTTCTTTGTTTCTCTGTGTTCTCCTTGCGTGCACTCACTGCGAGGAAGTTTGTGGTTTTCGAGGCAGAAAGGTGTTTGGAGAGGCTGAACTCTGTCATGTTATAAATTCAGCAGCTCCTGCCAGGCTGGTAATGGCAATGCGCCGCGGTGTTGCGTGGCTGTGCAGATGGAGCGTTAATTGGTGGCTGGATGATCAGTAAGCAGAAACAGGCAGGGAGCGCACTGCAGAGTCCCGGGGAAATTAAAACTGGCTTCTGGACAGAGCTATCCCAGGAAAACAACATCAGAGGGAAAAATATCATTCCATCAAGGCAAATAAACAGAAATTTTTGAAAACCAGGACCTGATTCTGCACTTTTACTCAAGCTGAATACTACTTCTCTACATGAGGCGATTCAGCTGTCTGTGAACAGTGAGATATTATGCAGTATGAGCAAATAATGCAGACTGGGTTCTGTGTGAATGTGTATTTTGCCAAAGAAAATTTAAATCACAAAAAGAATTAGCAATTTATGAAATTGTAAGTTCTGTTGAGACCAAAATACCGGGAGCTGTGGACTGTAGCACGGCCCTGCTGTCTCAGCGATAGGAACACCAGGGCAGTCCTGTTCTGCTCAATGTGAACTGAGCAAGGCATGGGTTTGCCATATGAAAAGAGCAAGGGTGGTTTTATTTCTGATGCTTAAAATACAGTCAAGCCATGCTAGATCTTTAAGCATGCATCTGTGGTGCTGTACATGGAATCAAAATAGCCCACATCCGTAACATACCAAAAAGAACCAAGGACCTTTTCTAGAAAGCCAAGGCTCTTTGAAACAATTATGAATCTTTAGTAATTTCCTAAAATAAAGAGGAATTTTGAATAGCCTCTTCTTCTTCTTAAACTTTAATAATTTGGGAGATGCGAAACCTCGGCCATCCAATAAGCTGAAAACACCCCCTTCTTTCCTTCACCCCTTACAATGCTGATGATAATTTCTGTATTGCAGATGGACCATTAACATGTGGATTAGATATGTGCAGCCCAAATTTTGTGTTTAGATCAATCTATTGGTGACATTATCTGCAAAGGGTTTAAATCTCTGAAGCTCAATGCAGGAGTTCGGCATGTAAGGGGAAGACCTGAAGCAGCAGTGCAGTCCATGCTGATTTGCACGAAGAAGAGGAAAACCAACCCTCCTAAAAACAACTGTTAAAGATGTGAACCCTAAAACAGTATAAATACAAACAGACAAAGGAAGGATAGAAAACAGCGCTCTCTGTCGCAGGTAAATAGTGGTAGGCCAACAGCTTTTTGTGTTAACTGAGGCAGTATGACATGAAGATTTGTCTGGATGGGGAACTTTTAGCAAGAATTAAGGTAAATTGTAAATTTACAGTGTATGAGCTACTCCTCATTCATTAACTAACTTTGCTGTGAGACAAGCCCTAAGGAGAACACTTGACAGTGTGGAATCACCAAACAGAATAACCTTGTGAAATACTAATTACATTGCAGTCAAAATCAATGTAGAAAATCGAAGCAAGGCTAGAAGCTATGACATATTCTTTCCTCATACTTGCACTGAGTCACCTTGGTTTGTAACAGAACCACTAAATAATCCAGAGTCTTAATTTTGGGGTTTTCAGCACGGCAGAGCTAGATATATCTACTGTTACAATTTAGGAACCTCTATATGAACACACCAATGTTAAATTCTTTTCCAAATAACTTTTCTATTATTTTCAACTTGCAGAATGATATCGGGTTGTCCAATATGCTGATGTTAAAGAAACTTCCTCCCAAATAAATCTCAGTGTCTTTTCAGGAATAACTAGGTTTACATTTACCACTGTGAGTCATAACACTTTTACAAAGACATGCTTCAATTACAGCATTATTTTCCACAAGTTTCATTTAAAAACCATCAAAATATTGATCTTGAGATCAGAAACATCTCAGCATTTTTAGTTTATTGCACCATGTTCCCTAATTTACAGGCAAATCAATCTGATAACATGGCTATCCAACATGTCAGTAAAACAAGAAGTGGAGCCATATCAAGATCTTCTGGAGCATTTGGAAGCCTAAAGAGTGTAAAGGAGTGCAGTTGTCTCTTCTTTGCCACATAGCATTATCATTCTTGAGCGAAAGAGGCAGATAAGACTTAGATACTCATAAAGGTCTGACTCAGAACGTAGGAAGAAGGCGGTAGCTGGAAACTCGGAACTCTGGAGCTCAGCTACGGGAGGCTTTTGCCCAACTTTCGGGTAGACCCAGTTCAAAGCAACCTATTTCTTGATATAAATATTTGCATACTCTCGATATATATCTGTATAATTTCAAGGTAACACAAATTGTTCCACAGACACTAGAGCTAATGAAATCTGGTGCCATGTCGTTTTATGTTGTCCATCCCAACACCTTTTCTAGCACAGTAACCCTGGGCTATGTCTCCTTTTATTTCACTTCCACCCCATATCTATGGTCCCTTCCATCTGCCCCTGTTCTCAGCAGGGCTCAGTATTAGGGCTGGTGCTGAATTAAGCTTGTGCTGCCTGGCTGGTTAAACAACTGTGGTGTCCAGTACTTACCATAAGGTCACTTCTAAGCTTTCAAGTGTGTCTGCTGCAACAGACACTTGCAGAAGTTCACTTCTAACACATACTGGTTATTCCCATGGTGAAATAGCAAACTTCTTTAATCTTTTAAAACAAAAAATATACTGTTTCTTTAATGTCAGCTTTCTAACACAGGCCCTAGTTAGCTGTGGCTTAAATATAGCAATTTTCATTAGCCCCACTGTTGCTTTTAATAATAGATCATGCTGGATGTGTGCTGAGGTGTCTCTGGATATAGTCCACCCCCCATTTGTGCTCTGCACCAACTTTTAAATGAATACTCTGATTACCTGTATGTCTTCCCAGATATTGATTTTATTCATTGACATTACAGTATAAAACTATTAGTAAAGCTAGCACCTTGTAGGATTTGTTTGGGTCTGAGGGCATTGTTTATAAACCATTTCTCAGCATAACGTATAGGGGCCTTCACACTTCTGGCCTGTCACAATAAATGACCTGAAAATTGGCTCCCTGTAATGTGGGACGATTGTCTGACTAGCAATATCTCCTGTACGTCAGGGCTTCTGCGACTGTGAATACCTTGCACAGGACTGACTGGGGTTATTCACCATAATTACTGCTTTAGAAAGGCATTTTGCAGCTCCTGCCAGGGAAGATTGAGCTTGTGTTTTCTACAGATCAGGGAGAAACTGCCGGTCTTGCCATTTTCTTTGACAGCAGTAGAATAATGTAGTCTGTGAATTAGTTTCATAATCCTATTTTTACACAACTTTGGCTGTTTTGTTCTGATGAACTGCTAACAATATCATTTTTTCATTAATTAAGGATGCTGCCTTTTTCAAAATGTCGTCTATGACTTTTTTTGCTCCATTGACATACATCAGTGTATAAAATTCCCTGGTAAGTTTAACCTTTCATTAAAGCTAACATTTTATCTACCGCAATTCACAGTTAAGTTCTTAACTGCACCTTGCAGACAAATGTAAAATGGTGGGCTTCAACATGAATACAAACTCTTTCAGGAGTGTAACTGTGGTCGCTTATTTGTATTATAAACCAAAATCCCTGACAAGAAGGGAGATCTTTCCACTAGACACTATTTAAATTCACGCATCAGATGTTCACTAATGTGTTTTTAGACTCTTATCCGCCTACCTTGAAGCAGCGAAGCTGCTTGTGAGCATCATGTGAAAGTCTGTAGGGATACGAAAATGTTATGAATCATGTCGATTAGTCACTGACAGCAGGTCTGTGAAAACAGCAGCTATTCTGGCCAGCTAGCTCTGTTGTGGATGTTCATTGGAGAGTCTGCTCCTGTGGATGGACTTTGAGGGCACCAGGAGTGTCTTCAAGGCATTCTGTGAAGTTGTGATCACGTACTTTGGTGACCTACATAGCACTTATGATAGAAAAATGTCTTAATAGTTTCACCTTCTCTGAAGTTTTGGTAGAGCATTAGTTTGTGCAGTTGAAATGTAGATATGGAACGAAGGAAACACATAGGACCTAGGTGACATCAGAGGTCACGCAAAGGAAGGCCAAGAACTCATACAAGCAAGTTCTACAAGTATAAGATAGTGAGAGATCAGCACTGGGTCAAAAGTCTGTTGCAAAATTTTTTGCACTGAAAAAACAATTTTGTTATGCGCTTGAAAAGATGCTGAAGATGATAGATACAGCTTAATATTGCTGATCTTGATCAGAAGGTGCAACAGGACTCTAGGGCTGATCTGAGCACCCAGTCTGACTTCTGTGCTCAATGTTTCCTCTTGAAAACCTTTTCCAAATCATTTGCATGGCCTTGTCTCTGTTTCTGTTTCTAAGATAAAGTTTAGCAGTTTTTTTTAGAATGATTTGAGGTCTGCAGATGAAAGAAGCTTTGAGGAAAAAAAACATTTATTAAAGAGAAATGATTGTGTTTTCAAGAAATCACAGGTAACTGATATCAACATGCATGTAAATTTTCTATGGTGTCTTTCAGCATGTGGGAACAAGCAAAGGTATTGCTAATCTTGTCAACTGAATCCCTGAATATAATAGAGCTGATGATAACTCTCTTTAATATGCTGAAGTTCTAATAAAAGTGTAAAAATATACTTTCTTAATAGATATGAAAAAGTCATTTATTTTTTATTCCCTTTATAAGTGATGATGATGAGAAAATAATGAACAATTTTGCATTTGAATCATCAAGAACTATTAAAATAAGAATTGGGGAAAGGAGAGGAAACCTGTGTGAAGTCCAGTAATGTGTCAGGTGTACTGAATAGAACTTTTTATCTTGCTCTGGATACACTCCTTTGGATATCTTATTCCCTTCACCCTGCAAATATTTTGGCTGTAATAATATAAATATATTTTCTGCTTGTAGCAGAGTAAGAAGTACTATTCACACAGTAAACACATTTTACATGCTTAGACTTGAAAAACCAAGCAAAGGGCATTTTTAGCAATGACTGCTCCTGTGTCATGAAAACCTGCAGCAAAAGTGGTTAAAACTTGTCAGAAACTAGCCTCTACTTCAATGACAAGTGTATCTTTAAGAATCAGGTATCATCATTTCTAATCACAGTGATTTTCTAAAACATTTGCTTTAAAGTAGAGATGTCTGGCTCATTCTTCAGCTTGGGCTGGATCAAACCTTCAGGTGGCATTCAGGCATTTACTATATTTGGACAAAATCTGGATACAGAATGTGTAGTTTGCCCACCACTGTTGAGAACCTCTCTGCTGGCTGGTGGTGGCCTTCAGACTGCAGTTTCTAACACCCAGATGTGCACAGGGCTGTTAAAGGTGATGTGGCAAGGAGCTATCATTTTACTGAGGGTGAGTTGTGGAGCCATAATATTCTCTTTGAGCCACTGGAGGATTTCCTGACCTACAGAATGAATTCCACGGAGTGTTACTTTTTCCCCTGAGAGTTACTGTTTCATATATTTTATGGCTGGATTATGCTATTATGATCTTCTTGATTAACCTCTGATTTATGTATTTACTCCCAAAGACAGTAGGACTTCTCTCATGATTTCTGCTCCAAGTCCAAGCTGTGTCTTTTAAAAAAAAAATCACGTTCTGATCCTGAGCTTTGAAGGAGCTGGCTGCATGGGTTGGCCAGGAAGTCGCGAGAAAACACCATCAGTAGTTGCTAATGCGGTAGCTGTGGCACATTACAGAGATTACACACTGCTATTGTCAGCAAAGACTTAAATCTTACTCAGAAAGTTGATCTTCAGTGAAGTAACTCTTTTCTGAAGTGAATAGGTCCTTGATAAAGTACAGAATAGGCTTTCATTAAGACTTTCTTGGCCCGTTCACATTAGATGTGAACTTGTTATGCTTGCTGAAGTAAATATTGCATCAGCTGTGAATACTGGCTCATGCAAGTGATAATAGGAGCCCTTATCCTGTTCCTGCTGATGCTGGGCAGTGTCGGGCCTCTCTAGACTTCTGCTGGGGCCACAAGTTGTCCAAGCAAAGCCCCACAGCTTGACAATAAATAAAAGGATCTAGTCATAGATGCTTAATAAACACACTCTATGCCCAAAGGCATTGGGAATGGCAAGGCTGGCAATCCAGCAGAACTTGTGAGTACCTGTTTGTCTGTAGTCAACAAATTGCTTAAGCAATTGCTTTCATGACCTGGGAGAAGTGGCATATTTTGCTGTGAAGATGCTATGCTGGTACAGGCTTTGTAGATAGTTTGTATCTGCAGGTGGCTTTGGAAGTGACTTTTCCTGCTCAAAATTCTACTTACCAGCCCTAGAAGTTCTGCAGAACTGTTCTCCACGTCTCCATCAGTGATGGGGCCGCCCTATACTACAGTCTATAACTGGTAAAGCTGTACACATTAATATAAATGCTTGAAATATGTTATTCTTCATAGGTGTAAGACTTACTTGGAGAAGACACCAAGCCCTTTGTACTCCTGTATGCCATCTAGTTTAGTGTTCGTAACTGTATCTTCACTGTTACAGCCTTCTCCCTCTGCTATGGGTAACGCAAGTGGTACAGGAAGAGGAAAGGCCCTGCACCTCACTTGATCGGGCACCATACGGAAGGTATGAATGGCTTCCTGCACCATGGGGATGGGCAGAGCAGAAGATAACTGGTCTTGTGGGTGGGAGAAGCCTGCGTGGTAAAGGGCCTGGGCCTCTCTCCCTCCTTTTTCATATCTGATGCAAAGGGTAAGATCCACATTTCACACGAAAGGAGAAGACGTTATTGCTGCAGATGGAAAAGGACACCAGTTGCTAGAATGATTTAAAGACCATGTATCTACAGAATGCTAAAGCAGCCCGTATCGTAAATGTTGGCCAGAACTCTGCTCCGCTTCACTGAAAATCCCACCATGACTATTAGTTCCTTTGCTTTCTCTAGCAGCCTCTGCTGTACAAACATATGAAAATAAAGTATGAATGCACTATTAGGAGAAGTATAACAAACTGTCACACTCATGAAAGATAGTAACTATATTCTAGTTTATTGACTGCAGTCAAGTTATTATGCCTCAAATAATTAAATACCACAACAGTGACATTAAAAATACAGGCTGATTTACCAAAATAACTGTATTCTGAAGATTATGTACATATTATACATTTTACAGTATCATGTAAACTTTTTTTTTTTTATACATAAGGTAAATCTGATTTATGGTAACTTGAAAACCCAAAATACTTGCTGACAACAATATTCCTATGAAACATAAGCACTGTTTGGGACATTCAAGAAAACTGCAGAGAATGAAAACCAACTATAAAACATAATATAACTGAGTTAGTAAAAAAAAAAAAATTAAATTACATTCATATAAAAAGTTAAACTAAAAATATTGTTATGCACCATTATTAAAAAAGGGAAAAAATCCCCAAACCCTCCCCTTTTATATATTAACAAACACTTTCATGGGGAGCTAGTGTGTGCCTCATTTCCAGCAATGGGGCATAGCCTAGGAAATCCAGATTCCCATTCTCCTTTTAACATATATTAAATAGCTAGGGTCTGTACCAATACAAATATAGTATATATTCATGCACTGTGAATATGTTCATTGAAGCCTACCAAAGGCCTGTTTTTTGGTGGTTTTTTTTTTTACCCCTTTACATGTAGGCATGCAGTGGTAGAGATGCTTGCTGTTCAGAAAGTTGTGTGGGAATTTGTCTCTAGTCTGATTTTCAGCATTAAGCACAATAGAGGACATCATAGAAATCCTTCCAGATTACCTTCTCCTATTTATTTACAAGTCTGAAGGCCTTAGTACAAGATGTCCTGCACCAAATCATGTCAACTCACTTAAAACACCTTAACCTTCTCCAGAAAACATGTCACTAAGGTGATTACTAATTACTCTTGTCTGGGCAAATATTTTATATATTAACTAGGATGACCAAGTTGTTCCTCCTGTAAGTCTTCATTCATGGGACAGCTGTAGTGTTTAGATTTGGCATAATGGAACTTCAAGTCTAAATTGCTTTCTAGCTCACATCATCTCAGCATACAATCATTTACATTATCTGCTATGTAGTGCGTGTAATTGAAGTACCTAGGTATGCTCATTAAAATAAATGCATAATTTAACTGTATATAAACAGCTGCTGAAATTAACAGCTGTTAAGCTGGCTGCATTTTGAAAGCTTGCAAAACTTGCATATTTTATAACTGGTCTCCAACTATAAAATGAAGGCCTGGTCCTGGAAATACCTGGGCATGTGCTTATCTTCAAGCATTTAAGTAATCTCATGAGATTATAACTAATGAAACTACCTGCGGGCCTAATGATAAGCCTATATAAACACTGCAGACTGTGCCTCGGACAGGTAGTGTGGCCAGCCATTAGTCATGCAAGCAGTATCAAGGAAGGCAATGAGACCCCGAGTGACTAATGTTGACTGGGTTTAGGCACTAGATACCTTCCTTCAGATGCTAAATGTATCTGAAGTTAGACCAAACATTGCTTCGTCAGACTTGGACAATGTGAAAGTGTTTTCCAAAATGGCCTTTTAAAACACTCCCAGAATTATGAAACGCGAGACCTATATGATGTCTGTTCATGTACAGTTTTAATATAAAAGAAACGCTAATCTAGAGTATCAAAATATTGTATTCATATAAATGTATGAGAGCATCTAATAGAAAAGTAAAAAGTGTAAAAGGCAAACTTTTTTTGGAATTAGATAGCCTAAAAGAGTTCGTTTAGACCAGGAATGTGTCTGCTGTATTTGACCCATAAAAGAGAAGATGACTACATCTCCCCTCGTCTACGAGTTTTTGCCGCAATAGCTCCACCTTCATCCTCTTCCTCCTCTTCTTCCTCATAATTGTCTTCACGAAGTTCTTTGTGGTTGTTCTCTTCTTGCAATTCTTGCTCTTGATCTGCCCCCCCATTATTTTTTTCATCAGCCTGATAAAAAAAAGTGAGATTCAGTGCAACTGACAGTTTTCTTAATTTTGTGGTGATGAGATGAGGTTAAAGAAAAGGATAAGTGACTGTTCTTAGAGCTGATGGAGAAAAACAGGAAAAGCCTTCCAGATGTTAGAGACTTTTCAGCCTTTAGGAAGCCTGAATCAATGTGGGGGTGGAGGCATGAACAAAAGGGAATGGGGAGTTCGAAGTTTTAAGACCTATGATCAAAAGCAAGCTACAGCAATCATTATGTAATGTCACTGTGACAGGATCACAGCTGTGCTAAGTCTTAAGTGTTGTCATGTCATTAAGTTTGTGGGTTTACACAGTACTTACATTTTCGTCGTTTTCACCATATGGCTCTTCCGCATTGCGTTCCAGTTCTCTCTTCTTCTCTTCAGTCAAATCTTCCTGGATCTACAAAGTAGAGATGTTCTGCACATTTTACTTTTCTTTAAAAAGTAGCCTGGGGCAAAAACGTGCACATTTTCACAGCTATACTTTCACAAAATGAAGATTCAAGCAAATAGATGGAGAGGGCATGGAGAGGTTAAAGGTGGAGGGGGAAAGAAAACAAACAAGCAAAAAAAACCACCCCAGGAAATTCACTTCCTCTGAGAGCTGATTTAATTTTTAACTACAATTTTCACAAACTCTCTCAGCAGCAGCTAACACATTTAGATTTCTGTTTCATTTTGTAACTTTAGACATACAACATTATTTTCTCCTTGTCCTTTATAATGACATTGTCATAACACAGCAGAGTCATTACTGTCACTTCCACCCCACTGTGGACTCCCAGAACTATGGTTCAGTTTGGATATGTGATACAGGTATTTATTTGTAACTTCCTCCATATTTTTCCAGCAGATGACTGATCTTGCCAACTGATCCTGGAAAAATCACAGAAGAGCAAGTGGGGATGGGGAGTGAAGAGTAATCTCTTCCAACCTTCTCCTTGATGACAGCAATCCACACTAGATCTATTTTCTCGATGTGATAGGTCAAGACCAAAACTTTTCTTTCCTAACAGCCCTTTCCTTCACTTCAGTGTCCCTTTATTTTTAGGTGCAAAGTTGAATGAAGCATGCTTTGTAGAAGTAAACTTGATTTTCCGTTGGTGAATGCTGGACATATAGCCCAAATGGTGTCCTGCAAGTTGGGTAAGATGCTTCCGTGAAGCCTTATGTTTGTCCCCATGGAAGACAGCCATTTCATCTGGTTGGGAAGCATTTGCTATGCTGCCACCTACGCCTGCCACAGTGTGACAGATGGTGAGGATGTGATTGCTACTTTTGACAGGAATCCCTCCCCGTACCAGCTGCTATCACATTCTCCTCAACAGCAGCAGCAAAAGCTAAATTCTCTCTCTTTCCGTATTAACCTCCGTCAGTAGCAGGAAAGTGTATTTAGCAATTGCTTCCAACAGGAAGGAAAGCTGCTTGTGAGAGGGGTGTTAGGGGTTCAGTATTGCTCCCAGCAGAACAGCAGCTATCAAACCTGGATCACTTTGAGGCATATATAGAAAGATCTGAACAATAGCAATGTATAGTATTGTGGCCTACTGAAGAAACTATTCCTAATTATAACAAATTAACTCATTCTTGATTGCTCATTCAATCACTGCCCATTCTTAGTATTTCCAGTTAGAATACTGGTTGTAATCCTTTATGAAATGCACATCAAATTATTTCCTATAAGCCAAAGGGTACCTGCCAAAGGCAAACTATTCCTAGTTTCTAATGACCTGGTTTGATTTAAATAACTGTATTTTGAACTGGTGAATTCTAAGTACACCAGCTAATCTTGACAAAGTGTTCATCATAACTCAGTAATGAACAGCCATTTCTATGGCTTTTTGTAAATCATTATGTATGAAGTAGGAAACAGCAATTGATTAGGTATGTATTGAAGAACTGCAGAGCAGCATATGCTAGTGCACGCATGATTAGCATGCCATTCAACGTACGAAGGAAGAAATCTCTCTCCCCTCCTTCTTCCTTCAGTTCAAAGCAGTATGCCAACAGCTTCCCAACTATTTGATTCCATGAATAGTAAGGACTTAAATAACTTGGATTGCTTAGAAGGAGCACAGATAAATCAAAGTCAGAGCTAAAGAGTAAGTAATTGACCAAGAAAGCAGCTTGCCCAGAAGAGCAGTGTGTGATTAGAGATGCAAAGTTAATGAGGTTTCCAGTGACTTTCAGAGGGCTTGAGGTTTTCAGAGTTTTTTTTTCTTGAGTTGTGAATGGCTTAATCTTTTCAATTACTGCACAATTAATAGTCAGTTACACAGAAGATGAATGGATCGCACCATACAAGCACGAGTAGCACTAGAAAGTGTAATTAACATTATATCAATGGACAGCAGAGTAGTGGCGAAAGCTTCCTAGGTTTCATAAAGTCAGAAATTACTGTTGACAGAGTAATTTGGGTTCATTTTGCAGTTATAAAAGAGACCAACATTGAAAGTTAATGGAGATCTGTTATGTTACCTGGGTCCACATATGCCTTATGCCCATTTTCTTACCTCTTCTTCTCCCTCTTCCTGGTACTGCTCATCCATATTATCTTCTTGCTGGTCAGGATTTCCTGCCATCTGCAGAGAGTTTATGTGAAAATTTAGTTCTGTATGCTTGCCTATTGATTTTATAACACTGTCAGTTAAAGCTATGTGTTCTGGAACTAAAAGCTATGCCAAGGTAAAGTAGCAATAATAGCCTACGAAATTATAGTGTGTTCATTAGCATTAATGTTAGCCTGGCTACACAATTTAGAACTGCTTTAAGTTAAAAAAAAAGAAGCAGAATGATTATAATAAAAGCATTTCACAGAATAAAGCAAGATTTTCATACTAAGCAGGAAGACAATGAAATATTCATGCCATTAAAGACCAATGCCATAAAAATACAGATTATCTCTGCCTAGAGGAGTTTACAGTTTAAATGCAACTCAAGTGTGCAGAATTTGCTGGAATGCCATTAGAAGGGAAGTGACACCACTGTCTGCAGTTGAGTGAGTGTTAATAGCATGGGAACAGTATAGATGGGATCTGAGCAAAGAGAGGAGGTTTGTAATGAACAAGTGTCCTTGTATGAGGTTGCGTGAAGGCAAATACGGGGACCCCAAAGTATGAGACTACAGAACCTTGCTGAGCAGAGTCAATGATTAAGACACAGTAGTGTATCACAGGGAATAATTCTGTACTTTTAATGGCGCATGTCTCATATGGTTTAAAAAGAGGCCTTTAAAATAAGAGTTTGGTGTTCTCACATCAAGATGTGCTACACTTTCCTTAAAGAGCACCTACGGATGTTTTCTTTCACTTTACTGACCACTAGGTGCTCCTCCATTCCCGGATGTCCCTGCTTCTGACTGTTTTCTTTGTGCTTTTCATTTTCATCGGGTAGATTTTCCTCTCTCTCTTGCTCAGCTTCCTCAAATTCATCTTCTCCCTGATTGTTAGGGTCATCAGCAGGGTTCACATCTTCCATTGCTGCCTTCTGCAATTTTCAGGAGTGAGTGTTAAATGCACATTTTTATCTCACAGTTCGATTCCATTTCACTTGAAAGCTACCCTAGCACGAGCTATGTTAGGGCCAACTCAATATCCACTGAAACCTCTCTACAGGCATCACTGGTCACAAGATCTAAACCCAGTCAGTACAGAAGTATTAGATCCTGAAAGAAGTACTTCAGCACTGAACACAGAACTTTAATATGAACATCTGTCTACTGAAAAGTCAAAGTCAACTTCACATAGGATGTTGAACTCCTTTTGCTTACTGACTATCCAAGAAGTGACAGTGCCTTATAAGACCAGTTAAAAAAAAAAGTTAATGCACATAGCTCAAAAGAGCTGACAAGATCTTTCAGTGCCAGTCCATCCTCCAATATTGATGACTTCTGCATGTATATCATGCAGGAAAAAGCCCCTTAAAAATAATCACTATTCAACTTAATTTGAAAAGGAAAAAAGAAAAAAAACAAAACCCCCCCAAAACCCCCAAACCAAAATCCCCCAAGCACCCCCACCACACCTGCCTTAGTAGACACAGTATTTTTCATGTTCCATGACACCAAATAAGATGAGGAAAGTATAGATCTGAATATCCATCATCCAGATCTCTGAGCAATCCATATCACAACTCTGTGTTCAGTGCTGAAGTATTTTTTTCTTTAAGGAACTAACACTTCTTCTAAACTGACTAAGTTTTGATCTAGTGACCACTGATGCCTGTGGAAAGCTTCCAGATGATTTCAGTGGGCATCTCTGGTATTGAGTTGGCTCTTACCCGCTTTCCTAACGATACCATTAAAAAAAAAAAAAAAAAAAAAAAAACCCACACACTATCACCACTACTTTTGACTGACCACCAAATAATTACTTGTGCTATTTTTTTGAATCCTAGTTTCCCTCTTCAGTTTCTAGCTAAGTCAAAAATCCTTTATTCCACCCAAAGAACAGATCCAAGGAAAGCAGTAATGCAGCTTGCTTCTAACAATGAACCTCCTTTTGATTTCTTCCTAACCCAATAAGGGCAACAAGATCCTAGATGTTAAACTTGTCTTCCTAGCAGACCCCTGATTCACCTTATTTTTGTAACATGTAATTATGTTAGACTTCTGGGTTTTAACTTCAGTAGCAACTGCAATCCATAGCATCTTAATGCATACTCACCGATTCATCAGCCTGCTGATTTTCTACTTGATGTTCTGGTTCTTGCTGTTCATTTGCATTATTTTGATCATCATCTTCACCTTCATCCTGGTGCTGGTTGTCATGTTCATAAGCTGACAAATTTTTATTATTACTATTTGTTTTACAGCAGTTTCTAGTTAGTCCTTTCAAGAAAGGGTCTTGTATATACCAGCTTCTGTACATGTTTTTAGCAGTAGGCAGCTCTTCCCTAAAGAGCTTACCTAAAAAGACAATGCTAACAGAATTATTATACCAGTAGGAAACCAACACAGACTGATTATATAATTTGAAGAGATCAAACAAAATCATAGGCAGAGCCAGGAATGTAATAGAGATCCACAAAGTCCAGTACTAGTTGCTTATTCAGTTGGACAGTTTTCCTGTCAGGAACGTGGGTATAATCATCAGCAATAGCTGTATTTTAGTCTGACAACTCAGCCAGTACTATTTGAACTTCTGGTTTTAAAATGAGAGTTTGTATTTCACTTGAATCCAAACTGGAGGTGAAATGAACATTAAACTCTCGCACGAAAGGCAGCAGAGGGAACCTGTGAACATGGTAGGGGCGTAACAAATTTTATCTTACCTCCTTCTTCTTCCTGAACACCTTGTTCTTCTTCCCCTTGTACAATATCATGGTCCATGTTATCATAACGACCCTGTTGGCTGAAAAAGTTAAATGCAAATATGTCATTTCAGTTTCAGAGTGTTCTTTCTTCAAGAAACAAATCACCCTAGTATATCTGCCCCTCTCCCAGCTCCTGCCAGAGTGGGCTTCAAGTTAGCTTTCTATTTATTACCTAATATTTTTTTCTCCCCATCAACTTTCCCAAAAGAAAATACACTTTGTAGAACAAGACTCTTGTTCAGTATGCTGTACTAACTTTATACTTGTACTTCTCGATATATCAAAATGGGAGATAACACCTGCCTTGTATTATCAAAACTCCCAAGCTAGTACGTTTCATACTCAAAGTGCAAATACTATGAATTTGAAGCAAAAAAATACAGTAACCTTCAAATAAAGAGTCTTAAAGACAGACAGCACTAATCAGTTATTTTGCTTAAAGAACAGTTTCAGCTTTGATCCTAAAAGGGGTTTACCTGTGTGATTATTTTCAAAGGACTGAAGATTTTGATTGTAGTAGTTTATAAAAAGCTCTCTGGTACCAAAACACTTTTCAAAAGATGGGTCATGTTAATCATTCTCTACTAATATTTCAGAAAAGAACATTCAGGAGGCTTAAGCTTCCAAAAAAGTGAAATTGTCACCGACAACTTTAAACTAAGCAAAAGCATAAGGGAGTATTACAGGGAGGGCAAGAGGCACACGGAAGCTACAATATTATGAATATAATTGCATTCACAGCAACTTTATGACACTAACAGGGTGTTTTTTTTTCCTGAAGTCATGCTGTTGTCTCTACAATGCAAGTAATACCGGTCACTCTTGTCCACAAAGTCCTCAAGCAATTACTTAAAAATAGTGTCTCATTTATGAGAAACTTTAGCCTAAGGATCTAATGCAAAGATTCTAATGCAAAGTTCTAATACTAGAACTCATCAGTACTACAGGATCATAGTTGCTGCTTAGTGGAGAGCAATTGCCAATTGAAAGCAAGCTGTAAGACAAGGAACGTTCTGGTCAAGGAGGCTAGGAGCTCCTGACCTCTCCCGAGGTGTGCATAGCAGTGTGCACTCTTATCATTACTCTGGACTTCAGAGGCTTCCGTAGAAAAGCAAGAAGAGAAGGAAAAAGCTTAAAATAGAAAGTCAGATTTATCTTTGGAAAGGAGGAGATGAGGCACTTTGACTTTAGTTTCTGGGTAGTCTATGTTTACAGCATTAAACTACCCTCTTTTCACTAGTGGTATGATGGAACCAGGAAACCCAGTGCATAGACCACAACAGACTCATTTAAGAGAAGTTAACCTTAGCTGTTTTTTATAGAGTTTTTCTCCTTGTTCTGCCCGTTTCTGCAGCTCAAGCTCTTTTTCTTGAAGCTGCTGCTGCCGTAATAGCTGTCCTCGCAGTCTTTGTTGGTGCAGCAATTCCTGATGTTCTCTTAGCCGATTAGCTTCTTCTGCTCTTTGGGCTGCAAGATGTTGCTGCTCCAGCTGTTGTTCATAAGCTGGCTTGTGTCTTTTTGTTACAGCTTTTGTTAAAGTTGCCTGTCAAAGAAATGTGTTTAGTCATAAATTAATCTAAGTTTCAATGACCAGAAACAAGCATGCACAAACCGGTGATACCAAAAATTAGAGGGAAAATTATGTAGACACTAGATGCAATAGGGAAAACTTACAGGCAAAGGTATTTTAACTTTAAGCAAGGAGGAAACTTAAGTGAATTTTCTGAACACAGCCTTCTGAAGTTTTGATGTTTGGATGGTCAATTAGACACCAAATATGCTTCCATTGATTTAACTGGCCATTTCAGTAGGGCCTGCTTTGAGCTTTAAGTGAGGGACTGTACATTCTTTACAGCCAGTAATACTTAACCTATAGCTCCTGTATCACAGCTTAACCTGTCCCTGCTGTTATAGTGCATTTCTTGAACAACGGCTTCTCATCACACTGGAATTATATGGTTATTCTGCTAGGAAAGTGAGTGTTCAAAAGACCTAAGGTGAGGCCAGTAAAATATATTTTCCACTGGCAATCCAATCTAGAATGTAAATCGCTGGTTGTGTTTAGAGCAGCATAAAGCAAGACTTGCCTTTGCTGATTTCCCCTGGTTCTTCTAGAGATATTTGTTTTGCAGTTAGAATTCCCTGTCAAATGACAGTGAACACTTGGATGGAAAGGTGTTACAGAAGGTAGGTATATTTGAATGGGAAACATTCAACAATTTGCTGGGGTGCATCAAATTAACAAGGCAGGACAGCTCTCCATGGAAGTGCTGAACACAAGTCCAATTCTCATCAGCTATCTTCTTCCCATCAGCTACCACAGACCTCAAATTTCAAGTAGGAGGTGGGATTCAGCCTGGCTGCTCTTTTTCCCATCTGTTGCTTTTTATCAGCAGAATTAATGTTTCTTAAATAGCTCCATTTGGCAAGCACTCTAATAACCATGGGCTAAAGTTTAGCCTGAGTCCTATGCATCTAAGTGTTGTACTTTGAATCCCAAGCTTTCTGTAAACATGACACTAATTTTATGTAAAAATAGGTGAATACAAGACAGGGCCAGCAGTGGTTGAGGTGCCTCCCTGTAAACAACAGATGTAATCAATTAGTTGCTCCATACCTCTGAATGGAAATGTTCACCCAACATGTTGGTTTCTTCTTCTTTCTGTTCCTGTTTTTTCCACTCATGTTCTTCCGGTACTTGATCCTGTTCCTCCTCTAAGTGCTCAGGCTGACCCGCCTGCTCCATTTCTTCCTCTTCAAGTTCTTTTTTACGTTCCTCTTCAACTTGATCAACATGTTGCTCATCATCCTCTCCTGCTTCTTGTTGCTCCTGAATATTTAGTTCTTTGGCATGCTGGCCCTCATTAACCCCTTTCCTCAGATGAAAACGCTCAGCTCTATCTTCTTTCTCCTGGCTATTTATTTCTTCTCTCCCTTTTGGCTTCTCATTCTGCAAAACATATACAAGATCAAAAAATATTACAGATTCCATGTTTTTAAGAGAGCTAAGGACCAAATACAGATACCTTTATTCCAGCTGAGTACAATTTTACCACTGCAAGGAAAGCCAAATGCCTGCTTTGGAACAAGATATCCTTCTTGCCAAGAAATATCAGTATCTGGCTCTTGGCCCTGTACAATAAGCAACATGTCGCGCAATAGAATCATAAAGTAATCTAAGCCTCTTTATCTGAAGTGGAACTATTACAACTCTATCTACAAGGAATGCTGTATATTTACTGCAGGTTTTATTGGCTAAGAATTTCTGTAAAACAGAAGTACAACTGACACTGTAACCTCTAGACTTCACACATGGTATTTTTTCCTTTTGTGCATCAGATAAAGTTAACATATTTAAAACTGGCATATTAAGAATGCCACTGAAACTTTATAAAACAAGTGAAAAGAGAGTTTATTCACATCTTATTTGAGCTTTCCTGTATAGTATAGGATACCTGAAATTTTAAAGACTGTATATCATTCAGAAGTTTAAGATTTGGGTAAGCTGTTTTAAGAAGTTGCTAAAAATCAGTCTGAAGGGCATTTACAGCCATCATTAACATTTTTATACTACTCAGTAATAGTAAACTGTTCCTCACTACTTTACTTGAGAACTGATAAAGGCGTACAATTATGCACATGCTTCTAATGGGAATTAAGTGTGTATCTAGTATTGTGCTGAATGAGAACGGTTTCTTATGGCTTCAGTAGCCAGTCAGTACTTTATACCTCCTTATGCTCTTCAGCCACAGCTTCGTGGTGTACTGGGAGGTCATTGTGGGGAGAAGGTGCTGGCTCCTCTGGTTGACTGTGTGGTTTTTCCAGCTTCTCAGGTTGTTGGAAACTTGGCATTTTGTTGAGTGTGTCCTTCAACTGTTTGTATTCTTCCACCTGGGACTAAAGTCAACACGTATTAGTTATATTGTATCCAAATAATCTTCCTAATCAAATGTAGTCACCACAGAGTGAACTTGCTGCCAAAACAGATACCAGAAATGCTTGATATTCAGAACAAACACCAAGGTGGAGAAGAGATGTGAGGTTTTAAGACTGGTTGTTTCCATGCACTAGATAACATCGATTCATCACAGTCTTTTCAGCCAAAGTGCACATGCATACAAAGTATATTGGAAAAAAACCCAAGAGACAAAGATGAAGATTTGTTATTTTCATGTCGGCAGGACAATTGTCAAAAGGGGATTATTCTTTTTTCTTTGTAGATTTTAAAGTGAAGGAAACTGAGAGCACCACAGCTATCTCCTTTATCGGCAGGGGGAAGAAAAAAAAGCAGTTTTTAGAAACAGCAGTCAAATTTTAAAGTATATATACCTATAATAACATGTCATGAAAATGCCAAATCCTCAACATTTAGACAGATGTTACAGAAGACAATAGTCAAGAACTGAGGGAAAGAAAGTCATAGAACACCTTCAGTGAAGAGCAGGAAAAAAGAGGAAAGCTGAATTTCTTAAGTCTTCCTAAAATGCAACAACAGGATGTTGTAATTTGATTTGCTGTTTAACCCTGTACAAGATCAGAATATTTTCAACAAGCTTTAGTGAGCAGTGTGAGGAGCAAGACTGGCTGCTACACATTTGCAAGTCGCTGTCTATACAGTGGGCAAGAAAGATTAATTATCTCAAAGTAAACTTTTGAAGCAGACAAGGTTTACGAAAGCTGCTCAGCTGACCACATACAGAAGGTGGAGCCCCATGGAAGGGGTTCGCTGCGACTCCGGTAGGGGCAGGGGAGAAAAGAAAAAACAACCCAACGTCATACAGCAGGGAAAAGCAATGATTTACTACCCATTTTGAAGTCAGAGAGGTGCATTTCCCATAAATATTATTTTTCTGTATATAAAATATATGTGTGTGTGTGCATGCACACGCATACACTTTTTTTAATTCAAGTTAAAAATTGGCTAAAGTTCACAGTGACTGTGTAGGTCATTTTGTGTATGTTATGTAGTATCATAGCAATCAATAGTACAGCAGACAGGCATGATGCATTGATGTACAATGCAAAATACTCATACAAAACAATATCCACGGTGCTACAGATTGACATGATGCAATGCATGATAGCGCCGAAGACAGACGCACCTCGAAGCATCTTCAAAAGACTATGGCATCCATTAAAACAGACAGGCCTAAAAGCAAAGCAGAATGCAAAATAATTACACTTTTCTTTCCAGAGGGAAAGACAACAAGCTGAACTTGAGAAAAAGATCCAATCCTTTTAATGCTGCTTGTGATTTTGTGGACCTTGAAAACACTTGAATGAAAAAGTGAGTTGGGAATAAAAACCACCTGACACTGCCTTGTTGCTTTTCCTCTGTCCTCTCACCGACAGTCTTTCTCTGCTCCAACATTAGTCTTGATCTTGGGTTCCCTGTGGCCTACAGCTTGTATCAGTACAGCTGGCCAAATCTACAACGGCCTCGCAAAGTTCAAGCTTCATATATAGTTCATTTCAAAACAACATTTAAGAAAGGTAATGTTGCTGCCCCTTTTTAGCTAATTTGAGTTTCACCTCGTGTTTACTTTCCTCCATACATACTCTGCCTCTGTTGCACTGATGTGTATAGCTTTATAAACAGTCTAGTCATACACAAAATGAGACTTTATGATATACATTGTTCAGGTCCAAGTGATCTGAGTATCAGAGTGGGGACATTAAACTAATGGAAGTTCTAGCAGAGAAGACAGAAAAAGAGAGGCATTCCGCATCTCTCACGGAGGGAGAGATACTGCTCTTATCAGTAATACATGCACACTTTGGCCTATATTAGAGCTTTTTATTTTCTGACAGCCCTATAATTTGCTGCTGCTTCTTTTTAAGAGCAGCCCTTTAACTCATGCATTTTTCTGGAGTGTGCAGCATGGTGCTAACTGCAAATTCCCATGCGAAAGGCTACATGCATAACACTAGTCAGCTGAGCTAAGAGAAACAAGTTTTAGGAAGGTTAGAGCTAATGCAAGCTGCTTTCCTTTCTGACCTGCGCAGCAGCTAGTGCACTCTTGTGGTCTTCCAATGTCACTACAAGCTGGTTGTGTTGGGAGAGTAAATTCTTATGCTGTTGCTATACAAAAAGAAGAACATTATATGTTTCACATTAAGTTCATTCTAAAGGCAAATTCAGTAGCCTGTGGGGTTTTTAAACTTTGAAGATATAATTCCATTTATCTCAAAAGAGAAAATTCTGAGTTGGAGTTACAGCTCTTAGATATTCAACATGGAATACATACTAAATGCAAATCAGAGAAAGCGAGCAATGCAAGCAAACAAGATTTAAAAGGCCAGAATTTGTATACCTAAAAGTTTGAAGTTGTAGAGTAGATGAGTAGGTGTTGATAAATGTTTAAAACGATAGAGACAGAAACCATTCATTTTGACAAACTTCGTTTTAACCTTTCTTTTTAAACTTGCAAAGTCTATTTTCCAATTCATATAGTAAATGCTTCTCCTCTGATTTAGACTTTTTTTTTGGGGGGGGGGGGGAGGGGGAAGAGGAGGAAAATTAACTAGAATGCAAGTGGCAAAAGACAGGAAATCCAGTTAAGCCTTATTCCCCTCTTTTGCTGCAACAGAGAAAATGCAAGTTTTTGTCATAGCCCATTTCCAGCTTGTTAAAACTTGAACTTTTTAAGACCACCAGGAAAAAAAAAATTGCCCTACTTCTTCAAAGCAAAGCCTACCTTGACATCTTGTAGCTGAGTATGAATGTCTTGGTGAGCTTTTCTCAACTGTCTGTTCTCCTCTCGTAAATTATACAGGGATTCTGTTTAAAAGAAACGACATACAGAAGCTGAACCTCAGTCAGATTGTTAACACTAGATAAAGCACCACAACTAAGATTATAATATCAGCTGCATAAGATACTACACAATTGCTATCGTCAAAACAGATCAGAGCAATTGCAGAGTTTGTTTACATTACATCTCTCACCCACTCCGTAAAGAGCTTTACATTTGCAAGGAGAAGACTCTGAAATTCAGTTAAGTTTTTAGCTTGGTGCACCCAGTCTGCAACTGGAATTGCGTGTTATTGCTCATGCTGGGGACTGCAGATGGCAAAATTCATTATGGTAATCTGAAACTTTAAAATGCAGAGAGGAAGCCACCCTTTCTCTTCCCCCGCATTGCATCTGGCGGGTGAGAATTCTGTCCTGTAGGACAAAGCAAATCTCGTAGACGCAGTGCCCAGATGGCCAGCTTGCTTAAAAAGCTTTACATTCTGGGCCCGGAGAGAGGGGCTTCTCTTCCCACCTCTTACATTACGTTGAAGTGGAATATCGCAGGCAGACGCAAGCAAGCTCTGCCCACGCTCCAGGCTGGTAGGCTGCAATCCGGCTCAGTCCCAGAGCTAGCTGTGCGACTGCGCTGGTGCGGTGCCAAGGCAGAACAAACACAGCCTCTGCCTGCAAAATACAGTGCTACAGATCTGCAGACAGCTCCAAAATTAACAGCGCGTTGGGGACACAGGGCAGAAAGTGACAAAAGGCTCCAGATGGGTAAAGCCTCATCCTTTTGTTCTATGCAATTGTATAACTAGGATTTAAAAGTTCTGTATACTGTAAAAGAATCTCTTTAAAAGGAAATTAGATGCTAAGAGGAAAAAACAAATTATATTTCATCCTCAAAGTATACTGATGTAACATGTTTCACAGAAACTGAAAATAGATGAAAAGCAAGGTATAAAACATATGTAAAGTCACTTCATAAAGAGGCACAACTAAAATTAAGTCTATAATAGAAATGGCAAACTTTTTTTTTTTGGCAAATGAAAGGCAGAGAGGGAAACCTATTTTTCCAATATTTAAACAAGTCTTAGAGCTAAAAATGAAAGGCAGAATCAACCACACTCCAAGATTTGACAGGCTTTTAAGTGGTATATTTCTTACCACTTCTCTAATCTAAATAGAAATACAAAGCACATACTTGAAAGTAAAATGAAGAGATTTCAGAAAGAAAGGCCGCAGAAAATCATCAAGAAAAACGTAACTTATCAGGAGGCATATGCTCTGTATGAATGTCCAGTTACTGAGAACAGAGAAAGTGCCCTTCTGTCTCATATCACACATCTCCTGATACTGGTAATTTTAAAATGCAGTGTCAGATGTATATTTTAATATGGGTAGCCAGATACAGGTTGCATATACCTTTCAGCTTGGAAATTTCCTGCTCTTTTTCTTGCTGCAGTTGTAAATATCGCTCCTTGTGATCACTGAATGTTCTGCTAAACTCTTCTCCTTGTTTTCGGTGATCTTCCTCAAGGTCAGCATGCTGTTTCTTTAGTTCTTCATGTTGACTCTGCAAATACCAAAGCTGGACACTGGAAAAGCGTTCTGCATCTGCATATCTCATTAATATTGTCTTTGGCAATTTGTTAAATAAGCCCAGATGAATAGGAAGCATTCATAGCAAGTAGTTTATTATTCAAAGCATGCATATTACAGATCCTCTCCAGCACAAAATGATCTCTGTGATGGGTAGCCTCCTGTGCTAAGGCTACGTCATCTCACCTGGCAGTTGCACTGTCCCGCTGGGAACAGCTGAATGTATGTCTGAGAAATTCCTTACATACCAAATTACATAGAGCCTGGTAAATAAGTGTTCCATACAACTATTTGTATTTGATAGGATTAAATAACCCACTGGAAAACATGGCTAGTAAAAACTGCCATAAATCCATCTTCCTTTTGTAAAAGGAAGGCACCATCTTCTGACATTCTGAAATAAATTACCAGAAGCCAGGGAGACCACATTCTCTTGGAAGAGCAGAATACCAGTGTCCTCAAACTGGATATCTCAGTTACCTACCTTCAACATCTGGTGTTGTACACTCAGTGCACTGTATCGGCTATTTGAATCTTGCTGTAAAATGAAAACACTAGTGTTATCAGAACAATACTGTCATGCCCCTAATCCCTGTACATGCAGTTATTTGGGAACCGCAGAACGGTTATAACTCCTTGGAATCTAATTAATCTCTCCACGTGCTTTGAAACCTACCAAGTATACCAACTTTACAGGCACAGCAGCAACAGTTTATTTTATGTTACATTACTCAGCTCTCAAGCTTCTCCCCATTTTTGACCCAAAACAGCCATAAAATATTAACCTACTGTCTTTATAAAAAGAGAGTTCTCTACGGGTCTTGGGCTGCATTGCCAGACACGGTTCTACTTCTGGCACTTAGTAAATACTAAGTTTTTTGATGTTTTTTATACTTTAGGATATATCCTACCAGAGCACTTAAACATGCAGAGTGGAAATGGAATAAGAGCTCCTTCAATTAGCATTTTGTGAAATTGCTCCCTTTGAACAGTTATAATTGCAAAGCATTGCTTTTTTCTCGCAACTCAAACAACATCCAATATTATTATAATATTAAAAACTGATACCAAGAATAACAACTTACCCTTCCTTTATTTAGTGTTTCCTGTGCTTCAAGTTTATAAACAAGAAAATCTACAACATAAAAGGGAAAGCCAGGAAGGTTAGAATCTGTACTTAAATAACACATGACATAACCATTACACATGTAAATTCTCTTAAGAGCTGAACATTTACGCAGTTATAACTTTTCCAAAAAATCTTCAACAGTTAAGATGAATTTAACGTAATACTCAAAACTTAACAAAATATTTTCATATAAAAACAGTCTAAGTAATTAGGAATATATTCTAAATCTTAGTGTGAGATATAGGGCAAAAAGGCTCAGGATTACATGGGGTAATTAAATCTATTACATAAGTTCTCTTCGTAGAGGGCCAGTAATATCATTCAAAAGGAAAAGAACATTTATAAACTGTCTATTTTACTTTCTATTTAGGAAAAAAAGATATATACTTTAAAAGAAAAAAAAAGAGACTGCAAGTCAAGACTAAGTTTAAATAAAATTAAAAATTTCTCTTTTATTCCTTTATATTCTTTCTCAGGATTTGAAAAAGACTCACTTTTGCATAACTATAGATGACTGCCACTAGATGGCACCAGAAAGCTATTTAGAACTGTAGGATTAAAACTTTTTTTAACATGTGCTTAACCTCGGCTAAATTAGCTGTTTTAATTCAAAGGCTGAGTCATCAACTGTAGGAATAAATAGGAAAAGGACTTTAGGAATAGGACTTTACTCTGAAAATTGCAATGAATTTACAACAAAAAAAAAGTTGGAAAAACTCAAAGGATTTTACTCTACAAAAATTTCATAAGGGGGCATAGGCTATGAAAGAGAAAATACCATAACGAATACGATGTGTGCCAACATTCGTCCCCTCACGCACACATCCAGCGCAGAGATTCAGGAGCTTGGTTCTATTCAGAAGAGGTATATAAGCATGTGTTTACCTATACACGTGTAAAAATACCAAATCAGAGTCTAATTTCACACTTATGGAATGCATGAAAAGATCCTGTTACTGGTACAAGTTTTAATTTTTTAACATGATATCATAACAGGATTTACACATGCCCATATTCCATATACATGTTTGGGTGTATGTACAGCTACATGCACATATTCTGTGTATGCTATGCCATGTTGTAGTGGTCTGTAAACGGTACTATAAGTACATATTCCACAGATTTGCCAAGGTGGTCCTGTTAACATGTTATACACTGCTAACTCATTTAAAATTGAACAAAATATCTCTAGAGATATGTTTTAAAATATTCAACTTAACTTAGATGTTAAAGTGAAAAGCATGTTTTACCTTCTTTTGCTTTCTTATGTTCAAGCCTTTCCTTTTGTAATGATTTTTCTAATCTTGACCTGTGCTCGTATACAACTGAAAAGAGAAAATTTTGTACACAATTCATTTAAAAAGTAATATATAGTAAAAAAACAATATCCCCATCCCCAGCAAACCTGAAGAGCGTTGGCACAGAATGTACCAGGACATGACAGGTGGAATAAGGTCATAAGGTTTAGGCCTGTTTACAACATTTGAGACACCGATGCTGGCTTCCCCCCCCCCGGCACTATATTGATCCTGAATTTTGGGTTATCTCCATTTCATGAGCATGGAATGCAATAAGCATGCAATTAATTTCTTTATGGAGATAGTCAGTTGTGGTGGATCTACATGAAACCTGCCAAATCGTCTTTCCGTCTTAGGTACGCATGTACACATTTTCTCATGCTTTCATTCTCTTCTACCTCATTTTAAGGGGACAAGGAAATCACAACAATCTCACTCAGAACGTGCCGGGGCGAATTCTTGCTAGGCACCATTTCTCACAAGGAGGGAAGAGATGCACGAGAGCAGGACAGGTTACAAAGGTGGGATAGTACAGTAGACGGGCTGTTTAGTCCAAGACATGGAAAACTTAAGATCAATTCCCAAATTCTTCTGAAAACTTGGACAACTCAGTTTTCTGAAGCCTTGTTTCTCTTCTGTACAGCCAGGACAACGGTGTCCTTTTACAAAACTGCATGTTTAGTTTCACTTGATGTCTCTCAGAAGAGATGGTGAGCATCACTCCTTTACCCTTTCCTCCCCACTTGCCAGACTGAAGGATCATTATCCGAACTACTGTATCAAATTTGTAAAGGAAAAATACTAATTAAAAATCCCAAGAATGTATAATTACATTCGCTTAAGCTCTGTTGAACATAAACACCTTTCACAGTCCAAATTTCAATTTGCCAGCACTCTTTAAAGAGTAGTTATACAAGTTAATGGAATATGCGAGTTTACCATTAAAAATAGGAAAACCGTTTTCTGAAAAGTAAAATATTGATGAGTGTAAGCCTTTAACAGGAAACATCAAATAACAATTTGTATCTTGGCAGCCTCAGAAAACTTCCTTTAGCACCTTAAAAATTGTTCTTAGTTCCACTAAGATGTATTCTGCAGGTTCTTTAGCTATTGACTTATCTAGAAGTATTTACGTTTTCACTTAGATGCTGGATTGCTAATCAGTCCTTGTCACCTATCTCTACTTTCTTATTTATTATCTGAAGTCAAGGGCAACAGTCAGGATGAACTAATGCATCCACAGCCTCTGCAACAGAGCGGGCATGTAACGAACATGCACAAAGTCACCAGCAAGTCAGTCTCTAGAGAAGAGAAAGAAGGGCAGCAATGGCTTTATCTTGGCACCGAAGATCTTGAATACTAAATTACATTGCAAAAGGAACAGTGGCTCTAGCACAGCAGCTCAGGAGAGAAATTAAAATCCATAATGGTTTTCTCCTCCCATGCAATCAGGAGTGGAAATAGGCTTTTTGGCAATCAGACTAGACCACACACAGATCCTGAGTTAATATTTTTCATTTCGCTACTTGTGTCTGCTACTGTACCTTCCCCAGCTCCTCCTCCTGTTTTAACGAGCCGGGGGGGGGGGGGGAACTACACAACAAAACCACAGTGATGAGGGCAGGAAGAAAGGAGAAAAATAATAATGTAATACTTTGGGTTTTAGGGACCACAGTGCTCTACACCTTTGACAGCTAATTTCAACTCCAGCTGAGCTCTGGCTTTCCTAACTCCATCCCGCACTTTGGAGCGGTCTCTGAACTCCTCCCAGAGAGCCCATCCCTGCTTCCACTTTTGCTGTACTTATATTTGGAATAACAAGATTTGGAGCAGCTTAAAATAGTCTTTCAGATGACCAAAAAAGCAACCCAAGAAAGGGCTATGAAATGAGAAACAAGCTTCCCACCACCCCTCTCCCCTTCTAGTTCATTTGCTGGTTGGTTCAATGGCATTTTTCCCTAATAGAAGTCCCTCATGTGCAAGTTTATGAAGTATCCAATTAAGAATGGATTTAAGAAAGCATAGCTTCCGTATTTTCCCTTATGTCCTTTTTGGGGACAGTTTACAGGTCAGATCATGTAAGGACATATGGGTGTTTCTCTCCCATTAATGGGATTGATTTCCACCCATCAAGAACTTCGTACACAGGAGTCCAAACTACAAAACTCTTGGTTATTGTAGCAATTGATTCTTCCTTCTCCACTGCCAGCCTGGAAAGGTGATGTCTGAGCAAGAAATGCAGAAAAATAAATACAAGAAAAACACTTCCTATTATAGACTTCCCAGGAGGAAAATATATCTATTTCATAGCGTAATTTCTCCCACTCCTAATTTTGTATTAGTCTTTGCATAAATAACTGTGTTTTGCTTATATGTTAAATTGGACAGAATGGTACAAAGTAAATGGAAAAACATCATCATCTAATGGCTGCTATGCACTATACCTAAGCTGAAATAACTGTAGATAGCAGATTTAATTAAGTTACCTGCATAATGGTACCTATATGGATGAACAAAAGAACATGAATCCACAGAGAAGCAATACAGTCTCAAAGAACAAAGTCCAAAGCCAGTACCAGTAAGGTCAAGGCTAGTCAAGACACCTCCTGCCTTCAAACAAGGAAATATTTAACAGTTCTTGAATTCATTCCAAATTGAAGTCTTTGATTTAAGAGAAGAAAGTGAGGGAAAAGGTAGAAATTGGGGGCGGGGGCAGGAAAAAAAGAAGAAAACCACAACCCCTCAATAGGTTCCCAGCAGATTACACCACTACAGCCATTGCTGACCGTTAATTACAACACAGGAGTCAAATGATCTGGTGAAAGAAAACTTGCTTAACATTCACGGTTAGTCCACTTATCTCTGCTTCGCGCCTCTAAGCAGTTAAAACTATCATTAACAAAAATAAGCCATTACTGTATACTTAAAAGAAAGTATTTTGTTTTACATCATCAGTAATTCCGCAACTATGTTACTTTGCTATCTTGGTCCATCAGAAGCACGATTCAAGAGAGAGTCTAAAACACCCCAAAGCTCATTGTCTCATATAATGAATAATTAAGATTACACTAGGATTTACACATACATAATACAAGAATTTCTCTTAATTTTAAGGTTAGCTTCCTCGTGCAATTCTGCAATCCTTCTCTGAGCTTATAGTAGTATCTTCTTTGGTTTAAGAACAGCAGATTTCAATCATCTTGGCAATATTCAGTGTTACTTTCTCTCAGACTGTGGCAAAACTGAAGTGAAGCAGCAGTGTGTGGTAAGCCACCACTGGCACTTTTCCACTAACCCTATGAAGAGTTGTAGAACATAGGCTTGTTATAAAAACACAATTAAATTTCCAATTCTTTTCATTGCAAACAGAACCATTGAAATGTGAATTAATAAAAATATCTTTTCTGTTGAGAAAGTTCCTATGAGGCTAGTAAGAATCCCTTCAATACGTATGCAGGATAATTATTATTGTTGGACTAGAAAAACTAAGAGTTTGATCAAAGAAGAGATTTTTTTACTCATCCGATACTAACGTTTTGTGCCAGGAGGATGCGTTATTAATATTGCAAGACCTGCTCCCCAAGCTTCAAGCTCATTAAGTCAGTGAATCTGGCTTTAAACAGCAAGAACCACTATTTCACCCACTGATGATCTTTTCAGAAGGATTCCGCACCACAGCACAACCCATTCTGGTCACACTATATACTCCACCTATTTTAAAGACTTAGTTGAGAGTTTTTCAATTTCACTGAAATACCAGCTTATTGTAAACTTTTAATAAGTAATTAAGCTATGGAAGTATGTCCTCTAATAAAGACTAGGAAAAATGTATTTTGTTAAGTATAGTGCAAGAAACAACATTACGGAAACCTTATGGTAACAACATATTGAACAGACACTGAAGTTGTTTCATATTTTATGACCTTTAAGTTCTTTGTTTTGAATTTCTACAAAGAATACAGAAATAGAAGCCAAGGTATCTGAAACTGATTGTGTGCGAGAAACAAGTATTTTTACAGCTTAATTATGGAACAATTTTGCATACAGACAGGGTGGACCAGTCCCATTTCGTTCACCAATAACCACAACAAGCACTGCATTCAGTACTGCGGTTACATTTACTTTAAAACAAACTCCTACACTTTTCACTTTACTTATGTGAAAAACAACCAGGTAATTGCTTTGCCAAATTACAACCAGTTACAACCAGTTACTACAAGAGAAGAGCATAGAGTTTTGCCTAGAAAACTAAATCATGCATTGACAGTTGTACTTAAAAATAACAATTGCTTTAATTCCCTAGTCATTTATGTTGGTCATAGCGTTAATGACCGAGAAGTTTGTATTTAATATTCAGATCTTTATGATCAGGGGTTTCGTAGCGTCTGTCATAGGCTTACCACTGATTTCAACTGCACAAGGAGGAAGTGTAAATACGTAACATCCCTCGCTTTTAAGGGATCCTGCATCAGAAGTAACATACCGATTAAAATCCTCTAGCTTGCGGTCAGTCCTCCTACAGGAAATCAGGAAGGGAGACAAGGACTTGAGAAAGGTAGGAGGATCTGGGGCCGAGCAGCCCGAGCGCAGCCAGCTAGCGGTGCGTCAGAGCGGCGTCACGCCGCGCGGGGAGCACGCTGGGGGGAGCGCGCCGCAGGGCAGCTCCACGCCGGCAGCCGCGTCTCCGTCACCAAAACGGCTGTCCCAGATCAGTGCCGCAAACAGCTCCGACGGGCGCCTGCGCTTGCGTCAAGGTTTGCCTGCAAACCAGATAAAATCTACCCAAAGATAAAGAAGAGTTAACTGTATGTATTTTTATATAGCTTTTCCAGTCTTGGAACACTGGAATTTTTTGCAGGTAAGCTCACAGTTGACTCATTGACTAAAGCTGCAAAAGTCCTGCCTTCAGTTCTACAAACTCCAGTTTGGGCCCCGGTGTGTTGGCCGGGAACAGAATTAGCACGGATGCCCTCTGTGAAACTCGTCCTACATCAAGGAGTTTTCCACATCCTGACATGGCAGGGCTTGGTAATAGATTACAAAAGGTATCAGAACTAATTGTGAGAAAACGTCAAAAAGCTTTGGAACATGTGTACAGTTCAGATAAGCATATCAGAAAATTGATACACTTATCAAACCTTCAGCTTTGCAAAGAGAGAAAAGAAAATCCACAGCACAACGTGCAAAAAGTGCTGCAGATCTTAGAAGTTTTGTTTGACTGCAATACTGGAAATAGGAGAATGCTGGGGAATTCGGACCACTGATGGGGTCCGTCACAGAAACACATGCTTATGTTGCTAAGAAACAGTTTTGGCCTCTATTCAAGTATCAAGAGGACATGAAAATTAATTTCTGAACTGAAGAAAACATCTAAATTTAATACAATCTTTTTACTTCGCCCTACCTCCCTTTCTTTGAGGTCAATAACATCTCTAGGAAACAGAATTTGTTTAAAAAAAAACTACTAACTAAAACATTCCAATGATGAGGTGAGAGAGGGGAAGGTATTTAATCACATTGAGGCAGTAAACTGTAATAGCTGCTGCTAAAAATAAAAGCTTGAAAAGGGATATTAAATATCATTAAGTATTTAATCCATAACCATTAGGCTTCAGACATGACTTTTATTAAGAAAGAGATCACATTTTCTATCCCAGAAAAGATTTCTTCCAATCTTCGATGCCACCCACAGTGGGTGGGACATACTAGATTAGATTAGCATCTCACCTCATATATCGTATTTTCTGTATGCCCATGTAAAGGGTAAAGGGTTTTTTAAAGTGATGATAAATGCAAATAGTTCAGACAAAATGTGTTTAGTAACTTTAGACTTAAATTCTTAACCTCTTTTGCTTTTATGATTGTATTTACAATAAGACGTTTTTCTGCCAGACACATTTATACAATTGTTGAGCTCCTCTACTGATGAGTTGCCTAAATGTTACTTATATTACCCTTTACACTACACAGGGTGGTTGGCAGATTTACTTCCAAAAAGCTTCTATTCCTTTTGCTTTTCATTTTTTTCTTCTTTATTCTGCTATTTTTGTCTGGATACACCAGATCACTTTATAGAAAAGACACAAACATACAGCAGAGCTCCTTCTCACATCATCTCTGAACGTCTGGGTCTGCCCATCTCTCACAGCTCTAGGAAACAAGGCCTTGTTCTGTCTAAAATTGTTTTAGGCTTTTTTGATTTTATGCAAAAGACCAGTGATTCTATCTACAAGATGTGAATATTAAAAAAAAGTTTTTCGGAGACTAGCGTAAAATCAAAATTTAAGAAATACAGTGTATGTACATGTTTTAATGGTCTCTCCCAACTGAAACATACATTTGTATTTTTATCATAATGAAATACCACAAAAATTGATGCAATAATTATGGTTATCACCTTACAAAACTGCTAAACCACTTCCTTAAATTAGTTCATGACAGTTCTAACACCAGGAACCGAGTCAGCTCCAGCTGTATCCTTCCAAAATGGAACATAGAAATCAATAGCTTAATTTAGCAGTTCATAACCTTCCTTGTAACAAAAGATCATTGTCAAACATTAAAATGGGCATCCAAGTAAGAGAGAGTAACTGAAATACTGTGAGAATTCCATTGTTCGATGTAGCGGCATAGATAGGAATAACCTGCTTACTATGCCTTCAAGACCACAAGCAGGCCACGGTTCTCTCAACATCTGTTAAGTTAAGCCCTGTATATGACTGCCAGACTCGGGGACCTGAGTCACCTTGGGAAAATATGATACTGGGCTAATTTTGGATAACTTAGAAAAAAAGGTGGAGGAAGACGTAGAACAATAGCAATTTCTTAATACTTGCAGAAAAACCTGAGGTAGTTTGGTTTATGCTGGATTTCCAGAAAAATAACAGAACTGCATCCAGCTCATAAGACCCTCATTTAAAAACAAGAGCATCCGAACAGGCTGAATTCCCTAAGTGCTCACCTCGGATTCCAACATAACTAGAAACTCACCCATCTGATCCTAAAACAACAAACAATTGCCCAGCAAGGTGTTCTTCCTTAATTACTGGTTCTGTATACTCCTCTCTTCCAGTAGTCTGAATTATTTAGCTTTCATTACCATTAACCCTCAAAATAGCACCTGACTTAGCAGGACAGATTTAATTACTTTTTCTAAGCAAGGTTCCTATTCCAAAGTGAGCAATGTGAACTATATTAATCACAAATTGCTGGCTGTATCCTCACCACTAAATAAGGGAAGACTTAATGCACACTCAAATCTCTGAGACTGGGTGGAGATCTTATTCATAATGTTCCCCCACCCAGATATACAGGGTGACCAGCCTGTATCCTGCCCAGAAAAAAACAAGCAGCCCAATGAGATAAATATAATGTTCGAAATGCATTAAGACATAATAATTCAATCAGTTTTGCTCACAAAGGAAATAATTCCATTCTGTCATTTAGGCTTTCCTTGTAATGGTAAACCAACAATCTCAATTGAACCACTCTGAGCACCCAACTCTCAGACATTAACTGTAAAAATTTTGTAAGTACAATTTTCTAAGTACAAAGTCACAACTGCCCTGAAACGCTGCCCACATTGTGTGCTTCGCAGGACCAGCTATCACTTAGACCCTGCTGCTGACTACAGGATTTCTGGCTCAGTTGCGGTTGTCAGATCATGGCAGTGGCTGTTTCATCCTCTGCTTCTCTACTGGTCTCCTCCAACAAAGCTAGTGATATGTTAAGTGATGCAGAAGCTTCTGTCAAGTCTTTATCTGCTAGGGGTAAATGAGAGAAGATGTCACTTATCAGATTGACTGGATTTCAATGTATTTGCCTGGATGTCAAAGACACCAGAACGCAAACTTTCCAAAGCACCCACCCATCTTGCCTACCTCCTCCTTTCTCTTTTCTGCCTCATGCCACCACCTCATTCTAGGTTCAGGGCAACTAACTGTCTCATAAACCTTAAGGGAACATACAGGACAGCGATTCCTCACACTTACTCACTTTTAGAATTAGGGTGCAAAGTAGAAAACTCTCCTCTGGAATACAGAAGTCCATAGCTATTATGAAACTCATATGGTTGATTTTTGTCTACAGTTATTTTAAAGGTTTCCATCTTTCCTTATCCAACTGGATGATGTTTAGCTACTTATAAGCCAAGTCTGGATGTTGTAGCTGAGACCGAGTTTCAAGCAGAATTTCAAAATAGCTGGTTGTAGTATTGGCTTTTTTTTAATCCTGTGGAAACAAAGTCATATTAAGATCCAGAAGTTAATTCAACATGGTGCAGTCATAGCAGTACTCCTGCTCTCCCTATCCCACACGCCAACAGTGCGCAGGGAAGTAACCTCTACTGTAACAGTGCTACCTTGGATCTTTCAGATCTCAGACAGCAACAAAACCCAATCAAAAGAAGTGCTGTTGGCCCTGCTGGGAGCCTGGTACTGGAAGACAGAAGAGATGACACAGTCCTGACACAGACTCTCTTTAGCAGATATGTGTTTCTCTGAGCACCAGCAAGTTAAAGCACACGCGTGGAGACTTAGCATGCATGACAAACTGCTACGCGCATTAAAGCTTACTCTACAAACACTGTTTTTTTCACCCACACATTCAATTATTTTCTAAAATTGGAGGGCATCATTCTGTAGTGCTGCATGCAATCTGAAATTAATAGGAATCACAAGAGTTCAGGCTGCTGTTACTATGGACAACATTCAAGCCATGTAGGGCTGCATAGGTGTAGCTCTATTTGTATGATGCATGTGAAGAATAAGTCATCACAAGTGCTGTTAGTTCTTCCTTCTACCAATTTAAGGTAGAAGTTTAAATACAGTCCCTAAAAAAAGAGGTGAGACAGTT
This sequence comes from Apteryx mantelli, assembly GCF_036417845.1. Classification (NCBI taxonomy): domain Eukaryota; kingdom Metazoa; phylum Chordata; class Aves; order Apterygiformes; family Apterygidae; genus Apteryx; species Apteryx mantelli. The sequence continues at coordinate 5,461,270 of NC_089986.1, forward strand.
AAGTACATCCACATCTTTGCATACTTTACTAAGATCAGTTTTGGTAGGCTACATAATCAGCAGGCAGACAGGCATAATAAATATTATCTACTAACATTACAGAGTACTTGTGATCTACTACTGTGATGCATTATATAAGTCTCTGTACATATAGCTGCCATAGGTCTGATCAGCTTCTAGCAGGTCACCTGCAAGGAAGGTTCTCAGTTGGGGACAAATGGGGACAATAGCTTCCCCAACAGGCACAGAAGAATTCTATATTTGCTCTTCAGCTGGTGCTTTCTAGCACTGGGTCAGACAGCTTTGGGGAAACCCACGGATTGTCTATAATTAGGTAAACTTTGAAATCTCAAGTTCAGAGCCCCTGCTGGGTTGCCTCCCAAGATTATGGCTCAGTCTCAGACTGCAGAAAGAGATTGCCTGAAGTCCTCAGATAATTAAGGCTCTAACAGAAAGAGCAGGAAAATTAAGATAGTACAAGGCACTAAATGTAGGCTGTTATTAGGATTAGGGATTAAAGCAGATTAAAGCAGATTTACAGTACACAAGGAGTTAGATGATACCTAGAGGCTAAGACGACAGAAGTTGTAAGGGCTAAAGAGCATTTGTAGACACATTTAGACTTGAAGCAGTCAAAGATAGGATCAGCTTTGTCTACAGCTGTCAATGCATATCTGTTCTAATAACTGAAGTCTGTTCCTATATAGTTTAAGACTTAGTTTGATGCATCTTTGTAGGAGACAAACAGTATCAAGGTTTGTTTTATCATTTTAAGGCAGATGAAATAAGATTATCTTCAGGTTTTGAGCATATAATACTCAGAGAATGAGATTAAAAAAAATATAATCAGCCTGCTGGGAAGATCAGCTTCTCTATGAGAGACCTTATCTGTAAGAATGACTCTGGGTTTTCTTAGCAGCTGTGAAGTTTTGTGCCATCTCTAAATTTTGCCTCCAGTATTCCCATTGGGAGTTATAAAAGAAGCCCTACTTTCTCCATGTGCAACAGAACTTTGTTAAGAGATAAAAATGCCAAAGTCTGACATTCTCTTTTGTGTGACGGCTTGGAAGCCTGACTTTCAAATACAAAAACTGCTACAATGTGAACTGTCTAAAGAGGAGGAGCTTAAGATCTCAGTCTCTCGAAAACGATTGTTCTTATCCTATTTCCCAAACCTGCCATTCTTCTGACCGCACCCTCGTCTTATTTCAGAAAGCACAAAGTTCTCAGCTGAGTACCTAAAGTTTTGAACACCAGAAAAAGCAGAAGTCCCCACAGCAGTAGCTGTACGTACCACTCTTCATATTGGCTGAATGGGCTAGAGGATTGAGACCCCTTTCCGCACCCCTTTTTAGTGCTCTGTGCATTCTCTCCCTTGGTAGATGTCAGTGCTATTTCTCCCAAGTGTACAGAAGATTCAGCCCTGGTCCATGTGTTTTATCCATGCAAAGCAAAACCATGAAAGAGAGAAAACATCTAAGATGACTGATTTTTCAACCAAAGACTCATTCAGGCTTGAAGAATTGGCCAGCACCAAAAAGAAGGTTCTTACCACCTGGCATAGATGGAAAGTCTGAAAAACTATGAAGAGACAGAAAAATAGTAGAGAGGATGCTAGAAAGTGAATGGAGACTTCACTCTGAACTACACCTGAGGATCCTTCCCAAAATCAGGGCAGACCAAAGGCACTGAAGTTGTAAAACTCTGATGTGACACACAAACTTGGGAGTTACCTACGCTCCTTAACCATTTCACCAACTGACTCAAGTTTCCCTGGAAGCCCTAGAGGCGCTCCTCTGTGTATACTCAGGACAGCAGCTGTCCTTACAGGCCTGAACAGTCACGACTAAACCCAGCCAAAACCAGGCAATATTTCAGTGTCATCCAAGTGCTTCAATCCAGTTGGCCTTCTAGGAAAACACCCAGCTCAGCACAACACACCCTCAGGATCCTCAAAAAAACAAGACAAATTTTAGAAGTTGCCTCTTTTTATACACAAGCCCACTGATGAAGTGCTTGTTTAGGAAGTAGAAAGTCCAGGTTCAGTTCCCTCCCCTGCTTATGACGACATTTAAAGCCCTTTTCAACCACCTAGAAGAGAGCTGTAAGCACTAAGGAATCAACTGTCGTGGACACAGGCACTCTCTTTTCCTCCTGGCAATGCTTTCTCACCGAACCTGCCATTTTAACAGTTCCCATTTAAAAGATTTCAGAGTGCTCCCAGCATAATTCAGCTCCCAAAACTCTCTCTACAGCAGTATCTGTATCTTAAGACAGAACCTGGTTATGTCGCACAGAAAAGATGAGTCAACACTGCTTAGTAGTGATACATTTTGTTGTTCTTACAAAAAGAATAAGCTCAGAGAATAATCTCTCACGTTGTTAAGGACACCAAAGAAATGTAGCCTAGATATCTGTAGAGATTTTTTCTTTGGCAACAGGAACACCGTAGATTTAAAATCCAGGCCATTTAAGAGTTCAAAGTGCAGTCAGATCCTGCAAACATGATTTTGTGTCAATGTTTAACATGGTTTTAAAGTAATTAAAGAAAATTCCTTTCTGTTGTTTCATATTAAAGAGTTACACAAACACAATAACAAACTATTTCTGAACCTTTCCTATTTGTTTATCTCCAGGTAGGTGAATTGGGCACAGACACCAGTTCTGAATTCTATCTAGAATTCTATCTAGAATAATTCTATTCTATTCGCACTAGTAAACTCGTTCTGCAAAGATGGAAGCGATGACACAAGGCAATTCATCCTGGAAAAAGCTGTATTAAATATACAAGGAAAGACAGGGAAGAAAAGTTTATTCTCTAGCTCACTAAGTCCAGAGCCTCAAAAGTATTTAGGCATATAGCTTGCATTTATTTTAGTGGGAAACTAGACTTGCTGCTGCACCTCCAGGGGTCTTGGCCTTATCCTCTCTTAGTTGTATTAGCTGTTGTCATAATACAGGAAAATTTTAAAGATCCTATTTTATTGTTAAACCATGTTTTTCCTTGTATGCTGTGACTTACTTGCTGCTAATTTTTTTTAAAAAAAAAGTTTATGGCTACCATCTCAGGTATATATCAGATCTCCTATTTAATACACTTGAAATGTTGGCATAGGTCCCAAAACCATAATTGTTTTAAGTTATTCCATTGATAACCAAATGTATTGACATTTTTAGATTCTGGTTCATATTTAAGTTCCTCACTAATACATTAAAAAGAGTAAGAGGAAAAACTATATATGCAGCATTGTCTCTGCATTTATCAACCACTAGTTGCCTGCTACTTCCATGAATTTATTTGGATAGACGACAGCTCCTCAAAATAACGTTTAGGAAGTGGAAAGTTTAACCTGGCAATGCAGACCCAATGAATCCGATTGATAGTTTCTCTCTTGGGATAAGATTTGCTGCATGCTCCTCTTTGGTGTAGTGAGAGAAGCATAAGAAGCTAACTTGTTGAATTTTAACCTGAGAACAAGATGTTCCTGTTTGTTTCCTCTTCAAATACCGTTGGCAACTACACAGACTAGCAAAAGTAGCCCTTTAGCCATCTGCCACATACTCATCTTTCAGCCAATTAGGTGTACCTTCTCAGTGAAGAAAATGAAAGTTTTTAATCAAAATTTTCCATAGCACTCTAGTTTTATTACCCGAAATGGAAGTACTACGTAATGATGGTCTCAGACCATAGCTAATCATATTCATTAACAAATCACCATAAGAACCTAACAGCATAAGTCCAATTCTGCTATCTCTGCATAAAAACTGAACTTCTAAGCATGCTTTTACATAGGCTTCCACAGTGAAGAGTATGACTGAAGATCACTCCAAGTTAGGTACTGTTACAGCAGCTAGAGGTTACTCTTATTCTTGTTTTGCCCAGTTTTAAGAAACAGAATCCTAAAGAGTTTTGAAAGTTGGCTCTGGACTTTGCGCGTGACCTGGCAAGTTGCACTTGACAACTAGAGGTGCAGAGGTCTCGCGCTTCCTTCGGTGCTGATGCTTCGCGTGTGTATTTCCTGCTTTGCACCTGATTTCCAGACACGCAGACGTCCGAAATCAGCATCTTTTCATCTTCAAATATGGAATACCTGTGTCTGGCCCACCCTTAAACTAAGATGCATGCATTTATGTGGCAGCTTTGAACCAAAACACTGCAGGTCATTCTAAGTGTACCAGAATCGCCTTATTCAACTGAACTACTTGAAGCTTACTTTCGAATTACCCTTGAGAGAAAGGTTTTAGCAGAAAATTCCTCTCCCCGCTGGAGCTATTTAAGCGTGACGCTGCCCTCCAGGAACCGCAGCCTCACGTTTTTGCAGCCGAGCAGATTAACACAAGCAGGGGAGCGCGGGAGCCTGCGGGAGCCAGCGGAGCGGAGGCGCCTGGCGTCGCCGCACGGCCGGGAGCACGGGAGCGCAGGAGCTCGGGAGCGCAGGAGCTCGGGAGCACGGCGCCCTCCGCGCCTACGAGCACGAAGCGGCAGGGCAGGAGGAGCAGGGCGAGGGCAGCGCCCCGCAGGTCGCTTCGACGGGGCCGGCACGGTGCCTCGAGAGCCCGCGGGCTGCGGGGAGCCCAACTCCGCGAGGGGCCGGAGAGCGGGCGCCCGGCCTCCCCTGGCGCAGCAGGAGGAGGAGGAGGAGGAGGAGGAGGAGGAGGAGGAGGAGGGTTAGGGAAAGCCGAGGGAAGGGCGGCCCAGGTGCCGCCGGGGCGGCCGCGAGCGGTACCTTGTAGCTGAGCGGAGAGGGACTCCTGGTGCTGCTGGTACTTGAGCGCCATGGCCTCGGCCTTCCTCAGCTGGCTCTGCAGCTCGTAGTACAGCGTCGCCCCGTAGATGAAGCCGAAGACCACGGTCAGGAGCAGCAGGGTCTGGAAAATGCGCTTCTGTTTCCGGGAGCACATCCCGTTGCCCATAGTCGCCGGCGGGCGCCCGAGGCCCCCTCAGCGCGGCTCGGCGGCGGCCGGGGGCGGCGGCGGCGGCATCGGGAGGAGGAGGAGGAGGAGGAGCAGCGGGGGGGAGGAGGGGCAGGGGCCGGGGCCGGGGCCGGCCGGGCGCCTCAGCCCCGGGGCGCCGCGGCGCCGCCCGCCGCGCCGGCACTCAGCGAGGCGCGGGGCGGCCGCGCCAGCCGCATGCTGCCCCCGCGGGGCCTCCCCGCACCCGCGGGCGGGCGGGCGGAGAGAGGGGCCGAGCGCGGGGCGCCGCAACCCGCCTCGCCTCGCCGGGCGCGGAACAACGGCAGCTCCCCCGGCGGCGCGGCGCTGCGCGGCGCTGCCCTACGTGTCAGCGGCGGCGCTCGGCGGCTCCCCGCCGCGGGACGCCCGGAGGAAGTGCCGCTGCGGGCGCGGCCTCATTGGGCCCGGCCGCGGGGCTCTGCCCTCCCTCCGGGGCGCCCGCGCCTCAGCGCATTGGGTGCGCGCCGCGTCCGTCCGGGCCGCGGGGCGGCCGCGCCCCCTCCCCCTCCCCCTCCCCCCCCCCCCGCCTCCTCCTCCTCGTCCTCCGCGGGCGGGAGCGGGGGCGCCGGGGCGGGGCGGGCTGCGCCGCGCGCGGCCCTGCGTGAGGGGGCGGCGGTAACGGCCGGGCGGGGCAGCGCGGGGCGGCGGGGACACGCGGCGTGGCGGGGTGTGACACCGCGTGCGACACCGGGTGCGACATCCGTGTGGCGGGGTGACACCGCGTGCGACACCGCGTGCGACGCCGGCGTGGCGGGGTGCGACACCGCGCGCGACAGCGCTGAGGCGCGGCGCCCGCCAGCCCCGGCCGCGCGGCCGTTGGGGCCTGCAGGGCCCAGGAGCGCTGGGGCGAGCTGCCTCTGCGGGCAGAACAGCCGCCCAGAGCCTCTTTTCCTGACCCCAGCCCCCATTAATTTAATTTCTTTTATCATTTCATTCCTTTATTTATGTCGTAGCGCGCTGACCGTTCTTCGTTTCAGGGTGTGGACGCAGCGCGGGAGGACGCGGCATTGCCGGCCCCGCTTTCCTTTGCCTTTTTCTCCCCTGGGAGCGGAGCTGAGGCGGTCGGTGAAGTGTAATTCGGGTGCGCGGTGCGTCCGTGCCCCCGCTGTGCCCATGCAGTGCCGAGGAAGGTGAGAAGGGGCTTCAGCATTCGTCCTTAACCAACAAGAAATAACGCGACTGGAGTTCTCTCTATTACTGTATTTTATTATCAGAAAACCTCTGCTTGCCACAAGCATAGCTAGTGGTACTAAAACGGTGGAAAAAAAAAAGACATAGTCCAAAGGTGTTTTTCCAAAAATATCTAACTTTCTGGTCTGTGTGCAACTAGAGTTTATCACAGACATCATGCTGGCTTTAAAATAAATATAGCATAAAAGAGATATAAAAATACGTTCATTTGAATTTTTTACATATACCAGTAACTAATAGCAGTCACTACCACAAGCTGGCGTGGCTTCCAGCTAAATGTATTTCCAATTTAAATCTGTTGTCTTTTAATTTAACTAAATGCCTTGCTCTTCTATTATACTAAGATTAAGGACTCCTATTTGATCTTATTTTTCCTTATGCTTTCAGTTTTATCATTTTTTAATCTTTCTCCCACATTTGCATGCCTTGGGATACGTCTATACCATCCCCGTTTTCAAGAACACATTTGCTCTACCTATGCTCAAGCTGCCCATCAGCCATAAAGCCGCAATAGTGAACAGCTTTATTTTAGCTTATTTGCAGTTGAATTTGAATATCAAACAACTATACTCACTTGTTGGCTTGCTTATAACATTTAGCATTAGATAATTAATACTGTGACATTTGAATTAAAGAAAATTACTGATGGGACTGCTTTCCATCTCAAGTTTTAACATTTCATGTACTGAATATTGTACAGAAAGATGTATTTCCCTGCTGAACTGATTCAGGGAAAAATCCCAGTAGCAGCAAAAATGCTAGCAGTAATTTGTTGCGGGTAATTATATTCATAGTATCTGCATTTACAGTGAATAAACAATATTCTTCACCCACTGACTTCCAGGGTTGCCAACTAAAATGTTCAAAATTTTTAAGTTAGGCACCCGTAAATAATTATAATTGCTTTAAAACAGTAATACTTTTTAAGTATTCATATTCTTTTTTCTTGCCTTCAAGAAGCTTCCTGAAGCTCTTGAAGTTACGTTTTCAAACTTGTTTTCAAAACCACAAGTGTTTCAAATGGACTTACTTTCATTCAGTTTTACCATATCCATTGCTTTCACAGAAATATTCACGTAGGCTTCTTAATAGCACCCGAACTTGCAGCTTGTCTTCCTCTCTCACTCACAGAGAAGTCCTGTGTATTCTTGCTTTCCCAGACTTCTCAGGCTGAGCTTATTTAAGTAGAATAAGACAGTTCTTTATTTCTAGACTGAGACTTTAAAATCACTGGAGATGATTAATACTTCAGTATTGCAGGTAATCAAACTATTTAATTTCATGTGTTTACGCTTGTTGCTTACATTAACTTTTCTAAAAAGAGTCCACACCTTTAGTTTTGCACCAAAGAACAATTGTCTAGCCAGCAACTACAACTGAATGTAGTAGTCATTTTTGGTTATCATTATGAGTTTATATACATCGAACAGACATCATAGATTGAAGAGGACAGTGAATTAAGGTCTTTATGTAGACCTTAATCTAAATACATTTATTTGATTATGCTGTAAATGTACTTTATCTTCTTGTAGAAATTGGCCTGAACATTAACAAATGCTGAGAGAATAGCACATGAATATCTCTCTCCTTTTGCTTAATCAAATATTACTTACATTCAGTAATAGCTAGTGATATATCGTTTTCAGCTAATGTAAATTCTGATTCTTCATGAGCAAACCAATTAAAGTTAAAATGAGGAATTTACTGGGAGCAAGGGACTATTATATGAATCCATTAGGCAAATATGAATTGAAATCCCAAATTGGAAAGGTTTGGAGTCTGTAATCTATAAAAATGCATTAAATTAGTTGCTAGGAGAGGAGTGTTACTTTGACTACTCTAGTCACTGAATAAGTTATTGATATAATCAGGAAGGAAGGGGGATAGATGCTTGCTGAGCCATGTTGTACCATGGGAAGCATGCTCAGAGGTTGCTGCAGGGAATTGATGGGCAGGCATTTATACACATATATTTACTATTTTTGGCTTAGTTTCCTAACAAAATGAGGCTTATGCAATCAAACCGTCTGTCAGTTTGTCCATTAGGGACTAACAGTTGGCAACTCATTGCCCAATTTCAGAAAAATTTGACCGTGTCATGGAAATGTTGAGCAAAATTATGTTCTTATACGTTCTGAGAAATTAGAGCAGCAGTATATAAAGTATAACCCTAAGTAAGTTCCCTACCAGAAGTCAAGGCTACATATGCTAAAACCTGACTAGATAAAAGAGAATCTACACAGGAGGGAGATGTTAGAAATGTCCCATTTGTTTGGGATGTTGATTCTTGTAGTCAACCCCAAAGTTGGGAAGCCAGCCCTCAAGAAGTTTGGATATCACAGAACTAATTGTTTTTCTTTTATTTATTTCCTTTGTTTGTTTTCCTCCTCTTCGTGCGCTTCTCCTGTGATGTCATTCATTCTTTCAGTGTCAGTTTTACTAAGCTTGATTCCTTGATTATTTTGTGGCTATGGACACCAGTGTCCTAATAAAAATGACCAGTGAACAGCTCTGAGTTTTCCCAGAATGACCTAATGAACACAATAATTCAATAGAGCTGGCAGCAGATTATCGATGGATCAGGGATCCAAAGTGATGGATAGGTACAGTGAAGGTTGTCCCGTACAACTCACAGCCCATTCATTTGGTTGCCAGAAGTTAAGGACTGTACTGGCAAGACATATGTTATCGCCACTCCAGGTACAAAGTACATTCCAGCTGCAGATGTTTAGGCAAGAATGACCTTTGTGTCCAGTGACTGCAGCCTCCTAATGCATACAAAGATTGTTTTAACACTCGGGGTCATTTATTGGAGGTCCAGTACTGAAGAAATAAAATGATTGGGCTTCAGGAGGTGAATGCTGCCTGGAAAAATTGAATTACATCCTTGCCTGAGGTCATAGTTTGTGACATTAGGGGAAGTCACTTAAACCAGGCTTTTTATGGATGACTATCAGTTGCCTGTATCTGAGTTTCCAGCTTAAGCAATCGGTTGAACTCTATTTGCTGTTGTCTTAATTTGAGGTGAGGGCAAGGGGAGTTGTGTTTCAACATAGAAAGTGCTGTGCTACTTAGTATTCAGAAAAAATTCAAACACAAATTATTCCAAATTGGACACTCAAAATAAACACACATTTTTGGCTTTTGTTTTATGGTACCTCAGTTCTGGTTGTAGAACAATAGATGATGACTAGCTTCTACTTCATAGGGATATGTAAAGATATATTGTTCTGAATCACTTGGCAGTCATGATAAGAAGGGGGATAAAATGCCTATAAGAAAATTCTGTGTAGGTACATGATATAATTTAAACAATGCCACAATGAGGTAAGAAAATGTGGTTATTAGTGGAGATGAATAAGGAGGCTAAACTCAGACTTTGAATATCTTAATTCTGGTGTTTTCTGACTTACCTACTCTTGTCATCTTACTAGCTCCAATTCATTTTCCTTATAATTAGTAATTAATGCACATAAGCAGATTTATTAAAATGTACAGTAGTTCTAATAGGACTAGAAAGTAATATAACTGCTCTACATGAGCTGTAGATCTACAAATGCACCAGGGTGACACATCTCGGACACGCCTGGAATTGCCATACATTGCTTTGCATCATTGCCATATAGTCACCGTACATGAACTTCAAGGTGTGGTTAACACCAGTATGTCCTGTGTTGGAGTTATTACTAGTCACCTGTCAAGGCAGAACTAGTCAGAACAACTTCTAGGAAACACTGGAATTTGAGTCAGCCTTCTGCTGCAGTCCCCAGAAAAAAACCCTCCTCCTACCATTATGTACTCCGTTGTTCTTGAAATGATAGCTATCATAAAACTATTCAATAGCAACAGCTTAAAACAAATGTTAAGATCCCAAATCAGTTAAATACCATATGCTAAAACACTAGTTGACTTTAAGTGATGGTCAGATGATCAGCCTTATAAGGGACTTGCAATTGGAAAACCTGTATTCCTGAGGGCTGGCATTTTGCAAAAGGGAAAGTAATAGTATTTGACTGCGAATGATAATATGACTGCTCTTATGATTAAGGGGCTGGATATGTGAGCCTTTAGGCACTTCTCCGGCAGTACGGTATTTGCATGGAACCAAAGTGCTCTGCGGCAGGGACCTGTGTGCGTTCTGGTTCTGCGTGTTCTGTTTACACTGCAGATCAATCTCGGCCGCTAAGTGGAATGCAAACAATCATAACGTTCAGTCTGAGCCCTGCAGGTAGATTTGTTTTGCAGTACGAGTGACTGCATATAAAAACATGGGGCTGTGCCTTCAGTGAGGTGGGAACTGTCGTGCAGTACCTGACTCGTGGGAGAGCACCACGCAAGTGTAAGGAGAACGGTTTGGACACAGGCACCTGGTGGTTTCTCTGTGTGGTAGAGGGTTGTTTGGTAGATTGGGGTGTCTCGTGTCCTACTTACAAAATTCTGAGAGGGAAATGGACTTCCTCATTTTACTGTCTCAAAGGTAGCAGTTAGACTCGGTATCTTAAAAAAGTTAGAGGAAAATGTTGAACTTGGGAGCACGGACTACAAAGATTATTTTTTTCTGATATATGGAATAATCCCCTGTGGTTACATTTTCCTGGTACATTTCCCATTGGGCTGTCCAGAATGGAGGCTGTGGCAGATGGACGAGTACATAGATCAGTGACTTTTGAATTGTTCCATCCCCCGCTTTTTCCAGTTTTGTCAGGCTTGTCTAGTTTTTTCACAATCTTTTGGTTTTACAGCATCTGAATAAAAGCCAGGGCCTGATATTCTACAGCTGTAAAACTGTCTGGCCTTCCAGGAAAGAGAAACTCATCTTCAAAATTTTTTCCATTGTCATTGCACAGCAAGATAAGTTAGTGACTGATGAACTAATGTGATTTTCATTGATGTTCATATCTGCGATATCTTTGCAATTTTTTAAGCATCTGAAGTGGAGGCTTTTAAGCAGAGTTTGGAAAGAACTTTTTATTTCGTTGAGTTAATTTGAGGAGAGAAAACAAGCATTCAGGAATTTATGTATAAAATCTGAAGAAATGTAGATAAAGAACTTCAAATGAGGTTAAAATGAAGTAAAGACCTTAACAGCCGTATTCACATTCACTTTTGTCTTCATATGACTGTCCACTCCATTAGTGATATTATGATGGCCAGCCTCACTCAGAAATAGAAGCTGTTTTTCCAGTCAGTTTCAGGGTTATCCCTGACCGTAATTTTGTTTCATTTTTTAATTTTAGTTAGTTTGCTTCTAGCTTTTGTGCTGCCCATATACACCAGCAAAATGAATGTAGGCTTTTCTCACAAATCATGAATATCCATCCTAATCATTAGGTGGTTGGTGTTTACTTTTTGTGCAAGTATTTGTCTTACCAGTAGCTGAAATGCTGTGAAGAATTTGAGAGAATCTGAGTGGAATTCTTCCTTACTGTGTGAGCTGCTGCTTTGAAGTGGAGGCTTCCATCAGTCCTGATACTCGGGTGCTCAGTAACTGGACACCTTAGGGGATGTGATGATCCCAGTCCCTGGGTTTGTGAGCATTTTATCCATTTCACTGAGAAGAGTACAGCTCTTCAACTGTGAGTTGTGCACTGTGAGAATTGCATATCTGAGATATCCAAAATTACTTCAGTCCTATTAGTGAGGAATTATTCTTCACTAGTTCCTAGTGAGAGAATTATTTTTTTTGCTACCAGAAATTCATTTAACTTCATTTTGCCTGATACATTTTATATTTTGTAATTCTTTGGGACAGGAACTTAACTGAATGATGAGTTAGTCAAACTTTTATGGCATTATACTCCTCAGCAGAAGTGCAACCAGACTGGAAGTTGCACCGTGGCATCAGAATATTCCTGTGACATCCTGTTGACTTCAGTGATCAATATTTTTGCTATATAGTCCAGTGACAAGAGGATCGAGCCTTCTGTTTTAATGATGTTATTTGAAGTCTGCTGTGACTGGTGATTGGGTTGATGCATTCCAGGCACAGTAGCTGCGGGTTATTTATTGTCAGTTTTATAACCTGTATTGTGAAGAGGTTTCTGTGAAGATCTCCTATAAATCCAGTGAAAGCTGCACTGAGCAGTTTGAAAGTAACATAAATCATTAAACAGTTCTGAGGTAAAGAAAAGCAAGAAAGTGGGAGCTGCACTTTCAAACCCCAACTTAGTTCCCTCTCCTTCAGCCACTCAGGTAGCTCCTTTTCTTGTGTTTATGTTTTTGCAGGATCTGGGCCCAAAAGAAGAGAAAGAAGAAAGCCATGTGCATTTTGCAGAACAGGGACGGATTCAAACAGTTGCTCTAAGCGCAGATGGCCTTGGTTAGTGTTTGTTTACAATTAAATTCTTTATCCAGCTCTCCAGTTTATAAATGTGTTCCCAAGAAAAAAATGAATAACCTATATTAGCTTCTCATGAGCTAATTTTATTTGCATATGTTAAAGTTAGCTAAGGTCAAGCTTTGAAAAGGTACACCAGCAATAGTTATTTCAATCTATAAAAGAATGATTCCTTCCCTGGGCCTGCTTCATGCACGGGCTTTCTCCTCCAAAACTTTAAGGAATTTCCTTCAAAAGCCTTCATCTAGAACTCCTCTCTCCCCCTCCGCCCATTTGTCGGGAGATAAAACCTACTGGCAGCTCTCAGTCACTGTCACATCACTTTTCCTCATAGCTTTCCCTGTCTGTCCAGCTAGTCAGTCTGCCTGGGATAATGGTAATTCTTGCAGAGATTAGGTTTATTATGTGTGCACGTAAAAGTGAGGATGGCAGAATAAGGAGTCAGTAAGGACTTGCTATATGAAGGTGGTCCTGAAAGAAATAATTAAAGGTTATACCAGTGAGGTTTTTGAACTAGCTGTAGAAATGACACTGGCAATCTTTTTGTCTGTGAATGGCTTGTCTTTTGGCTTGAATCAGTGCAGCACTGTAAAGACAGGAAAAAAGGTCCCAGGAGCTGTTTGCTTTTGCAGTTATTAAAACTGATGATCTCAGTGTTTGGAAGTGCTGCAAGAAGGGAGGGAAGACCTGGAGCAAAACAAGGGAGATAAATCTGCAGAACGGAGAAAGAATCCCAGATAGTCGGTGCCACCTAGTGGGAACTCTGAGAAGATTGTGTAGAAAACTGGGCTGCTGCTTGTACACCCCAAAAAGAAGCCTCACAGAGGGCACCCGTAATACAGAGGAATCATTGATGAGGGTGTGGGTGCTCAGCAACATCAGTAAGCAAGGAAGGGAGTGTGCGAGAAGAGGCAAACAGCTGGTAGACCGTGTGTGGGTGTTGTGTGGGTGAAAAAATTAAAGTTAATTAAGTCCCCATGTAGCTCAGTTACAAGGGGACTTGCATGTTCTAGAGTTAGCTGACAAAAGAACCCCTAACACCGCTGCTCAGTCGCTGCAGAGGAGCTCTTTGCGGGTGACGTGACACAAGCTAACTAGAGGCTTGCTCTGAAAGGTTAGGGAGAGACAAGAGAGAGCGTGCATGTGTGTGATTTATTAATCATACCTAGATTGTGAGTGCTTTGAGGCAATGAAGCTCATAAAGTTTTACAGGCATTTACACAGCCACTGCACTGTGAATAAAGAAGTGCTATGGCTACTATTAAGAAAAATTATATGAAATTACTGCATAATAAGTAATGAGCCCTGAGAGGAAAATGTACTCATCTGTGTTACCAGACATTCTTGTGTTCTGGCCAAGATGATGGACAGCTTCTAGCAAGCATGGAGTTCAGCTCAGTGAGTTACTTTTGGTTTGATTTTTTTTTTAATCTGGCTTCCTTATGAAATGAGGATACTGTAATCAGAAGAGGGAGGGTGTGTTTGTGTGTTCTCCTCTTTAAAGCCTATCAATTCATTGGCTGATTTCAAGCAGACTTAACAGAGGGTAGCTATCTCAGGTATCACGTTCCTGAAAGTTTCATGCAAATAGGTGGCTGGGTAGGGGAGAGAGATCTGCAAGGGAAAGGCTGAAATGCAATCTGAACTATTTATTCATTAGTGTCTAATAACATGGGAAAATTCTTTATAAATACTGAAACCACAGGAAGAGCTACCATTAGTTGTCATAGTCAAAAATAAGTTTCTGTTGGAGCTTATTGTTTATACAAAATTAGCAGAACAGCTGGTAGTAAAATAGGAATGTGGGCACGATTAGGGTACTGAGCATCATCAGTGGGTTCACCACGGAAGTCTGCTCTCTGGAGTGTGTATTGTACACACTGGTGCAAATCACACAGGTACGTAAGCATTGCACCCCAGCATGCTGCCTGGTACTGTGGCACCATGTAATGGTACAAAAGTTCTTATCTGGAATATATTTGTATCCTGGCAGGACCCCAAAGAAGGTGTTTGTCTTACCTAGATTTCTTTTGAAGTTTTACAGTAGAACATCCTAGTATATATGTGAAAGTGTTCTGGCTATATTCTACTCATTCTATTTTAAACATAGGCTCCTAAATTTGTCTCCAAGTGGGAGTTCAGAATGACAGTATGTGCCTGCCAGCAGACAGAGGAACTGACAGTCCCTCAAGAAGGTGCCCTGTGACTTATAGGTGGCAGATGACATCATTCCTAGGAATAGCAAAGAGGGATGGATCTCTTTGCTGCCCCAGGGACTGCTTTGCCCCTCTTATGCCCAGTCTCAAGGAGACTCTCCCTTCTTCCCTACCTGTTCCACCCTTGACCTGAGAAAAGTTAGCTTTGCATCTCTAGGAATCAAAGTCGCACTTCTCAAAAGTCAGGCTGATACTGCAGAGAGAACCAGCAACCCAGTGGCCCAAAACAGTGGTGACAGTCCATGCATTTCAGTGTGTATCCCAGATGCATGAGGTACACTTGGGGACCTGATCCTCTGTTCTTTCTGTTTGGCTATTTTGTGCTTTTGAAGTCTCACTTATGCTGACCTGCTAGAGGGCGAGGACATGAGATTTGATATGACTTTTTGTACCTGCATGTGATTTGTAGCATGCTGTTGTTTATTCTCTACTCTTCAAAAGGAATCTCCTTTTCAAACCGAGCCCCACAGAACTTCCTGTATTTAAAAATAGCAACCATAAAGAGCTTGGATTCTTGTTTTTGGCTTTTCTTCTTACATATCGCATGATTCAAGAAAAATCCTCAACATACAGGGAGGAAGTGACACTGACATATTGCTCATGATGAGAGCACTAAGCAAATGGAAAACAGAAAATAGCAATCTGGCAGAAGCAGTGGGGAAGATTAAGGTACATCTGGAGTAGAGCTGTTTTATTCTGAGGGATAAAATAACCAATTCAATTGGATATCAAAATACATTAGTGGCTATTTTAACATTTAAATACCAGCAGTGGGGAGAGAGAATTGCCAAATTTTGGTAAAATAATATTTTATTATGGTCAGCTTTCTACAGTGACTCAGGTAAACTTCTTGGTTGCCTAGAATTAATTTGTTTTATCTGTAAATTACTTCGGAGAAAAGAGAAGGCTGTTGCAACACAGTGACATGGCTTCCGCATTCATACAGTACACGCAGAATAAACATGCTGTAAGAGGCTGATGTTTTTCTCCATTTTCAGATAGCAGAAATGTCAAAATCTGAAGGATACAGTCAGGTAAAATAATTTCTGACACCTTGCCCTTAAGAATGGTTGATTTAAACAGCAATTTCTAATCAAATCAAGTATGCAATTATATTTTTCTAAGGTCTTTGCTCCTCAGAAGAGGCACATACTGTGTAATGCATATCATGTATATATAACAAAGGCTTGAATTCTTACAGACAGTTTTCTAGGGTGACATACTGGTTCTATTAAAGTCAACATCAGGTTGCTGAATATAGTATACTCAAGATTTCACTTCTACTTTCTTTTGACTTCACAATTTAATATGTGATTACTTTGTTTTGACTTGACTTACAACCTAATGCATGACTAATGCTGATATGCAGTGATAAAACTTCCTATTAGAGTAAATCCCAAGAAACTCTAGTAATTTTACTGTCAATTTGGACTCACACCAATGTTACAGTGGAGAATTTTTTCATCTTTATTTCCACAGTAAAAATAAGAGGCCCCAGTTGAAATATGACAGCCAGACTGCATTTTTGAACAGTTTATGTCCAGAGCCAGACCTGCGTTCTGCACTCTGAATCTTGTTCTAATTAAAATACTCGTGATCTGCTGTTAGAGTGTTGAAGGGCTTTTGAAGTCAGACTCTACTTTTTCACTTTTGCAGGGTATTTTGAGGGAGGAGGGTTGCCTGTGTTTTGGAACACGTAACTGAAGTTTGGTTAATAGATTGTAATAGCCATAGACTAGATAACATTGTGAGTTTCTTACCCTTCTTTGATTTCTTTATCCTAAAATTCTGTCATTTTTACTGCACTTATCAGAGTGGTGTTCAGAAACTTTATTATGTTTCAAATTGGGCTCACTGAAATTTCTAAATTTGTGTTTTTTCCTCAGGTCAGTGTAATCGCTCTTGTAGGGCTGTGTTCATGTGTTTCAGTTCAGATATTGAAACTGATTCAAGAAGTGGGTTTTATATCATTTTCTGAAGACATGAAGTTTCAGAGTTACTCAGGATTACCCATCCTCTGGACACATTGCTTACATCCAAATATGCCTTCTCCCTATAAATATCAAAGGTACGTGGCCTTGTCTGAAAAGATTAGAATTTTTTTTTCATGAAAAATAATTTTCACTTAATGAGTAGGAATTATGGTATATAGCATATTTTGGTTCAAAAGGGTTCCTTTCCTTATTTGAGGGGAACTGATAAAACCCTAACTTTAAGTGGCTTCACATTGTACGTTTTAAAACCCACTTCAAAACCATGCAAGTATATCCTATTAGCTCATTTGTATGTGATGTGACGAGTAAAACTGAAAACCTCAGGGTTCTCAGATGCTGAATGACACTCCGTAACATCACTTTTTTGGGAAGACATTTGTCCCAGAAGAGCAGGTTTGTTTAAACTTGATGTTTGAGATATTAGCTATCTTCTCAAGCGAGCATGTGCTCCCACAAAATTCCTGCTTTGCGAATATTTGCCTGTGAACTTCATGGGAGTGTTGAGTGCTCTGAGTGACCTGCATGTGCACGTGTGGAAGCTACAGCATGATATTTACCTTCTAAAAGGCACGTGTTAGATACCTTCTGATAAACCTGTCTGTGGGATATGCCCAGTATTTTTAGTTAGTACAGAATTTCTTCTGGCAATAATAAACACTATTCCAGGTGCCACAGCTGTTATCACTAGACAGTTGTCTTCTCTATGCAAACATGTAATAAACTGCAAAGTGGGTTCCAATTTCTTATTGCTTATCCAGATAGTATGCCAAGACTTCAAAGCTACAGACTAATAATAATAGTTTCTCTGTCTCTCTCTCTCTTTTTTTTTTCTACTTACAGAGGAAATTGTGCAATTAAACATATGTAGAGCAGTCCTATATAATAAGAAACTTCATCCAAAAGATCTGATCATAGGTCTTGAAATCACTGGAAATACTCACAATCTTTCTGGTACTGCAAGGGTCCCAAACCCCCTATTTGTACAGCAGATTCAGAATGCACATCCAAGCTTTCCATCCTGCTTCTGTGCTATAGAGCTTTGTTGGGAAACAATTTAAATTCCTTTGAACTCAAATTCTGCTTGACTACAAGAAACATTGACCAGGATCCCATCTTTAAAAACAGCAAAATAAATTAGCCTCTACACTGGATTACAAATACTTAGGGCTTTGTTAGCTAAGCTGTTTTTAACATAGAGGTGTGCTCATACACAGCAAAAAAACCCTATTTGTCAAAGTTGTGGTTCTGAGTTGGAGGGGTAGGGCTTGTCAGAGTGCTCTGCAAGGCAGCACAGGTAAAACTTAGTGGGGAGACAGGAGATGCAGGTTACAGAGTCGTCTTTGAATCAAGGAAAGCAAGAATTCAACCCTGCCCCCTGCATACGCTGTTAGTATCGTAACCACTGGGCTTCTGACTGTTTTGGATACCTTTTCATTTTGCAAAAACATTTTGAAAAGTCTTGACATTATTTCAGTCCAGAGGGGGATCATACTGTAAATCTCCAGTTTTTGCAGGCTGGATGGGGATGGGGGTGTGGGGCTGGGAGTTTCTCACCTCAAATAGTAAGCTGCTTTTTCTCAAACTACCAATTAGAAACATGTCCTTGCCAGTTTAAGTTCTTTTCCTTTGCACATAAAGCTGTGAGTCTGCAAGAAATGCCTGATGTTGTAGTTTTGTTACACCACTGCCCAGAATCTTAAAAATACCTTCTGCCTCAAAGTTAAAGCTGAGTTAACTTTGAGGCAGTATTGATCCATGAGGTCGGGATCCTGGTGTTGAACTGAACTTTGAAGAGGGATTATAAAATACAGGGTATGACCACTTCATTTTGAACATAGTAGATGTGCATAAAAGAACTTTTAACTAGCACATCTCTATCACTAGAGCCCATCTAGCAAAGGCCTAAAATGTGTTACTGCTGAAGAGAGGAGGAGGATGGGGAAATGAAAGAAGAGGCAAAAAGGCTGAATGAACTCAGCTTATATTAGTAAACATTTTCAAAGGAGAAAAACACACCAAATGATTCCTTACTCCAGGTTCTCCAGTGTGTCTTATTTTCTACATTGCTTTTAGAACACAACTATCTTCTGGACAAAGACCATCTCTGCTGGGCATCCTGCTATATTATGTTTGTGATGCATGTTCATCAGCAGGAGGCTCATCCAAACTTTTTTAGGAATCTCCATTTGGATTGAGAGGTGCGTAAGCTGTAACTTCATCTTTTCATGACAATAAACTCCACAGAAGTAAATTTAAATATATCTGTGGCGGTATATGCAGGAGCAAATCCAACAATCCTTTTTGGACTCACAGTAACCTCTTAGATAATAACTGCTTTGAGATGGGTAAGTAATCCTTTTTTTGAGGTTTTAAAGGCAATAGGACTTCATGTTTCAATATATGGCAGTGATATGTAGGCCTCTGCATGCAAATCAACTGCACCAATCATTTTTTATTTATAAGAAATTGTTTTTTTAATGAGACAAGGAGCACTGACTAAAGTACAGTCATGTAATACATTAAGAAGGAGCAGTATATTTGTCAGCCAATTTTAACACCTTGTAATGAGAATATATAGTGACAGAAATATTTCTTACAAGTACAGTCTGATGGTAAAATGCCAAAAAGTTCTGGCTCCCAATTAGCACAGTACAGTGCTACTTTCTGTTATGCATGTGTGTTGGTTGCTCTTAAGACTACCTGGGCATGGTTCAAATGTTCATTTTTACATTATGTTTGTCCATTTACATTAATGGACAAGGGTACTGAACCACCAGCAACAAATATGTTTCTATGGTTTCTTCTACTTCAAAATCTAACAAAACTTCTGCAGAAAGCCAAAAACCCTCTCTCCTACGAGTGGAGATCAGGCATCCAATCTTGGAACCAGTTTGAGAGTCTTCATTCCTCTCCTTTCTTATCTCCTTGTTCAATCTGGTCAGATCTTTAACTATGACCTCTTTAAATTTCTGTTCTATTTACTCTCTATAATTCCTTAACACCAACAGACTGTATTCTACTTTAGTTTACTGTTGTAAGGAATATAATCATAAGGGTCAAACATGCATAATTCTGAAATTACTGTTTTATATGACTATTCAGTCAATGACATTTTGGACCTTTATGCAGACCCGGGGACCTTGTATGTTGTTCCTGTGGGCTACAGAAGGTACAGGAGCAATGCAGATGTCCCTCTACCACAAAATCCAATTCAGAGAGTCAGTTTTGTTCAATGAGTTTGTTACAGATGATGCCGTAGGCTTCTAGTGTCCACCAGATGGCACCAAGCTACTGATGCTTATAAAAACATCCTCGGTGGCTTCACTGTGTTTTGACTATGATAGTCGCTAGTGATGGTTGTGACTGACTCACAGAGGGAGTGGTTGACCTGAATGAGGTGTGCTTTGGCTTCATCTTTGTCTCCCTTTTCTCTGACAAAACTAAGTCCTGTGAAAACAAAAGCACTTTGTTTAGATTTCAGACCTAAAAAATTGAAAATTTCTCCATCTGCCCCTCTCGAAGGTGACTATGGAGATTGAACTACACCCCAAATATTCAAATTTCCTGAAAACCTAGTTAAAGAGTTCCCTAGGGCAGCATATTTCCTTCAGAGGAATACATGAAGATGCTGGGTCCTGAAAAAGTCTCCAGGTCTGAAGGATCTTTGTGAGAGGACTTTCCTACCCATCCATATTCCAGGACATTCCTGGCTTCCTCCTTCTCTCGTGTGCCGCAGGTTTCCTACAGAGCTATAGCTGAATGATTCTGCTCTCCAGTTGGGTTGCGTCTGCCCTGGAGAACAGCTGCTTGCTGCTGTTGCGTTTCTGTTGCTCTCCTTTTTGCACACCTCCTCACGTAGTTCCAGCTGTATGAGCAACATTTGTCAGCTCTTGCAAAAGGACCTACAAGATGCTGTAATATGTTAGTGCTCTTATTCTGCAATTTCCTGATCCATTTCTAACAGCTTTGGCAAAAATTCCAGTTTAAAAAGTATATCTGGTTTCTACTGGTTCAAGCGGTCTTGTGGGTTTGGAGACAGACTGTTGCCAAGGCCTACTGTGACCATTTAGTACGAGCTGAATAAAACATTCAGATAAAATAGGATTTTTGTTCACTATGATCTTATCATTATCTGCATAGGGCAGATTCTGGCATTTTGCACTGTCAGTTTGACTGAAGAGGTTAGCTACTTGGAGCAAAAGCATTTCATCACCTACAAAGTTGTAAATACTATACTGACACCCTTCTTCCACTTGGCGTGAGAGTAGATCTGTGTAAGGGAAATAAAATCTAGTTGGGGCCACCTGTCCCCGTGTGTCAGTTTTATTTCAGAGCCAAAAAAGAAATGGTGAATAGGAAACAGAAAAAAAAAATCCTCTCCCAGTTGTTAGAGATTTCATCTTTGAATTCAAACTATACTCCCACTATGTCACTAAATAAGAAAACATAGCTGTATATTGTTGTTCCTCTAAGCTTCCCATCAGCTGATACATTTTCCTGTATTGCTTATACTGACCTTTATTACCTCAAAAAAAAAAAAAAATTAGTGTACTAGTGGCAAGGGCACTGGCATGGGGCTCAAGATATCTATGCTCATTTCCTAGCTCTGCTTCTGCCTAATTTGGGACATGTTGCATATTGCCTTTTCCTTTTCAGTAAAATAGGTATAGTCATTCTCTTTTTCACATGTTGTTTATTTATACTATAAAAATTTCATCTCTCACTGTGTATTTTTTCACAACTGAGCTCAGACCTCAGTGGGTTCCCCTAGATGTTAATATAATGGAAACAATACTTGATTGCTATGATTTTTCATTGATTTTCTTTTCTGTCTATAAATTGCTGATAACACTCAGGAAACTTCTTCAGAACGTTAAGGCAATCTTTGCCAGAGAAGTGCCTTGAGATCTGCGGGAAGAACGTGCTAAAGAAGTGCCAAGTGAGATGAAAATAGCCTATGTTTATTACCTTGATATAATCTGTGGAGTTTCAGAGGAAGCAAGTCATAAAATGCTTGTACCCAGCTGATGGAAACCGGGGTCTGTCTCTGGCAAGTCTTACAGTATTTTCTTATTACCCTCTTTCTGACACCCCAAGTCTTCTTCCTGCTTTTCATTGACCTCCTATTCTCAGTGTGCCAGTGAGCTCCTCGTTTTCAGTGCAAACTTGGCTGCACACAGCCTAAAGCCTCCACTCTGAGTGAAGCACTTTGGTTTATGTTGCCTCATTTTTTTTCTCTGTGGTACGTCGTGACACGAGGTGTTTTTACAAAGCTTAATTGAAACCAACAGGTAATTGTCTGACCTGCACTAGTTAGAACTGACCTACTAGGTATCAATTTAGTGTAGTTAGACTGCTTTTTTGGCTTGTGCACAAGTATTAATGGCAAATTGGTTTTAAGTCTATTATAAGAGGGGTTGCCTTGGCGCAACAGGATTATTTATGACCCAGAATTTTACCCCTTAAAAGCTAGGTTTTATTTCACAAATAAAAATGCACCTGTTCATCTCTGCTAAACAGAAATTTTACTACTGTGCAACCTCACATTTACTGGGAACTGCTCAAACTGGAGGCCTTATTCAGGGCCCTAAAAGGAGATAGAAGCTGAAGTCTATATACACAGTGGCTCATGAGGGCAACTCTGCACAGGGCTTTTGATTGCTAACTTTTCTTAGGAACAGCTTTTATGGGAAATGTTTGGGGAGGAAAAATCCTAATAATTTAAAAAGCATGGGAAACATATTTTTCTTTTCCATGGACATCTGTTGTGCTAAAAAGAAAATAGGGCTCAGAAAATAATGCTGACTGTGTAGCTCAGTATTATTTTCACTGTTTGTACATATCCGGAATAGACCATACTTGTCAAAAGTTTTTCTAGGCATTAATAAGTGTTGATGTAAGTACAATATGCTGAAGTGTGTTTGTAGAAATCACATAGTAATTCATAGAAATATAAGCAAAAGGCAGTCAGAGCATCCACAGCAGTCTGGAGTTCACAGTTCTAGAAGGGAACTCCTTCTTAGAAGAAATTGCAAATGCTCCTGGAATGCAGCTGCTGCAACTTAGGTTTGTCATCTCTAAACTCATTGACTGTGCTTTATTGGCAACTAAAAGCAAGTCAGTTACGGCATGAGGAATGTGCCAAACAAGTCAAGAACATTTTAAGGCAGCAACTTCTTTCCTTGATAATATAAGGCATAGACATTTCAACAGCTAAGTAAAGGTCAGCACAATACAGGGTCAGCCTTAAAAGTGCTAGCCTTAGAAGAATCATAAACAGACAATAGCCCAGTAGTGCTCAACAGTTTTTATAGCCAGAGTGAACATAGGTAGTCAGTAATCATCAAAGGTCCTGTTGGGTTTACACCTAAATATTACTTATGAAGGGAGGAAAACATTATGAAGGTTTTTTTGGTGCCCATAATTCATACTTATGGGGGAAAAAATCAACACATGTAAACTTTCTGAAGGGAAATATACAACCCCTATTTTATTTGTGAAAATCTAATAAAGATGGACTGGAAGGCTACTGTGTCTGTTTCTCTTATTGAGAAGGTGTCTACAAAAAATACAGTTGCAATCTCACAAGAGGTTTGAGCCAGTCCATGTCTAAAAATATGCATTTTTTGATATGTCAGGGATATGCCAGGAAAGCTCTATGCATTGTGAAAATGTCTTCTGGAGTCCAGACAGTGCTTCTGCTGAATACTTTACATTGAAAGAGTTAAAAACTGGCTGAGCTAGGTAGTGACAATTTGTCTTCTAGCTTCAGCAGAACTTGGATATGGTCCCTTTTTCTGGAAGATAAGTTTATAGGCATTTTGCTTGTTAGAACAAGAAGTTTTATTGTGTGAGGGTAATTCATGTTTCCTAAGTGTGCCACATTTCTTTAGTATGCCTTTTCTACAACTGAAATGTGGCTGTATGTTGTCCATCATCTGTCTTAGGAATGGGAACATGAATGACAGAAGCCATCTGTTAAAAATTGTTAAAATTATTCCACAAACACTACAGCAAAGTTACATTGTTTATGTAGCTACGCTATGGTATGTATATTTAAAGTGAAATACTGGGAAAATAAATTAGTGGAGTGTGTTAAAGGTCTTTTATTTACATGGATGCTTCGCTTTGTCAGGTCTGATTTATAAATCTGTGGATTCTAGAACCCTAATTAAATATTAATGGCATAGCATTTGCCCTTAAGACCCTAACACTGAACTGTTTGCTCAACAAAGCTGTCTGTCACCCCCTCTCCATCAGACATGCTCTTTGCAACCTCATCTGCCTATGATTTAATAGTAAGAAATTTGTTTTATATAACTAAGTCTACAAGATCATTGCAGTAGGGAACAGGTGAAAACATTCATGATGCTCTCAAATTTAGACTAGGTATGTCATACCAGATACTGATTTCTAGAGACTGGTGGTGCATTAGTTTTTTTCTCATAATGAGTTTATTTGTATACTCATATGGGCTTCGTAGGACACATCTCAGCTCATTATCTTGGAGAACAAACTAACTATTTTTGAAAGCCATCCGGTCAATAAATCAGCTTGGAAAAAAATGATAGTCTAAAACACCTTTTCAATAGATTGCTGTCATGCTTGGTTCCTATCAAAGAGAAGCCTGAAATTTTGTGGTGACATATGGATTAACTGAGCCTTCCCTGCTGTGAGAAAACAAAAGACATTGGTGATGCATGGAGCAAACAGATCTTAAAACAGAGACATCAACAAAAAGACATGACAGCATGAAAAGACAGAGTACAGTCTGCTGTCCACCTTTACAAAGTCATTCTGTCTGTAACTCCAACATACATCTATTGTGTGGGGTTTTTCTCTCCAAATAAGCAACAGTGTTCTTTAACGATACCATCTCAAAAAACCTACCTCTCAGACAGAAGTAGGAGCATATGAAAATGGCCTGGTGTTTTGATCATCCTTGCCATTAGTCCACAATAAGCTCACCAGTGTCAGCAAGGAATAATTCTCCAAGCAGTTACTTTCTTTGCCCTGGCTTTCATTTGTCCTTCTATGGTACTGAAAGCCTGCTGAAACTCAAATGTGATACAACAGAACAAGCTGATTTGTGATATTTTTACCTCATTTCTTATGCACAATTATGGCATTTTACTTGAGACAGATAGTTTTATTTGTTGCTTCTGCTTTGCCTACTCCTTGTGTGTTTAAATAGCTTACTACATAGCCATTTATACTGACCTAATTGCCAACTACATCTTTGTAGTGCATCTTGTTTCTACCTATAATATGGAGGCATCAAGGGCTGGGTCTTGGCTGATATAAAGCAGTGGCTCTGTGCTGGTGGATCAGCTCACAGCTTTCACCAGCCATTGAGGACTGGTGGCTTGTTAGACTGTGGAAGAGAGAAAGTTTGATAGAAGTGACACAGAAAGCCGTGATGGCTTCCTTCTACGAATGCAACTTTATGAATTTTAAACTTCCTGAAGTTTAAAAGACTTATTAAATTTTGCTTCAAATAAATCTTGATCGTTATCTGCTGTTCATGTTCAGGTGGATTAAATGGGTATGTTGAGATTTACCCCTTAAAGATCTGAGACTTTTGTTTCATTGTCTTTAATAATAATGCTTAGTATTTTCTTGATTTTTAGATAGAAAGACCCTTTATTTCCTATCTTTAAAAGTATTTCTCTTCTCTGAAATTGAAGACATTTGCATGAAAAAATATTAGTCCACTGTGTAATTCTTGCCATACTGACTATTGCTTTTAAGTGTGATTTTTTGATTCCTAAAGAACAACTAATAGAGCTCTTTGCTCACTATCCTCTTGTCATTGCTGCCCATAGAAAGAAACCTTTCAGCAAGAGAAACTATTCATTTTATTACAGCGTGTCAGGACTGTCATCAGAATAAGACTAGAGAGCTTGATCCTCTCCTTACTAATTCCTATTTTACATTGGTAACTCCTCTGGCTTATTTCTACCAGAAGTAAGTGTGAGGGAGGTCCTCACAACCTTCTGCAGGGGGAAGGAGTGGAAATAAACATCATCCCTTAAAATTCTTCACAAGAAAAGCATACTGATTTACACTGAAACCCTGAGAAACTAGAAGAAAAAAAGACCAGCTCTTGCTTACCCACAAAGCCTCTCATTATTTATGAGATCTACCTGCTTAAGTAACTCCCGTAACGTAAGTATATCTGCATTTCACATGTATTAATGGATTTGTCCTTAAGCCACATTGGCAAGGTAGGGAAAATTTAGAGGGAAATCTGAAATTAAAACACAACCCCCCAAGGCCTTAGGGTATTGAGGTGAAATGCAAGTGCCTAAACCCTAGCAGTACTGTGAAAATTGCAAGCCTAAAGCTCATAATGGCCATGCTTTTGATAGTGGTGTTTCTCTGATGGTTAACATTCTGTTTCTGCTTGTGTCCACAACTGTCTTTGTCTTAGCAGAGCTCAGCAGCTTTGCCTGTCCTGTGCTGACATCCCTCTGAGCAGATTGCTACCTGAGATGACCTCTCTAGAAGACGTGGAGCCAAAATCTGTTTTCATTAGAAATGATGCCAGAAGAAACAAGTCTTTATTCTTACCCAGTAGTTTAGAAGAAGAGATTTTTCCTCAGTATTTCCTGTACTTCTGCCAGTCTTCCTCTTTGGAAGCACCTGACACAGGAGGAAAGGGGACAAGAAATTGGGAATTGCTGGGGAAATGCTGGGAGAAAGAAGCCTGTTTGAAGGAAGCCAAGACAGGAACCTAGGTGGATGATGGAGCTGCTTTGAGTAGGCTCTGACACCTCAGGGCAGGGCAGGAAAAGACTTTGATGGAAGCTGCTGACCCCATTTCTCTACCTCTCAGTGGAGCTTAGGAGCTCTACAGCAGTGTGCATCTGATAGCGTTTGTATCTCCCACTCTTAACAACCACTGGTTTTGAGTGCTGGCTAGGAATGTGGGAGTCCTGATTTCTCAGTGCTCTTCTAAGGGAGTTAAAGAAACGCATCTCCAGCACTTCCACATTAACATCCTCATCACTCAGTTAAATGTATGACATGCTAGTATACCCCTTTGGAAGCTTTGCCCCTATATAAAAAAGAGAATGTGGTTTTCTGACCCAGTGGTTAAGGCATTGAGCTGAAAAAGAGACAACTTGGTCTTGATTCCTCTTCTAAAGATCTCTGATTTATCTGGTGATTGTTTACTGTAAAGATCATGATAGTTCCAGACTGCAGATTCCAAATGGACATAATTATTTTGTCATAGGCCAGTATTTAAGCCCAGAGAAAGGTGAGAGTCAGGACACATTCTTGTTGTTTGTATTTTTCTAATGGATAATTTAAATAGCTTCCTCCTCAGTAATAGCTGGTACCTATGCTGAGGTTCCATATCTTCTCAGTGCAGCAAGATTAGATGTTGCAAGTCTAAGAGCTAAGCAGCAAAAGGTTAGTTGATTGCCTTTACAGGTTTTTGTGACTTCCTTCAGGTCACCTATGAGCTTTGAGAGCAGGAAAATAACCCAATGTCCCATATCATTTTAATGCCTAAACCTTTGAATTGTCATTCTTGCTCAACAACATGAAGATTTAGAAATCTGGTTACTATGCTGCATTTACTGACTTTCAACTAAGTGATAATGAGCCTAAAGATGAACAGAATAGTCTATCACAGTTAATAATGCATGTTTGCATGATGTCACTGTTGTGCTTAACACTTAAAGAAGCCAAATATAAAATACAACTTAAATTTGAAGATTCCAGCCAATAATGCTGGAACAGCCAAGATATATTGTAGCAGTTCAGGAAGCAAACTCCATTTTCACTGAAAATCATAAGAAAATTTGTACAAAGAGAAGCTGCTTTTTAAGCTAGATTCTAGCACATTGCTGTAATTCCTAATATCATGAGCAGATACCCTGGAGGGCTGCTACCTAGTTCAACACACACACATAGTTAAGTGACAGGGGAGGAGTAATTCAGCTGTAGAGGCATCTCCCTTTATCCATATCATATCCTGACCAAGCTCTGAAAGTCAATTGCGTATTGCCCTGGCAGTATTATGCGCTATAATAAAACTAATTGATGTTAAGTGAATGTTGTCTACCATATCAGTTTAACAAAATTAAATGTTTCTGTCATATTTTCCTACCATGAGTTTACTTCAGTACAAAAGTGAAAAAGATGCTGCTGCAAGGAATGACGTGGTAGGATTGAGATTTTGTTCTTTTGCAGGAAATGGTGTCCAGGTCAAAAGTACATTCTGCAATAGTTTAGATCTGCAAAGTGGACTTCAAATTTGCTGATCAATCCCCAGTCTTTTTCCTGCATGCTTCATTGCCAGAGATAAAGGTCTTGTAAAGAAAATTTAGGAGGCAACTTAGCTGATGGTGTACAAAGGTATAATAGAACCTGTCTTGTTCTTCTACTAGCCCTGCAGTGCTAACCTTAGTAGGATCTGGCTTATTGGTAAATATATGGTTTGAAAAGAAGGGGCAGCTGCACTGAGAAGAAAGTTGACACATATCATCATTATTTTTCCGATTCTAACTAAACTATAAAAACTGATCGTTTCACATTGCCAGTAACACCAAACAAACTTAGCTGGCAGGTATGAACTACCTTGACACCACTGCTGTAATTACCACATTAGTGTACAGATGGGTGCATGCAGCTTTGCATTTTAAAATTGTAGCTGGCCTTTGCTTTTATCCAGCCTCTAGCTAATTTTTCTGTGATCTGAAAGATAAATACATTTTTCCCCTCTTAAGAGAAAACATCATAGCATGCTGTAATTTCAAGGTTTGTTAGCCATTTTTTGGTTGTCATTTACATTAGCATAAGGTTAAGGATCCTCAAGCAAGGTTCAGGATTCTATTGCACCCAAACACGAACCAGAAAGATTGTTCTTGTTTGAAAGGACAAAAGGCCCGGTTGTTGGAAGTCAGTAAAAGCTAGTTAAATTGGCCACCCCCAAAGCTACTTCATATAGTTGCTTACAGTAGAACCCAGTTTGTAGCACACAAATGTATTTGTTCAGATCTCTTTAGCTATAATGGAAGTTTCACTACTTTCAGGTTGCATACTCTATTATTGGGACATCTCTTGGTATGCTACGAAGGTAAAATGAACAGCATCCTACCATGCAGGCTATAAGTAGTGCTGTTTTCTCTATCTTAGCATCTGCCTGCATATTGCAAATAAAATGGTCAGACCCTAGTGCCACTCTTCCAATGATGTAGTGTTCATTTACTTACTGCTGGTAAACTTTTTGTCCCCTAACAATTTCTTATAGCAAAATGGGAGACTATGGATCTTTGTGAATTCACAGTGAGTAAAGGGAAATTAAGTCACTGTTATTTCATTATTCCTTCACAGATAACTATTTACACACACACAGGCACACACACACACAGATATTTTTATATGTGTGCGTGTGTGTGCCTGTGTGTGTGTATAAATATATATATATATATGTATATACAACTTACTAAAAAAAGATCAAGGTATTATTCTTGTACCTGAGGCTGCAACACACTATTCACACTATGGTTATAGTGATAGGATTTGTAATTAAATGACTGAAAAACTGCTAGGAACATAGCATTAAATGGCACCACCTTGTGACCAAATCCAATCCCCTGTTATCACACAAAAACATATTTTGGAATTTTCTAATGAACTTACAAAGTTCTGCCATGTAGCTAGTGATTTTTTTGTTCCTATTGCTATTAGGAAGCAATAGTGTCTGTTCCAGACACTCACTTGTCAATGCTTAAAAACACCCTCATAATTTCCTGCTTAAACATATGTGTACGGATAGTTTAGACTGGCTTGTTCTTATGCCAGAATTGTCTTTTAGCTTTGCCAACATTCTTCCTCCATGTCCCTGATATTTATCCTCTCCCATCCCCCTTTTCAATGTGCTTTAAGAGAGCAGTCTCACAAAGATGCCTCTCAGCCCCAGCTTTCATTCTGCTAGTTTAAACAAGCATTTTTGCTCGTCAGAACAGATCAGATTCTTCTGAGTTTCCTGGCTGCCCGCTCTCCTGGTGAGCCTCCTCCATGGCTGTTTCACATTGAATTCTTTTCTTCATATTCCTGAAAAATCACAATTGCTTGTGGTATCTCAGAAGGGCTCCTACTGGGAGCAAGATGACTTTATGTCTAGTGTAGCACTATATTCTAGGACAGGAGCTAATCTCTCTCTCTCTTTTTTTTTTTAACTAACGTATCAAATTAGTGGCTTATAGAATTGTGTGAGTGACTATTCCATTCCAGTTTTTCTCTTTGTCTGCATGTCAAATGGAGCAGGGATTGTTGTTATTATCAGTCTCCAAGTGCATCATCTGGCTTCTTGTACTTTTACATTTCATCATTTTCTTACTTCAACCTCAGAGTCATCACGTTTTTCAAGCATGATATTCTCATTCTCTTCAACAACACCTTTCATCTTTTTTACCACCAAACTTCATGAGTATATTTCTATCATTTCTGCCATGTGCAGAGACAGTACTATTAACTTTTTTTTCCTGAGGCTCATCCTTGAGAAATTCATTAGAACTTTCCATAACTAAACAATTTGCTTTTGAACACAGCTCACCATTTTATACCCCTTAGCTTTTCTCATTGTACAATAAGCTGCATCAGGTTACACTAATAATTTTCCACATGCAGTAAATGCTTCACTGAAGTCTGCATAGATTAGAGCTCCCATCTAAAAAAATCAATTATAAAAGAAGAATTTTGTGTTAGTTTGGCATGATTTACCTTCATAAACAGTTTGGTATTTTATCCCATTTCTATTAATCTTTAATTATAGTAGCCTTCAGAAAGATTTTTGATTTTTAGACAAATTTTGAGGTCAGTCTGCAAAGCCTGTAATTGTTGACATTGCCTTTTTCCTCCTTATATCCAGGTGCTTCATTTATTATTGTCTTGATACTTGAATTAATAGAATATGTTTGCTTTGCCGTTCTTGGTCCATTCAATGTTGATTTTGCTAGAGTAAAGACTGCATTTTTGGCCCTATATATTCTTCTCAAACATGTTTTCTATAAGCCTGTGTAGCAATGTGGATTTCTCTGCAGGTCAGTAATAGGCACAGAATTATTAGTTGGGAATTCCCTTCCAAGACCATTTTGTTGTTGTTGGATATGATCAGTGTACAGCCTGTTAAGCTGTAGATAAACAAACAAGCAAGCATGTGTGAAATATTTAATTGCCATTTTCTTGCCACAGTCCTTTGCTTGCTGTTTCCTGAAGCATGATCAGTGCAATTCACATACTTGGAATGATTTTGTTTGTATTTGGCAACAAATAGTGCTGATATCTGCCTCCCTTATCCGCCTCCCTTAAGATTTCAGAAAGAAAATTCATTAAACCATTTTCAGTTCATCAATTCCCTGTAGACAGGAATGTTTAAATCCTGCCTGGTAATACACACGTACCTACATATATGTGCATGGTAGTATCAGGTTAACTCAATGGATTGAAAGAGCTGTTCCGGGATTCATTCTTACAATTTCTTGAGAGTAAAGGAAATGAAAAGCCTTTTATGTACACAGAAGAGAATCCTCTATGCTTCTCAAATATCCATGATTGGAAAAACAGGGTCTATCTAGTGCTAACATTCTTAATCGTTCATTTATCCTTTTAAGAGAAGTTGGTTACTAATATTTGATAGGAAGGTATGGAGGAAAGCTTGCAAATATCCTAAGACTAACTGCAGGGCAAAGGAGTCATCTTCTAGACTTGATATTTGAAAAGAGAGACTACCAAAAGGTTAGGAGTTAGGGGAGGATCGGGAGCCGAATACTTCAGCACCATAAAGGAAAAATATGCCTACAGGAATTTTCAGATTAACGCTGGTTGGAAAATAGGTATTTTAGCATGAGGGACTCCTTTGATCATGTCTTTAGATTCAGACACACTGGATCAAACTGAGCAGTGCTGTTTAAAGAGTAAGTTCAGGCATCTGAATTTGACCCATTTTGGTAAAAAAAATCCAGATAAGTTTTTGACTTTGTAGATCACATGGGTCATTTTTATCTGTTGGGGAGGTTAGGAGAAGGAAAGGAGGGGGAAAAGCTTTTCTCTCTATCAAAATACAAAGAAGTTAACTGAATTTTAAAACATAGTAAGCTCTAAAACCATCTGAAAGTACAGTCCAGATCTTGCAGTTCCTATTTATTCAAAACATGTACATGTATAAGAGTGTGAGGTGGAAAAAAAAAGAAATCTCAGATTTTTCTCTTAGATTTTGATTCCATCATTCCCATGAAGTTCTCCTGACTTCTATTAATGATTGGTAAATATTTTCATAGTGGGTGAACTGTCCCTCAGAAAGAAAGAAAGAAAAAAAACCCACTCCAAATACTGCTGCTTTAAGCTATGGATAAAGCACCTTTCAAAGGCAATAAAAACATGAAGAATACGGAAAAAAAAAATCCTCTTTCATTTCATCTTTCCCTCGCTCTTTCCCTCCAAGCCACTACATTAATTAGCTGTCTGACTGATTACTCAGTCAAGGACTTAAGAGATCAATGGTGACAGTAGTCAGGCAGGTAATTTAGAGGAAAAACAGTAAAGTAATGCTGTAATGTCTGTCTGAGAATGAAGTGAGGTCTGGTTGTGTCAGCAGTACAGACAGGGGAAACTTAGACGCAGAAACCCACTCCTGCATTTTGGATCTTATGTGTCAAATTATGTGAAAATGTATTTCTGGGACTTCATTAGCTCCTAATTGAAAACAAACAAACAAAACATCTATTCATTCATTTTTTAGCATTTTAAGTAGCAGTGGTGTGCTTAGCACTGAATTAGACACAGAAGAAAGCGCAGACCCTCCTGGGAGCTTACATCTGAAACAGATGAGCAATTCCAAAGGGGCTGGGAAACCCTGAGGAGAATTCTACTTCTGAGCTTTTTTTTCTTTGATATATTTTGCAACTGCATTTTTAGTGATGTAGATTAGAGCTACTAGTTTTAACATCTTAAAGCCAGATTTTGAGGGGGCTGACTACCCTGGAGGATAAATTAGAACACTTGAAGTATTAGTGCTAGTTAAGCCTGTAGTTTTACATACAGAAGTTGCTGAGTGTTATTATTGCCTATTCTGTGTAGCTGAGTTCATTCCTTTACAGTCTCAGTACAGTCTTTTCTTGACACTCACTAAACTTTGCTACAGTTAGAACCAGATGAATAATTCATTAGGTGAAATGGACCTCTTTTATCACATATTTTAGTATTTTTTGCATTTATTTATTGTTTCAATTTACTTCGAGAATAACTTTTGAAATATACTATTCTCTGGATAAATCAAGATACTGGAAATCCAGGTTGTGTTGTTGACCTATGATTGGTTGAGTAAGTCACAAAGTGCTCTCTGTATTTCCAAACTGGATGAGTTTGTAAGCACTTCTACCATAAATACCCCAAATTTGATTTCTGTGAATACACAAGCATGCAGATACTCTGCTAAATATTTGAATCAGTTGCCTGCTCAGCTCTTTACAGATTTGCAGGTGGATAATAGCATGGCCAAAAGAAATTCATTGAGAAAAGACTTGTTAAAAAGAATTATTGCTGGAAAATATTTTGTAATATTTGCACTGCTCTGCACAATACCGCATTGCTCTAAAACTGCTAAAACCTGGCTCTTTGTACTGACATGATGCTGGAATAGCTCCACTGAATTTATTAGAGTTACATCTGGCTCTCACCTGTGTAGGTCAGAGAAGATGCAAGTCCCCCCAGATGTGTGATTTTAAAGTGAATATATGTACACTGGATTAGCCGCTCACTGGAGTGTCATTATCCCAAATCCAGAAATAGATAAAAGTACTCCCAGTTGTTACTGTCTGCCAACATAAAACGTATTTCAGGATTATACCGTCAATAGTAGATTCTTACTAGGGTTTTGGTTAACTAATGCTAAAGTGAAAAGCTAAGAAATGAGATCAGTGGCCTTTATATGAGTAATTGTGAATGTAGGTAACATTTTATTTTCTCAATCAGATGTAATAGCTCCCTACGGAAATATACTCCTGACTTGAATATCAATAGATTTCTACTTAAACTGTCAAAAAGATACCTTATTTGAACATTTTCCCCTTTTAGAGACACTGCTGTAGGGTCAAATTGTTCAGACCTTCTCTTTTCTTTGCTCTTTTCTAGCCCTTTGCCCTCTCCTCTGAATGAGTCCCCCAAATCGGTGAAAACGTAAGTTTCTGTTACACGGGGCGAACGGGAGAGCGCGACTGACGACTGTTCGATGCATGCAGTGGGAGCGACTGGGGAGCAAGCAAGCGGGATGTTGACAGTAGGTTCACAGGCGAGGCAAACCTACTGAACCGCATCGGCCCTGCTCATCACCGCATCCCGAACAGGCATTCGAGCAGCGATGCCCTCTGTGAGCGGAGCCGCGACAGGTATCGCTGTTCCCAGGCCCAGCCAGGTTTGCTCTAACACACAGCAAGTTTATCACGATGCTCGCAGGGGTCCGGCCCTTTGCTGCAGCTAATAGCTGCGAATGGCTGTGTTGCTGCCAAGTAATGGAAGAGGGGTCAGAGGGCAGAAATGCTCGGAAAGCTAGAAATGAAGCAGGAATTTCAATTCCGAGCTAACGGATGGGGTTTGGAGGCTTCTATTAGCAGAAATTATCAGTGTACTAATGTATTTCAGGCAGCGTTTTTTACAATTGAATATGGTGTTATTTTCCTAGTTATCCAGTCCCTGACAAGCGGTTATAATCAAAACTGTCTGTGAGCACTATTATCAGAAACTTACTATTATGTTCTGTAGGATAAAATATCAGGGAATGATTCAGTGCCAGAAAGCTATTATATGTTTTAAAGATCTAGTGCAACACCAAGTATTTATTTATGTACTACTTTACTTCCTGTGGAAGAAAATAATTTGAACTTAATTTTCTTGTCTTACCCAACTGCTTTAGAAAATGTATCTCCTGAAGTCCATAATTATCATTAACAATGTGGGCTAGATCCTTAGTTATTGTAAATCAGCGTTCCCCCCTACAATGCAATGGAGCAATGTCAATTTATTGCTGCAGAGAATGCCTTGATACGCTGCTTTACATCTTTAAGTGTTAACAAACCTTCTTTAACACAGTATTGTGCAGAACTTATTCTGTTTGGCCAGAGTGAACTTAAATAGGGATAAATCTGTTCCTAAAAATCTTTACAATTATCTTGAAAGCAAAATTAATTCTCCCAATATATTGTGTTGATGAAGCAAATCAACAAAACTGCCGTTGCTCCGTCATGTGTTCTGGCTTTGTAGACCAACTGAACACTTTCTTTTCTTCTTAAATTTCAGGCTAGCCATATACTAAAAAATAATGCAATTCTAGCCTAGCTCTTTAGATTTTTCTTGCTGTTTACTGTGGAGGAAGGAATTCCACTGAGACAACACAGAAAGGAAGTAATTACCTAAAAATGTTTATATTTGCATAGTTGATTATGAAATGTTAAGAAGAATCACAAACTGGAGGGATTGTAGTGGTAAGGATATCAGTAGGCAACAATAAATTCTGCACTTTCCAATTAATGAATCCTCAAGAAGACTAAGGATCAATCAGATTAATCTGACCAACAGAGTAATCAATGCAATTTTTTTTTTACAGTCCCTGTTTCATTCTGATTTGCCATGCTTTCCACCCAGTTGCACTGGTGGAGCCGATGGTGCAAGACTCAGACAAGTGGAAAAAAAAGCAGAATTCCTGAGAATACGCTGATAGACAGTTAGCATCTGAAAACAGGTACTATCCCAGCAACTTGTTCTTTCCAACTCTCTCAGCATCCCCTCTTTTTCATGTTATCCCTGGGAATCGGACAAACAAAATCCAAATAGGTTTTTGGAACAATCCTAAATCAGGGATACTGTGAAGACAAATGGTAAATGTCTGTTACCCCAGCTGCTAAGTTAATTACTGTAATGGGAAACATCTTGAGAGAAGCATTGCATATGGTTATTAGCAATTAACCCACCACTCTAAAAATCACAATTCCTGCTAATAACAGAACACAGCACAGCCTTTCTAATTACAATCTCTGCACGAGAATTCCTTTCTATCAGAAGGGAATGTTAAATCCTGTAACTAGCTACGATTTAAAAAGACTGGAAATTGAGGTATTGAGGATTAGACAGAAAAATGAAAATAGAAGAAGGTGGTATGTGACAGACTCAAAGCAGTGGGCTGACTCATTCATGCCTGGGGATGTACAACATCTTGCACAGCGTCTTTGTAGGAAGACAAAATCATAAATGAAAATTAAAGTGTTAATGGGGAGAGAAATACACTTTAAAATGGAGCGGGTGGTATGAGACTTCATGTGAGAGTTACCAGTTTTTCTGCAGAATTCATGGTCTGAACAGTGGTGTACCAATATGCTGAATTTGACAGTGCTTAGCAAAGGAT
This sequence comes from Apteryx mantelli, assembly GCF_036417845.1. Lineage (NCBI taxonomy): Eukaryota > Metazoa > Chordata > Aves > Apterygiformes > Apterygidae > Apteryx > Apteryx mantelli. The sequence continues at coordinate 5,497,372 of NC_089986.1, forward strand.
TGCCCTGGAATCTGTAAAAACAATTTTCTGATCAGCAAGAGAGGAGAATAATGACAACTGTGTATTTTCCACCCTGTAAAAAGTCCTTTGGTACTATGTGCAGGCAATGGGATGTGTTTTCTGTCAATTTGTATTCTACGCATTTGGATTAGATTATAACTCACCTGAGCAAAATCACCAAGGGGGATCAGGATCGAAGATACCCAGTTGTACAGCAAATAAGTTTCATGACAGTAAGCATATGTCTAGTTGGTCATGGCAGGGACGTGCAATATAAAGAAGTCACTAATGCTGTATCCACTACCATTTTTCCTGACACTTCCCACCATTACCACTGTAAGAACAAGAATAAATGAGTCTGCTTTTACCTCTGTATTATCTGTGTCAGGTCCGAAGATTTAACTGGCTCGGGCGCAGTCAGACCAATTATCTCAATAGGTTTTTGAAACTGCTTTCACAAAAGCTGGTTCCCTGCAACTCTTACTCATGTGAATCATGCCATTAAAGTCAACAGCTTTGCAGGATGTTCTCAATTAAAACACAGCTGAGGATAAAACATTAGATAATATTTGAAAGAAAGGCAGATAGCACAAACTGGGCTTACATTTCAGTTCAGGAGAACTTTAGTGTCATAGTTCCTAAAGCAAGTCTTTCTGGGCAGATTACAGGGAAACTTTTAGATTGCTCCATCGCAGAATTCAACTGCAATAGTATTTTGCTATGTTGCCCCCAGGCAAAGGTCTCATCCATTAAGGGGCCTTCACCAAATGATGCTGAGAACTCTCCACTTTAGTACCTCCCAGTTTGCATGTTGCTAGTCCATTAGTCTTAATAACTGGTATAATAATAATTTGTGTGTAATTTCTAATGATTACATCCAGATTTGAAATATTAAGTAATTTTGAACAGTTTAGGGTTGAGTTCCTTACGATGGAATAAAAAAATATTTTATATAATTAAAGCTCAGCCTTGACATAAAGAAGGTCTATTATTTTATGAAGAGAGATTTTCTGGGGTTTAAGAAAGAAAATGATTATAAAACTATGTGCTCTGCAGGAGGTAATGAGATTAGCTCAACACAAGGTCCTGCAGAATTAAAACTACTCCAGATACAAGAAAGGCTTAGCCATTCAGTGGAAATTTCAGGGTACAATTAATCTGCTCTAAGGTCAGATAAGTGCTATATGTTTTCTTTATCATGGAAAAGAGATCAGTGATCAGTCTCAAGGGGATTGCGTCACTGCGCGCTTCAAAGCGACGAACAGTATAAAAACAGTTTTCATGCTGGGATTGGCAAACGTTTGCCTATTTTAGCAAAGGCCTTGGAAAATAATCATGCATGGAACTGCACTTATAAAGCGTGGATGAAATGGGATCTGGTGTACCTTGTCACGGGACTGAAGGGAAGACAAAGTAATACACGGTTTGTGAAAACCAGCATCGACCCCTAACCTGCGAGGATGTTAGCATGCCCATGCAGTTCCCTCTGTCACAAACCTTCACGGGGGCTAATTTGGAGCAATCTGAGACACCCCCCCCCCCTTCCAGGGGCACGAAAGGAAATCTCAGTTGTCTTTAGCATCAGCTGGCTCGGGGCTGGTCTCTTCGTTCACGGCCCAGCGGCCGGTTAGTTGCGGGACCCTAGCGATGTGCAAACCGCGAACCCTGAGTCCAAGATTAGAGCAGAAAATACTTAAGGTCTGTTTTTCCCATCTTCTGCTACCCTGCACAGCTCCCCTTCCAGGTCAGCTAGTCTCCCTCCGGGGAGGGGAAAAGATTCCTTTTTCTGACGGCTGTAAAGGCCTGGAGAGGTTACAAAAACGAGAGGATGGACGGCCTGGAGGACAGCACGCAACGCCGGGGTTTAAGAAACCGCTCCTCGGTTCCCTGCTTTGTGTTCTCGCTGCCGCTGTCTCCAGCAGCATCATCCCTCCCTCCTTCCCTCCCTGCCTCCCTCCCTCCCGATGTTACCGCGTTCACGCTCACAGCTCCCTCTGCGACGCCTCAGCCGGGGCCGCGGGCAGCCGGGGCGCAGCGGGGAGCAGCGGGGAGCGCGAGGGGCAGCGGCTCGGCACGCGGGGGCGGGCGGGCGAGCAGGGCCCGGGCACCTTCCCTGCTCTCCCCAGCGCTGCCGGCCGTCGCGAAAACAGGGCTGCCTCTAACTTCGTGCACTATCCCGGGGACAAAACCCCCCCCCGTGCCGCCCCCCTTTAAAGGGGGAGAAGCAGAGACACGCTGCCCCGCGGAGAGGCGCGAGGTGAGGCGGTGACTCCACGGGGGGGGTGGCGAAAGGTGGGAGGAGGAGGAGGAGGAGGAGGAGGAGGAGAAGCGCCGAGGGGGTCGCTCCGCCCGGCGGGCCGGGGCAGGGGGCGGGCCGGGGGCAGGGCCGCCGCCGCCGCCCGGCCAGTGCGGCGCCGCGCCGCCGCTTTAAATGCTCCGGAGGGCGGCGGGCGGGCGGCCCCGGCTGCTGCCGCTGCTCGGCGGCGGTGGCGGCGGCGCGCCCGGCCATGGCCCCCGGAGCGGGGCTGGCGCCCCTGCTCCTGCCGCTGGCGTGGTGCCTGTGCTGGGCGCTGGAGCCGCTGCAGCGGGGCATGTGAGTGCGGTGCGCCGGGCCGGGCTGGGGGGCGGCGGGGGGGGGAAGCTGGAGCCGCGGAGCGCCGCTGCCCGGCGCGGCCGCCTTCGCCTCGCGGGTGCCCGGCGCTGTGGCCGCGCCTCGGCGGGGCGAGCTTCACTGCGTGGGTGGGCCCTGTATTTACCCCCTTCCCCCCCCCCCCTTGCGGGGCTGCGGGGCTATCCGGGAGCGGTTCCTCGTGGCGCAGCCCCTGGTGTGCCCGCGCGCTCCCCCGCTGCCGTCGGGGATCCGGACCGCGCTCCCGGCAGCGCCTCGGTGCCGCTGGGCTTGTTTCTGCCTCCTCGTTTAAAAAAAAGCAAAAAACCACGCGAAAGGGCGGCGGGGCAGAGCCCGGCGCAGGGTGCGCTGTTCCGGGGCTTGCAGGGGGTTAAGGTGAGCGTCGCCTGGTGGAGACCGTCGAGGGGAAAGTCGCGGTGGCAAAACGCGCGAGGGGGCGGCGGGGACGGGGGCGGCGAGCGAGCGGGGCAGCGCGGCGGCGGCGGCGGCGGCTCCCGCACGAAGGACCCGCTCCGCTCTGCTGCGCGCACGGGCGGGCTCCTGCGCGGCGGGAAGCGTCCCACGGCGTGAACGTGCCGTCGGGTTGTTACCGAGCGGCCGTTTTCTGGTCAAGTTCTGAAGTGGGGTAGCGGAGAACGTGCGAAAATCTTGCTTGCGAAGTTTTTGCTCGTGGAAATTGAAGTTTATGGCAGCTGTCCCCTGCTTTGTGTTAGGAGCTGTGCAGAGGGGAAAGGTGCCCCCTGTTCTTTAAGAAACAGCCACAGTCTCTCCTGCCCCCCCTCCCCCCAAACTTGCGAGCAATCTGCTAACTTCTTAGTGTCTCTGTGTACCTTAATTTCTAATCAGTTTGCTGTTCCTATTTTTTTTTTTGACTTAATTCTTTGACTTCACCCTACCCTTTCATAATTCACTTCTGTAGCATGTGCTTCCCATATTCTGTCACGAAATTGAAACTTCAGTGTTTATCCCTCATTGGTTTTCTAGGAAATATTCTGTAAATACATACTTACTAGAAATACTAGAAGTGGTTTATAATACTCCATTTTGCTAGAACAGTGAGTACCCATCATAATGTTTAAGGAAATCAAGTTCGCTTTCTGATTAAAGTATTTTTGTTCTCTAAAAGCACTTGGTGTTTCATTCAGGCTTGCTTCTCTCTTTTATAAGCCCTTATTCTAATATGAGGAAGAATACTGTTGACCTACAATCACTTCTGTTTGTGTTTGACATAAGTAGTAACTATGATTCTGCACTTTGGAAGCTGAAGATGGGAAGCTTTAAGTGTGAATTGCTTCAATTCAAAACAATTTTTTTTGTTTGTTTGCCTTTACCCTTGTAAGATAGTGTCACCAAAAGAACATTTCCTTTTGGAAATGATGCTGTATGAAACTATTCCCAATCTGCCCAAGTCACTGGGAGTAGCAGTGTACTGTTAACCAGCAGCAATCTGAGAAAACTAAATACCTGTGGCAAAGCCTTGGGTGCTTTGCCCAAGTGGCATATTCCTGAAAATACTGTAACTCTCACTGCCCTATTTAAGTTAGGGCAAGTACAAGTATTCTTCCACACTTGTTTTGCACTATTTGGGGTCTTTACTTTTGGTGTAAACAGAAATACAAGAAGCCCCTGATCCTTAGGGGGAAGCCTGCCACCTTTCACTGGGGAACAGTGGGAGCAATCCAGAAGGCTTTATTTTTATTTTTTAAATCAATAACCTCTTTCTACTCTTACAGTTTTGTTCCTTTGACTTTGGTCATCTGCTGTCAATGGGATAAGGACTACAAATGCATCCCTTGGAACACATCATGCTGGGTGCTCTCTTGTTAGCATTTACTGCTGTTGTTTTGATTGAGATCTTATGTGGCTGAGAACGTACAGGATATTCCTCGTAATTGTTTTTGTTCTGCTGCTAACTTGAGTACTTGCTTCTAGCTAAAAATGCAAGGGTTCAATGTGGATGCTGGTATTCTGCTTCCAAGCCCCCCGAGGAGACTTAATGTAGAACAGATTATAGGATGACTAGCTATTTCCATCAACTGTGTTTCCAGACAATTAGCCCTTGATGGTCTTGTATTAGAACTTTAGAGGATGCTGGAACTACCGGAGTACAAATGTATGGTTTTCATCAAAAAGCGTGCTGTTTAGGCCTTTAAATGAGTAATTAACCATCACTCACTCATCTTAAAGCACGTATCTTCAGCAGCTCACTTTCCTGCAGTCAGCTCTGTAATTTAAAATTAGGGTGTATAGGGTACACATTATAGGGTGATGTGTAGCTATTTAGTATTGAAGGATTGTGGATTCATCAGAGGTAGTAATGGGACAGTGCAAAAATAGGAGCTAAGTGTAGAAGGCTTGAATTGCTGTGAAAAATGGGAACTCCTTTTCTAGAGAAATAATCCACTACAAGTTTTAGAAGTACAGCTGTTTGCTTACAGTTAGCTATGTAGAACAGAACAAAAGGCAGAAATGGTTACAAGAACTCATTTTGTGCAGTAAGTGTTGCCTTTCCTAGTAAGGACTTGAGACAAGAATGGGTTCATTTGTTCCCAAGTGACAAAAAGCCCTCACTCATTTCTGAAAAATTGCAAGGTAAATTGCTTCCTTTTCAGCATTAGGTATTGATTTGCTCTGTGGTTTTGTGGGTCCATGATGATGTCTATAGTGTGCGGTCTGGTCTGAGAAGATCCAGTCACAATCCTACATCAAAATTGCTGCTTTATTGGTTTTTTGATTGCTAAAAGATTGCAGCTGCCTATTTTCACTCTGTGTAAGCAAGCAAACTTGGTCACACCCCAGGGTACACCTGGATTTAGAGGTGGATTCCTGTCTGCAAAACTTAAGTTCTGCAGCTTCCTCAATTCTATCAAGCACCATAGACTTGCAGGCTTTACTCATGTTCTTCCAGATAAATCAGATTCCCAAAAGCAAAACCTAACACTCAGGATGCTATCTGCACTTGCAACACTCATGTAAACTTGGTCTGCTAACTGTGCCAGTGGTTGGGCTACAGTGGTGCATGACTATTGCTGTACAGGGCTTCACTGGTAACGGAGGTGTGGTTGTGGACACTATTTTGAAGTACTTTAAGTAACAGTACTTAATTCTTCTATGCAAGTAGTTAGTGCTTTAAAAAAAGTAGTACACGTCTTTGTGTGGACTGCGAAATGCACTTCAGAACGAACTTTTTTACAAAATATTTTCATTCAAGGAGATGCAGCCTCTGCATTTTGATTGTTACAGGTGGACAAATTGGATGTCACTTTAAATATGTTAGAATGCAATACAGAAAACAAAATAATACAGAAAATGCTTCTGTGAAGAATGTGGTGATACAGCTTAGTCTTGGAGCCTAGACTTTTGTCATAGGACTTATCACAAGTGAGGTGAGAAGTAGGTTGTGCAATCATTTCTTGGTGAGAAGTTGTCTCAGTATGTTTTGCCTGTTTAGCAAATGCACTGTTTCTTCACCTCCAGTGATGCCAATTTGCAGGTGTGAGGAAAGTCCTAGCATCTTAAGTAAGGGCTAGAAGTATGTTTAGGTTTGGGAGCTGAAATGTAGTAGAAACTGCTTCCATTTCTTTCAATGAAACATCATAAGGTCACCTCTGGACTTAACATTTAAAAATAGGTTGCGGGCTTTTGAGGGAGAGTAAGGACCCGATTTGCCACTGTGGTATATTGACATTTGTATCTTATGTGCAAGCAGGTGTTGGGTTTTGGTTTCTGCTTTATTTAAATCACCTCTTTCTATACCTTTGAAGTGATGCAGGTAACCCAGGGTAACTGCCAAATTCTAATTTGGAGTACTGAATTTTACCTAACAAAATTATTTTCTTTCAGCTGAAATTGTGAGTACTTCTTCCAGTCCTGTCCGCCTAGAGTCTTTAGGTTATGGTAAACTCTTGATACTCCTGAATAATATCTACTTCCATCCCTTGAAGTTTGGATAACATGATTCTAGTAAACATGATTTAAATGTGTTGGGATAAAAGTTGTGGCAGGTTCCCCCCCCCCATATTATTTCTCTTTGATATCCACTACTAAGATACTCAACTGATAGGAAGTACAAATAAATGTTAAAGTGTGATTGCAAGATTTCTCATCTTGAACGCTGAACAAAACCAGGTTATCTTTCTAGCCTCTGCACTACAGTGTGTTGCCACCAGATAGAGCTCATGCTGGTCTACGTAATAATGCAGAATTACATTTTTCAGGAGTTTGCGTTTAAAGCTTTTGTTTCAACAGTGTTTCTGGAGGAAAATTATTGAGTTTAGTCTTTTAACAGATAATAAAAGCGTCTTTTTCTTCCCTGGTATTCTCATTGGCAGGAGGTTTAAAGATAGTGAACAAGTGTCATTGTGCTATAGTACTTTTTTTCCTGATTTATGACATGTTTTCCCAGTCTTCCGGAGAAAAATGAGATCAAGACTTCCTCCTAAACTCTGAAATAGCCATAAGACAATGAAAATACACAGCCATAAAATCTGATAGCCTGAAGCTGCTGTATTTTTTGAAGATGAACCTGATCTCCTGATTGATTGTAAAATGTTTTCCAGTTTTATGCTTGTTGTGTCATAACATGTACCTCGCATAACCTATATACAAGAGGTTTTAGAAATTTGCCACCCATAAATCTCTCATAGTGTATTTATATAAGCTATTGTGATTAAAAGTTGCAAGTTTAAGGTAGGTAAGCCTCCCAGCTCCCATTTACTTTAATGAGATTTGGACTCCTAAATTGCTGTCCAAAAATACACCAAAACAAAAGGACTTGTCACTTTTTCTTCAGGTTTGACTGTGCTGTGTTCTGAAATATTGATGCCACTTAGTTACTGGATACGCATAATGTTAGCTAAAGCATTTCAGATTTCTTAAGAGAAGCACAGACTTTTTCACTTTGACTTCTTTCTTCTGCATTGGTTTTCTCCAGCTCTGATTTGCCTCAGTTCTAGGTATGTAATGCCCTAGGTATTTTAGGGAGAACACAGGATATTTTAGTAAAACTGAAGAAAATTCTTGGAGGGGTGGGTAAGATTATCTATTAGTTTAAAACATAGCATTTGGTGACTCCTTAGCAGAACCTTCTTTGCTGGAAACAGCACTTTGGCTCTCTGAGAATTAACCGACTGTACTGCAAACCCATGTTATTCACCAATTAAATACCTTCTCTCTTTGAACACAGTTAATAGATTTCCTTCTTCTGAAATTCAAGTCTGTTATTGCTTACATTCTGTCTGAAATCTACTGCTTTTAATTTATTTCTGATTTAGCAATAATGAAAAGAAATTTTTCTCCTCAAAGTATTTGAAAATTGTACACTGAACATACGTAGTCTCTGTTTTGTACTTTGGCTTCAATGCTGGTCTTGGTCTAAAACTAGTCATTAATTATTCTGGGGGTAAACTTGAACTTGTTGCCCTTTCCTTTAAAAAGGTGCACGCTCCAGGTATAATGTGTACACATGGCAAACTGTACATTTAGTTGCGTTTCTCTGTGCCTTTGATCCCATGGATGAAGCTATGATCTCATGGGTGTGAAAAGAGGAGTGTGGTGCTGCTTTTTGAAGTCAGAGGGCCAAAGTTTATTTTTCTTTGTATTCCCTAGCAGAAACACCCTAGCAGCGTCCATTTGTAAGTATGTAAGTCAGAGCAGAACTTACGTTAAGTTTTGGGTTAGTAGAGAACACCCTGACATGCCCATGCTGTGGTTTTATATATATGAGTTAATTCCTTATTGATAACATAACATATATCATCTCAAGCTATGCCTGAGAAGAAGACTTGTTAAGGTGCATCTGAAATTAGACCCCAAATACATGGCTGTTCTGTCGTCTTTTCAGGTGCGAGTATTCCCTTAGAAGGATGTTGGTTCCTTTACACCTTAACCCTTACAGTACTGTTTGGTGGTTGTGCTCCTGTTGGTAGTTGCTAGCACTCTCCCCAGATGCATCATCAGTTGTAAAAAATACACTTGCATGTACTCATCTCTTATAACTTCATTCTTTGAGACAAAGACCTGCGTGTTTTTTGTCTGAAGAATGCCATGGGGAATCTGTGGGTCGTTCAGAGCCTTAGTATAAGTTTCCATTGTGAAAGATCCAGATGTTTTGCCAGTTTGCTGTTGAACACTAATCCACTAATGTGTACCTGTTGCCACAATTTTTTTGTGGCTAAAATTCATAAAATATATAGCCTCTACTATGATTATTTAGTCTTAAAATCAAATGGGCATTCTGCATCAATGGTATCAAATTGACGGTTTATAGGGGAGTAACTGACTTGGAATTTCAGCTTTTAGCTTCTTATATGCCAATATTCTCAGTGTTAAGCTTTCTTTCCTATATTATATATTGCTTCGAAGGTAAGCTTCTGAGAAAAGAGGTTTTGGCTATGACCTGTTAAAATCTGACATCCACCAGAAAAGAGATGGACAAGTCCTGGATGTTGACTGCCAAACTGAAATCGAGGGTTTCACTAGCTTCCAGCTAGTTTCACTGTCAAGCAATGCAGCATTCACTGTAAATTAAAATGAGTGTTTTTCCTCCTTCTGACTCAAACTATATGAAAGCTTTCAGTGACCTTTATTTTAATATTTTAGTGTCAAGTGCCTTCTTGCCAAAAGAAACTCAAGTGTGTGTACCTGGCACATCTACTCAGGATACTTCTGCAGTTAGGTCTTTTTCAGGGAAATGATAATAGAGCTTGGGTGCAGTTAATGTGAAACTATACCTAGAAATGGCTGCTGCTGCTTTGTCTTCCCCTCATAATCTCAGATTTCTTGTTAGGGCTCAGTTTTGTCTGACTTCTGGGCAGTTACTTGCTTTATCTTAAGAGTGAGGACATGCAAACTATTTCTTAGCCTCTTTGCCATCCCCTGTGAGATCAACTTGATCCTGCAGAAACCATGCAGTGCCTGCAGAAGTGAGCCTGTGGAAGAAACTATGTTGCTGGATGTTGCTGGGGTCTGGGGGTACTTGGCAGCCTACTGAATCAGGGCCTGAATCTTTTTTTTTTAAGTGACTTACACAAATCATGTTAAATGATCTGAATGTGCATGTTAATCTGCTGCATTTCTTGCTAACCAAAATAGACTATTCTATCTTGAGGGTGGTGGTGGGGGGTGAAGATTGCTAAATAGCAGCTAAACGACAGACGCTGCGCTTTGATAGCTGTAGGGACTAAAAATCTTATTGTCACTATAATAGTGGAGTGTGTAATTAATCATCTCATTGATTTGGTCTGAATCTAGATGCAGTGCACAAAGGCTGAAAGAACTGTCGTGTTATTTAGCTGTTCCATCTAATCAGAGAGGATGTGAATACAACACAGCAGTGCATTAGTAACCTGTGGGGTTAGAAGAGTCTTCTGTGGTGGACCTTCGTCCACTGTTCCAGAAAACAGTAATGATAATGAGACCTAATCTAAATGAGCTTGGTGCTTGCAATCTAACTCCCAGAGGGCATATCAGCATTGCAGATATTGATACAGAACCAGTAGAGAGCAGGGATTGATTAGTGGTCAAGAGGGCAGTATGTCCTAATCGTCTTTGGTAGTGCTCATTAATTTTATCTGAGGAATGTGGGGAAATGAGTCTTCAGATTAAGAGTAGACAGGGGAGCACAGCAGTTTAAAAAGGGGAGAAAAGCAGTTTATGAAGTCTCAGCTTTTCTGAATTATTGTTGATATTCAATAATACGTATTTTTTCCTCTTCAGACCTTTATTTCCATGACTTATTTCATAATGAGATTTTTGCCCAGATGAAGTTTTCTTTCCTCTTATTGAGATAATATTTGTAGCAGCTTTTTAATTAACACACTGTTTGCATACAATGTCCTATAGCTGACCTTTTCTCCTCTACAGGGCAGTGTGATTTTGCACAGTCCCAAATCTTTTATCCTCTTATAATAAAAACCACTATGCTGGGAGTATTTTGGTTGGATGGAGGTGGGAGGAGATCTGGAGATATTTCTGGCCAAAGAAATTTTTAGCCTAGTTATTATCTAGCCTAGTGATTATAACAATGTATGACTACATTCTCATCAAAATTGGTATATATCTAGAGTAAAGTCACTAGTTGTTATCAGAGTGGAGAATTCAGCCCCTAATATAATCTCTGTTTCCTTGGGTATAGTTCTGGTTTGATCTTTTTGAAATAGATCTGGAAAAGCATACAGATTGTTTTTCTACATTTTTAATAATAGCAGAAAGGGGGGGGAGCCCTTAACCAATTAGTATTTTGAAGATATAGAATTCCTGTAAGTCATTTCTTATGGCAGGTTTCATCTATTGACTGTTTCAGAGAAGATCAATAGTGTTCAGGCTGCAAATTTTTCAGTTGAGGCAGTGCAGCTACAACATCTCATTTTTAGGAGAATATTAACAGCCTTCTGGCTTAGTGTAGAAGTTGGTGTCATTCACTGAGTCTCTGTGGAAAGGCCTAAAATTAGGCAGCCAAATCATTCTTTGGTTCATATTCATTAATGCTTTGATTTAAAATTTGTGCTGTTGAAAGAAACCTTTAGGGACCTCTTGATGTATTTGCTGTCTCACTACCATTAAACTTGCTACCTTTAGCTTCTTGATTTGGGTTGGGGGAAAAAATGTGGATTGATAGAGTATGTGAGACTGACTTCAGTTGTCACTGAAAGGGTCAGGTCTTGGGATTTTGCTGGACAGAATAATAAAGAATATCCCTATTGCAGAAAGCTGATGCACCTTTTGAAATGGTGCATCTGCTCCCTTTTTACCTCAGTGTTGAGTTGTCTTTCTATTTCCTCCTGTCTGTCTGTTTTTGGAACCCCAGGTATGCTGGGACCATGTGCAGAAGGCAGCCTCTGTGCTCCCAGGAGCAGGTGGCCTGTACCTGCAACCGTCTCTTCCCTTGTTATGTGGAAGACAATGTGCACCTCATCAGAAGAGCCAATCTATTGTTATTTATGCTCGGGTGGATGTGTGTGTAAGAGGTAGCTGCCATTCTAGTATCTTTCTTGGACTTGCAGAATCACGGGCAAGAGTAGCACTACTGATGTAGTGAGAGTTGCAGAAGACTTAGAAGGTGCTTTGGGGGTTCAGCAGATCACTGGAGTCTCTAGGCTTTTTGCCATATGCTGAAGTGATCAAAACTCAGCGTCTTTCTGGTTTTTTGTAGGATCTGTGGATTTTTCCCACTGGTGTTGAAGTGTCTGAGCTTTTCTGTATTTGTTAGATAAGCTTACTTTGAATGGAAAACTTAATTTTAATAGGAACCAAGTAGAATGTTTCTGATAATCAGGGTGGGAAGCTCCAGGAGTCTTCACTCTCCCCTCCCTGGCCCTTTTTCAGGGTGAGGGCAGCTTGAGACCTGTGTGTACATCCTACTAGTTAGGAAACTGCCAATAAAATTTGTCTTGCATACTGGAGTATGACTTTATTCAGTGTTTGCAAATTGTCTCAAAAGAACCTGGTTTCTTTAAGACTTCAGTCTGTGTCATCAAATCCAGTCATTCAGGAATGAAGTCAGGTTCCCCCTGAAACTGCAAGATTAAAAGATGCAGAACATAATTTCTCATTTGCTTTCTGGCTTTTGAACCTAAAGATATTTTGCAAGCTTTTCTCTAAAACCACAAGGCTAGGAAGGCTGTTTCTGAATGCAAGTTGAGATTCTCAGGTAACAATATGCCTTGAGGATATGGAGTTTTCAGAGAAAGTCCAAATACTGTGAAATAAATTCTCATGTTGAATGGGTGAGAGCAGACTCCATCTAGCTCGTCCTGCTTCCAGGAGAGGACAGCAAATGGCTCACAAAAAGTGTAAGAAAAGGGCAAGCATACAATAAATCTTTGCCTGAATAATTGCTTTATCCTCAATAATTTGAGGCTCAGGGACTTCTTGAAGCAGGTTTTCTGTCTTTGTATTTAATAGACCTCTGTGGTGGTTTTTCTGTATTAAGATGCATTTTTTCCTCTTCAAAATCTAAACATAGGAATGAATTATACCTCTCCTGGAGATGCTTTTAATTTTTCTTCTGTGAACTTTCTCTTCTGCGGTGGTCCACAGGCATCACAGCCATATAACTAGACAAGGCTGCTCTCACTTCATGTTGGCCTAATTATGTGTTTATTAGGATCTTGAGTCCTGAGCTGGGAGGGTGTAGGGTGTCTTTGTTTAAAGGGCAGTCTCCTAACGCAAGTATTAAAAAAGGGCTTTCTGGTTTGCCTGAATCAGACTGACAAGCTAATAACAGCCTTCGTGTTAGTCTTGGCTAACAGAGAGCATCAGTATAAAAAGGTTTTTAGGGGACTGGTGTATCAATCAAATGGTAGAATATAATAGACATTTGTTTTGCTTGTTTTAACACTTAAACTCCCATTAAGAAATATTTTCTGAAAGCAAAGAGCAAGGGATTAAAAATGGAGCTCTCTTCCTTTAAATGTACCATTGCATCCACTTAAGGCTTCATTTTAGTTTTAAGGGATGAAATGTCCTCTATTCAGTAGGGAGCCATAATACAAAACTGTTTTCAATAATTATACTTTTGTTCAAGAAACTGTTCTTAAGTTTAATGTATCAGCGTGATGAGTCAGATGACTAAAAATTGGTGTGTTGAGTGGTGCGGGGGCTGTGAAGATGGCTAACTGTTGGAGAGGGAGTGTTTTATTTGCTAGTTTTGCCAGCAGAGGATTACATGTTATGCAATTGCTGCAACTTAATTATAACGTAGCAGAGGTTTTGATATCTGCCTTTAAATTATCCCAAGGGCATCTAGGAGGAATGGCTTTCTCTGAATAAATCTTAATAAACATATGACTTTATGCTGCTGCCTTGCTTTATTCTGTGCGAGTGCTATTTGTTCCTATTAACTATATCATAGAAGTCAATACAGCTATTCCTGGAAACGTGGCAAAACATCACACGAGTAAGAATTTATAGGATGGGCTCGGAATGTCATTACAATTGTCAGCTTCTTTCTTTTATTTATGGAAGAGCAGTGCAGATGAATGTACCTTTATCTGGAAAGTTTTAGGCAATTCTAATAAAAGGAGATATGCATGAATTATCAGTACATGATGTTCTATTCACTGGAGGGAGAGTCGTTTTAAAAAGCCTGCTAAGTGAGGCATGGTTGCTAAGTAAGGCGAGGGTTTTATTAGACCAACTGACGTAAGGGGGGCTGGTGGCAGAGGGGGAACAGACAAGATTTTGGGCATACAAAGACTTTTTTTGGATCTGAAACACAAACGGTAGACTTTGAGCTAAGAATGGGTTGGGAACAATTGCTGTGAACTTAAATGTGTTAAATGGTGAGGTAATTCAAGAGGAAAAGGTAGCTGGCACACATGTAAAGGGTTGTTAAGTAATGGAGATGATACTGGAGCGTGGAGGTAGGATGGTTTCCGGAGGAGTGTAAGACAATCGGACGCCTACGTTGCTGCTGTCTTCTGCCTTCCGTTGGCAGCTGCAGCTAGGGTGAACCCAAAGAATACGAAATACAGAGCAACATGGCAAATGGGCTGTTGTGGGTGCACGGTGGAGGGGGAAGAGTGGGAGCAAGAATCCTGTCCAGCAAAGAGTAGGATTAAGAGGTCAGAGGAGGGATGGTTGACTGTAGCGGGGGGAGGGAGAGAGGGGGAACCTATGTCACTGGCAACTGGGTGTTTCTGCATCTTACTGATTGTCTATGTGAGTTTATTTTGGTATGTTCAAGTTGTTTGCAACATCTGTGGTTTCCGAGAGGACTCTTAGTGCATTGGCTGAAGCATATATTACGTTCTGCAATACAGATGTGTAAGATGCAACTTTCTGTTGTGGAAAATTAAGATGTGATCACTGTGGTTGATCATACTGTATGCTTGTTGAACAGTCTCATCCAGATGTGTCTTGGTCTGCTGAAAATGTGGTTTAGGGTGCTGAAGGGTGGCAGTCTTTTCAAAGCCTAGGGAAAGAGGGTTCTGGTTCAGGAAAACAATTTCTATCAATATAAGGTTCTCTAGTGTGAAGCTGTCTGTAATTGAGGTGGACATCCCAAGTGTTCCCCTCAGATGGGGAGCTGTTAGTCCTGCTAGAATTTCCAATTTGGGGTGTTTTGCATGATTGGTCTCTGTGGAGCTCAGTGTCTTGCACAGTAGTGTTTAGGTTGCTGTTTTTTGTATTAACCCTCTGGAAAGTTTGTCCTATAGCAGTACTTTCAAATTGTTTGATGGAAGGCAGGAATGATTGAATTATGGTGGAAATCAGTAATGGTCCAAACTTTCAGTCCTGATATTACAGCTCTTATCTGTGTTTCAAGTATATCATAGTTCTGGTAGAGTCTCTTCCTTGTAAAGAAGCTGGTAGAGCAGGCGTTAGGATGCTATAGCTGAGACCACAGTTTGGGCAAAATACAGCCTGTGCTGGCTACTGGTTAAATAAGCCAGCGCCTGCCACTCTCTATTGTTCTTATGGTGACCAAAACGATGGGAAATACGTTTGTTCTTGGGCTTCTGTTCTAGGCTCTTCTGCCATATGGGTGTTGTGGCTTTGATTTGGGCATGCAAGGTTTCTTCCAAGTATCTCTTTAACTCATCAGTAAAAATGATCACGCTTATAGTATTTTCCTGTTCTGCACAGGCTTAATTTAATGATGTTTGTAAACTACCTCAAGATCCACGGATGAAAGGCATGTATATATATTTTTTCTTTTACTAGCAAGGCTACGTTGTGTGGTGTTCAGACTTAATAGGGAGCTGTAAAGTGCTTTGAGCCTCTGAGATAAAAAGCGCTGTAAATCATGAATGAGGTATTAATAATATCCAATGTAGCTAATGATAACTTTAACAGCCAGGCAGCTGTTGGGCTATAACTGTTATCTATCTTATTAATGCGAAAAAATTGTTTTCTACCACGCGTGTGTGGTTCCTCTTGCTGCCTAGCCTGAACGGCGTCTCTAAAATGAGAATTCGTAGCACCTCTCTGAGCTGATGGGGGACAGCTGCTAAGTGTTGCTTGCCACCTACCAGAGTAGGGATACAACCATTCCTGTGCCCCTCTGCGCTCAAGTTGTTGAGGCTTAAACTTGCAAAGCGTTGCTTTAGCAATGATTTAATTATTACATTAACAAGGTGTAAACTACTCTAAACAGCACCAAATCACTGTCAGTTCTGATGCAGTCAGCTCTGGCTCTAGTCAGAGGTTGCACGTGTCTCTTGCAGGCTTGTTTTGGGGTGCGCGGCGTTGCCTGGTTCCCCCCAGGACGGCGCGGTGAGAATACGGCCGCCGTCTCCGCAGACCCGCCAGCGCGAAGCGCTCTTGGCTTCTGTGCTGACCAGCCACACCTGCTAAAGCACCTCTGTTCTTGTAACCGGGGCTTGGTAGCGGGACGAATGCTGCATACCATCCTACAGAGCAACGCTTCTGTTTGCTGCCTTGTTATTTTAGGAGTAATCAGCACAGAACTAATATACTTCCTCCGCTATAAATGTCGTGTGCCTCCCTGAGGGAGCTGCTAGCCGCGGGGGGCTGTTACAAAATGTGCTCTTCCCACAGCAGGCGTTCAGATAGAAATCTCATCTCCCCTTGAATCGGTGGCAAAGCTTGGACTGGCTTGTCCAAGCCTGGATTTTGTTGTATGTTTAGTTTCTGTACTGTTTTCTAGGGTAGAAGCTGTGTTTTCATTGCATATGTGTGGAGGGAGTCTGGCTATTCAGTGTAAGCTGTGGAGGTCGGTGCTTGTGGCTGCGAAGTCTTGGATCCCCACCCTATATTACATCAGCTAAAACGGGGGCTGTTGAAGGATCCCTAGCGGCGTGGTTTCCGGCAGCTCCCGTATATGCGTTGTCCCGGAGCCCTGCAGGCTCGCTCACCTGCTGCTTGGCCCGTGCAGCACCGTCCATCCAGGCAGTGCTGCCTCTGAAAGGATGCTGGAGCGCTGTCATCTGCGGGTGGCAAAGCGTCTGCTCAGCCTGCGGTCAAACCCTGCTCAGATGTTTTAGCGTTCATTTTCTGGGAACAAAGTGCAGTCACATTTTGCTAGCCTAACTGTTCAGAGGCCAATAACTTTTATTCTGTTCGTGTAAAAATTGCTATCAGAAATGCGTTCATGCTCACGACTTAGCCAATACTCTAATGAAATCTTGGCTCAATTAAAGTCTGTGGGACACTTGCCATCCTGACTTCATCAGATCATGATTTTCAGGTGTATGACTGCTATATTCTTACAAGAGAGCTGTTTGTGATCACTTCAGAGTGAAAAAAACTGCAGAATTGCAATATTTTCAAGTAGCAATATAAAATCCATTTCAAACTATTTATTTTATAACTTAGCTTTATGCACTTTTAAGACTTACACATTATTTCTAACACAGAATTTATTTTCTTTCTCGTTTTCTTTCCCTAAAGGCCAAACGTCTGCCCAGAGTCTGAGCTGGCATTGGTGGGACACCAGCAGCCATGTGTTCAAGCCTTCAGTCGTACTGTCAAGATGTGGAAGCAAGGTTGCACAGGGCGGAGGTGGTGTGTGAGCTATGAGAGAAGGTAATATATTATCTATAGTTACAAATGAATTCTGTTACTGAAATTTGATACAAGTTCTTTGTACCTTTTTTAATGGAAGTCTTGAACTCTGTTTCACCCTCAGAATTTTTTTATATATATATAAAAAATCATTATTTATGGATATATCATGTCCTGCTGAGTTTTTTTGCCTTTTTTTAAGATTGTGTTTGGTTTTATTGAACAGAAGAAGAAAATGTGACTTTTTGAGTGTATTATGAACTTCTTGTGATCTAAAACTCAGCAAAGTCAACAATTTTTTTTTATTGTCAGAAAATGATCCTGTTCCTGTTTCAGGTGAAGTACAGCTGCCCAAGTCATCTGCTTTGAAAAATGGAACTTCTTTCTGTTTGTCCTATGTTTAGAGTTGTTGGAAGATCAGGCTCCCAAAAAACTAGAAGAAAATTTATCATGAAATGGGATGCCATTATCTCTGACTAGTCTGAATACAGTCACCAGAATGTATGTGGACATGCCCTGTATTAGAGCTATTGGAAGTCACCATGAGGCATTTCATTTATTTGCTTTGTTTATAATAGGAGCTACTGACAGGGTCTGAAAAAATGTAGACATGATGTATGAGTACTGTTTGTTACTGATGAGATGTGAATAAGCTGAACGGAAGTTGTGACTGTTCTCTTAAACTATTTCTCCTCAAAGGTCTGGGTACTACACAGTTTACAAGCAGGTGTACAGAATGGAGCATCAGACGGTCTATAAATGCTGCCCTGGATGGGTCCAGCAAGGCAAAGAACCTGGCTGTTTGCACTGTAAGTTGATGGCAAAACTGTGATAGCACAAGGACAGAACATATGATATTCTTAGGCCTTACTTTCTAACTGAATTTTACTTTTAGAAGGATGGATTTTGCATCTTGTTATTCGTAAATGGCATTTCCCCGTTGTAAAGAATGGTACTCTATTTATGGAGAGAGAAAGGATTTTCTAAAAATACAAAAGCTGTTAAATGCAGAAGTACAGAGTATCTCTAATTCTAAGCTAAACGGTAGAAATTCTGGTTTTGATAAGAGTTGTTGCAGCATTCTCAGGCCAGTCTTACTTTGACAGGCTAACCTAATTTAGTGCTGTTATCCAAATTATGGAGGGTAAGGGTGCTATAAGGCGCTCTTCTTGGACCTAGCACTCATTGTGGAGTCTGACTGGTTTTGGCTTTTTCACTGTTGCTGCTATATTTGAAGTAATTGTCTTGTTTCTACCCTAAGGTTATTCATCTGAGGAAAACCTGTTTCTATTAGTAGCTTTTAATCATGATTGGATGTTTTCCTAAAAAATAGAATTTAATTTAAATGATAAGGAAGCACTTAGCCACTGCTAACAGGACACGAAAGTGCATGATAACAATCTATTCCCTGTTCAGTTTTGCTGCTGTTTTGTCAGTAATTGTATCTTCTGTGTGAAAGTTAGCATCTGTTCCTATGTGTTTTTTTTTAATCTTTGGACCAACTTAAGGGCTGTATTCAGAGAGCTTGCTTTTATGATTGTCTTTTTGTGTTTAATAAACAGCAAAAGAAACAAGCCTGAGAGGTACTCCTGTTCGTTTCAGCCTGAAGCTACGTATCTAGTGTGCATCTCTCTTCTTGTAAGAAGCCTGATATGTTTACAATCTGTACTTTAATATCTGACTTACAGGAATTTAGAATATTTGAACACCAGTGGCAATATAAAATTATTTTTTTTCCCCGAAAGAGCAGTGCAGGCTTGCTTTCAATTCTTTAAGGCACCAAAGTGGTTAACCTATTCTTTTATATTTGGTACATTCAGTTGTTGCAAACTTTGCTCAAGTATGTGGAATTTACCTTATTGTAAGTAAATGTCCTGCATTGGAGGATAAGGAGAGAAGTATTATAATTTCCTTGGACATACATAACCTCTTTTACTGAACCAGTGTTTTCTAAACAGCTCTGCATTATTCTTCAGTAATTTCTTCTGTCATTCTGGATTCAGGTAGTATCTTTAGTCCAATCAAACTGACTCTTCTGCCTCTGAAGTATCTTGAAGTTAAAGTGCATCATCCAAGTCTGTAATTAAATTATTCTTACTAAAGTTTAATTTCAGACCAAGATAACCATATCAATATAGTTATACCCCTGATAACAAGTTCTGTTGCAGTCCAGCTGGTTTAATAAAATCAAAAGCTTGTGTGTGTTTTTTTTTTTTTTTTTTTTAATGATTGACTTGGAAGGTCCTGTTACAGCGGAACTGTGACATGAAGAGGCAGTTCTGGAGAGTCAGAAAAACCCCAAACCTGTTTCATTTTGTTTGTGTATACTAGCGCTGTGCACTGTTGGCACTTGCTTCAATGGAGGAAAATGCTCGGAAGGAGGGTCTCAGATGTGTCAGTGTCCTGCAGGATTTCAGGGTCCTCGCTGCCAGTATGGTGAGTCAAATGAAAATTGTTTCAAAGGCATCTGCTGGGAACTACATTGCTTTCACATTTGTGTTCAGGTAAAATGCATATTTAACAATTTATTAAAATACTAATAATTAAATATCATTGACTTCAAATGGAAATTACATCTGCTGCACTTTAACTGGTTGTGTGGCAATTCTCTTGTGTTTTTCCATATTTTGCTTCTGTTTTTATATTCATTTTTAACAAAGCAACGTGAAAAATCAGACTGGTTGATAGAGGTTGAGTTTCTGTAAAGAACAGTGCCATTGAATCTCCCTGTTGGTATCAAATGGAATGTCTTTCTGCTGCTTGCTTCTGAACTTGCACATTCTTGCAAGTAGCCTGGCACTCTTGCTAAATTTCTCAGCATTGCTTTTAACCTTGCAAAGGTAAACTCACAAAAGTCAAAAGAAACTGGGAGTATGTAAGGAATGTAGCAAGTGAACCAAACGTATTAATGGCTTTTGCGGTACACCTGAAAGTAGGAAGGCCAGATTATATTGTATGTGACTTAGCGTCACGCACTGTCAATGGGAGTCTTTGCTGGTTCACAGTCTGGTAACCCTGCAATGGTTTTCCATGTAGTTTGTGACCTAATAATGTCACATACTGTGTAAACCTCAAATTATGGCATTTTATCCATATGGCTTTTTAAAGGAAAAAATCGGCACTTTAGGGTGGGCTGTGACTGGGACAAGGGATTTCTCTTTATTAGACAAACAATAACTTCCGCTTCAAAAGAAGCATGCTGCGTTTTGTTCAAAGGAATGCAGTTTTTACTTAATTCTTGCATGTTCCCATCCTTTACCTGGTTTGTATCTCATAAAATCATGAAGTATAAATGGGAAGGAGAGTATAATGAGAAGGAATGTAATGATTTTGTTTACAACAGTCCACTTGAGAGCTGAAAAGCTGAGCTATGTGCTTGATACACGGATTGCACCGTTTGAGTTCCATAACCTCTGTCATACTCTGGGCTCCACCAAGGCTTGTATGATGGATTGAGTCTCGCGTGGGCTTACTGCACTAATGCAATGTTCTGTCCATGTGAGTAGCCTCCTCTCTAAGTGAAGGTAATAAAGCAGTTGGAGTTGCAGCAGGCAAATTAAACATTAAGTGGGAAATGCAAAAAATCATCAAATGTGACAATAGATTAGTTTTCCTCGGAGCCTGATCGTAGATGACACTTTTCATTTGTAAAGTAAAAAACAAGCATTTAAATAAAATGCGAAGCACTTTACAATGAAACTTCCGCTGGCATCAGACTAAAGTGTGGCAAAGTCTATCTTCAGACAATGTTAGTTCAGATAAGCAGCCTTACAGTGATGATGCTGCAACTGTGTGTTTCTATACTGCAAACAGAAACAACAAATGTATGCATGTTGCATTGGTTTCTGCCAGGTTATACCGATGAAGATTGCTTTGTTATTGGCTTTACAGTAATGCTGCTACTTCAAGGCAAGCAGGCTTGCTCAGGACCTCTAAGGAGCCCATATAATAAGTAACAAGTCTTATCAAAATCTAGACTGTTTTCACTAGTCTTCTGAGTTGATCTTCTGCATGTTAGAAAAACCTGAATCAGAATTCAGAACTCCAGCCCCAAAAGCACTGGTTGTCTGGAAATATCTACAGCGCTAAGACATTCCCAACAGGCAGATTATGTGGATGCAGCATATGGAGAGTGGAGGTCAGATTTTAAAACTGGGGTGAGATTGTGCTGTCTGTATTTCACAGGAAGGTAACTGGAACGGCTGTAAAAACAACGCGAGGTATTCTGCAGCTTTTGCTCTTTGCAACTGGGTGAAACTTTATCTTGGTGGTTTGTCTGCTTTCTATTGATTCCTAAGGGTTTGAATGGAATCCCAGGAGTCATCATTTCTAGGGTTATACAGTAGTGGCTATCGCAGTCTGGCAGGAGTGAGTTTATAAATTAAGTTCTGAAGGAAAAACCTTCTTTCAGAAAGAACCTTATGGATTCAGCTGCCTGACAGAAGCAAGGCAATTTAGAGCGTAAGTCCTCTTAACCATTGCAGGAGCCTCCAGTCGGGTGCTTGTGAGGTTTGTATTATATTTGTTGCAAAGAAAAGAAGCCTTAGCTTCTGTTTTTCTGGCTGATGTTGGAACATTGCCCCTCTAAGTAATTTGAATTTAATGTGAACGTATTAATGGTAACATAGTATGTCTTTTTTTAATAGTAATCTAAATCCAGCCTGTACCCTCCTCCCTACTTGCATGTGCAACCTTAATCTAAAATAAACTGTTTTATTTCCTACTGTTGTCCCAAAAGAAAAGCAGATCTCTATCATCCCATTTTGTTTTGAGGATTCAGTGAAACAGATGAGTACCGGCCCGATCACTCTTCGTGGTTTTAGAACCTAGGGGCTAGAAAGTGTTAATGGAAGGGACTGTATTGCGATAGTGGAGCTGTCAAAGGGCCGGTCTTTGGTACAGAGACGTAATTCCTTGTTCCTTGGACCACTGGATTGTATCCCCAGATCCTCCCTCACGGGGGTATTCGTGTGGCCCCCTCAGGGGCTTCATGGGGGGAGGGAGCCTCTAACCTGGGTCTGAGGCTGGCAGAAAGCTGCTCACTGGCCGTACTGAGATGGTGCGTCCTTGGTCGTAATCTTGCTATCTGTCACTCGGGATGTTGTGGCCTCCTGTCTGTCTCCTGGCAGAGGAGGAACCGTTGCCATTTCATAGCAGTACTCACTCATTTGAGCGAAGCTGTTGCACATGCCTGTATTTTGTACACGTCTGTATCTTGTTGCCCCCTCCAATCTCGTTGCTCGTCCTTCTGCTGTTTAGTGTTGACAGCTAGTTATAAAGGTTCATACGGGCCGGCTCCAGTGATTCTCCTGCTTTCAACTATGATCTATAGGAGAAAGACAAGAAATTATTGCAAAAGGGAAATGGGTTACAATTAGTTACTCTACGAAATAAATAGGAATATGTTTCTCTAGAAACTCCTAATCTGGGTTTTCTTGTTTGTTGTTGCTTTTACATATGCTATTAAGTTAGTTAATCAGTAGCTCAGCTTCCTGGAAAATCAAGCTGTTATATATGCATTGCATCAGTCTGTCCCGCGGAAAGTTTGTAACAGATTGTTGATAATGACTTATGATAGAGTTGATTATTCGGAATTGGCATGATCATATCAAATGACTTTTTCAAGATATATTATGTTGTGTTTTAGCAACCTGTAACATGAGGTTATTTCTGATTAGATGCTGAATGGGTTATGATTCCTGTAACAAAAGTCATGAAATTCTGACTAGAAATGCATTAACTGCATCTCTTGTATACTTGACTCTGTAGTTTTATTATTTTACCCACACAAAGAGCAATAAAACTTAAAAGAAAGATTTATGAGTGAAATGGCCAAGCTCTTCATACAGCCATTGCAAGGATTCAGTAACAGATTGAGCTGTCTCTTTCCTTGTCTGCTGCAATTTGTCTTGTAATAATAGACTCGTATCAATTACAATATAAACTTGCAAGCTGCATTTCTTTCTATTTTGTAACTTGTTTGGAAGTTGTTTCCCATTTCTCCTGAGCCTAGTGGAAGAGGGGGAAGACTTGTATCTCAAAAAAGAGAAACAGCAAACCCCGGTGCCAAGAATACAATCTGCTGCAGCGCTAGTTTCATTGTTATTTGCTAGTTGTCCTAGTAATCTTGTTCAAGGCCTGCTAGCCACCTGAGCTGGACACAGAAGTAAATTAATTTCATTTAGCTTGTTTAATCCAGTCCTGAGACTCATAATTGGACATGCAGCTAGTGAAAACATTCCAAACTCTACAAACAGAGGTAATTTCATTTACTCCTTTTGTACATAAAATTGCCCAATGCAAAAAATGAGCTCTTGAGCATTTTGTCTTTGAGCCTCAAGTTATTGCTGGCTTTGCAAAATGCTTCCAGCTTTCCAGGTTTTAATACTTAAACTGAAAGCAAGAAGGAGAAATGAAAAGCTTTGTAATTTTGACTAGAATAAAATCCCAGCTTTATGAAGGTTCTGCAATAGGCTGCCATAATTGGGGAAGATAGGGAATAAAAATAGAGCATCCCTGAAAAGAGAGGTGTATTCAGGTGTTTAAAAGTGGGCAAGGAATGACTGAAGTAGACTTTTTCAGGGAACAACATTTGTTATCTTGGCTTAATCCTTTGCAGAAAACTGAACACAAATTTAAGATAGAATCTGTAAAACACTAGAATATTGTAAGTGTCAATATATTGAAATTTCACACTAATGTTTGTTGTAATGCAGGTGAAATCTTACATGCTCTTACACAGCAAAGTATTCTTTGCATTTTGAGAGACAGTGTAGTCTGCTGAATACAGCTCTGCCCTGATATTTGAGGTAAGAGCTTTCTTTCACCTGCCGCTAACCTTGGGTATCAGTTCAATAACTTATGGCAAATAATACCACTGTGCCTCAATTCCTTTGTATATGAAATTTTTATAATGGTAGTTCGTTCCTTTGTAAAGTGCTCTGAGACCGAAGTAATTAAGCAGGAGATAAAAGCATTGGAATGTGTGTGTAAAGGCAAAATGCCTGCTGCATGGGTAGCTAAAATGAAATGCTTATGAGATAGATATTCGTCAGTTCATTGACTAGCTGTCAATCTCGTCCATGACTCTGGTCACACGCTATTAAGATATTGAACTATAAAGATCTTAGTAAATGAAAATGTCAGCACATCTTAGTCCAGGTGGATCCAGGAGTTCACACTGTAAAACTACTTTTTTTTTCTTCTCTAAAGCATATTTGATTGAAATGGCAAGGAGTCTGGATCTTCTTGCAACCATAAATACTCTCTTTCTCTCCAGCAAACTGAAAGATGTACTTTCCTTCCCTTTTCTCTAGTAAATATTTCTTCCTGCAAAGAGTTATTTGATAAAACTTGCAATGAATGCTCTGTTTGTGTCATTCTGGTCTCTCAGAGAAATGCGTCTTTTGGTCGGTCTTGAGACTGAAGATCTGGACAAGCCTTACGAGCACAGTATATCCACAAAATGGTGCTACAAATTTTCATTCTTTGTAGGTTCCTTAAAATAGCAAATGACAAGTCTAAAAATCCCATGACTCTGCTGCCAATAGAGATGGTTTTGTATTCTATGGATTTTTGTTTCCTGGTGGAACTAGATAATGCTTGTGTATTTGAGGGTAGGTTAGTTCTTCACATGTGCATATGCAGTGCTGTTGATCACAAGGCTCTTGCTGTTGCTGGGGGTTCTCATATTTTGTTTTCATATTCTGGCTGGAATTTCTGTGCAGTTTTAGCAAAGATGAAATTTCAAATGTGGAAGTGTGTTGACAGTGGAGAATACACAGCAATTCCTAATTAGTCCATAGAGAGCATGGAAGGGGATGATACAAAACTAATTTATGTTCAGACTGCTCTAGTTCAGTATGCATAATATCTAAGACTTTCCATTTCTTCTGTCCTAAAATAATCTCTCATTCCAAATTACCAAACATTACTAGGTAAATGCTAGAACTTTCTTATTCTCCCCCCCCCCCGCCCCGGCTATCTCTTTGACTATCTTGTCTTCAAGGCATGTCCTCCATGACAAATTCTGCTCCTGTGGGTGATAAAACCTTCCAATATAACATGTGGAGCTGCCTGCTAAAATCTGAGACACAATCCTGGATTGCTGTGGGCCTGTTCTTTTCAGTAATGTAACACTGAAAACAAATATTTAAACACTGTTCCCGAACTAGTTTTTCTCTTTGCCTTCTCTTCTAAGAAGGTGCTAGGCTGAGTTCTTAGTCCCTAACAGGATGATCTGTTGCTTAATGTTTCCTTTGACTATATTCTAATAAGCTGGTAGAAGGGGTTCAGTAATTAATAGTTGTTCATTTCAATTACATCATGCTAATGACATCCTGATTAGGGTATCTCAGTGACACTTGCTATTCGAGCTGACTTCTCAGAATACACAAGAGCAGAAATATAATCCCAGCTGCCCAAGTAAATGCATCATAATACAGGGACTGGAGGCTCAAGATGCTCTTTAAATATATATATATATATATATATATATATATATATATTATTTATATATATATATATATATAAAGTGCTTGAATGGTCAGAAGTTCTGTAAGCAGTTGTACAGTTCCCTGTTCTTGATGTTTTGCTTCTGTCTCCTTTTCTGCTGCCCATAGGAGGTACAGAAGGAAGCAGCAGTAGTCTGTCTCCAGGTGTGTCCAAAGGAAAAAGCTCTCCCTACACCAGACGAAACTCTGTGGATGAGCTAACAGTATATCAATCACCAAGGCTATGTCTGCAATAGGTCTGTGGTGCAATAGGAGCAGATCACTAGGCTGAAGTAGCAAGTGCTTAGGACCTTGCATCTACATTATATGGGTTTTAGGTGCTTTACTTCAGACCATATCTAGTATGGTCCCTTAGATCAAATATTCCTGCTGAGTGTGTGGTTTGAAGCTGTCCCATTAACACTTTCTTCCCTGGCCCTCAAGTGTGTGTGTGAGGTGTGGGGGCTTGTTTGTTTTGTCCTGAAAATGGACATGTGTTGTCTGACCAGACATCATGAAACCTGAGGCTGGAGCTAGAGAAATATAGCTGACGGGTAGGAGCACTGCCTTCTTCAAGAAAGGAGCAAGGAAGGGGGTATTCGCCTGCTCTCTACGCCGCTAGAAGGTAGAAAGGGGAGGTGTGAAGGAAAGAAGCGTGATTAAAAATGTGAGTGGTTGCTGCAGCTTGGGAGACTGAGATATGATAATGGCAAGCAAGGCATAAATGGCTCTTTAGGCCTCCCAGGATGGAAAGGTACCCATCCTCTTGCAAAAGAAACCTGTAATCCTCTTCACCTCCCAGTGGGGCAAGGTCTTCTGTCCTTCCTCTGCTCCTTTTCAGCTCTTGGAAAAATGATTCCTCTGCCCTGTACCTTTTCCCTTGGCTACTGTACTCCTCTGCTCTCTTGCATCTTAGGAACTGCTGACTGACAGCAAATATGCAGGCGTAGGTGTCTTCCCTCCTTTACATGGCACTAAAGGAGCATCGGTGTTATATGAGCTCTTGGCGAGCAACTGGAGAGCATCCTGTTGCCTTGGTATATGCTGAAGCACTTCAAAGTTGTGCACCCCTTGTGCCTGCATTAGGGACTAGAGTGCATTAGGTGCACAGGGAGCACATTAAGCGCGTGCCTGGGGTGGACCTTCTGGTTTGGATTCATCCAAAAAGAATCTTGCTTGTGTTCAGCAAAGCTGCTCTGATCTGAACCAACACCTGGTATATGGGCACAATCAAGGATTCATCTTGGTGGTGTTTTGCTGCTGTGAACTAAAACGCTACTGTAGACTAACAGTGTTACAGTTCAGGTGCAAGCTGTAGGGAACGATGTAAATGGTATAAGGTGGCTCAGTCTGGTTAGAGATGATTTCAGTGCTGATCTTAAAATATTCACCACTTTGTTTTCTCTTTGTGCAAACAATTCAGCTCTTAAAATAGCTACCCAGAGACACATAAAGAATGGTGGCAGAAGTATTCAAATTTGGCACCACAGCTGGATTCATTGGAAACTCATGAATTCCAGATTTTCTGTAGGAGATTTCCTCTTGTTGTTCAGTGGGTAAATGCTGACACATAAACAGATTTTAACACTGAGTGATTATAGTTAACTTAATTATGTGTTTTCCTGATATACATGTGTTTGGGATTAGAGGTAGTTGTCAGCCATGCAGTGGGTATTCAGAGCTTAATTTACTCCTAGTTTGGCTCATATTTGCTCCATACAGAAAGAATATTTTTTTTAGTTAAAAAGCTGTGATAACTGGGGTAACGAGCATCTTTTTTTTTTTTTAGCACTTGTCAAAGTAATAGCAGTGCGTTGTGCTGGAGTATCCAGAAAAACTCCAAGTGGTGAAATTTGAAAGTACAAGTCTTGCTTTTAAAAGCAAACACAGCTAACAATGTGTGTTGACATGTTCCATCTCATCAGAAGTTAAGCGCAGGCCCTGGCACTTCCTATTCATCAGACCTGAACAACACTGGAGAGACAGACAGCTTGAGGCAGCTTCAAAAGATGGCACTTTGCTGTGCTTGTAAGGGGGGTTGTTGGTGGCCAGTCACAATGTCTGGTGGAGTGTTATGGAAACCATTGACATCTCAGATGGTTCTGTGGAAAGCAAATCATTTTAATTCAATGAAATTCCTGGAAGCCTTAAGTCTTAAATGACTTTGCATTTGTCATATGACAAATGCAGAAGCCATTGACTCAGATGAAGTGATTTGAGAATTCCAGACGTTATTTCTTTTTGCTACAATTCTTTCCAGCATTGAAGATCTTACAGTTTCCTTAAAGCTATTCTGAAGGCTGCTTCAACTGATTTTTTTTTTTTTGTTAGTGTTGAGAGTTTTCTACTGCCCAACATATATTTGAAAATTCCCCTTTGACTTCTGTAAAATCAGAAGAGACCTGAAATTAGTTTTGGATTTAAAGTCCTACTTAGTTGGGTGGAAAATGTTGCCCTAGTTAAAACTGCATGTGACTTTGTAGGAATAGCAAGTTGTACACTCAACTCATACAGAATGTATATATCCAGGGGACATGCAAGGCCTCCAAAAAGGAGAGCTGGAAATCTTCTCAGCCTGAAATAAGGATTTTCAAACTTCCTCTCTCGTTAACTAAAAAGCAGTATCTTCATGTAAAGATACTGCTGTTATGCTGTGTTAGTCCTCTCAGCCTGCATGTCTTTGCTTTCCTTGATATTCTCTGTAACACACTGCTATCAGGTGAGCTCTTACTAAAGGCAGCCTTTGTCCTTCACGGTGTAATCCTCGCTGTCTTCAGCCTCTGTCAGCTTGGAGTTGTCAGGGCTAAACTGGTGTCCTGCTGTCACCACTGTGCTTGTTCTAATGCTTCTTGCACAGTCTGCTTCTTGGTGACCTTGGAAACTGCTGTCACCACCTTGTTTCTGCCTGAAGCGGGGGCTATGAAGTCTCTCGCAAGATCTATAAATTCAGTTTTGGCCCTTTCAGAACCAATACAGAAGGCTGGTAGTGCTAAAGCTTGTTTGATGGCGTAGAAGTCCAGAGAGGACTTTCTATAATCAAGGCAAATAAGACAACACTTAGGGCAAGCAGTATAGAGGAAGGTATGGATGAAGAAAGTATGCGGCCCTTTCACTGGGGCAGGGGAGGAGGGGGAAATCGGCTTTTGCATCCAAGAAAGATGTCTTGCAGTTTGGAAGAGACCTTGCTAGGGAAGGAATCAACAGAACTAGTGGGACAGGGACATTCAACTGGGTCAAAGTGGCTCCAGTTTGTTGCAGTCAGCTGCAAGTGAGCCTTAGTAGCCTGTGACTTTCAGTAGTAACAAATTTGTGATTTCAGTTCTGTTCTTGCAAGTGTACTAAAAGCAAAAACTAGCTTAATTCATAACTTGCTGACAGCCTGAATATAGGGAACAAGAGCTAAGTGAAATAGATATTAAACGGGTATTTCCATGTGAGTTCCAGAGGAACACAAAGCAAAGCTTGCTTTAGACTTTCATATGAACTTGATATTTAACTTGGTCATTTTTTACTAACCAGAAAGTAGCACTAGATACGTACTGTTAAGTAAATACTACTAGTATTTACTTAAGCAAGTACTTTAGCATGCCTTTTTGTTTCTTAAATTTTAGCTGGTTTGGAAATGGTAAATGACTCTATTTTTGTTTGGCTTTTTTAACGGCAAAATTTTAATTCATTTTTTGAGGCAAATTTGGATAGGAACTGAGTTTGTAAAGCACTTAAAATTGCCTAAAGCATTTGGTTTATATAATTTGGCTAATCAAATTTTGCGTGAGAAAGTATGCCAACAGATATTTGGTGCTTAAAACTTGTATATTAACCAGAACAGTGTTACTTATAGTTTGTGAACTGAATTGATTGTTTTCCTTACTATGTCCTACACTATTTAGAAACAATCAATTTCACCCTGTCTTATTTGTAGGAAAAAAGAAAAAAACTCTGGTGTCTTGCTCTCAGTCCTTAATTAGTTTATCAACTTTAATGAAATTTTAGGCATGGCAAGGTCTTCTGACTCAACCTTTTAGCAGATTCTGGTCTCAGTGGATAGTCAGACTTCCAACACTTCAGTGGTGTAATTGCTTTGAAAATTTGAGAACCAAATATGCACTGTTTGAATTTTGTTTTCTGATTTATCATTGTAAGCCTTGTTGCAGCTTAGCATAATTTCACATTGGACTTTTTCAGTGTTTAAAAAGGGGGGGAAGCTATTTCAAGTATTAAAAAAAAAAAATTTTAAAAATCTGTTTCTAAAATATAATGTTAACCTCTATATCTACTAACATAGTCGTCTTCAGTCACTGAATGCTTTCTGCTTTTGGTCTCATGATAATTACACCTTTCTCTAACCTGTTTCTACACTCCACACTCAGGTGGCAACTGATAGGTGTTTCGATACTTAATACAGATTGTGATTGAATATTATATACATATAGGTATATAGTCACAAATTAATACAGGGGTAATATTTGACTTAAATACAAAATGTCACAGAACTCAAGCTGGTTAGAATCCCAGGAAGGATGAGGCTTTTTTAATTTGTAAGTTTAATTTTGATAGAAATTGTCAGACTTGGAAAGATATTCTTCTGTCTGTATATTTGCAAGAGATAAAGGTGGTGGTGCACACAGTGCCCCTGAAGATCCAAATAATCTCTCAAGAACAGATATGGTTAAGATGAGATGTTGTCTGTTCTGATGGTGGATAACAGTGGATTCAGATATTAATTCCACTTGCAAGAAAGATCGTACAAAAGATTCTGAGAATTAAAGCATGGTTTCTTCCAACCTTTCCATTCCTCCTTTTCTATGCTGCTCCCTGCGTTCTTCACATGCTTCTAGTCTTCTGCATAGTCTACAGGAATATCTTTCTGTATTGAGCAGTCTACAGATTAAAAAAAAACCCCTTTGTAGCAGCCACTAAAAAGCTAGGAGGGGTAAAAGCTTTATCATTTTACAATTTCTATTTTAAAATACTGATTGCAAAATCATGACTTGCTTCCACCTAGATATGACAGGATATAATAATCAGCCCATCTTGCTGAAATGCTCTTGAGTGCCTGGGCTTTCGCAGCCATTAGTACAGAGCGACAGGTAGACAGACGGGAGTAGTGAAACGGCAAACAAATATGTCAAAAGTAAATGAACCTAAGAATAACCACTTGAGAGCAAATTCACCCTTACTGTCTTTGATACAAAAGACTGTTTATTTTGTGCTTGCTGTGAAAAGTAAAAGTAAAAAGAGTAATGGCAGCAAATTAGCTTTCTAGCTGCTAGCGCTTATTTGATATTGGTTCAGGAGATGCGGTAGCAAACCGTGGAAAAGATGAACATTGTGCAGAGATGCTTGCTGTTATCTTCCCCCCAGCAAAGGGTGAGTGAGCAGACCTGACGTCTCTAGAAACACCTGGATCCTGTTTCATGACTCCTGCTGGTCGCTGCCTGACCTCGGGCAGTTATCGGGGTGTCCAGCCTGCCTGCTGCGGTGGAGCACAGAGGTGGCTGAGCTGGGTCGCGATCAATGAGGCCAGGTGCTGCAGGTGAGTTTAAATAGCCCGTGGTGCTATGGCTAGACACTTGGCAATACCCACAGCCGGTTCATGCATTTGTAATGTAGCTATCCCTAGCATTAATAAGCATGTAGATAACTTAGGGTTTTAACTGTGGTTTGGTAGAATATCCAACAAACAGCAGTTTTAAACTTTATCGATGTAATCTGGCAGGTTTGCTCTGGCATTAACGCAGAGTGCATTTTGAGCTGATTGCTGTGCATCCCGTTCTGCTCCCGACTGCTGTCTCTCCCCTTCCTCGGACCCTCTCGCCCCCCGCGTCGGGGGTCAGGCGGTCCGGGCTGCGGGGGCTGTGTCGCCACTCGCCGGGCTCCCCGAGGTTCCAGAGAGCTACGGATAATGAGACAGCGCTTCGCAAACAAAAGGTTCGGTCGGCTGTTTCGCTCTTACCTCAAGAGCGTTATTCTAGCCTGTTGGTGCTGAGTGCTTGTGCTCCCCGAAATCTTCGAGGCATTTTCATCGCAATTTATTTTTCTTTATCAAAATGATGAAATGGCGCATCCTTGAACCGCACTTAGAAGATTATGAGAATGTCAAATTTAGGTAGCTGATTGAAGTGTTAATGACGTGAACATGTAGATGTGAATGGTTTTTGACTGCAAGAAAAGGTTTATCTCTGTGCGTGTGTGTGCGTAATTATTCAGTCAAGTTTGTAACTGTGCAAGTCTGATTTAAAAGACTAGGACACTGGGCCCTAAAAAATGATATTGGGGTCAAGGGAAGCACAGTGACTGTCTGCCAGACCCTGCCTGCTGTTGGTGTTCTCTTAAAATTGGATTTTTTTTCTCTTCCTCCTGGAGGTTGTTTCAAGGCTTAAGAGAGTAGATCTGATGTTGGTCCTGTCAAACCTCCTTTCCTCAGGAGATTCCTTCCATCCTGTGCCTTGTATCTACTTGGGTGTCCTCCCAGGCTTTTAAGGAAATGTTCGTTCTTAGCCATCGTCCATCGAGAAATTTGTTTTCTCAGGTTTAATGACTGCAGTAGAATTTCTCTATATAAATACTATTTTACAGTCACTAACAGCATTCTTCAGTGCTGATGTTTATTTCGTCTAAAAGGGGCAAAAGAGTTAATTACATTGTCTAGAAGCGGAGACAGAATCTTGCCAGCAACCACTAGGCATTACTGCTCACTTCGATATAACTGAACCCACAGTAGTGGCAGCTGGATTTAATTATAAGTTTGCAACCCTGTGGTTTCAGCAGCAGCTGCTGAAGAATGGATAATGCAAGTAGCCTTCGAAGCCATTCACATTAGAGATAAAACCTTGTCATTCACGGAGACAGCTGAGTGAACAAGTATTAAAATGAACAAAGATTTCCCCAGGGAGGCTGGAGGATGAGGTTTGTTTCTTGTCTGTTTGGCTCTTACTCAGATATGTCAGGCATGCAGTATTTTATTCTTTCCACCCAAAATATGAGACTATTTGAGCATTCACAAATAAAAATTCTAAAGAATCTAATCTCAGAACATATTAAGCAGTAATTTTTGTGCAAGTGATTTTGTATAGAATTAAGGGACTGCCATAACGCTGGGAAATCATGGCTAGGCATTGGTTGTGTAGCCAGCACGTGGGCAAATGGGTTAGGAAGGAAATGATGCTTACTGGCTTTGTTGTGTTTCTGTAGCAGTCTAGGAAGTAAAGACTATCCCGATCTGAAACATGAGGAGAGGAAAGAAAGGCTAAGCATTTGGTAAAGTTTCCCTTTACTTTTGTATTTTAGTCAATGACATGTCAGTAATAGACTACTACAGCCAACATGTTGTGGAATAGTGTGTGGCTATTAAATATTCTCATTTTTGATTGATAATATTTTCCAGTTTTCTTAGAGTGGAAATTTTCAAATTCTAAAATGAATGTGAATTTTTAAAACTTCAAGAACTAAGACATTCCAGTTTCCATAGGCAGTTTCATATATTTTCCAGTCCAGATTGGAGGAAAAAAGCAAGCTTCTAAATGGCATGGAAATTCTGAGTTTGGTAAGATCTTATGCTTTTTTTCAGATTTGGTTGTATTTGTACCATTTGGTGCATCATGCCTTTTATATCTGAAAAGCTGCTTTGCTACTAGGTTTTTTCTTCCAAGAAGGCAAGTGTGCCTTTTCTATTTCATTAGAGCAGCTGAGCACCAAGGTGTCTCCAGCAGACTTTAAAAAGCAAAGCTGTACAATTTTGTGTACCTGCATGGACCCTGTGGTGTCCCTTGTAGCATAAGGACTTGCACTAGTATCTGGTTGGGAAATTCTGTCTCTATTGCTACTGTGCAGTGGTAAGTTGTTATCTTTATAACTGCCAGTGGTTTCAGTAGCATTTCAATGATCATATGAGCATGTAACTTATAAAACACTTTGGTAATCTCTGAACCTTGTAGTATAAATATAAGGCTAGTGTTACTTGCAGGTAAGGATCAGTCGCTAGACCTGATCTCCTGGAAATTAACTGTAGAAGAAAAAATGTGCCAGAGATTTTGTTTATATAAATGCTAACACATTAATTGGTGGAAATATATTTAACCATTCATGCTTAAATTTCTCCTGTCTAGAAAGGCTCTCTGGCTTCTTTAAAGTGATCATAACTGTACAGTATAAAATTGAACAACTACAGTCTTGAGATAACTATGGAGCAGGTTTCCAACTCTATTCAATTTAGCCATTCTCTGCTGCCACTTTTATTTTCCAATGTTATTGGTCACAGTAGCTTCCTAAAATAGCTTCCCATGCTCTTTTAAATTATGAAATCAGTAACGGCTTGAAATGCTGAAAATCCTTTT
Source organism: Apteryx mantelli (assembly GCF_036417845.1). NCBI lineage: Eukaryota > Metazoa > Chordata > Aves > Apterygiformes > Apterygidae > Apteryx > Apteryx mantelli. Next base: position 5,531,298 of record NC_089986.1, read on the forward strand.
CTTTGTTTTCTTATTTCTCAAGTTTGAGATTCAGTGCTCTCTGAAAATAGACTCTGTTTAAGGTATTTCTTGTTGGGCACGTAAAACCTATGGTAGTCAGCTGAATTAAGTAGTCTTTTTCTTTCAAAAGCTGAGTCTCACGTGGCATTTCTTGTGCCTTTTTTTTTCCTGTAATAATAATGAAGCACTGAAATGCATTACTTGTATTAAAAAGTGCAATTTCTCTTGTTGGAGGCTTTTATTTGTCTAGGCAGATATGTCATCTGTGCTTTTTTTATATCTCCACAAAGGATGAGAAGGATGCAGATGAGGCGTTCTCCTGAGGTCTCACCCCCATACTCCTCTGATTCTACAAAATTCTTTAGTTTTGGCACCAGTCTTGACCTTCCTTCCCTCTACTCTTCCCTGTTCATTTTCTCCTGTCTTCATTGCTTACCAGGCCAGAAGCTATATGACCAAAACTTCAGATCCAGTTATCTGAAAATTGCTTTCTGCTTCTTCAGCTACTTTCTGATACTCTTCTAGGTGCAGCCAAAGCTGGAGAGACCAACTTTGGCTCATGGTCACCTGGAATAAAAGTGGCTACTCTTGTTTTTCAGAAGTTTGAGATATTCTGATAGTTCCTCGCAAGTGATGAACACTGAAGTAAAGGATAGTGCAGATACAATTTCCTTTTAAAGAGAATTTATTTCTGTCTCCTTTTTTGTAAACCTGATTGCCTTTGGTTCACCAAGAGTTATGGGCAATTGCTTTTCTCAATATTGGCCATACTGCAAGTGTAGCTCGTGTATTTGGGGTTGCTGACCTGAATCTGTTTTCTTTCACAGTGATCTCATACTATTTTAGAGCTCAGAAAAGCTGAGAGGGGGTTGAAAAGGCAATTCTGATCTGTTAGACTGTAGATATTTGTTTTGCAGCCTTTACATGTGAATACTAGAAATGCTGTTAATACATAACATAAAGGTTAACTTATGAAAAAATAGTCATTATGTTCTGGTGGAGACTTAAGGGTAGATCCCTTAACTGCCTCCTTCCTTTCCCCCTTCCCCCCACCTTAAATCTACCTGCATCCAAAACAGTGTGATTTCACTTTTACAGTCTGTTATTTGCAGAATGAATGCAAAACTGGGATCTAGAAGCCATGAAAAATACAACTTTTTCACTGAGAGGTGGTGGGGTGGGAAGCTATCAAACTCAGTATTATGTCAAGCCTCCTGAAATAACATTTTCTTCTGTCTCTTGTTTCGGATCTTTTTACCCTCCAGGGCACACTAGTGAAAACTTTTACCTGTGTAATGCTTATTCAGCTGAATAGACCTGTCAGCCCATTTGCATTACTGATATCTGTAAGGACTGTTTATGTGAGTGATGGTTTCCAAGCTTGTGTTTTAGGTGTATCACATCTGGATCTTTACACAGTAAAAGAAGTTGGAAGTCCAGTCCTCTTTTCCTGGTTTCTCTGCTTTGTGGCTAAATCCTACCTTGTGATGTGCCCTTGGGACTCTGGTTTAAAATAGGTTTCGGCCAGTTTTCAGGTGGTGCTATATGAATGTATTTGGGAACTGACTTTGGAATTATTTATGACCTTACCGTGGTAAAGCAATGATCCCCACATAATAATCTTATTTTAGTTTTATATCGAGTGGGAAGCAGAGGAAAGGAGAATGTGCTAACGAAGTAGATCAGATGTTCATCAGAGGGCAAAACTAATAACTGGAAGAGTGAGAAGTGAGTGTATTAACAAAGCTTGCTAAACTTTTGGCATGGAGAGCAAATTCACCTGTGGTGTGAATATACAATTATTCATTGATTGCAGTGGGGTTGTACTTTATATCCCTGGAGAACTTAGCCACAATTTGTTTCATGTTCCACCTCTGTTTTAGCCAAGTAAATCTGGAACAGAAGAAAACTGCGCAGCACATGGGGAAAATGAAGAAGAAACTGTAGGTGTAGCTCAAAGTGCTGCTCTCGTCATCATCTTTGTATTGCAGATAGTTTTGTGTGACAATCCATTTATCATGGCAGTTGTTCATTATCCTGCCAGCCCCTTGGCGTTATCACTTATTCTGACAAGTGCATAATAAAGCCTAGAGTTTTAGAGCTGATGAACTACTGTATATGTGAATAAATACTTTAGGATTTTTTCGGTTATGCAGCTAATTAAACTTCAATGAAAACATGTTCTTTTTGGTTTCATTGCAATTCTGCAAGAAAATGAGGTGGCAAATACAACCTGGATTTCACCAACAAATGAAATGCCATCAGTCCTATTGTGCAATGTGGACAGGTTTTTGGATATGAATGATAAAGCTAATCAGCAGTTTAGAAAAGTATGTGAAAGTTAATGCAACTCTTTGAAATTTCAGAGATGATTGTAGATACCTTTCTAGAACATTATTCAAAGCAAAATTCAGTCAGTACCTTCTAATTTTTCTCAATTTCTGCATATTTTGAAATAAGCACTTGTAATGTAAACACGCTAAGGGGGTAACTACTACAGTTACCTGTGTATGGGCTAGCTTGCACGTATAGGTGCCTGCATGTATAGGTGCCCGCATGAGATAACAGTCGTGATGCGTTGATTCATTGCACTGGGTCTCTCCCTTGGGATGGGAAATTTCTTTTCTAAGTCTCCTGTGCAGCTTTAAGAACCCCAACCATCTACAACTCTCCCTTATAAAATTATTCATGTTGTCTGATTAGCGTATGGTATTTATTATGTGCATGTCTTTGTTCTAACAGGCTAGCTGAGTACTTAACCTCCAGCCCTCTACAGAGTTTGGTTACTGCATCCCAGGAATAGTTCTCTCCAAATGCTGCTTACTCTTTACCTTTCATTTGCAAAATAAGGTAGTCTCTTGTCTAAACAAAAATGCTTGAATGCTTGAACCTCCAAAATACCTAGTCCACTCATTTTTGTGAAGTTTCATATGTACCTAAACATTAAGAAAAGCAAATTGTGTGGCACATAGTGGGGGAAAGCTCCCTGGAGAAGAGCTGTGCAAGGTTAAATCTATTCTGATAGAGCCTCAGCTAACTGGAAGCTCTTGAAACAAGGCTACTCTGTCAGTGCAAGCTTTCTGTATTAATTGATGTGCTGCTCTTCTGCCCTTCTCATGAGTGTTCATTTACATAAGCTTTAAAAATGCAAATTCAATGCCAGTATCTTTTTATTTTTAATAGACATATCAAAGTACCAAGAGGAGAGTGTCTGCAGGAATAGCATATTCAAGTTCATAAACAGATGAAAATACACTGTTAAAGTAGCATTGTGCTATGACATTCACAAGTTGAATATGCTTGAAATACGGTTCCTTATAAGGAAGGTTATATAGCCTGGTTACCTTGTACAAACACTTCTGCATGCGGTTCACTCTGTACAGTTTGCTAGATATAATGCCCTGAGTTTTGCTTGGCCTTATCTTGACAAAGGTACTCATTAACCATCACTTGATTTATTTTATTGGGCTTGTTTCCTTCCAATATTGGATTCCCTGACTTAGTAGGTTTAAGCAGGTCTCTTACAGGGCTTTGCCCCCCCCCCCCCAGTTGGGAAGCCCGTATTTCTGTCAGCATTTCAAAGGTTTTTATGTATAGTCATGATTAACTTTCTTCAGTGCTAACAGAAAACCTGTTAGAGATTTTTAACCAGTAACAGAATTCTTGCCTACGTAGTGTACTGTCCTGACAAATGCTCCAGTCTTCTCATTACAGTGGTAACCCGCTATAGGTTGCAAGTTAGTTGACAATTTTACCCAGCTTTGCACTGAGACGTGAGGACAAATGATGGGTGATTACACGTGTCCAGAAACCGCATAAATATCCTGCTCGTGCCTCTTAGCACGAGGCGCTTTTCCCTTCCCTAAGGAGAGAAGGGCAGCGTAGGAGAGCAGAGTATTTCTGGAGGTGGCTCTAGTGCCGTTGCACTGGCAGCCCAGCTGAGGAACGCTCTCCTTCCTTTCTCCAGCCCCCTTTAGTGGGAATCCAGCACCTCGGACTGCTGTATGTCATCTTCCCTCTACTGACGTTTTTTGTTTTTGTGCATGTTTGTGCGCGCACAGATGCGGAGCCAGTGCCAGTCTAGTGTCAGGCCTGGCCTTGGCCCGGGCAGGTGGTGTGGAAGCCCCTTCCTGTGGGGCAAGTAGGGTAGCCCTGTTTAAGCTATACATCAGGTCTGTTTTATTTTCCAGAGAAAATCGGCACTTAGCCTTTCAGCAAGTGGTATATAAGAGAATTAGATCAAAACCACTATGTTTTTCTGATTGTGGCAATCTGCAGCCAGCTTTCAGATTGCAAAAATAGGTCTCAGTGATCGTAAGTACCATATGCATGTACTGACATGAAGGAAAGCCTGACGCAATTACACATCGGGCAAAAGTGCCAATGTCGAACAGAGGCTGTGAAGAGGCAGTCCAAATGCAGTGTGGGAAGAACAGGTTGACAGCACTTATCTTCTGCAGGAGAACGCACGTTGTCCTGGGAATCTACAGCCAAAGGATGAGGAGACTCACCAGGATGGTAGTGGCTTTTTTTTTTCTTTTAAAAATCTCCCATACTGTTTTGCACAGGATGATAGTGGATTATCTTAATAGTATCACAATTCATTCTTCTAGCGCCCCCCCCCCCCCCCAAAAAGTACATATTTAAAGTGAATGTTTTGGTATCCCATACAAAGCCTCCTCGAGCAGTTTATGAAAAATCTGTATTTGTAGAAAAGTGCAAGTTTGTGTGTGCAGATGGATGCAGAGCCAGTAGTGTCTAATGGGGAGTTGAAGAGAAGGGATTCCCTGAAAAACTACCTCCTCCCATTTCTCCCACCTCTGTGTGCTTGTAGTGTTATAGATAGATGGGCTCCCAGCTGTGTATAAATAACTACCTCTAAAACACACCATCTCTCTCAGGCTAGTTAATAGAGGTTAATCAGAGGCACTCCTGCGAAGTGTGGTTAAGGGCTTTTAGTGGGAATTTTCCTGGGTCAAAGTTTTCTTCTGATCTAGATATTTTTGATGGCTGGGACTTGCATCAAATTTGAAACCAGTGATCAAAATCAAACATGCCTGACAATGAACCCAATGATTAAAATCAACCAAACATTCTGAACCCACTGAATACATGGAGAAATCAAATGACTATTTCTTGCTTTATTGTGCTCATCAGAATAACGAGACAGGAAAAGGATTTTGTTAGCTCCAGTCATGCATATCTCTCTCCTTTCAGAATCCTGAATCGGACTAATCCTTCTCTCTCCACCTTATTATAGTACTGCTTTTAAAAGGTCAGAATCTAAAAACCACTTCCTTAATTGTTTTTTGCCTTTTCTGCTGAAGAGTCTATTCTTGTCCTGGATAAATATGGAGGTTTTGAAATGCAAAATGTGTCATTTTGTTTTTCAGATTGCTTTCTTTCCTGAAAGGACATCCTTGCATTTCTGGTCACCTCCTGGGGATAATAGCAATGCCTAGACTAGCCAATTCTCCAGAGTGGCTTAGATTGATATACCTGTTCTACCTCTTACCACTGGTTGAAATATCAGCAAATAACACTTATTATTCCAGGCTTGAAAGAGATAAGGTTTTTCTTAGACTGAAAAGGAACAACATGAGCTATCTCAGGGAGCTCAAGCTTAGCTCTGCAAGCACTGTTAGCACTGGCCAGGATGCAGACTCATCACTGCTTTATTTGTGCATCAAGGCACCTTTCCACACCTAACTTGGGCTAGTTGTCCTCCTTGTTGCCTAGTGTCATTAGCCGTTCTGCAGGGCGCTCACAGCGTATCATAAGTAGCAGCATAAAGGCGCCTACATCAGGCTTACAGGGAGGAACAAATATTACTGAAAAATAGGTGACTGATTCTATGAACTCTACTTCTGAGCACAGAAGGGGCTGAAACAGTTCCCTGAAACATCTGGGTTGTTCTCCTGACTCTGTCCTTGGCTTGTTTTATGATGCCTGTGGACTCCAAACTTTTTTTGGACTTGCCCATCTATGGTCTAAATGTTAGGAACTTATTTTTTAATAATTACAAAACCCTTTTTTCTCTTATGTTTTCCTTTTATAGGGAGTTTTATCCATATGTGGGAATGTTTGTCAAAACCATGTTGTGTTCGAAGTGAAGGAAATAAGATTCCATTGAAATAAGGTGAATTTTTGTAAAACAATTTTAAAAACATTGCAACGACTATGCTGAAACTAGGAATGGCTATTGATTTTAATGTACACAATAACAACATTGTAGTATACCAAGTTTCTCTTTTAGTAGAAACGTGTTATTGATTGCTTTCATTTTGACCAGGTGTTGATGGCTAGGCTGTGCAAGTCTAGAGAAATTGCCAGTAATGAAAACAATCAAACTTTATTTCCTGCCATTTTGCCTGTTGACTGTGGTGTACCTGTAATGATCTCATTCTTTCACACACTTAAGTGAAAAGTGTCCTCATTTTCTTAAGAACAGAATTAAGCTTAAAATGCAAATTTATGTAAACAGCAGTAGTTTGCAACTTGCTATTTACAATTCATGGGTAGAAGGAAAAGTGAATGTATCAAATCCTTGAAGAGACTTCAGCTGAAATTAGAAGAGAGCAGGACTGAACAGAGTACAAGTCAGAGTGTAGAGAGCTGTGAGGCAGCAGAGAACTTGATGCACTGTTGGTCAGGAGGATCCTCTGCTTTATTGGAGGTTTTGGACCGTTGCAGCTCCTGCTGAAGTTGCTGGGAATGCTCCATGTGAAACGATGGCATTGGCAGGTCAGGGAACTGGAAACAAACTGGCCCAGCAGAATTTGGGAGAGTAGCAATGAAATAGTAAAATACCACATAATATATAATGGACCTGTCTGACAGGGTCCTTCCCAACTGCCTTAAGCATGCCTTGAAGCTTCAATGCAGTTCTGGCAAGTGATGTGCTGTCACTGTGCAACAAATGACAGGTATTCACCTTCCATTAGAAGACCTCCCCAGTAACTTCTGTTTTCACTTGTATTCTTTTTCTCTTAGGCTCCATCCTGCCCTTTCCCTTTCTGTCCAGTGACTCCAAGCTGATGCCCAGTCTGCGTGGCAGAATAAGAGTACATGCCCAATTCAGGTGGAGAAGATAAGGAATAGGCTGGTTAGAAGTGAGAAGAGGAGTTTTGACTGAAGTGAATGGTAGCATTAAGTGATGTGGAATGTCAGTTCAGAAATTAGGTGAATCTGGGACTATGCAGGCAACAGCTTGGGGCCAGAGGGGGGAAGACTGGGAATAGGAGCCAGAAGGATGAATGGTTGTTTTATTTTATTTTTTTAAATATATATAATACCTTCCCCCTGACCGAAGCCAGAAAGTTAGTGGTTTCTGATGCAAACTCAGATTCTGGTCTTGGCAGTGAAATACAGCTACAATCATCTCTCCAGAATTTTGGCCAAACAGCTTGCTTAACTCTGCCCATCTGTCATCAGCATCCTTTATTCTGTGGCAGAATGAAATTGGGAGTTTGACTTCAGAGATGCTTGTTATGCCTGGCATGTCATTGTTCATGACAGTTCTGATGTACTCATGCAGCAATTAATGGTGGTGCAGATTTTCTTTTGGCACCATCATGTTTCATGAGTTTTCATCATCCTGCACTTAGTTTGAAGTGAACTAAACACTGAATATTAGAGACAGTGAGGGCTGGGACTGCAAATGCCTTTGCAAATAGCATGAGAAAATGTGCCATGGTGTAGGGCTGGCCAGGCAAGAATATTTCTGTTCTGTGATTATTTTCAAGATCAGAGAGTTGTTTTGTTTTGATCTTGCTTTGATTCAGAACAGAGCTCCAAAATTCAAATGTTCATGGACCTGAAGTTCTCCTTTTTTCCGCTTCAGGTAGAGTACATGTACAATATCAGAAGCCACCTGGTCTGGCAGGTGCTGAATATACCCGACATGATCTTTGTCATGTCCACCATACTCATTAATAAAATGGAGAGCCATTGAGTCGCACAGCAGGATGTGTCCCTGGCTGCACACGAGCTGTGCAGTTTGGCTGTCTCAGGGCCCAGGACAGCACAGTTTCTAGACTCACGGGATGTCCATCTCCCTAGAGTGCCCCAGTTCTGTTATCAGTGGAAAATCCAGTGGTTCCTGGGTCTGCAGCCCTCCATATGTCACTGCTGGTATGGGCTGTTGCTGACCAGCAGCCATCTACATGAGCTGGTAAGGAGCTATGCACTTTTTTAGCACATGCCTCCTCTGGTTTCTTCAGAATTTGATTGTAACTCATGTGTTTCCTGTAAGATACTTAAATTTCAGTGAATAGTCTCTTAAGACAAGCTTGTTTTCTTGGAAAACTCTCAACTGCACTTATTGTGCATTTCATTATTCTGAAGTTTAGGGAAGGCTTGAGCAGCATGATCCAGTAGTGGGCCTCTTACTGATGACAGACAAAATGGACCTGGTACAACATTCAAATGTGTTTTGCTGAAAATAGTTGCTTTTTTATTTAAAACTAGTAAAATAAAACAGAGTAAAATGCTCTGCCTCACAGTGAAACTGAGCATACATTTTTAAACTAAAATATGGAATGTTTTTAAACAAGATAAAATATTCAACATCTGTTTACTAAAAGGAAGGTAGTAAAACTGAGATAATATTTAACTTGACCAAATGTTTAAAAAAAAACAAAAACCCACAACACTGATCTCATTTAAGCCTGTGTAAATCACTCTGAAGTCATTTTGTGTTTCTGTTTATTCTGCAGCATGATTGTCAGTCTGCTGTTCGTATGTGATTGTAGCTTCTTAGCCTGTTTCTGCTGCTGTTGATGTGTCAAACTCTCGCTTGACTTCAGAGGAAGGAGAGCTGGGGCCTTGGCTTACATTTTCATAAGGGAGGATGCATACGCAAGTTGTTAGTTTATAAGAATAAACTGTTAGACAACCTTCTCTGCTAGATCTTCAATGACTACTCAAAGAACGTTTTCCATGTTCAAACTGAAATGAGTAACAAGCTGACATTTGTATTACCTTTGCTGGTTTTACTGAGTATGACAGCATATTTCTAAACTGTTTTATAGGATAACATTTCAGGATTTTGCTTACTGTAGTCTTTAAACTGAAAAATAGCCTTCTAGACTTGAGCTGTCCCAAATCCAGTTTGGCAGCTGTTCCGCTGAGGACTTGTATGCTTCTCATTTTAAATCTTGTTGATCTTGTTTCTTAATTAAATAATGTTAAATCTCAAAGGGGCTAAAACAACACTTGTGGTGGTCAATTCTGGACTGTGGCTTTCTGATCTTTTTATTACGTTGTTGGCAGTGAACGTATGCAACAGCCCTGACTCAGCTACTGCACTTCTTTGGCTGCTTGTTTTTCCCCTTTTCTGTTAACAATATTAAAGAATAACTTAGTCACGAGGCTGAGCTCTGAATAACCTACTTCCTGGTGATTCTAGTCTTTTAGTCTGAAAGACCTGTACCGTCTAGGCTTTAGAGTAGACTTAAAGTAAATGTTGCAATTTAATCCTTTAGGCAGTTCTTTCTTATCCTCTTCCTTTTGCTAGTATTATGGTTAACAACTGAAATATCCAATAATAATAGAATCAAATAGTCGTTACTTAGATAATAACTTTTCCTAAATGCTACTTAATTCCTTCTGTTTTATTGATAATGGTAGGGAAGGAAAGATGTTAGATGTGGTCTAGTCATTATACCATTTGAAAGATAACAAAAAGCTTCTGCTAGAAATCACCGTTTCTGTCATACTGTCATTTAATATATGCTTAAAAACATGAGCAAATTTTTTACAATATCTGTACTTCTTAATTAGCAATGTTACATGCCAGTATAATTATACAGAATGTCCTCTGCAGAAGAATTATTATTACTTTTTTTTTCTGATACCTTTTTTTGGAGGAGGGTTTTCAACGAGACATTCTTCAAAAACTCTTTTTTGAGAAGACACATCTGCAGAAAAGATGGTGATGCATGTCACTGAACTGAGTGATTGATTGGCAGCTATGTTGCTTTCAAAATACACAAGAGAACAATCTTCCTTTTCTACATGCATCTTTCTGGTATCAGTAAAAGATGGATCTAGCTGTTTTTTAATATAGAAAACCTGTGAGAATTTTTTTCACAACAGCCTCTTGATTTTTCTGGCCGACTGTGTTGTAAGACAGTAATTATGGAAGTTTTTAATCCCAATTTGGGATTGCCCAGCATACATAGTGAAGTTGATATTGTTTGTTCGTGCGTCTTCTGTGTGTAGAAATTCTCAGTGAATATGTAATTGAGTGATGCATATGTATGTATGAATACAAGTGTGTGTATATACACAAACATATACAAATGGGAAGAAATAAAATTGATTTTTTTCTATATCTGTAGAGGCCTTTTTAGTTGAAGATCTTTAAGTAAATGCTATCTGTTTTGCTTAGGAAGCCTTATTTACGTGCATATACAAATGAACTCCAAGTCTCTGAGTTCATGCACAGCGCTAATTGCTGTGCATCCTGTATACATACAAAGAAATCTCTAAGGTAACCTTTCTTCTCAGTTATCCTTCTGGCAAATCTCTACGAAAAGCGAATAACTGTATAACACTTCTAAGAGAATCTTTTTCCAAAGGTTTGGTTCCTCTGCTGAGAGGCCTCTAGGACTAGTACTTCAACACTAGCCTGGATGTTGGAATCTAGGCACCATTGGCTGGAGTGTCCCAATTACTTTAATTCACACAGGCTTATCCGAGGAGAGAGGCCATTTCCAAGGTTTGCAAGATTTGAACTATAGGATCAGTTATAAATCATTAAAAACAAAAAAACAAAAAAACAGAAACCTCTCCCACCAAACTCTAGACTGGTAACATATTAGAAGTCAAAGAAACTAGGAAGAAGAGTGGTATGGACTTCTTCCAGAAGTAGTATTATAGAGCACGTAAATACTGTCCAAAGTAGAATCGTTATCAAATATCTAGAATGGTGGAAACTGATTTGTTTTTGATTCACTCAAAGTGCCAGTATTACAATGATTAAATGCTTTTAAGTGATGAGTTTTTGAATCATGATTTAAGCCATTGGGACTATTGTGAAACACTTTGTCAGATGCATGTGCATGTCTGTCATTGAAAGTAAACCCATCTCTCATCACCTATTTTCTCTAAAACCGTATGTATTGCAGTGAATTGGAATGAGAGTATGTCTCAGACCCTGTTCTCCATTAATGTTTAAATGCTCATCTTGTAAGCTGGCCTAATTCTAGAAATACCAGGTCTTTGGAACATTTTTAATAATTCTGCAGTATAATTTTTGTGCCATGATGCAACTTCATTACTTCCATTGCTGCATTCCAACATCTGTTTCGTTTTAGTGAGAATTTCAAACACTTATTCTCACCGTGGTGTGTGAAGTTCTAGAATATAATTTTATCCAGTCTTCTGGGGACTAGTACTGGAAGTGGCAGCAGGGGATGTGCAGGTTTTGAGGCTGCATAGATTACAAGAGGATGTACAAGAAAGGGTAGTGGATAAGGAAGACTCAGTTCTAGGTCTCAGTTCCACATTATTGTGCATACTGCACCATAATACAGTGAAAAATTGAGTTTCTCTTGTGGCAGTAGAAACTCTTCGTCTATCAGTCATAAAAGTTGATGGTTTTCTTTCTCCCATAACATAATCAAATGTTGGAGTTATCAACCCCTTCTGTTGTCCTATAGACTTTAAGACTTTTGTCCTGTAGCCAGTTAATTTTCTGTGAACTCTGCTGCTATGTTTTCCTCTATTTTCATTCCTGTAAATCAGAAGCAACTTCAGTGACACCAGTCTGAAGTCACTTTATATAACTGAAGAGAGAACCGGAGTGTTTGAAAAACAATCTGCAAAAGGTTTTTGTCGTAGAAATTGTGTTAAGAGGTTTTTTTTAGGAGCTTTTTCCACTGTTAAGGTACTATGTCAAGTGCCTGGCCTACATGTCATGGGACAAGTAAAAGAATCCAGTTGATTTATACCTTTATCTCCTGTATGCATGTGCTACATCTCCCATGAATTCAGCTTACTGGTTGAACTGGCCTGGTAGAATTTTATATAGGTCTTTGGCAGACCTGCTTTCCCTGATCTTCTGGAGTGTGAAGTCCAAATTGCAGTAAAAGCCCCATTACTGTTTCAACCCTATAGATGAGGATCTGGAAATAAAATGAGAGAAACTCCAGAGCAATTACACAGCTGCAGTGAGTTTAAATAAAGTTTAGTAAGACACACAGGACTCTCGGAGCCTTTTATAATCAGTCATCTGTGTGGATGAGTGTAATATTTGTTAGAGGCATATTGTCAAGACTAAGACTCTAGTGAGGAATAGCTTGCAGGACTGGTTCACCATAAATTTTTGTCATGTAAGAGTAAAAACACTTTTCTTATTGGGCAAAACTGAAACACAGATGGATTGCATCTTCTTATCCTATCTTCTTTTAAAGCCTGTCTGGATTATATCTGCTTTATTAAACTATAGCCATTAAAGAAAATAGGCTGCTCTCAGAGTCTGAGATCTTTTCATGAGAGAATTGGAGAATGCCACAATAGGTGGGAAGAGCTTGTGATGAATTTTCTTTCTGGTCCATTGTTCAGATGTTTACAATAGGAAGTGATTTATGAGATTAATCTAGTTTTCAGACTGTGTTTGGAAATAGGAAGAGGCAAGAACACCCTCTGCTGAACAGCATAATGAAACGAAGGCATTTAACTTCTTAATATCATCCTGCACTAAATGAAGCCTGCTAGTTATAGACATATGTGCTATTACTGATTTAATCATATAAATATGGTATATACACATAAATGATACACAGCTGATGTGTATTTAGAGTTAATGAATATGAAAATCTTGTTTAATATCAGTTTTATGAAAAGTAATAGCGTTTTTCATAATCTTTAGAGCTCTGAATAGCAGATTGTTTGTTAGTGTTGTAGGACTATGGTTCTAGGCACTGACATGTAGTAGAAGACTTGTATAAAGGACTGGAGAAACACTGAGCAAAAAGACAGTCCATGTCTCTGAGTAGTAAAGAAGAGACAACAAACGGAATAGAGACAAGATTTACAAAGAGAAGGCATATTTCCTTTTTTAAAACCAAATATCTTAAAAAGCTTTTAGAACCTTTTCTATTGACTATTTTTCTTCATTTTAATATAGTCCTAATATCTTCATTTTAGTACACCCCCACCCACCCCTTCTTAATTAGGATTAGTACTGCTGTGTAGGTATTTTGGGTAGGCACCCAGTTTAAGCCATACCAGCAATAAGGTGATTCTGAAATTGTCTGAAAGCGTGTTGGACCCATGATGACTATGGGACCATAACCACAGTCTTAGTACTCTCCTACTGTAGAAGAGACCAAGAAGGCACAGAAACATTTTGCAGTGGCATCTTTGCTACCCATCCCATACTATCACAAAATACCACTATTACAAACATATTACTGCTATTGCTGTGGCACCTTAGTTCTCCCCCACAGGGGTCTCTGGGTGCTTTCTGTTTAGTGTGGCAGCTCTTGTCATGTCCTGCTTCTCCATGTTTGAATATATTCTGTTGGTGCAATAGTCAAAAATGTCTCTAAATACTTTTATGGAATAGAAACCTTGTCTGGATTGCAAGATTTCCACACTTGGTTATTTCATAAATGGAATTCAGGATCATCTTAGTCCCTTTGGGAGTTTTGCTGTTGATTCTGATAGCAATACAGTTGAGTCTTGCATGTTACGTTGGAAAACAGCTGTGTGAAGGGTGAAAACCAGCTAAGGAAATGTAATTGTAACTTAAGTTATTTAGAGGCCAAGGTAAAAAATGTAGAATACAGTTGCAGACAGTTCTTCAAAAGAATGCTAGTAGAGACCTTAATACAAGAGATTTAATTTAAAATGGTAAATTCTGAATGGCATGCTTTGTTTTGACATTGTTTATCTAAATGCTGTATGTATTTCTTATTCTAGCATATGTGGTTATATTTGTAACATACGCAGGTACACGTGTATGCATCCACAGACGTACTGTAAGAGCTGCTTATGAAACCCGCTGAGACCTCTTAGTCATCCAGTGAGACACCTACCTGTAACAAATCATGAATTCCTAGGTCCAGTTTCCCAAAATACTGTTAGAATTGTAGAACAAGGTTGCAAATTTTTGATTTGTTCCAACATATTGAAAAGTTGCTTTAACATGTTTTTCATTATTTATCTCCTTGCTTATTCGACTGCAGTCCTGTGATTTTTCCAGATTCAAAGACTTTTTGTTTTACTATTCCTGTGCACGTTTTTTTCCCCCAGTGATGTAGTAGCTGGTTGTACTTCATAACTGTCTGAGAGTAAAGTCTTGGTTCCCTTGAAGTCAAAGGAAGAGCTTTCATTGACTTTAGTGAAGCTGAAGTTTCTTTTCAAATCTGTTTTTAATTTTGAAAACAAACCTTCCCTTTTTCTTTCCTTTGTCTTCTCCTTACTCCTTGCTTGACTTTTCCTCTTTGCTCACTGCATCATATTCAAAATGCTCTACCTTGGATATCATAACAACAAAAACTTCTTTTTTTTCTTTTGTGTGATCAACTCTTTGCACTGATTTCTGGGCTTTTGAAGATTTTGATCAGGAGCATTAATCAGGGAAGACATGTACACATCCAAGGCTTCGACATTCAGTCCTTCCAATTTCTTAGTGTTTTGTCTCCACAAGACTTTGCGTCTTTTCTTTATCAGCAGATGTTTGTGCTAAACAAGGACTGATATTGGTAACTGACTGGCCAGTGAAAGCTGCTCTCGGGTCTAGCTCTTTACTGATAGGGTTTGCAAATCCAGAGTACAAATTCATACAATAGTGCAGAAAGCAATAGAAAAAAAAATGTTGGGTGTGCTTGGCACGTTACCTCTTTTTTCTAAGCAGTTTTGTCTGTTGGTTCAAAATCAGGGTCGATATCTTAGATACTAGTTTGTGTGTATCTGTTTATTAGGCAAGATAGAGCATGTAGGAGATATTTCTGATGATTTCCTGAAGAGAAAGATTTTTAACCTAAATGGTCTATTCCTAACCAATGGTCTAGCACAACTTGCCAAACTCTACCTTTGTTTTCAAGATAGTCATTTTACAGTGACAAATTAACAGTAACAGCAAAGCAGCCTAAATAAGGGGAGAAGAGAAATCACTCAACAGTGGTTGATACAGATAACAAGTGGAACATGCTAAAGGCTGGAGCCTGAAAAATATACTTCAATTATCTTTTCATTGCTTGAGTTTTCACTAAAAGCCAAAGGAACGACTTTCCTGAGCAAAGCTATTAGTGTATTCCAAGATCTTCAAGATCTGACACCAGATGTCTCAGTAAGCACTCAATAACCCTACTGAAGCTGAAATGAATTTATTATATGCTGCAAGTTAAGCGTTCTTAAGTAGCTGGAGGAGTTGGAGCCTAAATTTATGGCTATAGTGTTGTTTCCTCAGGTAAAGCTCTCTTTTTATATCCGTCGTCTTTGAAGAACCAATTCTACTTGTAATGGTCAACAGGTATTTAAAGAACATTGCTGTTTAGTTTCTTCAAATGCATATATGGTGAATAAAGCTCAGCAGTTGCTTTAGCAAGCTTTGCTCTGTTGTAGAGCTGTGGTTTTATAATGCCTCTGTAAATAAAGAATTGGATATTGCAGCTTATTCCATCGCTAGGTAACCTCAGCAACCAGTTCCTATGAAAGCATACATAGGACTCAGGTCTCTAGATATTGCTTTGCTGCGATTGCATTTCTATAACAACTTAAAAAAATCACTAATAAATTTGAAATCTAAGTTCTTTTGCTAAGCATTTCTTGCAGCAGAATAGGGGTTCTTAGAAAATTTCAGAGGGACCATTGTGTTTATGATTTATTATTTCCTGTGTGAAATAAATGACTTTTTCAGGGAGAGCTGAGCAGATGCTTTGTATGAAACACTGAAAGCTGTAAAAGTTGTTCAGTGAATAGCTAGCTTGAACATGTAATTATTTTTTAACATTCTATAGGTTACTAACTCTTAAGAACATTAAAACTTTTGTCTCTTGAATTGTTCTTGCAAGGCTTTCTCTTCCTACCTTTTTTTCTTCTTTTATATCTGAAGATTTGAAAATACTTGAGGGTACTTCAGGTTTTATACACACTTATTTTTTATTTTGTGTATTGTTCACCACTTTGAATTTTAAATCACCAATTTGAATAAATTTTCAAACGTTGCTTCTGAGAAAGCTTGGGTGATGCTTTTTTGTGAGATAGGAATTATATGGAAATTATGAAAAGTGGCTTCTGATGCAGTTTTTTATTACCAATTTGTTCTTGGTGAGTTAATTTGCATTTTTGTCGGTTTCAAAAGTAAACTGAGCTTATCTTTTAATGACATGTGTGAACGAGGTTATATGGATATCCAGAATGAGAAAGGCTAGTCAGATATTAGATATGAGAAACTATCTCTGTTAACCTTCTGCTTAATATACTTTTGCTCATGTGGTTCTTCAAAGGTTGTACCTCTGTAGTTGGCATCTTTTAAAAAACAAGAAAAAAAAAAGCTTTTCCACATCTTAACATTTGTTGCAGTTTGTAAGTTCCCCAAAATTTCAGGAAAAATAAATATCATTAAACTAAATGCTTAAAGACTTTATACATACAGCAGCATCTTACTGTTTGCGCGTTGATTTGCTGGCTATCACTTACAAATGAACATAGTTTAAAACTGTAATGAATGTTGGCCGATTGTTGTAATCCAATTTTCAGTTGAAATTCCTCTTCCAATTTAATCTTTAAAGGAACCAGATTTTATTGCAGATACAAAGTCTTCCCCAATAATGGCGAAATTTACTTGGTGAAAAGGTAATGTTATGAATGGTCTTCAATTATGTTAGAGGTTTGATCAATATGTACTTCCTTAAAGATGTACCAAAGCTTATAATAGCTTTCATGTTAGAGGACAAAGAGCAAGTGAAGTGGTTGACCTTCTGGAGAACTACTGTGTTGAAGTGCACCAACCACAGCACCGCAAAAACAGACAGGACGGTTAATCTAAAAGTCAGTGTACAATCAGGTGTGTTATTACTGTAGCCTACGTTGAGTGGCCCAGTGTGTTTCTAGAAAGCAGCTTAGAGGATTCACCTAGTCCTTTTTTCTGTTACTTCTGTCTGTGATGAGTAACTTTGAATTGTCCAGAACAAAGGGTTTTTACAACTCTTCCTTCGGTTTGCAAAAGTCTGCTCCGTGCCAGCTTTCAAAGGGCCAAAGCATGCAAGCGTGCCTGAGTGAGGAGGCTCAGAGAGGAACTCTAACTCTTCACTTATGGTTGCTCAGGCTTGTGACTGAAACCATCTCAGGATGCAGAGCCCAGGCCAATCCACTTGCATCTCTGCTGCTCTTGAATATAAAATGCCAGCTCAGAACTGCCTCCTTTCATGGCATAATTTCCTGCCACTGACTCTGACTCTTCTGCAGTGCCCTCAGGAGGCTGCTGAGAAAGTACCTACCGCATCATGGGAATCTAAAGCATAGTGATAAGTTTGCCATAAACTGCATCATGCAAGAATGTTACAAATTGCTCAAGCTCATTTTAATGTTCCTCATCCCATCTGCTTCGGATTTGTGCAAAGGCCACTGTGGACAGCGGACAAATGATTGTTTGATTAATAAACTTTGGATCAGGGTCTGTTGGAATTAGTGAACAGAAACAGATGGTTCCTATTGGCCAAACAGGTCCTAGGAAATCGGATGAGTGGTTTTTTACTCATATTTTTGCAAATAATATTGATAAGAGCACCAGCTGCATTTCAAGGCCTCTAGTATGCTCTTACCAGATGCTTCAAACTAAAAACTCTTCTTACTCTTTTGGACTCTGACCCTAAGATTAACATACAGCAGGTGTACAAGAAACTCCATGTATTCTGTAGTTAATAATATTAGAAGAGTACAAAATACTGGTAAGTATAGTAAAACCATGTTAAGACAAGCAAGTGCACTATTCTTCAGAGCCTAATGTTGGAGAGGATTGAGTTGGTTCACTGGAGCATCCTATACGTAATATTTCAACATACAGTAAGGCCAAATAGAAAGTTTGGGTGGCGTACAGAAGCAGGAGGGAGGAGAGGAGCATGTTCTTGGTGATTTGAGAAAAAACATTGAGGAACAAAACACAAAGATCATTTAACTGTATTGAAATTTCAGATGTGATGTGGTATATTTGTTTCTTCTTGACTGTGTAACCTATAGGAATAAGGAATATTTTACTACTTAATAGCATTTCTTTTTAATACTATTACTTTGGGGCCTAGTCATGAGTGCAGTTCCCAGGGCGGTGAAAATACAAAGGACAGTTGCTTATCCCCACCTAGGAATTGCACCTTAAATCTAAAGGATAATGGACACTAACAGACAGGGAGGTACAAAAACAGTGTTTAACCCTTGCAGAATTTAACCATTTATATTGTCTTGTGGTTTTGGCATATGGACGGCCTAATTGTTGAGCTTTCTGGTAACAAAGTAAGTTGTTAGGGGGATTTCTGAAGGTAGACAGTGATTTATTTTTTTCAGGGAGAATTGTGTCCCTTTCTGGTCCCACAAGGTGAGGGACAAAAGGCTACATACAAGGAGAGATGTTTGCTTTTATTTTTTATCGTATGGATAATGAAGTCTGACAACTTGATTGATGGGACAGAGCTATTGGGGACCTTGGAAAGAAGATGAGAAAATACATGCTTGGTGTCATGGAGGAGGAGGACCCCATAGAAGAAAGCACTGAGATTCGGCTGTGAATGCCGCTTGCCTAGACTGCCAAGTTTCACAAGTCTGTATGGATATGAGCAGGGGAAATTGCAACACTCAAGCTCAGGAAAAGGGTGCAATAGCATCTTTTTACAGCAGTCAGCATGTGGAACGATGAGAGCCTCAAAAAGGGGTGAAGCTGTCTAGACGAATAGGCTGTTTATTGAAGCTGGTAGGCAGAAGCCCTGCAGAATTTCAGAACCTGGCAGCGGGGATCTACAGGCAGCCCGAGGGTGCAGCTGATGTGCAGGTAGCAGTTTGCCCCTGAAAGGACGGGAATGGGCTACGCAGCGAATGAGAAGATGTAGCGGTGTGACTTTCTCCACTGCAAACAACAGCCACACGGAAAACATGACACTCGTGTTCTCCCCGTGTCAAGTAATCCTCAAAGGAGCTGCAGACTACCTCGATAAAACATTCAGAACAGTTTGTTAATTAGCTTATCCATTCAAAAGGCCATATCTAAGAGTCCAATGGAATAAATGTTCCAGTTTCCATGGAAAAACAGATTTGGAATTGCAAATAAGGACATGCAGTAAACTAATTTCCATTTTGAGTAAAAACCATTTGAGAATTAGAAAAATATAGATGAACCTAGTGATAAACTGAATCTCGGGCAATTCCTTTTCGTGGAGATGCTACCCCAGGCACTTCAACGGCTCTTAGTTTTTGCGTTGTTTCAAAGCTCTCCTTTATTTATTTATTTTTTTCCTCTGCTGTTGTCAGGTGTTTGCCCCCTTTTGTCACCTGCTGCAGGCTCTACCCTCACGTTTTATTTTCCCTTCTAATATTTAATGATTTTTTTAGTCACTAACAAAAAAGGGTGTGGGTGTCCCCCCCACCCCCAACCTTTCCAGGTCTGAGAAAATTAATTGAAATGCCTGGCAATGATCAGAACTATTCATATCTGTGCTCCAGTATTTAATTTTCTGTATCTTTTATCCTAAAGATAAAACACATTTAGTTCCAGCCTTGTGCAGCTGACACATTCCACCTCCATAAAGTTTCTCTCTGTTTCGGATGTCCACGGAGACTTTCAGATAAATTGAGTTGACCTGTGCAGCTCCCTGCCTGCTCTTCTCTTACCTGACCCTCCTCTCATATGGCAGGCATACAGACTGGAATGAATATAATTATATAGGAAAGAAAATTCTCTGTTTATAATTGCCTTTAATTGCTATTGCATGGCAATAGAAAGTGTTGGCACTCCAGTTTACTTTCGGAAATACTGTTTTTTCTAGAGGAATTCTTATAATTCTGTTTGCATTGGTAAAATCTCAGTTGTTTAGTCCAGTGACTGTGCTGTGACTGGTTAGTAGATAGTATAATTGGTAGCTAATTGCAAGCTTTTGTTGTGTGTGATTATTTTGGAAATAAGTGCATCTTTTCTCAGCTAAATATGATTCTTGCCTGGGTAAAACTAGTAGCTCAGTGTTTTATTATTCTTCCCTATGATCAGCAGCCCTGCAAAAGTGGCTTTCTCGTTTCATGCGCTATCTGTAGAAAGTTTGTCTTTGTCAGCAGCGTTCCATATTTTCCATACCTGAGGATGCCTGGATCTGTTTTATCAGGCGCTTTAAAAGTATCCTGTTATGTTGGAAGCCTCAGAGGAGGAATTCATCCAGTCATTTGGGTCAGGCATCTCTTCCTGATGCAGTATTTTCAATCCAGCTATTGCAATATTATGCAAATATTTACAAACTGGAAGGTGTAACATGCTGTAAACAAAGGGGATGTTTATTAATATACTTTGCCTTCTCCAGGTTGTAAATAACCAACAACAATAATAATGCAGTGTCAGTTAGACATCTGCCAGTAAATTGTTTAAATTGTTTTTAAAAAAGCGTCTCGGATACATCTCACTAAAAAAGCAAGGATTTTCATTTTAAAATTTACATATGTCCTAGCTTCCTTGCATTTGAATGACTGGTTAAATCCCTATCAGTTCGTTTTTTTCCCCCCAGTTACTCCTAATAGTGATACTTTCAGGACAGATTTTGTATATGAAATTTAGGTGACAGACATTTTTAAGGAAAAAAAAAAAAGCATTTTTCTGTAATAAGATACAGTTTTGTTCTTCTCCTGTACAGGGAACACTGAATTATTTTCCCTTTCAAGCAGCCTGCTACACAGTGAAAGAAGATGTTAAGTACTTCAGATAGTTAGAGCAAAGCTAAAGGTTGAACAGAAATCTCTGCCTTGCTTCTCTTGTTAGCAGTGACAGCGGTTCTGATTTTTTTTTTCTTGTAGTTTCTTTACCAGATGGAAATGTTTCATTCATCGCTTGTTCGTTGCAAAGAGCAAAATTGGACTTCATTTCTTTTAATCATTGTTAGTATAACTAATACATGGAGAGTCAAAAAGTGCTGAGGAGAATGCTGGTAAATTTAACACTTATTTTTAAAGAAAAATGGATTTGCACATCTGAAAATGAAACTTTCTTTCTCACCTTATCTTAATGTTTAATCATAGACCTTGCAACTTCCATTTTCACTGTCTGGCACTTAGAGTTTTGATATGATTAGTGACTTTTCTCCAAACTTGAGCGCTCAAGGGAATGCCTGCAAGCACATATTAATGATATAGGTTTTCTGGATTTAAATCATTTATATCTTTCCTAAAAGAGGAAATAAGTTTGAACTATTAAATCTGCCTATTTTTTCTATAGTGCAATGTCTTTATACTTCGTACGGAGGGAAAGTTGGAGAAATGACTTTATTTAAAATAAAACGAGCATTAGGTAAATCAGAGGTGCAAGCAGTTATTACATGTGCTCTGGTAGAAGAACATGCTATTTTACTGAAATAATTTGATTGTTCCAAGGTGCAAAGTTTGGAAATGTATCCAGTCTGATTCTGAATGGTACAATATTAATTTTGACTGTGTACGTTTTTGTTCGTTCTTACTAACTCTTGGCTTGAACGTTAAGCGTTTGAGACATGAAGATGCTCACTAAGATCTTGCTACCACTTTGAGAGTGCATCCTTTTAGCTACCGACGGATGTGTCCTGTTAGCCTCATGCAGAATGATCATGGTACAGATCCCAAATGATTTAAAGCCCTAACTCATTTCAGTCCACATTTCACTTTCCTTTCCTTGTGGGCACGATTCTTGTGAAGGAGGGTGGAAATGAAACCATGTGAAACATCAGCTCTGGATCCTGCCGTTTATCGCTGAGCAGGAATAGCGAAGCAGGCTTCCAAGTTGCTGGAGCACCAGCGTGCCTCAAGCCTGCTGTCGCTGGTGGAAATCCTTCCAAGTAGGGAGGGCTGTTTGTTCCCACTTCAGACATCTAATAAGGCAATTTGTGTCAACTGAGGTCGTTCGCAGTTTGGTGAGGTGGTAGCTGTAATCTGGATTGAAGCCATTTATGCGTGGTGCTAGTATTAGCGCTACGGGACTTACTTGCCTAGAAACCCTAGTTATTTTCAGCATGTGTAGAATAAAGCAAAGCTAACAAACACTGCTTATCTTTAAGTATTTTTACTGCTGTGTTACAAACAGTGGTGTTTTCAGCACTGTGTTTATTTGAAAGCTCAAAGGCTGTTTCACATTAGACAACTTTATTCTCTGAAAATACATTCTTGCACCGAAAGAATTAGTGAAGTCTCAGACCTCCCTCCTTGGCCATAAGTCCTCTAAGCTTCCATCACCTCTCTGCAATGATGCTTCTAATGAGACTCTGCCGTTCACATCTGGCTTTCACTACTGCGAGTGGGGGACAGAATACAAAGGGGTCATTGTTTAAAAACCAAGACCTGAGGCTTGGAAGAAAGCAGTAGGAGTTGAAAGTGACTCGAAACAAAATCCATTTTAAATGAATTCAGATCTTCTAGAGAGTTTCTTGTATACTTTACACATCAAAGGCTCTCATTCTTTATTTATGATAGGTAAAAACTGTAGAGGCCATTGCTTGGTATTGTTTTGTCCTGACTTCACTATATTAACATTTGGCTACTTTAGGGTAGCATCTGTATTCAGTAGATCTATTAATCTTTTCTATCTGAAAAGAGCCAGTGAGTCTACATTCTTTGTTCAGGAAAGTATCTTTGTGTTTACACAGCACCAAATATTGCAGGCCTTTAGTGACAAATAATGGATAGTATTTGCATTAGAAAATGAATAGCCTTCTGTCTTATGGGCAGATCCTACTGAAAAGGGATGTGTCCGCTGGAAAACTTCCAAGTACTATTGAGAAGGAGGTAGATAGAGGCAGGTCTCAGAGGGGTTTATTGGCTGATGGATCCAAGCACTTGCGAGCGATTGCTAATTTGGCAAGCCCAAACCCCTTGTTTTGGAAAGGGAAAGAGAGCGAGCGTTCTAGAAAGCACTTCTGCATCCCAGAGCATCCACTGTGGAGTGATTTTAGTGGTATTCTGTGGCTGGGAGGAAGGGCATAATCTTTCTGCCATCTGACAGCAGGTCTTTGCACAAAGCCACTTTTGCAAAACACAGAAATGCATCAACTTTAAAAGTGTAATTCTTCTAGTTCATCAGTATTTTTGCAGAATTACACCGTATATTGTGGAAGTGATGTAGTAATACATAGGGCAAACATGGGAGGTCAGGAGCTCTGGCTCTATGTTGGCTTTACTGTGGGGTTGTTCTGCATAGCCTGTGATTATGGGTTATTTTTGCCTTCCTGTGCTATTTTTTTCCATCTCCTACCATTTCTTTATTGTTCATTTGAACTAATTCAAAATAGGGGCAGTTTCTCCCTGCAGTGTGGTCTCAGATGTGTTAGCTTAGCTTTTCCTCCAGACTGTCTGTTGCTATTTTGCCAGCTAATTTAGCCATGCTGCATGTGGTGACTGAGCTACCTTATTCAAAGCTCCTGGGAGGTACTGGAAATGGCGATTTGCTATGCCGTGTAGGCACACTTTGAATGCTTTTGTACGGGTTGTTACAGCTGAGATGTCTAGATGATACCATAATATTTGCTCTGTTTTCAGGCTGATTAAGACATTCAGCTTGTCTTTCTGTACTTTGGCCTCTAATGTGACTTATTACTGAATTTGTGTAAAGAAATAAAATGCAGTGGTTCAAATTAGTGGCATGTCTCTCCTGTGAAGCTATGAGATATGTCATTAAATAAAGGACATTTCTGGAAAAATAGAAAACCTGTGATTGTGAAGTGATACACAATCCTACTTAGAGTATACAGAAAAGAGAAATGAGAAAGCTAACACCATATATTGTAGGCAGTGCTTCTGTTTCCTGTGTAGTGATTCATATTGGAATTGAATTGAAATCGGATTGGAACTGAATTTGGATTGAAAGAGAATAGAAACTTCTCCCATAACTGGGTCTAAATAGGTTTTTTATTCCTTTTAGTAAGTGGGTTTTCTGTAGTTCCACAGCGGTATTGCTTGTCTCCATATGCTATCAAGGCAAGCGGCTTTGTTGATAGCATTACTGACTTAATTTGATCTGTTCGATACAATCCTTAAAATAACAGGTTTTTTGCATCAGGGTATGTGAATAGCCTTTTCATGTATGACCCTTAAAAGCAGGCAGAATACCTTCCCTTCTCTTCTTCCCCCCCCAAAAAAAAATATGCTTTGGGGGATATATGTTACTGAGAGGTACTTAAACAGGCAACAGAATAGGACTGTATAATATATTTAAAAATAGGTGAATACTTTTTTTGTGTGGAGGAATATGGTTGCTTTATAAAAATATATATACATATGCACACGCACATACACACACACTGACATTCTAGGTATTGCAAATTAAGTCCGAAACAGATTTACCGCACAGCAGATGATCAGGGTTTTTTTGTCTCCTGTCTCCATTCCCGTCACAAAAAAGCAAGACTGTGGATTTAGCCTTATCTCCTCTATTACAGCTAAGAAAACTTCACACCAAACACTAAAGCTTGATTTGTTCGTAAACAGTTTTGCACTGGTGAAAGACTATGTTTATAATTCGTAAGGCTTTTGTTTATTTTTAAGAATAGCACAAATAGCTGCAGGCTGGATTAGAGGGCTGAAGGGCAGTCCCTTCTGCAAAGGGTGACGTCGTCCACGTGTACGTACTAGATGACCCGGTGTAGAGCTGTAATCGCCTTGGAGCGCGAGGTCCGTCGGCAGCCAGCTGGAAGGTAGCTCTGCTTTGAGCAGCAGCGTGCTCTGCTTTGGGGTGTAATGCCTTTTCCTCAGGAACGTATCACTACAATATTTGGGAAATCGTACCGATGATTAAAAGGTACTGTTATGATGAACCTTGAAATATTAATCTGATCATGTGAATTTGAAGAAAATAAGTAACAGTTTGAAATGAATTCAGGGAATACTGGTGTTAACCTCCTTGATAAGGTTTTAATAAAAAGTTTTCTTCTGGAGCTGATGCACATGCTGTGCTGACTCCAGGAGACTCAGTAATGTGAAAAAAGGAGCTCTTGGGTGCCGTACATGCACTACTTTTACTTGATCATTTTTGAAGTCTGAAACCAAAGAACAGTGGAAGAAATACTTTAACAGAAGTTTATACCACAGTGAATGGTTTTACTGACCTAAAAGGTAGCCCATGGAGCTTTTGTCAACCTTGTGGATTGCTGGGAATCCCGGGCCAATCTGAGCTCACTGTGGCTAGCTAAAGCCTTTGCTTTGCTGTATGGAGTTGGTAAGTGCCTTAGGTGTCAGCGTTCAAAGGAGTTTCTATGAGGGAGTTGATGGGATTAAAAAGGCAAGGATGGTGCACTACAGCTGGAGAGTCTTTAAGAAATTCATCTTTAAGCATAATAAGCTTTTGATTTGTAGCCTTTGATTCAGTGAACAGTGGTCAGGAGACCATTTGTAGACGGACTTGAATAAAGTACGAACAGGTTAACTTCACTGTAAAGTATTGCTGATTCTGTTTCTCACCTGCAAGCAACTGGCAGGCACAATTTGTAAGCCAGAGTGAATTTTGTGTTTGACAGCTGTTTCAGGGTATAGTTGGCTGGACTCGTAGTCCAGTCATCACCGGGACTGCTGCCAGTTTGACCTTGTTGGAGCTGGCAATCTCCAAGTCAAGCCCATGTGTGAGATGGAACAGTTTGCATGTCCCTTTGTACGCTCATGGATGCTTACTCTGCTTATTTTCAGTTTAATGGTATGTGATAGATGAGGTCCTGCAATTTTGCTTTCTGGGAAATGACGCTATTTATTTGTTTTCGCTTGTATGATAGAAGTTGATTTACTTTTCATAATTCTTGCCAGCAAAGGGAACTTTAGAAGACTTGGTTCTGTAGAGTCAAAGCAACTGCTGTGGTTTGGCATTTGAATCCATTCCCAAGCAAGGGAGACCTGTCATCACCTTTGGATTTGGTCAGAATCTTGCAAGAGCTTTCAATCCTGGCAGGCAGCAATAATGTAGGAACAGTTAATGCAATCAGATTTCTGCAAGTGCAGCTTGCCTTTTTGTTCTCAGACAGACGTAGATTTTTCTTAGGTAAATGTTAATAACTGGCAGAGAAAAGATAACAGCTCCAGTATCGGTAAATTTTGTATTGCATCAATATATTGATCAACCAGCATGTAGTGCCAAGAGTGTGTATTGATCACCTGGTGCTGATACTGTTGTGCCATACACTGTACTGTTGATGTTCTCAGCAACTTTGGGGCATACACTTATATATAAATATAAATAAATAAATATAATACTGTGCACTGTGACAAAGGTTAGTGTAATCTGCCTTTAAAGTTCAAGACAAGGAGTTTCAGCACTTCTAAGTCCCAAATAGTTGCTTTTGTAAGACAGTGTGATGAGAAATAGAGCCAAGCAATTGAGTATAGAAAAGATCACTAAGGTCTAAGTGAACCAAATGCAACCAAAAGTAGTATGCTGAGCAAGCACAAGCCTTCACATCATACAGACACCAGGCATTTTACTTTCTGAGGAAAAATTGTGTTATGTTTGGCTGTTTTCTGTTTCTGGAGCAGATAGCTACTTTGGCTGGGAAGGTTTCTTTTAACTTCGTCTAGTCTCTCATTAAGTGCTCTGACTTTTGCATGTTAACCTTTTGTGCCTACACAAGGTTAGAGCTTTGGGGATGTTCTCCTTTACTACTAAAGGTCCAGTATGAGGAGTGTTTAGATGTAGTTTAATGTGTTGCACCTCCTCAGTCTACATTAAATTGCCACAGATGCATTGAAATTGCAGGGCCTACACTAGCAGCAGAGCTGCTTTCATCTACCTCTTCTCTCTCAGTGATGAGCTGTCAGCATCAACACAGTAATGCTTTTTACATGGCCACCATCTACCATCTGGTCTCTAAGATGTTAATTTTATAAACTGTGATTTGTGGATACACAGTGATTTAGTGAAAATAGCAATAATTAGACTAAATTTCCTAATCGCGGGAAATTTCTGTAACTCCTACATGCCAGGTTATGCAGGATACAAATTGTGCCATCAAAGAATCTCTTTTGGTGGTACTTTGCCTGCCTCCTTGAAGAATAGTTAGCTATGGTAGCTTGATTTTTCAGAAATGCTGGCTACGCAAATAATTTGGGAAATCATCTGAAGTGCATAAGCTTGACATTTTTGAAAATAAATCTGGGAATCTGGAATATTGCCCACAGTCTTGCAAATATTCAGTCAATTCTAGAAAATAATTTTGCTGTTACCAATGCTCTGACAGAGCATGTATATCTAAGCATTTAGTCGAATAGCTCTGGACTGAGTAAAATGCAGCATGGCATTAGTGAGGTCTTAGAGACCGAACCAGTCTGAAGGTAAAATACAATTTCCCTCGCCTACTTTTATGGCATTAAATTGAAACAAATCTAAAATACATATCCAGGTCAGGCCTTCTTCACTCTTTATGACTTCAGCTTGATCTAAATACTGTCCAGGATTAAGTCTTTCCATTGACTTCCTTGGGAATAGGCCAGGCTCTAACTGTCCCTTTACTGAGAAAGTTAACCTCTTGTCTGATTATTTCTCTTTTGTGACATTCATTTCTTTTCTTATTTGAAAAGAGACTTTGCGTTCCACCAAAACAATTCTGTTGTGCAAAGAATGATAGTTCAAGAAAAGAATTGAGATTAAAAAAAACCCAATTGTCTATAAAGAGTCTAAAACATTTTTTTGCCTCTTACAGCCAATTTTTTTCCCCAAATTTAAGCATCCTAGTAATTTTTTTTCTCCTGTTGGACACTGGAAAGACCTTGGAGAAGTTGTCTGTTTTTATGAAGGTATAGTTCTATAAATAAGTACAATCATGATTAATTATAAATTGGCAATAGAAAGACACTCTAAGAAGAAAAGTTTTATGAATAACATACCTGTATTGTGATTGTATAACCTCTTACTGCTTTAGGTAATGCTGCTTTAACTGGGTATTCCAAGACAACTGTCACCCATATATTTCTTTCCTGAATCTTTATATCCAAGGAAGATATAGAGGTCATCTACTTCCTTGAAATGCCTTCCAACTTTTTAGCTAAATCACAAGCATCGCTCTTCTAAAACAGCGAGGACAGTAATGAAATGCCTTCTCCTGCCTCCTGAAGAAATTGGGCGCCAGGAGGGAAACTCTGTGGGGAAACCATATGTAGCCATCTAATATTTTGTGAAGAATGATTTATCCTCCAGGGTTGCTATTTCATGTTTTTATTCTAATAGATCTTGTTAAACAATGAGGCAGGTAACTCTGTCTTTACTTTTAATGACTGGCTTTCAAAAAAGTGCTGCTGTTCCTAAGTTGAGTGCTTAATTATTGTTCCCTGGGCCATTTACAAATATGCCCTGAAACAGTCTATCAGTGTAAAGATTAATTGAAGTCATTTTGTTGTCTGGGGAAAATCCGAAGTAATTTTGTCGTCTAGAGAGAATTCCAGACACTTATCTTGATGTTCCCCATTTTATGAGTAGGCTTACAGTCAGGTTGTCCTGGACTTGTGTTGGGGTTGTCATGTGTAACGGCTAACTTTTTTTCAGCTTTAGACAGCCTGTCACCAGTCCTAAAACTATGTACCTCTGTTCAGGAGCTGATCCAAAGCCAGTATCTCAGACTTCTGAGCAACCCATGGCTTTCTGGTTTGTGTATTTTATTCATGTGCTACTTGCTTGCTGCTGTGACTTCAGAGGACCAAAAGAGCAGCCACTTCACGGTAATCAACAGGCTGGGATAATAAGAGAGAATTAAGAGACAGTGATTTTTCTTTTAAGAACTAGCACAAGTTGCTTCATTAAACCCACATCAGTTGAAAAAAAAAAAAAAGGCATTTCAAATAGGCTAAGCAGTTGGCATCCTGAAAAATGTTTTATATTTGATGTATATCCTGTTTTTCATCAGTGTCTGCATGCTTTATGAAGTGTTCATGAGCTTCTTACCTGTAGCAATTGCTTTCTTTCTCTCATTATAAAAATGTGTTAGCTTCCAGGCCAGAGCTCTACAGTCATTACATTACATCACATACCAGTAGCAGCAGAGAAAACAGAGAACTTCTTAAAATTTTTCTTTTCTTCTTTCAGTAGCATGTAAAGACTGTAGTCAGTGCTTGGGCCCTAGTATTGCTGGTAAAGTATAGCTACATAAGAGGAAGATAATTTCTTTCCCAGAGAGTATAATAAGATAAGTATAAAATTAACAATAACAGGTGGAGGCAACAGATTGGGAGAGCACAAGTTAATGATGATATCGCTATGATTAAAGTATTAGCAGTGGTTATTTTATAGCAGCTGCCTAATCATTGTCTAGAACAACCTATCGAGCTAAAGCAATAGATTGATATAGGTGAGACTGTAGCCTCTAATAATAAAACACTGATGAAGGCTTTACAGCTAGCATCTTTGCATTAGCGCAAACGCATCATAACACTTTATTTGACTTTTTAGTGATTTGAATGATTATTGCACCTCTTAAATCTGATCTGAACGATGATACCTGTGATGGTCTGCAGTGCGTCTAGTGTTGTAGTGAGACGTGGGTTTGCTCCTAACCCATGTTACTTTTCACATGTATTTTTAAAATTCCTGCTGATGTACGGGCTTTTGGGGGAGTTTTATTAAGGTTTAAATAATGAATTTTTAAAGAATTGCCCATTCTCAGCCACACTTGTGAAGTCTGTCATTTTAAAAATTGATGGAGAGACAAAGGGAATTCACACATCCATGGAAGCATGTTGAGTTAAGCCCTCATAAAACAACAAATAGAAGATAAGGCTGAAGTACAATCCTAGGATAATTTTGATTTTTTTTGAAAAGCTTAGTGTCATAGTGTCTGATGGGGAAGACGACCATGCCCAGTAATAGAGTGACGAATATCCCTAGAGGTATATTCAAGCATCTCAAATTTGGCTAGATCTTTTTACATCATATTTATGAGGGTTTTCTTACCTTGAAATAACATCAGTCATAGAAAGAAGGTTAGGGATGTCATGGCTATAAAAAAAGGAGCAGCTTCGAGGGAAGGACCCTATATGAGAGAGACTTGCATTAGCTAGGTTTTCTTTCTGCTGGTGCAAAAGCCACAGTAACTTTGTTTTACAGTTTAGATTTCAAAAGATTGTAGGCAGAGGAGGAAGCCCCCAGAAGTCAGGAGCTCAGGCTGAAGAGTAGTAAGGAATGATAGATGCGCTCCATAATGCTCATTAGCTGGTGTGGTTGTTTCTGCGCAATCGTGGCAGTAAAGTTCTGACATATGAAATGTTTCTTATTTTAATCTTTGCAGTTATTAAGATGAGCCTCTGAAGCAAATGTCTTGCCCCTAAGAAGATGCAGAAATTCTCGGTGTGCTGCGTGCCAGAAGCCCAAAATCTAATGAAATTTCGGATTTGGTCCCCACCGGAAAGCAATTGCTTTAGTTCTTGTCCAGCTGATTGGCATGTAATAAATCGCTGGAGCAAGCGTAACATCAGTACCTGGAATATGTGTTATAGCTCTTTCTAAAATAGTGAAAACTCCTGGAGGAGTTAAGGGGCGCTAGAGTTGTAATGTATATACTCCTTAGTTTCTGCTTCTTTCTTCATAAAAGTGCTGCTGTATGTATCCATTGAAGGTAGGGTGAATTGGAGAAGCTCCTGGCAGCAGTCCATGCCAGCGGAGTCAGCAAGCGTCCATTAATCATCACGGTCTCTTCAGCCCTTGCAACTCTTGTGGTTTCCAGTGCTCTGAGCTGTACTTTGCCCCTTTGCAAGTGGAATTCAGAAGCAGCTGTTCGTTGAGAACAATTTCCTGGGAAAAGAAATGTTCTAACTTTTGAAGTCATTTTGTGGGAAAGGGTAGAAAAATACCATATTCAAGGAAACAACAGAAAGAATTTCTTGAAAAGGCAGTCTACATGCTTTATAGTGATGTAGCTTTGTAACAGACCAATGTAAGCTTGCAAACAGAACTAAAACATGTTATCTGTGCTCCGCGCACAACATATATTAATAATTAAAGTTGGATTGCCTGGGACAGCTGTGCTTTGATATGCAACTTCTTTGCTCTGCCTCCTCACCCTTTTTGTTCATTAAGGACGCCTTTGGAGTGAGAGAGAAAGGGAGATGTTTTCATTGCACTTGTGTGGCACAGCAAAAGGGTAGTTTTTTAAATGCGTCTCTGCATTTACAATTATATTTTTCATTGGACTCACTGCTTGGATTAGCAGTACTGCTGGCTTTATTATTACCCTTGATTAAAGTCAGGGCCCTGGGGATCTGACAAATGAATTCTGTCTGTAGTTCACCCAGCATACACTGCTTAATCCTGTTGATTGCAAGGCTTACCAAAATTGTTTAGTCACAAAGCTAGTTTTGTAAGTCAGCAAGGAGAAAAAAGGTAAATAAAAGATGACTCGGGAGGAAATGAGTTTGCAAATTATGTATACTTATATGGCCTCTATCAAAGTCCAGAAAATCAGAGCAGTGGAAGTTAGAGCTCTGGATGACCTTTCAGTCATCTAGTCTGTCCCTGTACTAATGCAGGATTATTTCCTGCGGTATGCATCTCCTAAATCCTTGTAGAAAGGAGATTAGGCCTGAGCACTCAGCCAGTGAAAAGGTACTGGGTGGTAAGAAAAAGGAAAAGCATTACATATTTCATCGTTATTCAGTCTTCTGTGTTCCTTGGACCTCAAGACTCCTAAATGTGGTGAAATGATTAACTTATTCTGCTCCCATTTAAGATTTTTTTTTTTGCCCCATAAAACTGAACAGAATCATGGTTTCTCACTAAGGGTATTCATGTCAGACGAATTAGTTATAATTAGTTATGTTAGTTATAATTATCTTTGAGGTTTGGAGCTTTCATTGTTCTCTAAGTGCCCTATATCTGCAGTCCTCAGTTTTTGCCAGTGTTCAGGCAGCAACCCTGGTCGTCTCCCACCATGTGCTGTCAAGTGATTAGGCAACCCATAGCCAGCTTTAGTGGTGATCCTTCTAGTGTGCCAAGA
Organism: Apteryx mantelli; assembly: GCF_036417845.1. Taxonomy (NCBI): domain Eukaryota; kingdom Metazoa; phylum Chordata; class Aves; order Apterygiformes; family Apterygidae; genus Apteryx; species Apteryx mantelli. The sequence continues at coordinate 5,563,415 of NC_089986.1, forward strand.
CCTTGCAGCGTGCTGTTCAGGCTGGCTGCCTAGCCAGTGCTTGTGGCTTCTCCTCTTTCACTGCAAGCAGGGTTGTCTCGGTGGAATATTTCAGGGCAAGGTACAGAGTTCTCATCAGCTGCCCCTTGTGTGTTATGGGAGCAAAAGAGAGATCCTAGAGGGGAAACAAGACTAAAACTTGCATGGAGTTGTTGGTTGCTGAGAGAGCCCAAGTTACACAGCAGAGATGATGTATTTTGTGACATCCTAAGAAAATGCCTAGTCTTAAAATATCTTGCTGGAGTAGAATGACGGGATGAGGTTCGCCCTGAAAGGTGAACATATGGAGCACATACCATTCTGCAAGGGAAGATCATGACTGGTCCCTTCTGCACAGGATTAACTCACAGCTAGCATGCAGAGAGACGCTTTAAAATCTGCACGTCTACTATACGATGTCTATGGTAACATTTCCCCTGTTTTTAGCTTCTTCAGTCACGTTATGGCACTATGCAAGTTATTAAGGGGAAGCAGACATTAAGGATTTCTTTGCGTGGTTTAGAAGCCAAAAGGGGAACAAATGATGCAGAAGACTTAATGTTGCTACAGTCAGGACTAAATAGAGACAATGTTAATATGTGTTAGTTACAGCATCTTCTCAAACAGAGATTTATCCTTTTTTATTATTACTATATTTAAAAAAAATCTCCTCTATCTTTCCTTTTCTCACACTTTCTTTTTACTGGTCAGTGAGAAGAACTGTTCTAATAGTGGCAAGATCTCCCCACAGGAGAGAGGTGTGCTGTTCTCAGAGCACCAACCCTTCAGGAAAGAAATGTTAGGGTGTTTTCACTTCGCTTGGTTTGCGGGCTCGACAGTGTTGCTACTGAGATGGATTTGGTAGGCTTGGGTTAAATCACAGTACCAGTAAGTTCCCTCCCACGTAGCTGGATGGACAGTGGCTCCTCCGCAGAGGATGCGGCACAAGTGCGGTGGTGATGCTTGCCGAGGCATTTCTGTCATGTTCTTTTTCGTGATTGTCATAAGCATCTGTGGTAGCTGCTGGCTTTTGAGCATGACTAGTTTCATGCTGGGCATCCGATTTCTCATCTTTCCAAAATACCATTAGCAAAATAAGCTATCGAAGAGAAAAGAATGTAATTTTTGACTGCTTTAAATACTGTTTTTGTGACACAACTTTCAGGCAAAATTGTATAATAGCATAATTCCCGTGAATACAGTTGAAGCAGTGTATCCGAATGACAGAAAGCCTCCCATGCTGCTGAGAATCATCCTGTTGTTCAATAAAGAAGCTTTCTCAAACCACCCTTACTCAGGCAAAAGCCCCAATGACTTAATTTGCATGTAGAGGGTTCGCAAATACGGGGCCATAAGCGTCACATTAATTCCCTGTAGCCATCTATTTTCTTGTACTACAGTAATGGTCAGCTTATGACTTCCTCTATGCAAAAGCTTTAGGTTGGGATCTGTCTTGCTTTGCACAATTAAACAAAACTGTTTCAGTTGTTTGTCCTCCCAGAGTGAAAATTGGATCAAATGAGCGTTTAGACTCGTTTGTTATGCCCTGCTCAAAAAAGTGCTCTAGGAGTTGAGAGTTGGCCTTGACTCTTCAGCTTTATTGCTTAATTCAGTATAGAAACATTGGAAATCTACTTTTAGAAAACACTAAATTAGTTTTAGACTGTAGAAGGAGGTTATATAGATGAAATGTGATAAATCAAAACTTCTTTTAACAGGGTGTAATTTGTACTGAATACCTCAGAGTGAGGTTTGAGGATTTGGAAACTGAATATTACAATTTCAGTGTGGCAGAAATATGTTTTGGTGAGAATTAATTCCTGCGTAACAGAGTTACGTTAATGTCTACTCAGCCTCTGTCATCTCCAGGGCAACATCTGGTTTATTCTTCTACCTAATTTTACATTTGGATAAAGTCAGGATAAAAAAATGTCACAGTTGTACTGCAGTTTTAACTAAGTCGGTCAGGGACCCAGTCCTGCTTAAATTCCTTCTAGCTCTTGGCTCTTTGCTGTGGAGCCAGCAGTCTCATGTAATGGTCCTGGAACGGCTCTGAGTATGCAAGTAGAGGGCTGACACTTCTCTCTCTGCAATTTTTTTTGACTTTCTGTAAGAATTCCCTGCACATGTTGGCCAGGTTTGCCCGATGTCTGTGTTCAGATGACAGGCCCAGTCCGGATGTAAACATTAAGCAGAGCTTTCACTGCAGCAGCTTCTCTTGGTCATTGGATTTGCATAGTGCTGAATGGGAAAGAGGAGGCTCTTCTGCCCGTTTCCGTACCCCGTGGGAGCCTCAGAGGAGCTGGCAGGAATTAGCTGCCTCGGCTTCCCGCTGTGCCTCTGCTTCCTGCCCTCCCAGCTACATTTATAATGTGGGTCGTTTTGGCATAGACTCAGACAGATAAGCTTGAGCACAAAAGCAAACAACATTTTGGGGAACAGATTTCAATAAAGCTATTTAAATCTATTATCATACATGTTTTTATATTTTTGTTGTATAGAAGGATTCCAGCAGTGGCCCCTACATGTTTAATAAACCCTGCAGTACTCGGGCAGAAGAGCTGTGAGCACTTTTAAGGCCCAGTTAAGGTGAGGAGTGGTATTGACCCAACAAGGTTGTCCTCATCGCTTCCTGTAGGGTTCGAAATTTTCCACCCTGCCTTGTTTAAATGCCTTTTCTGTTGCTTCTCTCCTATCATGTTTGGGGGTTTCGCTTCTGTATTTCTGTTAATAAATTTAAAATACACAGTAGCATTCAAATCTTGTTAAATGATGTTTGGGTTGTCTTGTAAAACAAGATAATTGCGCAATCAAAAATGGTTTAAACATCTGATTTGGATTTGAAACAAAAATGCTGTGTAATTGCTCTCTAAAACTTGTAACTCGCACATGCAGTGGGTGTTATCAGGCAGATGTTCCTTTCATTCACCAGCACGCTTACTAGCTCTGGTCCTTAAGGAGCAGGGTGACAGCAATGCTCAATGGTCTGTGGCTAACTGTTATGCCCAGCTTTTGCTACAGAATTACACCAGCTAACTGAGCCAGCATTATAGGACATAAAAAATACTTAAATGTTGTGGCAACACTGGCATTTAAAACTACCCCTGGAAATTTAAGGATTATATGTTAAATAGACTTAAAAAGGCATCAATATGTAAAGCAACTCACACCTCAGTACACACTTATTTAGATGCAAACATTTTCTCTCATCGAGACAGAAAATACCTTGAAAGCTTAATTGTCGTGTGGGAGTAAAGCTCTAAAACACAGCTTAAACTCTTGCTAACCCCAAATTGAGTACTGTCATTTTTTGTGTGCACTTTCTCCATGTTTTCTATTTTGTATTTTTATATTGTTGTGTATTCTCTCTCCATGTTTTTACACTTTTTTGCATTTTCTGCAGCAACTTTGGAAACATCTGTTGTAGGAGGACTGTAAACATCCCATGCAAATGCCACCTCTTCCACCAAACTGGGAAGAAATTCCAAAGAAAACTTGCTCTTTGATACTTAAAGTATGGGGGGTGTTGACAAGTCTTAAACTGTTATCCTGCGAGTACAATCACGGTTGTCCTTAGAAATTTTTCCTCTGAGAGATCTAAGAGCTTAGAAGTTCTGAGGGCTATGTAGTAGGTAGTTAAAGATGACCAGAAAAAAAATCCCTGCTAACCAGAATTTCTCTTTTGATATTTTTGCACTTTCTTGTTCCTGTTGTTATGTTTTTCCCCTTGTCATATGTCTGATCATTGCCAGGTTTTCCTGCACATCACTTCACTATGATTTGGTATATATATTTTTTTCCTCTGCTGAAATCCATTCCACTGTCACCAGATTTTCAGCATATATTGATCTTTAATGAAGCCCTGTCTTTAACAGTGTCTTGCCTGTGGGCTGCTGCTTCTCATTATTTCTTCGCTGGTCACTGTGCTCTGAGCTGTGGCAATCATCCCTTTGTAAGTGCATTTGAAAGGCACCGACTCTCTGGTGTTCTCCTAACGGGGGGGAGAAAGCAGCAACAGATACCTCTTTTCTCAAAAAGAGATGCAAAATATTTAACTTGAATCTTTCTTCCTTCCTCCTGTCCCACAGCTCAAGTTTTCTTAAAGTTTTTCCTGTCGAAAAACACTCAAAAGACTAGAATAATAATAAAAAGTTTACCCCATAAGTTTGGAAGATTCAATACTAAACTTCAGGCAAGCAACCCAACAGTGTGACCTTGGTTCTTAAAGCTTAATTATGTCAGGTTTGGTGAGCAGTTAGACTGGAAAGCCCAGGGTGATGCCTACCTAAGCGTCCCTTGAGGGTTCAAACTGGATTTCCTCTGGGTGCTCCCCCAGCTCTCTGCTGATTGCTGGCAGGTTTCTTCTTCTCTCTTTGTCATTTCTGCGAGAGGAAATGAATTCCTTTGAACATAAACTGCTTTATTGCAGAGATGGGACCGTCTTCTTTCAAGCTCATTTTCTCTTTGTGTGTGTCAGCTCCTAAAGGAACTGTATGCAATTCTTAAAAATAAAAAAGCAAAGTACGGTGACTGCAGTCCATGTTACTCATGGTTCTAAATATAACATGTTCCTGAGCTGTATGTAACAGTACTGTAGATGCAATTAAGCAATATACAGGCATGCATGTATGCATCTCCGGATTTCACCGGCCAGAGTACTACCAGGCACCCTTCTTCCACCAGGAGAACTAAAAAAATCCTGCTACTGAATTATTTACTAGGAATGGGAACTTTAGGTCTTAAAGCAAAATTAAAACAACCACCTCCACAGAATAAAACACCTTGTGTTTTTATGGAAAGTACTGATCATACTTAGGAGAATTTGTGGGATGATTTTTCAAGTAAAATTAGGACAGACATAGAAAAAAAATCATATGCAAGGAAGGCTTTCAAAGTACTATTAGAAGACTAAAACAATGAGCAATTCCCAAGGTGCAACGTAAGTGTGTGAAGTGAATATAACCTGTATAGCTGACAGTCTGAGAATCCATGTACAGTCATCCTGAGATATTGCAAAATTAACCTCAGGTTGCCTCATGATAAAAATTGTTATTTTTTTCTCCTTATTGGAATTTTTTCTTCCAGGAAAAAGAAAACCCACATCATATTTGTAGCATTAATAGTGTGTCCAGGCACCTTGAAATCCAGTTTGTGGATTAAAATGCATTAGGGAAAAATGCAGTTTTATTTCTGATCAGAACAGAACTTGATACCTGAAATCGATGGGGCTTTTTTTTTGGGGGGGGGGGGGGTGTCTTCTCCGGCAGTGCTGGACAAGCCTGCTAAAGAAGGCTGTGGTTGTGCTAAGCAGGAATGCTGAATTCATGGCTCTCATTAACTTGAAAGGGGTATCAGACAAAGGTCCTAACGAGATGATGGAAATATGGCAGTTCCTTAGAGGACTTTTTAAAAAAGCCTGCGTGCTTCTACTAACCTAAACGGGGGGTTTAACCTTTCTTGCAAATTCAGGACTCTCTGGCAGTGAAAATGGGCCAGCTTTTAAAAATCTACATCTCTTTATGCAGTATCATAAGAGCATTGCTTCAGGGGTATTGAAGGTGAAAATGAGTAAGTGCTGTCGGAGGCCTTGGCTGGGTTGTGTGACTCCGCTCAGTATGCGAGTAGCTGGTTTGCTTTAACATTCCTTAGTGACAGAAGATGAATTTCTCTGATTTGAAGCTCACTACTTTAATCAGACTGAAAAACAGAAAGCGTCAGTTGTGAATCTTTAGCAGCTGGAGAATTAAATAATTTTGCAGCTAATTTTTCTGCTGTTTTTAATGCCTGATTGATTACCTTATAAAGGACTTAGAATTAAAGTTTAGCTTAAGCCACTCTGCTACTTCCGTAATGAAATTGGCTTCCTCTGGAGTGGAATAGAAGCAAGTGTTTTTGAAAATGGAGCCTGGCATGTGTAAGTTCATAGAGGTTGGCCTAGCCTTTTGAAGATTTGGGGAGCAGTGTGCAAAGCCTGGGAAGTTTGAAGTTTGTGTTAGGAAATTAAAAACCTGCCACACTTAGCAATATTCTCATTCTGTCTTTAGCCCCACTGTGATCGTGCCTTAGAAGAAAGCAAGGAGACGAGAACAGAGACAGACGTGTGAGAGGGCAGCGGTGTTAGAACAATAGGAAATGAAAATCAAAGCCCTTCAGTATGGTGACATTTAGTATATTAAGATAAATGATACTATTCAGTAATGCTGTGGTGCATCCTTAAACCAACTGGTATTATTTCTGTCTCAAAAGTGCAAGTTATTAAGACTTATATGTAGATTAACCCAAGATCCAGATGTTCTTCTAAAGGCATGACCTCTGTTGAAAACTAGGTATTTCAAGATGGTCTTTTATTCCTGTTGTCTGTTTTGCTGGTACCACCCAGCACTTGATCAGAACCCCACACAATTGGAAACAGAGCAGCCCACCCTTTACAGGCAGATAATGTAAATTAATTTGTTTTTAAGTTTTATATACATCTGTGTTCTTCGATGAATAGACAAGGAATTTGATCTGGCAAAACTCAATTGTGCATTATACAACAGTATCTAAAAACCTGCTATCCAGAAGCTGAATATGAAGTATTCAGGAGATAATTTTCATAGAAAGCCGTATTGCGTGTTGTGATAAGAGGGTTACGCTAATGAGGGCTGAGTGAGATTCGCTGATCTTGGAAAAGGCAGGAGTAGAGCTAATTATTTTGTTGGAGATGGGATTAAACCAAGTAGGGAATATGGGTGGTGGGATGAGATCCATGTTCATGGGATCATTTTGTTATAGAAGAACATGGCATCCCTTTCAGAGGTTGGAAGTGTGGTGGAAAATGTGCTAACTCAGTGATGGGAAGAAGAAGCAGCTGGTATTTGCTAAAGTAAATGAATGTGAAATAGTAATAGAAATGAGGTCGTAAGGCCTGGGAGAATTTGAAGGCACAAATCTTTTATTAGAATTTAACACTTAGGAAGATGATTGATGATTGCGAATGCAGATAGTATGCAGATGTCTGGCAGCAGTAAGTTAGGATGTGGAATTTGGGGCTTTACTGTATGTAGGTAAAAGAATAAAGATGAGAAACATTTCAACAAGGAAACAATCAGCAAAATGTAGAAGAGTGCCATAAGGCCATGTGGGACAGACATGGCATGTGCGCTCCCTGGGGAAGCAGGTCTTCCTCCGCGAGCCTTGACAGCCCTGCAGGCTCCCTCTTTCCTGGGTGAAGAGGAAAGAACAGTGTTTCCCGACTGCACAGGAGAGTGCCGATGGTAAACACATTGAAGACTGAGAGGTTCCCATAAAGCCACATGGGCCTAGAACTGGAAGCAAGCTCTTGGGTCACCGAAAGAATTTCCAGGTAGCAGAGCAGGTGTGTCATATAAATCCCTCTAAACTTGTTGAGCTTTTTTTTTTTTTAAACATATTTTCTTGTATTTGTATCTTTGAGATCTTACTGTCATAAAATTTTTGCAGAGCTGTTAAACCATCTGGCTGTGGACACAGAACCTCTAGTATTTCCAAGGTTTTCTTCCTCTCTTCCCATTGGGTTTTGGTTTCCTGGGTTAGCACCAGACAGAAGTCCAAAGAAATGAAAAGGTGAAGGGTTAAAACACTATTACTTTTCTTGTTTTATGACCCATGCACAGGCAGCTCTTGATTTACAACATAGACTGAACCTTGACTGTTGTGATGGCAATTTCACATTTTTATTGCGTTTAGTTAAAACAAACATTTCTGAGCACAGAATATTATAATCTGGGATTTCTGGTGTAAAATCCGTCTGTGTTTTCTTCAGGAAGCCAGCAGAAAAAATATGAGATGAAAGGAGGGGGAAGACCTCCTATTCCTTTCTGTGCCCAATTTGCCTGCCTTTGCGCACTAGGAACGCTTTTGTCTGCACGTAGCTGCTGTGAGAGAAGGTGCTGCCGGGAAGAGGGCGAAGCAGCCCCGCACGGAGGGCCGGCAGAGCGGAAAGCGTCGCGCGGTGGTTGTTCCGTTGTAGAGCAGGACAAAAAGATGAGCGTCTCTTTCAAACACTCCGCGCTCCAGGTTGCCCAATACTGCATCTCCATTTCAGTAACAAAAATGTTAAATGCCACTCTGTGCTATTGCAAGCCGTGACCGAGCACCTATAGGTAACTCAACTAGGTGGTGACTGAGGAATTTAGCTACAGTAAATTGGGGAAGGGGGAATTCTCTAAAATCATTTTAGGACCAAAGTAGATGAAAATTAACAGAAATATCAAACATGAGCATTATAGCATTAAACAGGAGAGAAGAAAAAAGGACAGAGAACAATCATAAAATACTGTGTTTAAGGACAGCGTTTTAGATTACTATGCCATTCCATAGAAAAGTTTTAAAGATGCTGCTGTAGATTAAATGTAAAATATTAAAAATGGGTTAAATAAGTCTTGGTTGGCTTTCTTTGTATGATGTGTGTGAACAAAAGCTTAAGCTTTTCATGTTGTGGGTTTTTTTTTTACTTGTAAGTGAACCATTACATTATTTGCGGTTTTCAAAAAGCACATTTATTACATTAATTAAACTCTGTTTGGTTCTTTATCAAATATTTAGTGTCCAAAATGCAAAACACAGACTTCTCTATCATTGTCTGTTAAAACTTATCATATTTGCATAAAGAAAGATTAGCTACGGTAGAAGAGGTTTTCTAACATTTTCTCCCATCAGCGTAGAGTGTAGTTCTTTCCTCTCCCTTTTTATTTTCTGATTCAATAAAAGGCCAAATGGCTGGTGATCTCTTCCCATTTCTCACCTCATCCTTTATTTGGCTAGGGTCCCTTTTACTTGGGTTAGTGCAATTTATACTCCTCTCTGGTGGTAGTTAGTTGTGTGGTACTTCTTAAATACCTACAATTCTTTGATCAACTTCAGAAACTTCAGCTTAAAGGCAGGATAAAGTCCTTTTGTTGTCCTTTTGTATTTGCATGTTAGTCTTTTGTGGACTGAAATTACACTCTCTATTTTCTTTACTTAGAAGGTCAACGTATGACCCCTATTTCCACCTTGCCATCCTGGTTTGAATTGCAGCTCCAGGCGTTAATGCTGACATTAGATATAGCTACTTCCCCTTGAACAGCTGTGAGAATAGAGAAGTCAACTGAACAGGAAGATCAGGTTCTGTTGCTGCCACTTTCTTTCATCAGGCCAATTTGAATCACTTTCTAGATAAACATTTCGGTCCCAAGCATTTGCAGAGTGGTTTGTATCAGTTTATTTATTTAAATAGTCCTTATTTTTGTATTTTGCATTGAAATGTTTATTTCAGCCAGAATTGGCTTTAATTGCAGTTAGAGGTGAATCAGCCACATACTTCACAAAGAAAGTATTTCAGAACTCAAGGTTGTATGATGCATCTGTTGACTGAGCATCTTCTCTACCAGTCTGACTTACGGATTGGTATAATTATTTTTGGATCCTCTTCTCACAGGCAGTGCACAGACTGAAGCCAGACTTCCAAGAAAGTCTTGGTGCGAGGTGAGCAGCGTCCACCTAGGAGCTGCGATGTGTACAGCTGCCCTGATCCTCAGCATTTAGCAAAATGATCAATGTGAAAGAAGAGACATCTTTGCAGCAGCTGCTGCTGTTCTGGATTCTTGGCCAGGACGGCAGCAGAATTGCACATCAGCATCCTCGGTGCCATACGGCCTGAGACTGTTGTGTCGCACACCATGTGGAAGATGAGAGAGAATAATTTCGGCTGAGTATTTGGGGAATGCTGCTGGGTGTTTTAGGTGCCTGCGTGTCCTCGTATTGACCCTTTATCTGCAGTATATCTGCTTAGTTAAATCTTGTCAGCATGAGGGTATGCAACTTACACTTTCCCTCATATACGATAAATTAGTCTGGTGAAAGTTTTATGCCAATAATAAATTTTACCCTATGTCTCCCTCTCCCCATTCCTCCTTCCTGTTGTTAGCAGGCTTTACGTCCTGGCAGTCCCTTTAAGTGTCTTTACAAACGACTGAATTAATTTTCTTCTGTGAGTCTGATCCTTCACACCGGATGAGATTCACATTGTTGGTGAAGTTGTTTTTTAGTTAATGACTTGTATTTGGTATCAAATGCCCCATTCTGAATGCAAACAAAACATCTGCTGCCACAAGGAGAACAAAGCATGCTAAGCAAAGACCAGGCACACAGGGCTTGACTGATGTTCAGAAGTTTCTTTTTCTCTATGAACTCTTGTCAAAGTCTAGAATTCATGAAAGCAAAAAGAGCCTTGATTCACTTTGTGTGCCCTAAAGGAATATATATGGCAAAAAGATTTAAAATTCTGATACAGCAGCTTCAAAAAACATGACATCTGAAATAAATTATTTTCACTATATAGCAGCAAGTGAACTTTTACACCGAAATTATTCCTTTTGAACTTCTGCGTGGTGTGCAACACAACTGTCTCAAGCCGTACGGCACCAAGAAAGCACTGTTTTTTCAGTGCTGCAGCCTTTCTGGCTTGCATTTGTAACAGCAGCTGTCAGACTGCTGTCTGTTCTTTCGTATTGATCATTTGACTGGAAAATGAAAAGATAATTAACAGTCTGATAGTTAATAGGGAATTGTTTTAAAAACAAGGCAAAAGCTAGGTAGAAGGGATTGCTGCTGGAAATCACCTGGAGATTGTGTATTTTACTTAAATGCAAATTTGCCTCTCATAAATCTTAACAGTTCTGTTCCATATTAAATAAATTTAGTGTCAGCAGATTTAAAACAATGTCTGAAGTGTCTAATGAGTTTATAAGCCACTAGAGAAGATAGGATGCTTTGCTTGCAGCATGGAGCTTAATTTGATATTCAAGGTCAGCACATCAAACTCCTTAATCAAGACCATAATGAGGAAAACATTTCTATTCAAGCAAAGAAGCAGAAAATAGGAATGGTGCAAGACTGAACATTTTATGCAGTTGATTAACATGTTCTTGTTTTAGTGTTCTGTCAAAGTTTAACCAAATATCTTTTACTCTCTTCTGTTAAACTAGTGCATTAAAATATAAAAATTACCTTAGTTTCCAAGGGATTGGTAAATGGATGTGAAAGCACATTATTTCATTTTATTAGCAAGGTGACAGTGTTCTGATATCCTACATTTCAAATGGAAAATCTGAAGCCTTCAAGATTTAATGCATTAAATGTTCTCCTAAATTGTGCCCACAATAGAAGCAGAGCATGAGGAAAGGACTGCATGAAAGCTTTGCAAAGGAGTTGCTTTTGGGAATTAGTGAAGGTATTCTGTTTATATTAGCAAATGAAGATAAGATAGGAATTGCTCAGTTCCTTAGCAGCAAAGTTAAAATCTTACTCCTTAGGGCACTGTTTTGGATGGAAAAAGCAGTCTATGCTTTATTAATTTTATTTGTATGGTTGATGACATGAATTGCTTCTGTCTTCACTAACTGATGACCAAGGGTTGAAGCAGTAGTATTGTAGTACAGCTGCTATTTGTGAGTGCTTTAGGCATTTGACCTTCACTTTGCCCTTCAGCTGGCTGGTTTTGGCTCTACATCTGCAGGCTACATAAATGGAGTGTCCAAAACTATTTCAGTCTGAGATGCTGTCAGTGTGTCATCAACTACAGACCTATTAGAAAATTTTAAAATTCTTTCCACCACATAATGGATATATCTGCTTAAACAGTTCTTAAAATTCTGGGGAGATAGACAAATCCAGCAGAAAATCAGTAGTGTGTTGCTAGTGGCTCTATTACTTATTAATTTCAAAACAACCTAGTGTACTTCTGTGTGAATACTGAAGTTCTTTTTTTTTTTTTCCCCTCCAATATATTATAAAGATAATATCTTGGAGAGGAGAAGGGGTGGGGGGGAAAAATGTTAGTTTGAAACTCTTCTTTTGTTGGGTAAATATCTCCAGAAGGTTTGTCTACTAGATTCTGGCCCTTTTGGAGTCCGAGCTACATGTGTGCACTTTAGAGCCAAATGTGGGGATATAAACTGATATTTGTGTGGAATCCTGTAGAGGTACCTTTCTTCATAGTGTTTTGTTTTCTCTGGAATTACTGTTGATTAAAACATGTATTTCTTTACTGTGATCCTTGTGTCAATGGTGTTCTGTAATCCTTCTGGGAAATGAAGCAAAGAGAAAAGTCTGATATATAGTCCAATAAATGCAAGGAAATTCTTCTGATGTGCCTCGTAATTAAAGATTTTAGAAAAACTCTTTCAGTAACTTTATTTATATTGAGAATAAATCTATTCTATCACAGTGCAAGCCATTATTGCTCAGCATGGGTGTCCACTATAAACTGGCAGTAGCTTTGGGCAGATCTTAAAGGGTAAATCTCGATTATGAAGATATTAAAGCATGGCACTATCATGAATATAGTCATATATAATGATGACACCTTCTTACTTGCATATCTACTTTCTGCATCTATTCACAGTCCAACCTGCTGACGGAAGCAACTCAAGTACATTCTAACTGTTCTTTCCTCCTGGTAGCTCTGTAGTCAGCATGTTCCTGGAAAGGGGAGTTGGGCTTTGCTAAGGGCTAAGCAAATCAAGCGTGCTCGTTAGGAAAGCTCTCGTAGCAGGATCTGCATGGCCAGTGATATATTCAGCAGGAAAAAAAAAAAAGAAAAAATTACCGTGGCTTCTAGATTAGAAATGAAATTGCCAAGATGATGGAAGTCAACGGGAGAAAGCCAATACATTGAGCAAGGTAAATCTAAAGATTTCCTGGGAATTTTCTGGAGCACCATATTTATAAAGAGAAAAAAACCACTTCAACATTCAAGAAAATTACTGGTAGCAGTGAAATATGCTGCTTTACTGCAACAGTTGTAGGGGAAAAGAGCTGATTTGCTAAGGGTTGTGTGTGGAGAATAGTCAGCTGGCACAGAGTCTTCTGTTATCTTCACGCAGAAAGAGGTGCTACAGTTTTTGTTTCAGGACCTTATAATTCCTGGTCAGTGAAAAACTTCACAAATGGGAAATATGAACAGGGGTGTTGTATTTCTAGTGAGGTTTTTAAAGCTGGATAAGTAAAGAGGTATGACACAACTCAGAAAGCTGAGAGCCAGAGGGTTTGGCGTACCTCGAGGCCCTCAAACCATACATCAGGTTCTTTACTGACTTGATGTTTCCTTGAACTCATTCCTAGCAGTGACAGCAACTTCATAAATGTGACATTTTTCTGTTGTAAAGGAATAGAGGTGAGCAGTTTTGATTGCACAGGAGTGGACTGGTTGTCATCTTGCATCTCCCCTGCCTTACGGCTGTGCTCCTAGTCAGATGTAATCGTCGTGGGAGCGTGGTGGGGGTCTGCTGTATTGCAGCGTTTTGCCTTGCAGTCTCTTGGCTCGACAGTTGCCTTGTATCCCTGAGAAGCTTCGTTCAGTGGGTCAGGCTTCCTTTCATCTTTATCGTATCCTCTCAGAGCCCTCAGAAGTGTGTGCAATATAGCATATCAGCTTGCTAAGGACAGACACAGTTTGTTATCAGTTAGAGGCTTTTCTGTTTGCTAGCAGCGTTGACTTCACTTCCTGATGTCTGCGGGAGGACGCTGAGCCGCGGAGTGTTTTGTGTTGCTGGCTTTACCGCTCCACTGTCCTGGGGATTACTGACAGCAGAGCTGGGTCTCAGCTGGGAAGATCTGACTATATATGAAAAGTAGGAAAACTTCATGCCCTCCTTATAACTGAGCTCCTTAAGAGTTCATTTTGCCTTCGGCTTTTTTTGTGGTGTTCTGTAGCATTTTCGAAAGCTCCTTGGAATCTGATTTACTTCCTGGCTTGAATGTGCATTTCTTCATGTAGCCAAGTAAGTTTTGAGAGAGTTGAATTCATCGGGAAGCCACTACACCTCGTGTGTCAGGAATATTTGGTAGACTTGTTCAGCAGACCTTGTTCATTTTAACCAGCCAACAAAGAGTTGTCTGTGAATCAGGGATGGTAAATGGGTCACCTGTGCTCCTGAGAGAGTAGACCAAACTGTGTGCCCTAGCTGTAGAAAGTCCCTTAAGGAAAGCTTGGAAGAATACTGGGTAGGTAAAAGTGCTCCTAGGGGAGCAAGCTTGGAGGCAGTCGTGGGCCAAAGGCATGGTCTAATATAGAATGAAGATTGTTATTAATTATTTTTATGGTTGATTATTCTGCAAGTGAATTTCTGTTTTTGGTAGAAGGGAAAAGAGTAAGAACAGAAGGCAGTGTTGACACTGGCTTCTGCTATTTTTATGTTGGAAAGGCCTGTTCGAAGAGGGTAGAAGGGAGTTTTCCAGTGCTGCTTGAAGATGGCAGTGTTCTGAATTTCACCGGATCTTCTCTGGAAGTTTTCTTGCTGGATCTTCTGGTGGTTATATATTTTGTCATGGGCTGTGATCTGAATTGCTGTGGAAGAGTCTGGCTGTCTTGATTCTTTCCATACCAACTGTAATATAGTTGGTTGATCCATTTTTGTCTGAAAGCTTTAAACTAGAATTTGACTTGGAGAAGTCTGGATGCGGGCCTGTCCTGGTAATGTCTAGCAAGATGGGGGAACTGGGCAATCTTATTTCGTTTCAGAACTGTACAGCGTCTTCAGATTCAGCTACTGTATGCTGCCGTTAGTCTGGAAGTGACTAATGGATAGGTCGTTGTGGAACAGGCCTTCCTTTGTAAGGAACGGGGCTATGTATCCCATGAAACCAGAGATGAAATAAAACCTATCTTCTAGACTTCATAGCGCTGGGTTGTTCAGGTTTAGGGACAAATCCTGCAGAACCTGGAAGTTTGGCATCTCTTTGGCAGCTCACAAAAGTTGTGCATCCATTGGAAAGTGGAGGCAATCCATCAACACAAACTTCAGCGTTTCCTGTTTTCATCAGTGTCTCTTTGGTTCTGCTAGTTTTGGACAAAGCCAGCTCTTTTTTCATTCATGGTGTTCTCTTATATGCACAGCGGCAGCTCAAAGGGAGCGTGTTTGTGAATAGGTAACACTGTCCATCAGCTGAATGTCCATCAATACACTTTGTCAGGCAAATTGCAGTTGTCACTGGAGGGAAGAGGGTGTCTCATGAATCCTGTTGTAAAGCTATAAAGCAGGACATTCAAAGACCCAAGCTCATCTATGATCATTTCTTCATTTCTATTGGAGAGACCCCTCTTTGCCAATGCCCAGAATATGTAGGTGACCCGGGGCAAGTCTGCAGTAGTGTGTGCGAGCAGACGGGAACCAGCTGGCTCTGCTGGGACCAACTGGGACCAATAAAGCTCTGCAGATGAGCGAACTGCACGGACCCAGCAGCCCGAGCCGAGCACTGCCGCATCTCGCTCCGGCTGCTCCCGGGCTTGGGCCAGCGTGCGGTGCTCCCTGCCATTTGGAGCTTGGTCCGTGCCTGGGCCTCTGTGGCAGCGCGCCACTTCAAGTATTTGTAGATGCTATAATCCGCCTTCCTGCAATACTGAATTTTTCATTTGCAGAGCTGATTTGCTAATAAATGAAGTGTTCTTCAAAGTAGAACGTTAAAGTATATTTTTAGAGTAAAAGTGGTTATATTAAAAGTGGCTTGCCTTGTACAAGCTTTTCTCTGAGGCGTGAATTTATTCCTAAAGCGGGCTGAGAATGATTTTTGGTGACAATTTCTCAGTGATGAACTTCACTCAAGGATAAGTGAATATATACTTTCCCCACTATTTCTTTTTAAGATGGGATGAGATTGGTTGTTCCCTCCCCTCTGTTATGTATGATGCATCTCTTCCCAAATATTATTCTAATCGCTCATCTTTTTCCTGTTAAAATAACAAGAAACACATGGACACTTGAATGACCATTCTTAAATTTGATAAATCTTTTATTTAATTTTTCGAGTGGCATTTATAAGTAATTTTATCTTTATAACAACTTAATGACATTTAAAATTATGTTTAAACACTGGAAATATTTCTGAATATATCTAAGAAATTACCTGCAGAGTTAAAAAGCAATATTTCACAAATATTTTGAAGCACAGGAATCTTTTTGCTGCATGATATTTCTGTTCTTTAAGAACGTTCTATGCACACCAGGGTGCATGAGCACTTTTGGAGGACCAGGATCATGAAAGAGAGTCTTGGAATTTCCTTCTCTTTGGAAAACTGGAAAAGAACATGTTTTTGAGAGGAATGATTCATCCACATTTTCTAAAGATATATTTTTTTATTTAATAAAAATAAACCCCTCCAAAATGCCAATACTTGTCTCCTTCCGTCTTCAGATAAATGGATCTATTTTTATCATCTTCTGCGAGGGAGATGACAGCAGTACACAAGGCAGGAAAGGAAAACTAAGCCCTTGACTATGAAGCTGGTCCTTGTGCTGTATTCCTAGGAACCGTGCGACTGTGCGCTCATGTGCGAGTGTGCAGATAGGACAGAAGGGGACTGTTTTGGGGCATAGCGGCTCACCAGGAGTTCCTCTCTTGGGGGATTTAGGGTTGCCTGGGACTGCATGGGTGGTAATTGGATCCAGTTTTCTGCTGCCATCGGTCAGTCACATCATGCAAGCCCTTACTTCTTTGTTTCAGACTGCTATTATATTTTCAATTTCATTCTCTTCCCTTTCCTGTTTTGTAAACGAGTGACCAAAGATGTTGGACACACTTGCAGTCCTTTTGCCTAACTGCTATGCAGTTCTTTTTTATAATCCTCAGTAGCTTACTAAGGTGCAAGATGCCTTCTGAGTACCAAAAGTCTTTATCTTTTCCAACAAGACTGATCGAAACAGACTCGTGAAGGTGATGCCCTAGTCAATACAAAACTTCTGTCTCCTGTTTAAATTAATAATGTAATGTAACGCAGGCAGCTGAAATTTATTTCAGGTGAATTGATATCACTCACTGCTATTTTTAATCTTCTTAGCAGTGTGTTTTCATTGGCCCCTGGGTGGTATTTAATTTAAGCTGCTGGTAGATGCCTATTGGTGTTTATAATCTGGTGACTAGTTATTGACATGTTTCTTCGTAGTGTGAATCTCGGAGAACCTCGCTGCAGAAAGATGTGTAAAGTATCAGCTTTCACAGCAAGTTTCACATCCACTTGCTAGTTGAGATTCGAGCCTTTTTGTTCATTCTCACAATATATTAGGGAAACTGCTTGGCACAGATAGAAAGAACATTTAATGTTTTTTAGTACTCATATACAGTAGTGATTAGCGAATTGTACAGCCCTCAAATAATTTTGACTTTTATAATAGTTTGACTTGTGGCAGAAAATAAGGCACGAAGCCCAACATTAAACAGGCAGTTTAGTCCACTTAATAGCTTCTCTGTAAGAAAGCCGTGTCCATTTTATGCACTGAGTGATGGGGTGGGGATGTAGGGCTCCTATGGGAAAAGTAGTAAGTGGACACTTAAGGGGGAAAGTGTGTGCTACAAAGGCAGGAAACCTCAGTTCCAGCATGTCCTACTTGTTCTTTTAACATAATATGTATGTGGGGCTTTTTTGTTTGTTTTTTATCCTTAAGTGGATTCTCTTTACTAACCGGACTGTTTATCTGTAAGGATGTAGTGGGGCTGCTTATTTATTTGGAATTCCAATTCACAACAGTAAGTCACTTAATGCAGGATCTGAACTAGCATCTTTTTCTGTAATGTATTTTAGCATGCAAATACTGTATAGTAGTTTATGGTATCAGAATACCTCTTAAATACACTTTTATCTACCTCTTCACTAGTAAAGTCATTGTTATCTGAAATATACTACTGCTTTTCTGAAGATAGAACTTATTTAAGACCCCTTTTTCGTTTTCAATAATTTATGACATATAAATCTTTGCTTATAACTTTATGAAGCCTTCAGGCTGGAGGCATTGTTAGAAGAAGACTTATAGAAGGCAGTCATTTTTTATATGCTCCTAATAAATGGAACTAGGCTAGGTAGAGGTATAAAAAAAATCAATACTTAAGTAAAAATATGAAGCCACTAGATTGTATTTGTGTTCAAATCCAAATAAGAAAATGCACATGCAACAAAGAAATTGAATAAGGTTTGCATTGCGTCTGGGTACACAATAAATTCAGTAAAAAGGAAATTCTTACTCTGGGCGAGTTCTTGCTTCATTCTTGTAGGTAACCCAAGTCGTGTTTGGGCGTTAAGTGGTTACATTTCAATGCAATTGGTTATCTTGCGTTTCAGATGTATAAATACCTCTTTGATCTAAATCTGCAGGAAAGTCGGATCCACAGGAATTTGAATTGTTAAGGTAATTTTTTCGCGGAATACGTGTAAAATTATATTGACCACGTGAAACTATTTCTCCTCCTAAAAATAAGTGCTTGAGTGTGCAGAAGGAGATACAGAAAGTGAAAAAGTGGATAGTTTTGCCGCAAGAAATGCTGGAGCTGGAGCTTTATGTCCAGCCTTTCTGCATCAGGGGCTCGTTATGCCGGTTCCTGTGTATTTATAAAGACAAACCCAACCAGTTAATGCCGAGTAGCAGGAGAGTAAAAGGTAATTACACTCCTAAGGCTAGCCCAAGAGCACCCAAGCTCAGAGAGTTATTAGTCTATAAAGCACAAGTCAGGTTCCATGTCTAAACCATTAAAAAAAACCCACAAAACAACACCAAGCTGCTCCAGAAAACCTTCCCCCTCCACCCCCAGTTCTCGGGCTGAAGCTAACGCCGTGTCCTTGTTTGCCAGGTAGATCCACGGCAGCACTGGGAGGATCCGCAGCTCCTGTCAGCTGCCCTGGCTGCGTTCGTTTAGGTTCGCTTGCTGTAGTTTACACTTAGGAGACTGTTTTCCCGTTCACCCCGCTGCTGACGTGTCGGGGTGACGGTACGACTGTGGCCTTCATACACCCGTGGTTTCAAGACAGCTTCCGCTCCAAACCAGTCATGGCCATGGAAATTCTGCTGTGCCTTTAAGGGCGATTAGAGGAGAGCTGAAAAACTTACAACTCGCACAAACACCGCTAGTGAAATTACGGTTTTCAGACTGTTATATATCCTGTGAAAAACGTGTTTGTCTATGGTTGTACGCATGAAAGAGGGAGCGAGCTGCAAATGCAATTAGTAGCTGTGGTATTGGAGAGTTCAAGGTTCCTGTGGTACAGAAATAGCACGCAAAAATGAAAGTGAGCTTTTATTTGACTCCTTCTGTCTTGCTAAGTGGTGGAAAAACAAGTATTTGTACCAAATCTACCTGCTGCTAAAGACTGAAACAATGCGACCAGTCATTCCTTTGACCTTCCCGAGCGCCAGGCTGAAGGCGGTGTGGGACGCCTCACCCTTGCGCATCTCCCCGAACCAAGGCTCCCTTGTTAGCAGGGAAGAGCAATCTGAGGCACCACCTGAAGAGAAAGATTAATGTGACAGTGCTGGCTTAAATTGTCAAGCGGGTAATATTTCTTTTTTCTAAAAAAAAGTAATTACTGGTGAAGTAAAGGATGGGTTCAGGCATCCAGAGGTTTAAAATGACATGAAGTATTTGGTGCTACTGTTATAAGAGGTGATTTATCCCAGTGGATCCAGAAGGCTGGTGCAATGAAAATATTTCTGGATGCTGTTACTGCTTACCATGCATAAAATCCCTGAAAGAGAAATGTCTGAACCATCCTGAAGAATAATATTGGAAAGAAATGCAGTATGTGTATTTTCTTGCAGTTTACATATTCATTTCACTCTCATTCTTTTTTTCCCCTTGAAAAATGCAGTAATCCACAAATAATATTTACTGTTGAAAAAGAAATATCCTTTCACTCAGTTTTTAGAACAGTAAACAGCAGAGCTGTAATTGAAGTGAATGCAGGATTATTTGGTTGATTACCCATTTTCACAATGATAGGTTTCCTTGTGGTACGTGAAAACCAAATGATACATTTAAGTCATGACTGCACCTTGCCAGCCTTTGAATTTAGATGTACTGAGCTTTCCTTAAGGTAATATCAGAGCCTCGTAGCACAAAGCAGTAATTGATGCGACTGATCTGCAAGTGAACTCTGCAAGGTGCAAGATGAATAGCAATGAAATTGCAAAAGCTACAGTAACGAGGCAGGCTGTATTTTAGGCTGTTTTATTGCATGTGTGCAGCTGCAAATTACATTGACTTGCATTACATTGCATGGTACAGGGCATCCTAACATAAACTCAAAATTTTAGTTTTTATTTCAAAGAGACCTCCAAACTTAAGCTTTTTAGGCTAAGATATTATCTGAAGTACAAATACACTTGTCTATACGTTGTGCTTAAAATGGCACTTTTTATTCTTGTAAAACTTGCTTCTAAACAAAAATACTGTGGTATTTGTAATGTCACCTTGTATTGTTTCTTACCAACTTAAAATATGGTCTTTTGTACCTGTCAAAAAAACATGTTTCTTCACATTTTCAAAGTTCTTAAAAGAAAGAACAGGTTTTTTTGAAGTAATCCTTAAATTAATATAGATATAACCAGTTATGTTACTGTTTCACAGTAGTAATTCACATGTCTGAATTTGGCTATAATATTTCTTCTACCAAGAGAAAACCGTGCAAAATAATTTGCTTTAGACGAGGGCTAAGGCTTCAGACTCAGAATTTCTCATTCCATATTTTTATTCTCTAGCCAATATATTTCAGATTTGAAATTGCATTTGTGCTTACTTCTTGACATAGAACACTTCATTTGAAAAGCACCTTTCATTGGTTGCAAGTGATGAAATATTTACTAGATTGCTTAAATTACAAGAGGTGATTTTCAGCAGGGCTCCGTCGTGGCAGCGTTTGGCATTTAGCAGATAATTTCTCATTTCAGTCTGATAATTAAGGCACTATGGTGAAACATTTCGGAAAACCGTCAAGTCACACAGGTATGTGAAATAGGGCTCTCTCAGCTTATCAATTCTTGTCAGTGAAATTGTGCAGGAAGCCGCAATGTGAAGGCAGAAAGCCGAGCAGAGTTAGTAAGATCCGTAGCAGTGTAGCTGGCTGAGGAAGCCCACCCCGTCCGCACGGTGGGCACCCTGCGCGCGGCGGCGTTCGGCAGAGCTTGCAGAGCGAGCAGCTCCCCCAGAACTTCTTTGTTTCTCCATGCCCAGGTGACATGCTCGCTCTATTCAAATTTCTTTATTTAAAAAAAAAAAAAAAAAGAGGTGAAAAGACTAGAGCCGGGAGCGTTCCAGTTGCTTACGATCGTTGACTTCCGCGGCGGTGGGAAAGCGGTGCGCAGCGATCGGAAACGGGGGGACGGGATGGGCTGTTACGGCTTGGGTCTGATGGGCGGCTGGAGTTAAAAGGGTCGTGAAGTTTATATGTTATTGACCGAATACCCATAATGACTCCTTAGGAGCTATTATACAGTGATATGTGAAGGCCTTAGCTGGGGCTGACTTCGTTTACGAATCGTTGCTGTGATGGATTGCCTGTTATGTCAGACTGGCTGCTGTACTAACTCGGTGTTCTTAATTCATTATGAAAGATTTTATGCAAAGTAATTGCTGTACAACAGCCACTCTTCAAAATGAAATACGGGAGATGCTTCCCTCCCCCCCAGGAGTGAGAGCTTTTGTTCACATTATGAGCTATATTGAGGTTATGAAATATCATCTGGAAAAGCTTTCCTAGGAAGCGGCGCAATTAAAGAACAGAGCTTCTGAAATGGCAAATATTTTTGCTCTTTGAGGTATAATCTTTCAGGTTTATTCTGCTTAATGAAGTCTCAGTTTAATTCATGCATAGGTCACATATTGAAATTCTTCAGTCACAAATGCGCCAGGAAAATTTAAGAACTGGCTCTAAAATATCTAAGTGGAATTTCAAAATCGTGTGTTTTTATTATTTTGATACGCTTCCCATACAGCCTTGAGGAAAAACAGTGCAAAATTACAGAACGCAGTTCTGTGATATGTGAAGGCCAAAAGTACAAATGAATTCAGAGGGGCTAGATAAATTCCGTGTCCATCAGCAACTGCTGTATTCTAGGGCGTAGGTGCATTTCTGCACCAGGAAATCCCTCAACAGCTGATTTCCAGCAGAACGTGAAGAGAAAAGATGACTTTCTCCTTCCCTTTCTGATGGAGTGATTTCGGAGACGTCTGCCAGACAGAATTGGGAACTAGACCCAGCTCTGGTCGTCAGTGACGCTTCCTCGCGGTGCCCGCGGACAGCGCTGAGCTCCGTGGAGCCCTGGTCTGCAAGGCACCTCCAAGCTCGTCTTCTCCGTGCAGTGCAGTGGCCTGAGGAAATATCCAAGTCAACCCCCAAAGAAGCAGCTGTGTTAATATGATACTCAATTAATTCTGCTCCTCGGGGGCTGAGTTACTAGTCATTATTAAGAGAGAACAGAACATACAAATCCAAGATAGGGTCTTGGTACTTATTTTAAAAAT
This sequence comes from Apteryx mantelli, assembly GCF_036417845.1. Classification (NCBI taxonomy): domain Eukaryota; kingdom Metazoa; phylum Chordata; class Aves; order Apterygiformes; family Apterygidae; genus Apteryx; species Apteryx mantelli. The sequence continues at coordinate 5,585,717 of NC_089986.1, forward strand.
CTTAATTCCTTCATACTGTTTTCTTAATTCAAAACAGGTAGGGAGGGCGCTGCAATGTGTTCTTCTGGGAAACACAAAAATGGATTCCTCTGGGTTAAAAAATTAAAATGTGAGTCTAAAAATAACTTCAGTAATTCTTTTTCTTTCCCCTAATATATCCTATTTTTAAAGTCTAGAGATGAATTTTTTCTTTTAAATAAATAAATAAATGAATAACTTTACAGTATTTCTGGGAAGAAACTTGAGCAGGGTACCAGCTCCTCTGCCTTGGACAAGATCGATGAGGCTAGCCTGACTGGCAAGCGTGCAGTTTACATGCTAATAGAAAATCGGCTGTCTTGCAGGGAGCAAATACATTGCAGAGCGAGCGTGGAATGTTTATGAGTCCCAGTAAAGTGCGGCGGAGACAGTACAAATGATGTAAGAGGAATGCTGTGCAGGAAATATAAGTCATTAGATCAGGCACATGTGTTTCTTGGCCAGAACCCCTTTTGTTTTGCAATCGCTCCGTAAGGAATTAGCACAGACGGATGTCACGCTCCTCACCTCCGCCCCACGCGGGCTTCCACGGAGACGCCGCCGGAGCCGCCCCATGGCTCCAGAAATCAAGGGTGGGTAAGACCTCGTAAGAAAACTCTAAGGCGACCCATACTTGGTTTCAGGGGCTGTGTGGCTGTTGTCAACGCTGGCTGCCAATGAGCGTGTGTGCGTGCAAGCTTCGCTCTCTTGTTCGAAATGATAAATGTGTGGCAAGTACAGAACAATTTTGCTTTTACCCTGCTTACAGTGCAGTCTGTGACAATGAAAAATTGAGTGAGTTGTAGTGAGGTGCTCTTTTGCATTAACAAATATGAAGCTTACTTGGTGGTGAAGAGGGGAAGAAGGGAGGGTTTAAACTCTGAACCTTCTTTTTGTCATGATAGTCTTAAAGTTCAGGGAGATCTTAGGGCATAGTGATTAAAAATGAAATGAAATTTATCCCTGCTTTTTCATAGATTGTAGTTTTGTACAGAGCACCTTGACTTTATTGACGTTACCTTCTTTGTATGTAAAACAGGAAGAGGTTTGTTTCTGTCAGTTTTATATAACCTATTATTATTTATAACTATGTCATGTTCTGATTTTAATATTCCTCTAGTTTTGGAAGAGGGAAGGGAATCACTTTTTTATGCTGTTTCCATTTTTCTCTAAATTTTCTGCTTGAAGAGTAGACAAATTAAATTAGTTTTCCTTTGGGAATGCTGGTTGTACAATAAGCCCACTTAAATACAACAAAGTCAGTCTTATAATAATAAATATAACTTTTTTTTATCTTCCAGTATCAATATGTCTTCACTGTTGCGTGCGCTGGACAAATCTTAAGAGTTTTGGTTCAGTCCAGCTAGAGGCTTGCTCAGGCTCCCATTTATCTAATTAAAATGGGAATTTCCACCAAACCAACTGGTGTATTATTAGCATTTGCAAATAAAGTAGGGGTAAAGTTAGGGGGAAGTAGTCTGAGCCTGAGATACCTGCCCCATCTTATTGAAAAGCCTTTTCTTCTTCCTAGTAAACTGGAAGAGGGGTTCCTGAGGAATATGGCAATTACTTGTTACCGTTTCTCCTGGCTGTGGATCTGATCATATTTAACCATGCAGATGTAGCTTTCAGAATTAATTATTATAATATAGCTTGGATTTGGTGGCCTTCAAAACAACTGGCAGGTTTGGTGGACCAAGAAATCAGCACTTTACTAGAGGAAGTCCATTCCGTGTCTTTCCTTCCATTTTCTGTGCCTCCAGGTACACGCAGAAGCACGTGCATGAGGAAGTACAGAATACATGAGTATCTGTTATGCAGACAGTTGTTGGCAATGATCTTAAAGTTTTTTTTAAGTATATGCTTTAAACTGCCCTAAGTGTACCCCAAAATTCACTGTCAGTGTCTTTTAAAATTAAAATGCTTAGAAAATAAGGAAAGAAGGAAGAACCCCCCTAAAATGTTACATTATGATATAGACAGAAACGTCGTGTATTGGAAGGATCTGACAAAAGAGTTAAGAGTAAAATTCATCTCTGTATGCCATTTATCTAAATCCTTTTTCATTTGCATGGTGGCAATCAAAATAACCCTACTCTGCCATTCTTTGAATAGACTTTTCAAGCCTGTTTCTTTCTTTTTTTTTTTTTTTTTAATTGCTGCATTTCCTTCTGGCATATAAGATAGGGTCTTTATTTTTTTCTTACTTCGTATTTGTAGTGTAATAATTTTTCAGATGCATGTTGTAGGAATATAAATATTTCAGTAGTATATTTTTAAAGCTGATTTACAGTTTTTCTTTTGTTGGCTTAAGGGTTAGAATCTTTGGGCAGATTTTAAAGTCTATGTTTGATCTTTTTTTTCCTATGAAGATGACAGTTTATGGCAATCAGAAAGCTTTATCGCTGTGACTTTTCTGCAAAAGAAGTATCCCTTTATGTGAAAGTGTATTTTGAAATTTTAAACAAGGGCCATTCAGAAAAGGCCATTATTTTTAACTTCTTAAAACAATGGTGTGTAATGGTAAAAATAATCCCTTTGTGTTTTTGTTTTTTGATAAACCTAAAGTTTATTCTCTGCCTTCTGCAATGAGAAAATTCAGGTTTTGCAATTCATGGAGAAACCAGCATAGTATCTGTGACGAGTAAACACAAACTTGAGCACAGGCACAGTCGAAAGTTAATACAGATGTTTGAGATGAAGCACAGTCTAGCCCTGGCTCTGACCGAGCGCTCTCACTTAGCCCGGGAAACTCTTTGCTGTAGTGCAGTGGATGACTTCTTGAATTGGGCCCATAAAAAGGAAAATTTTCATGTTTATCAAGAGAATTTATGTATCTTATGTACCTTTTCTTTGTATGTTGACAACCCTTTCACCTTTTATTTAGACAATATATTTGCTGTACAGCTTATGCAGGTTACAGGCCTTTCGTTTTGGATGTGCGGTAATGTCCTGCTCTGATTAGAGCTCTGGTAGCTCCAGAGCTTTTGCTGCTCCTGATTTTGCCACTAAAAGCAAAAGGCAAGAGTTGGGGGTGGAGGACTGGGCAGTCGCAAGCAGCACACCTGGATGTGCACTGCTTCCAATTCTGCAAGAAAGAGCAACTCTCCTCTGATTTAAAAGTTAATTTTCTTCCAATTCCCTGCTTTCCTTAGTACAATGTCCCTGATCCTATCTAATCCTACATGTCCTTACTCTTCTCTTGGTCTTGGGCTTTTATATTGTCTTTAGCTGGACTTGAAACATCACTGCATGCTATTTACTGAGCCCCCCTTCTTCCTCTTTTAAACTTCTCCTTTTCCTTTAGAGAAATATCCTTGATTGTTTTCTGAATGGTCAGTCTTGCCTCAATGTTGTCTCTTACCCCGACAGAAGTACCATAGCAGCTGCTGATGTGACAGAGAACTGCGAGGCAACACATGTCATAGTCTTTGGGTACGGCTATATTACATTACATTAATAGCTATTGTTACCTGTTAAATGTCAAGGAATGTGGGTAAACTGCAACACATCTGAACGTGCTGGAGGTATTGTGCCATTTTAGAAGACTTTGATTTAGGAATTATTTATAAGAGCTAATCCCATTCTCTTTTCCCAGTGAAAAGAGGGAGAAGCTCTATCTTGCCTCTGTGGAAAGCTTTTAACCATGCAATTAATAGGTTCATTTGGAAGCATGTGAAGAAAGACACAATAATACTCCTGGGCATGCTGTATGAATACCAATGTGTTAATTAAAATCTATCTAAATATGTCAATATTCTGTAGTTAGGACCGTGTCTAAGATATTACCAGGACATCTTTTTTCATGAGGTTATAGTGTACACATACGGCATTAGATGTTTATCTTTGACAAAATCTCTTTATTTTTGGGACACGTATAAAAGTCAGGAAGGCTCCTGGGTTTATGCAAACATCTCTTAACTGCAAATAACCATATTGTCATTACTGTAGTGGAATCTGCTGAGTTGCCTGCAGCTCGTGCAGTGTAAACTCAAGCTCTGTTTGGGTTGTCCGTATGGTCTCCTTTCTTTGTTGAAGCTATGAAATGCAAAATGTAAACACGCAGCATAAATAGCCAAAAACTAATGTAATCTATAAAACTTGTTGGTTTAGGCTTAGCTTTTTTTTAAATGCACTGGAGTACCAGTTCCCAGATGGCTTAAAATTTGTGATGAACCAGCAAATACTTCCCTTTCATCTCTCTACTATGCTCCCTTCCACCAGGCTCTGGCTTTGTTGTCACCTTCTCCGTTTTCTGTCCACCTTCACTCTTTCATTCTCCTGTTCTTTTCAGTTTATTCTTTCCTATTCCCCTTCTCCTTTCTCCAGTACTTCCAACCCTACTTTTCATCATGACCATTTTGGGACCCCCTAAACCATGTGTTAGAGCCAGAGCACATGCTAGGTGCCTTGGTGTTGCTATTTCCTCTGTTACAAAGACTAGAAGCCAGGATTTGGCTGTTGGGTAGTGACACAAAACCAGGTGGTAGGACCTTTGGTAAAAATCTCCATTATCTCAAGGCTTATGCCAAATCTCAAGGGTGAGAGAGTTTTATTCACCCTTTTACTTCATTTCAGCAGAAAGCCAGTCGTGCCTTACAGAAGATAGGAGGGTGGCATTCGTCATGAAATTGGGTACTCTGCAGGAAAACGCAGGTGCGTGGTGAAATGGAAGATGCAGGTGCTGGGGCTGTGTGAGCCTGCAGCTAGCCCCGTGGCCGGGAGCGTTTGCACCACCGGATCTGTTTGCAGCGCGGAGGCATGGGTGCTTGGAGTTCATGCGACGGCATCTGTTAGCAGTGCACGTGGCCTTTGCTCTGTGCCTGCTGGCGTTAGGCTCGTGCCCACCCTTGCGTGAGAAAGGGCAGTGTCAGAGATGCAGATTTTCACCTGTTGATACGCTGTGCTTAGCTTGGTGGTGTCCCTTTAAGGAAGCCCTTCGTGGAGCTTGTGGTGCTTTGAAAAGTTTATAAAGTTTTTCCATTCGATTTGCTGTTGCTAGGTGCCGGGTTTTTTTTTTTTTTCTTCAATGTGCTTGTTATGAAGAAGCCTTCAGCAGGCTAAGAATATTTTATAAGGTTAGAAAATGGTGTTAAATGTTAATTAGCAGTTGCATAATCCCAGGTGGCATCCTCTAACATGCACTCGTCAATTTTTAATGAGTGTCACTCGTGCACATCAAACTCAAAATTAGCTTTCTTTCCCAAGCACTCTGTTTGATTTTCACACTTGCTTCCCCTCCCCTTCTCCTTTGATGTTACTGACACAATATATCATGCTGGCATTTGCTTTGGTTTTCTCTCCAATGCATATTGCCTTGTAGCTAGTTAGTTTAGCTGCAACTGATGTCATACGCGTACCCGTAGAACTGCACCTTGACTTTTTTCTTCTTAGGCATAGCCCAAATGAAATTGATTGAGGAAAATTTGATGCAAAGGCATTTTAAGTTCAGATCCAAGAATTAAGAGTACCAGAGCCATTCTCTGAACTTGGTTGGAAGTGACACTAACAGCCACTGCGTTGCGTCAGATGGACACTGGCATAACTCCTCTGAATCAAAATTTGGAGCAAAATTCTCTCTTTCCATCTCTGTGAAATTTATCACAAATTAACAGCTAACTGGGAGTATTGGACCTACCTCGCCACCTTGTAGATGGTGGGATACCTCGCCACCTTGTCATCTGTACATTGTATTGTATAAAAACATGACTAATCAGAGATGGAGAGGGTATTTAGGACCCACAAATGGCTGCTAAAAGTTGCAGACTTGGTCCTTTATAGGAAAGCCCTTTAGTTGTTTTTTTCTTTTCTTTATTTTTCCTGAAGGTGTCAAAAATGGGAAGTTTGCTAAGCGCAGTGGTTCCACCCTGAGGTAGGTCTGTGTGTGCAGGTAGACTGACCTGATTACTGTGTCTCTTGCCTCAAATCTTCAACTGCTCTCAGATGACCTAGCTATATTGGTGTTTCCCAAGCAGCTGATGTTAGAGAAGGCGCACATGTATAAAATGGATGCAAATAAAGGACCAGTCAGGTTGAGTACGATCGTTTTGGCTCCTGCAGAGTCTTTCTCTTGACATTCTCAGCTTGAGCAAGTCTGTAGACTGAAATCTGTTAAAGTGACTTCTCAGTAAATCATTTAAATCACTGTTAAGCTCTAGTTAGCTTTAAAAAAGTTGAACAGAAAGGAAGCTCAAATAACTAAATTTGCATTGTTAATTACCTTCATTAATCTTTTGGCTTTTAAGAACAAAACATCTGCTCCCACCTGACACACACACACAGAGTTTCTTCTTTTGCTTCTAAATTTGATCATGAGGTAATTTTACTTTGGTCTGCATTTTGGTTTCATTTTTATTTATTAAGGAAAGAGTTCTAAGCATCAGTATGATTTTGTTTTATTAAACGGGGTTGTTAGCTCACTTGGCAGGAGACTCTGTACAGACTTTGCTTTGATTTCCCCTAAGAATACCATGTGTTTGAAAAATATTGGCTTCTTGACACTGTAGTGCCAATGACCTCTCTTTCCAATAGAACAAACTCAGCTTTAAATTATTTTTATTAATCAAGATTTTATCTTGTATCAGAGATTGACAGTTTTCCAAAATCTTTTTGACAGCTACTGTTGCACACAAGAGGTGAACCAGAATTAATGATTAAGGGTTACTGGCCTGATTCTGCTGTTACTTACTAAAACGTAAATTGGAAAAAACTCACTGATCCTAATGCAGTTACACCAGTGTAAATGAGATCAGAATGCAGTGCTTTATCCAGGAAAATGAAAATGTCATGGCAATGACTTGTGTCCAACTTTGGAAATAAATGTTTCAAACAGTAGTAATTGCACTTGTCTTTCACCTACCCTGCATACAAACAATTTTCACCATCTTTTGATGGTCTATTCTAAAAATATAAACGCTAATAAATGCTCCACACACAGTGCTCATTTGCAAGAATAATGTAGCCACTTAATACGAACAAAAAAGTCGCTATTTGGTGTACAAGGGGCTGAAATGCCAAAAGGCCAGCTTCTTCCAAGTTTCCTGCTCAAGTGTCTGGAGTTTTCAAGCTAAAGTAGAAGGGGGAAAAAACTCCACTCTTTCATATCACAGCAGTACGTAGAAGCCCCTGTCATGGAGAGGACACCATTAATGCAGGCACTGTTCAAGGAGTAAGAAGGGATCAAGTCAAGGAGTGGACAGCTATCGACTTTCTCTCCCTTGTCCTCCAGTGGAAGCAGAGATACAAAGAGTCGAATGTCCCACCTGAAACAAGTTGTGCTTTCAGTTCAGTATTCTTACTGCATGGGAGAACTTAAAGGATAGTTCTACTATTAGTTATGCCATTGATCCATTTTTTTTAAACCATAAAAAAAAGAAAAAAGGCATTCTAATAAGAATCCAGCCCTTGCTGCTCCTGAGCTTGTATGTGTTCTAGACCCATGTGGAAACTTAAATGTGATAGATGACTTTGCGAGAGAAACTATTATTGAGGATTTTTCCAGTCTGGACCAGAAGTTGAATGTCAAAAATTTAATGAGATGGCTTGCTATTGTGGGATTTGGCACCCCACTCGAGTTTCGTATGAACTTTGAATAATAAGCAGTATTTATTAGGACTGAATTTGGGCTCATTTTCACTTTCACTGTTAACCTTTAGGTTTTTCAAATTTTGTTTTTCAAGAGATTTGGACTGCTGTCTGTTGAAACTTTGAAGAAGAGATAGATGCCATTAAAGAGAATGCGTATTTCAGACTATTTTTGTTGGTGGCTATTCAAAAAAATCAGCTTCGTCTGGAAGTTCTCCCGGCATTTTATGTGCATTTGTGACTAGGCACATACTGCTGGACAACTGCCTCCTAAAAGCAGGCTTATTCTTACGTCTCTGCTAAGCCATGTGCATCATCTTTAAAACGCTGTCTGAACACTGACTCAGCCTGGGAGAAAAGAGCAGAAGGGTGTTTTCCGTGCATTACTTCATGTTCTGTTTTCTGACAGATAATTACGTATTTTCAAACACACACAATATGATAAGTAAAACCTATTTCTTTGGAGGGTATGGATTTTTCTTTTTTGGGGTCTTGCTTTTGAATTATGGTTTATTTAAAGTAAAATATTCTGCCTTCCAGGAGAGAGAAAATTGGTTGCTCTAAATATTGCCAATATTTAGAGTTATAAACCATTGCTTGAACTTCATGATAACATTAATCCCAGTATACAGGTTGTTACCACAGTTAAGGACTGTCTTATCAACTCTAACTGCCCTTGGTATTGCTTCAGGCCATTAAGCAACAAATTGTCTGTAAGGAATAATTACTTGAATTTTTCCCATTTGTTTTATAATGAAAGGTGTGTGTATATATATAATGTTATGCACTCTTGTGTTCACTTGTCACCTCCAGACAATTCTACCAGCTCTTCAGTTTGTGACTGTCCATTTATTCTCTCTCTTGGGAATATTCCTTGAAGTAGATGAGATGAATCTCAAAGTATTTTGAAGTAACAATAATTTTTTATTTGTTGAAATGGTAGAGTTCAGCAAGCTTAAGAAATCTGTTTTAGTGTTTTTCTTCAGCCAAGGCAGTTTCTAGGACAAATAGACGCTGCAGTCTGTTTTGATCATCTATTTTCATTTCAACATAAAGTTTTATAAATTCATATATGGACATCACAAAAGCTGTTGCAGAAGAGGAATGTAGGAAGACAATTACTGAGGAAGTGCTGGTAATTATTGAATAACATTATTGAATGAAATTGGAGATGTGAAAGAATCGGAATCTGACACTATTCTGAACAGAGACTATGGAGATGTTCTAGGTCATCTTCTCACTTGCATTGTGTTTAAGTCTGATATTCTCCTGATTGATTTCTAAGTTGTGTAATGGAAAGGTGAATCAGTCCATTGTCCTTAATGGATTTATCCTCCATGTGTACAGCTTGTTTCCCTGAAGAGGGCAATAAGTGTCTTTTTCAGCCTCTGTAACTTTCATTGTAGTTTAAAGGAAAAAGAAACAAATATATAAGATCTCGGGACAGAACCAGATGGATAGGACCTGCTTTCTTGCAGCGACAGTATTGAATTAACTCACTGTGTGCACTTATTGACAGGCTAGGTCCCTCTTTGCACGTCAACCGCTTTGTCTCCTCGCCTCTGCGTAGGCAAAGGTGGAGCAAACCCACTTGTCTTGAGCCGGTGGGCCTCATTCGCTGTTCTTCTGTTTTATTCTATTACTCCATTAGAATTAATTCAGTTTCACTGGAAAATGGCTGAGAACTGGCCCAAATGCATTGCTGAAAATATGTTGAGCAGCTGGGAGTAACGAGTAATTACATTGTGTATATCAAGAATCCATCTGGAACTGGGAGTTCACGGGCATGTGAAGTGCTGTGAGTAAAGTTAAGAAACATGCTTGATAGCTCTTTACTTCTTCCTGGACCAGCTTATTTAAAATGTGGTTTACTTTGAAATAAATGCTGGATTCTGGTCATTCCTAGTGATCTGTTCTAGAACAAGTTTTAGAGTTTCACAGTTCCTGACTTGGGCAAAGTGATTTAAAAGCCTGTTAAAGGCATTTTCCCCCTCTGCTGCTAGACTTGAAGAGCCGAGGAAGCCAAGAGGCAGCTCTTTAGAGGCTGTACCTTAGCTTAGCTCCATCGATTTTGGTGGAGCCACACTGACTGACGCCACCTAAGGAATTTGCCTGAAGTGAGAGGTGGATTGTATTTTATTATCCTTATTGAGAGAATTTTCATTCTGAATTCCAGTTAGTTAGAAATGTGCGTGTTTGTTGAAGGCTTTTGAGTGACTTGGGGAACAGTAAGGGCATAATTTGTCCTGTAGAACTTTAAACAGGCAGGTGAGAAACAGGGGGTCTGATGTTCCCTTTAGAATAGGGTAAATCCGAAATAACTACTGAAATCAGTGAGCTACATAAACATAAACATTGGAGAAAGCAAAAAGCAAATCTGTCCCATTACCATTTTACTTATAAACTCAATATAGCTGATAAAGAAATCATTTAGAAGTAATAAAAATGCCATTTGTACAGTCACATTTCAGAGCAGAACCACACTTCAAGGGCTATAATTGTGACCTACATTTTGAATTATTTGATAAGGCTGACCCCCCATGATGATCTCAAATTAAAATCTTATAAATTACCACTTTCTGGCAAATAGGCTTGCTGTTATCATTTCACTCTGACATTTATTCTTTGTTATGGGTCACTGCTTTATTACTGTAAGAGCTTTTGGCCAAGTGCTGTTCCCAAAGCATAGGAAAGACGTTAAAGGTTAATTTCTTGCAAACTGTGAGAAAACGTTACTTCTCATTCATTTAGACTTACATTACTGAATTTGCATTCTTTTTATAGTATGTGTATTAGTATGTAGCTAAAATCCCTCTTAGCAAATCAACCAATAAATTGCACTGAATTACAGTGCAGTAATGAATTGCTTGTCATTTGGCTTCCAACAACAATAACAACAACTTTTTTTATGCTTTTGGACAGACAATTAACATGTTCTCTACTGGTGTAACTCTGAAGTCTCTGGAGTTCTGCCTGCAGAGTACTTGGCCCAAAATTTGCAAATGCCATAAAAGTTGATGATCATGTCTTCATCTGAATGTGTCTTGGGCTGTAGCCTTTCTATAAAAATTTATGATCGTGAGAGCTAATGTTTGGATCTACTGTGCACTGGGTCTTCAGATGGACAGGCAGTTCCCCTGGAAATTTGCAGCAGTACCTCAATGGTAAAACTGTTCTCAGTCGGCCAGCACAAGACTAGATGGGCTAATCCCCACCAGGAAGAGCTCGGCGAAATATTTGTTCTACACGTAAGTGAAACTCATTTGGGATTTGACAAAGGAACTGTATATTGAGGCTTTACCAGACCAGCCCTTCAGGTGGTGACAAAGCCAGGAGGAGGCAGGGATGATGCAAATTAGGTAACTACCCCCTCGATGTATTGTATTTGATGTGATTTTTAACGTATTAATGTATACCTTCCCAATGGGAGATGCTGTCGAGGGAACTGTTAATTGTGTCCATACATGGTTGGGACTGAGTAGAAGGAGCTGAACCGGTATGTGATACCTGCATGTTTCCCGTGCAAGTGCTTCATCCCTGGGAGAACAAGGTTCTCCTTAAAAGAGTGGGGTACAGGATAACATCTAGTAAAGGCAACCTCCTTACCTAGACCTCTTGATTCCTACTCAGAGGAATTCAGCTGTGTAGAGGAGGAGGGAGGGGAGCATTGACACAGCTCTTTACCAGGCAGAAATGATTAAAAAATGAATCATGGCCTACACTGTGTGAGTTATCACTGGTAGTTCCCTGAAGATATAGGTTAATAAAGTTGTGGCCTAATTAAATCACGCATCTTGTTTGTCTCCTTGCCCGCTTGAGACTGACTTCTTCCAGACTTTACCATTACAGTAGCCCAGAGGCTTTTGTGCCTTGTGCATGACAGTGCAAGCAGGTGAGATATTTTGCACATTGAGTCACTAAGTATTCCCCTTCTGCAGTGGATGGGGACTTGTATCAATTAGTTTATTGTTTACTAGTTGGAGTTGCGGATAGTTTATGCTTAGCATCAAGAAACATCTGTGTAATCTCTCCTGAGGCTTCTGTCATTACTATACTGTCTAGTCTCAATTCTCTCCAATTTTTTGGCGATCTTAGTCTCTCTCTGTTGCCAAGTTTAAAGGCTTCAGTAAATAGAAAATTAAATGTGTAACCTGGGTGTATGGAAAATCTATACATCATAAAGGCACTGCTTCACTTTGAACCGCATGACTAATTCTTACACTAAGAGGAAGATTAGCTCTGCTATTGAGCGATGTGCAAAGCTTTCTTCTGTGCCGCTTGCTGGTTATTAATATTTGTGGGGTTTTAGGGAAAGCGCACAGGGCGTGCATTCACCTGGTAGTGGTGAATCACTGATCTCATCCCAGGTTTGACACTGGCAGAGATTGGAGTTGGTTCCCAAAACCATTGCGTGACAGTTTGGTACTAGAAAACAAAGTAGTTCCCCATTGCTGAGCGTGAATGAGGTTCATTCGCCAGATAAGAGTGGTAAATATTCTCTATTGTGCTATATTGTGAGGTGTCCATATACAATAGGAAGTGCAGATACATATCATATAAAACTTAAGATTCACATCTCACCCTTTTATGGCTTCACTAGGTAAGATATAAATCTAAGCATTGTATGATATGTGCCTCTATTGTGTATACATATTCACCATGAAGTAAGTATGACCTTTGGAGTTTTTATCTTCTTCTTTAGGTTGAAACCTATTCCCCGTATGCTTTGATCCTGACCTGGGCTTTTATTTTCCGTTAAATCTATTGATAGCTGTCAGTGAAGCATGTACCTGCTACTGTCCATATAAAAAGATATTTGAAACTTAAGCAATGCCCCATATCAGATTACTTCAGACACATTAAGGATTTTTGAATTGGCTCTTAATTCATTTGTGATAAACTCAAAACTTCTGTTTCTCTTCAGGGAAAGAATATATGTGCCAGCGATTGCGTAAGAATAAGGATTTTAGTCATCTATTTATAGTGCTGTGCCTATGAAATACAAGAATTAAAAAGTCACTGATACGATTATAATAGCTTTAACAATAAATAGATGTGACATGCATTCCTCACAAAGCTTTTCTTTGATTCTTATTCGTACCTAATTAAATGTTAATGAGGAACTTTTGGAGTAACTTCTGTGGTTTTTCACTGCATTCTTGGGTAAGAGTTAAACGTGTTGCTTTTGGACTTGTAAGCCAGCTTTTTTTAGTTCTATCAAGTGCATGAGATGCATTTCTATGGGTAAATGCTGGGGACTGCAAGGAAAAGAAGACGAATGACAAAAAACATCTTGGAGATGAGAATAGATCAGTGTTTGACTGAAATTGTCACTTTATGTTCATTAGAAAACGTTTAGTTCTTTATAATTCTGACTTTTTTTCTTGGTTGATATAAAGAAATTTAAGGACTTTACCATTAAGGTTCTCATTTTACATCAAAATATACACTGAACTTTGGAATAGTTTGCCGTCATATGTCTTCCCCAAGGTATTCCTTGCACAGACCCACAGGTTGTAAAGTCTGTGCCGGTCTAGTTGACCAAGGGGTCAACTAGCAGGACCATCTAACTGACAGAGATCTCTGCCTCACTGTTCAACTGTTCTCTTGAGCTGCTTAAGGGCTTAACTGAGTAAGGAAATAAATTTGGTGGTAGGTTATCCAATCTTAGTGTCATAATGCAAACTATGTTTGAGAAAATACAAAGGAAGTGTCTTGTGCCTAGAACTTTATTACTTGCACGACAAACTTATCAGTGCATTTTGAGTCGCGGGTAGGTGTTATGCCTTAACTCTAAATTTGGAACTCCGCTGTGTTGAAGTGTCAGTAACAAATAATCCTTTCCTAACCTTAATGGTAATTAAATCTCTGAGTAAGCTGTTGTGATTTAACTCTGACGGTGTTAAAACTTTATCTTCAAAGTATTAATGCAAATATAAGCAATTCTGTTTTTTTCTTTGCTAAGATGAATCAGAATTGTCTTTTATTGCTTGAAGGGATAGGGTTTCCATGTATTCCTGGAGTCCTGAGCCCAAACTTGCTACAGCAGAAATGCTGCTTGGATTTCTTTTCAAAAACAAATGGAAAAACCTGCTCAGTTGCTTTGATAATTATAAAACAATAACTCGTAAGTGATACAGATTGTAGGCTATTGACTTGAAATTTTTAAGTGTTCTCAAAATTTGTCTTATGGAACAGCTGTACCTTCCCCCCCTGCCCCATACTGTCCCTTGCATCACAACTCAAATTAGATCTCCTATCAGCTGTGAAAGCCCGCAGCAAGGACTACAGCCATATCTCCAATACCTTGTAAAGAGAGGATGCCGCACAAATATGGGGAAGTGACAGTGCTTCCATTTGTTATTAAGTGTTTGAAGAGAAGAAATAAAATTGTTTCAGAAATGAAAGATGATCCTTTCAAAATCTTGTGCCAAGAGAGAAAGTGAGTGCTTCTCTGTGCTGGAGAGGGAGAGCGGGTAACAAATGTCAGTTGAGTGGATTAAGGAGAATAACAAGTGTCTCTCTCATTGCGTTGTTCTTCTGCTCATCAGCTTCTTTCAGACACTTGCTCTGGATGTCTATTATATATTGCGGTGATAGAAGGCTGTATGAGTTCGTCCTCCAGGTAAGCACATTTCTGTTTAAAGGGTGGTGAAAATGGTCCAAGATGCAAGTAAATGATCAAAATGTGCTATCAGCTCCAGGTGTAATTTTTGGTTTATTGATTTTGTCTGTGGTTAGCTACAGTATATTTAAAACCAGACAAGTGAGGCAATGGAGAACAGGGAAGATCCTATGCTGGCATGGGTTGGCCAGATGACACAAGTTTTTCTGTTATAAATCATGGTCTTGTGCAAGTTTTAATTTAAGAGAGAGATTTCACTTAATGAATGTAGCAGGGATACAATGTCTCATTTTGGAGGATGGGAAAAGAAAACAACAACAAAAAAGGAAAAAATACAGTATTAACTACAGGTATTCACTGTTGTGGTTCCTGAGATACCATTTGGTTATGCTGTTATGCTTCTAAATTTAAATGCGAGTAGTACTTTTTGAAAATCACATGTACAGACATGTTATTTCTGTTTGAATAATAAAGTTTTACCACCCTTTATCTTTTGGAGGTCCAGAGTAGTAGAATTACCACACTAAAACTAAACAGAGTTTATTATATCCTGTTGCATTCTCTTTAGCAGCATTTGACGAGAGAAAAGAATATTACATTTCCAAACTGTGGAATTACCCTTACTTTCTTATGACAATATTATAAAAATTAAGTTATGAGGCACATCTTACTATCTTCAGTCACATGTACTCAAAGCAGGCATGAGAAAAATACTAACCTATATATATATATATATATATATAGGAGAAGTTTTGGTATTTACTGTGTAGTAACTAGGACATATGACCATTTTATGGAGATTTCTAGACCCAGAGATTTAATAATCTTCTTGATTTGTCACTCTGATGCAATGCAAATGCTTATGAGTTTACTCTAAATAGAATTTTCTAATCATCTTTAGGAAAATTAGAACTATATGGCAGATTAACAAACCAGGCATTCATCTGCTGGGTTAAACGTACTAACATGATCTTAACAAGCCATGTCGTCTTTTAACACATGCAAAGGACCAAATTATCTGCTGAAAGACTGACATTATGTAAATGTAACATTTGCTGGACCTCTAAACCCTGTGATTAAATTACTGTCTAAATTATTCTGCAATATGAATGTCGCCCACAAAAAGAAAAGCTGTAAAAGAAATGACTGTGACATATTCTGGATTTGCAGTATTTCCATAATGAGCATTTGAAATGAACAGTTTGTGTATATAACTCAAGATCTTAATGAAATAAGAAGAAAGCAAGCAGAGGATATGACGTGAGAAGAAGTTACTCCACTAAGAGGCAGATTTACCCTGGGTTTCAGCAAGACTTCCTTAGCAGAAGAAGCGTGGCTCAGAGCAGAATTTGATCCACAAATCAAAGCTTGTCACTGGAAGGACGCTTCCCCTGCCTTCACTCTGTGAATGTGTCGGGTAATCAATAGCAGGTAATCTGCTTTCACGTACGAGTTTGAGAGACACTTCTGTAAAACAGCAAAAATAAAAACAGAAGAGGATGCTGAAACACTGGCGTTACAAGTAATTATGTTCATGAAAGACTGCGTATCAGTTGCGTTCCCTGCAAATAGGTGTCTCGTCATGCAGAATAACCGATCAGTTAACATGTACTGTATCATTAACTCGTGTAAATTTTCTTATTCATATTTCACTCATTCAGAAAATGAAAATCTAGCAGAACAAATGTGCTTCAGCAAATAGAGGATTTGAATGTTTTATTAATTGGCTACTTAGTAAGCTATAAAAACAATTGCTGATATAGAGACAGCACTTCAGAAAGAGTAATTAATTGAGCCTCATAACACACCTGTGAGGTGAAATGACTTATTTATATCCCTTTTCCAAGTCTGTGGTGCTAGAGTCCATGGTGATGAAGAGTTAGCATTACACTGAGAACCAATAACCCGTTGCCCTGGAAATCTTTAAGGGACAGGTTTTTTGCTTCCTTAGTGACTCCACGGCATCACAGGTGGAAATTCTCTGCAGAGGGAAGACAGAAGAATTGGGCCGTTCAGAGAAATGGCTAGATACCTGCTTTCACTGTAGCACTAAGATTTTGCTAAAGCTCAATATTTATTTTTGTTGGACCTTTTACTGTTTTGTGTAGGATTTTTTTTCTCTGTTCTCAGTGCCGCCTTATTCGGGAAAGGATTTGGGAGGAAGGGGAGGTGCAGGATGCCTGGGGAAAAACGTGGTATTGCAGCAGGCAGAGGTAGGTGCCACCAGCCCGTACCGCGACGGCCCTCAGTTTGACCAGGCCTGCGGGAGCGCTGTCCCCTGGCAGCAGCTTTAATCTAACCCTGTTGAGAATCCACGATGCCAAACACTATGGTCCTAGGCAAAAATGCCCATGTAAAAGGAAGCATACGCTGCTGCGTTACGTAGGGATAAAAGAGATTTAGCCAGGCTCTGAAGCTGAAAGGTAACTCCAGGGCCTTCAAGAGGGAGCGCTCATGCTCAGCTCTACTTGTTCTTGCTCCCGTTCTTATTCCCTGACTGGTAAATGCATGATGATAGATAAGGGAGGAAAAGATGTGTTCGTTTCCTTTAACTAAGGCAGGATGTTTCATTACTGTTTCTAGAGTGGTTAATTCAAGCTTGCACTAAGGAAGACAGAGAGAAATGAAGACAAAGCGGGTGGCGGGGGGAAAGGTGGATATGGAAGCAAACCAATGTTGAGCGCACGCTGGTTTTGTGTATTTTCAAGCCTTCCAAGACAAATGAAAAATACAAATTGGTCTTTCCAAAAATGTTTTTGTATAGTTTACAAGTCCTCTTGTTTTGTTTGTCCTGCTAGCTAGTCTGTCTGTCTTTATTCCAGAAAATAGGCACTGCTGATTTTATTTTAGCCAGTAATACTAAGCCCTTTCTACAGGGATGTTCTGGAGTATTTATTCAGATGTCTTTATTAGAAAAGAGAGTCATGGGCAGGGTTGTTCTCAGCAGATGGATTCACAGGGTCCGTTTTTGCATGAGTCTTGCTTTTCTGATCACAGTTCCTCTTCAAGATTTGTTGCTGCTTTAAGGGAAGCCTGCCCAGACCTCCTGCATCCCCCGTGCTACTGGGTAATTCCGAAGACTGGCTCCAACACCTGGGAATATTGTCTTGTTTTCTCATGAGCCTCATGGGACTTCTTGATTCTTTTTATAAATTGTGCAGTTTTAAACTGTTACAATACAATTGTACTGACCAGAAAACTTACTGAGAGGTTTTCACCTGGAATGCTGCATGTGTTCTATTTTCTCAAGGTAATTCTTAGACCGTGGCTAAGTTTCCTGTCGAACAGCAGTGGTTTCCTGAGAACCTTATTCACAGCCTTGCTTTATGTGCCAAGGCCCCGTATAATAATAGGGGAATCAGTTGTTTGTTCTAGATATAGCCGGTTTATTCAAATTCTGAAGAAATCCAGATGTAATTTCTGGATTGGCTGCACATTTCAACAAGCTGGGCTATTGACGTTCCCTTTTCAGATGAAACAAATCTCTCAGTCCTACCTACAGATCATTCGTAAAGCTTGCCTCTCGTCCTGTCTTCCTGTGTGATTTGTTCGGTGATGTAGTGAATGACAAGGTGACAAGGTGTTTCCTTCAGGTAATTTTGTGGTAAGGCTGCCTGTTTCAGCATAGTGCTATCTGTCACTTAAAGTGGATGTGATGGGTTATTTCTTTTTGCTAGAAAAACCTTTTTGATAGAAAATCTGCAGGTGTCCTGCTGTTTTCCTGCATCAGGACTCTTTCTGTTGTGCAGGAAGAAAAGCAGAAAAAAAAAAGGAGAACCAAAAGAAGAAACCTAAACCCTCAAAACTATTCGCAGTAAGATGTCTTTCCTTTTGCTTGAATCAGGGTAATGCTTGAAACTTCTCTTTTACTTGAGCATTTTCTTCGCTGTCATTTCTCAGTAGTTATGCACCGTGTAACACCACTGCCGCTACGCAAGGAGAAGAGGACTAAGCAGGATCACCTACCTTTTTACAATATTTCCTCCTTGGAAGTGGAAATATGGCATTCTGTGCCACCACAGCAAAGTTACCTCCAAGATGTACTTAACTTCTCAGTTCAGAAAGAAACATTTCAATTCTTCCTTTCCCTTCCTGTTTGGCTAGTGCCACATAAACACATCTCAGATAGTCCCTGCCCTAAGCAGTTTCTAATTAAAAATACTAGGAAAACAGGCAACTAGGAGAATCGGTGATATAATCTGTCTTTACAGTTTGTTCAGATTCTGAAGGAATCAAGATGCACAGGAAAATAAATGGCTTTAAATACTACCTTTATGAAGGTGAGGGCTGATCCTATATTTTGATCAGCTCTGGAATGAGCATTGCTCTCAATTGCACCATAATCCGTGGTAATTGAGAAAGCTGGCTATATATTGCTTTGGTTATTTCTCACACAAGCATATTTGCAGTTTTTCAATACCTTGCTACCGAACCTAAATTATCGCAAGTTTATTCTTGTGTAAGTATAAACCGAACTTAATTTTTCAGCATTAAAAAGTAGGCTAAACTTCAGCCATAGATGAAGTATTTAAAATAATTTCCCAAAGCCCTTCATAAATATGACATTGATTCATTGATATACAGACCATTAGCAGTTAGTCTCCTCTGTTCATCTATCATTTCAATTATCTCTAGACTTCCCCAGGGTCTTTGACAAATGGGAGACAATTTGCATTTTGTACGCTAATGACCTTGGTAGAATTTGTAATTTTTTTCCCCCCTACTATAATTATACTTTAGTTTTGTGGGTTTTTCCCTTCAAATGCTATATTCAGCCAGTTTATAATTTAATCAAAAGTGTATGGATTCAAGAGTGGGGTAATTTGCATGGAATGGAAATGTAGAAATAAGGGCAAAATTGCATAAGTGTTTTGCACTTCATTAAGAACTTTAACCTGAAGATATTGAAAGATTATTGTGAGTTAAGTACCAGATCTGTTTTACAGATAAATAATACCTGTTCAGGTCACACGCTTAGGAGTTCAATTAAGAACACAGCCTAAAAGTTAAATCTTGGCCTCACAAGAAGTGTTGGTCTTTCCCAAAACCAACTGATTTCTTCCCATGTCTCTTAGTCCCTGCTCTGACAATGTGCCACAGGGATTTCACAAACTGGAAAGGGGGAGAAAAAAAGGTGGAGATAAAGGAGCTATGTGTTAAAATTTTAATCTCAGAAGCAGGTGGAGTTGTCCATACCCGAAAGGGAATGGCATACCTCATTACTGCGCGCCATCAGTCATCCACTCTGCAGGGGGCCAAACTCAACGCCTTCTGTAAAGCCAAACGAACAAAAAAGTAGGACGGATTGTCCTGGAGAGAAGCGTTTCCCTGAGTTCTTCTTTTTCCAGGCTAACCGCTCCCCGCTCTTGCTTGGGGAGCTGTGGCAGTCTGCAAGGACTGTGGAGGAGCAGAGCCACTGCTTTTGCTCTTGCTGCCGCGTCTGCCGCCCTGGTTTGCCCTTTCGAGGTCCAGGCTCAGTGCAATACTTCTGTACAGATTGTACTTTCTTTTTCTTTTCTTGTTTAAAGTGTGAAATTATTTTCAACAATACCTAAGCATTCATTAAAGGTTTTTCCTATCTTCTGTGATAACCTTGTTTATTAACATTTATTTTTATGAATTTTCCTACTGGGTGCTTTTGGATCATGTGTGCCAGAAGAACCAAAACAGCCTCTGTTGAGTGTTAACATTTTAATTTTCATATTAGAACAGCTACAGCTATTTTTTGTGTTAAGTAGCATCTTTTATCAACAAGCACTGCAAAGCTCTTCCAGGTAGCACATAGATAGGATTATTCAGCTCTACTAAAGGTTTCTGGAATATCACTCATGTAACGGCAGGGAGTCTACGCAACAGTTTTTAGGGAGGAGGACAGAACTGAAAGATAATGAGCCAAATTCCCTTTTTTAGCTCAGGTTATTTATGCTGCTGGCAACACAAAGCGCTGTAAACCAGTGGACTAACCTACTGAGGGGTTTCCTGGTGTCCCAAAGTAGAGGAGAGCCAGCCAATACCACACCAACCCTGTCCCTTGGGACTGGCACAGAGGACTTGTTGGAAACAGGAATGGGGCATCGCTCCTGCTATGCCACAGAACAGCCCTTAATTAAAAAAAAAAAAAAAAAAAAGAAAAGAAAAGAAAAAAAGGCAAAGCTTCATGGCTAATCCTAAATCCTGCGCAGAGCCAGCTCAGACCAAGCGCAGATCCCACGTTCTCCACTTGGGCCGGGCTGTGCTGTGCCAGTGCAGTCCGCAGCGCTCCTTGGAAGTCATTGCCACAGCATGTTTCACCAAAACCCTCTATAATATTCGGTGGCAAAGTATGCTGAATAATGCCTTATAGCAGCGTGGTTGGGTATCGTGTAGAAACATCAGTTGCTAACACAATTTCCATCAATAACCTTGGCTTATCTAAAACTCCCAAGTAATCGTTTTCAGCTTTATGTTACACAGAAAGTTAACATGTAAGTTAAACTATTTATTTCCTCTTCTTCTGTCTCCCAGCCTGTGGTCTTTTGCTTTAGTGCTGTAGTAATGAGGTTTTACAGTTATTTACATTAGTCACTGTTCACACCTTCTCTCCAATAAGAGTATAAATATCCAATTGCTGTCAGCTCTTTTCACTGTTCATTAATGCTCGTGTAATGTAAGATGGAGCGCCCTGGAAAACAGGCATATGTATTTAATAGAATTAAGCATTTTAGGTTTCGGGGGGGGGGGGGGAGCAAAGAAGTGGTATGGTGTGCACAGAAAAGGTGAAATGAACAGCTTAAATATCCTGGAATTCAAAATCAGCTCGACTGACTCCCGTGAAACTTTCTACACCAGTTCGTAGCTCCGCAGCCAGCGTGGAGGACGCTGAGGCAGCGTTTCCTTAAATAACGCAGGGACATGCATGCAGCGCATCCATCCCGCATGGTGAAAATGCGAGTGCTGCCTTCTCCGTGAAGGGTCTGCTGCTTTTGTTAAAAAATTCGCTGTTGCTATCAGTAACCACGGCGCGGTATCTCAGAGAGCGGAGTCCTTCCCTTCCTTTGAACATGAAATCACTGCAGTGTCTCAGACAACATTAGGTGGTAACTGTTGGCAACAGCGAAGATGTTAGGAGCGACGTATGTTTCTAGCTACATTTTCGGAACCATCCATAACATTATTCTGCTGTACTTCGCCCATATATCACACTTTCCTTCTGCGAGTCAGAATGAATTTGGCTGTCTCTTCCATGCAAAAAAGTAATTAGGCTGCTTTGAATGTGAGGAATTTATTTTTTGATTGGAAGCGACGGGTGGGATTCCAAGAGGTGGAACTTGAGCTGTGAGCAGTGTCGACCTGTGCCCCGGCCGCACCGCGCTCTGGCTTACGTGCTTGCGCTTGGCGGGGAAGGAAAGCTCTTAGGTTTAAGTAGCGCTCAGTCCCATCTAAGGTGGGTTCAGGCCAGACTGTTCTGCCTTGGATTTTTCTGAGGTGCACTATACAACTGTTTTTCCACATGCTGAAGAGTTTGCAGTATTTGTTTTGAAGTGGTTTGGTTAAATTAGAAGCTCTGAGTGGTCTGTAAGAGTGAGCTAAAGATCAAGGTAAACATATTTATTGATTTATTTCCTCACTCGCTCTTCTGAAAACAGGACTAGGACTGCAAATACTGTGTGGGTCTGTGGAATATACTTGTCTTTGCTTGAAGTTACGTGTTTCATTCACAAATGCAATATGGGTATATCTTTATTTCCACACAACCTGTATGCCTATGTTTGCAATCTCTGTGTCCTAATAATTTTTGCCCTTTGTCTGTTTTTTAATTTATTAAACATTTACAATATAGTAGTATAGTATATATACTATATATATACTATAGTAGTATATTATATAGTATATAATAGGTGCTTTAAAGTGTAAAATAATCACATGTGAAAAGGCCAATTGATGCAGTAATTTTGAACTTGTAAATGATTTACACCGTCTCACTGATGCTTTGCAGAAAACACAAGTGCAAATCTCTCTTCAGTTTTACCCACTGAAAAAAATTGGTATGGCTGTGCATCAAAACCAGATGCCTGACATCTAGATGGATTTAAAAGGCAAATTTAGTTTGTATTGGAAACCAGTGTGTAAAGTTTGTATTACATAAAACTGGCTCTTTCTGGCTCTGGTATGAATCAGTTTTCATAATGCAGGATTAACAATTTCAGTTCTCCGATTTCTGCGCGTGACCACCTTTGACATCTGACGGTTAAAACCTTTGAGATCCCATATTTTTACAACCAGAATTCCCAGGCCGTAAAACTAAAGCCAAGCCGCTACCTCTGTTAGCGACAGCTGCTGCACGTGGTGAACATCTGCGCTCGCAAAGGCAGCGAAGGTCCCGGGCTCAAACGCTGGTGTCAGTCTAAGGTAACTTGCAGCCAAATTGTTCCTTCTGCAGAGCGTCTGATTACGCGGTCACGCCGAGCATGATTTATTTGTTTTAAAAGAAACTTCTGTCCTTAGAAAATTGTGCTGTCCTCCTAGCAAAAGACCCAAGAAATCAGAGCTGTGCTTCGTTACTCACTCTTAGTTTAATTGGAAAAGGAAGGTCTGATTTCTTGGGTCTTTTTCTTCTAGCTTGTCACAGTTAAAACTGCAAGTAAGCTAATGGCTTGTATATCTTTCTCTTCTGCAAGCTTGCTGTAACTCTGCCTCCAAGTTTAAGTGTCCCCCTTGAATTTGTTAGTGGGAATTCCCTTCTGCTTAAGGGACGTTCGCCTCACCATCATTTCTAGCCAGAGAGCGCCAGATTTTTCTGCAGTGCTTAGCTGCCATTTAGCGCTAAATGAAATAGCTGCATTTGCGAAGCACCCAGCAGTTCCCTTTCTCCTAGGTGCTCCGCGCTGACATTGTGCTCTTTGTGTGCGTACGCTATCGCTCCCTGAACTCTTTAGAAAATCTGCCCTGCAGTAACAATAAGTAATAGTTAACAAGCACCCATTGGTGTCAAATAAGTTAGAAGAATTCAGAAGACAAATTAGGCAGTGAAGTCTCTGGGAATAATGACCTCCCTTGGGTTTCTTTACAAATTAAACTGATGAAGGTTCAATCTTTTTTTTTTTTTTTTCCATGGGTTCCTTTGCCCTTGACACACAAGATCACTTACTAGAAGAGGCTGTGACAGAGTGCGGTTAGATGGTAATGGAACCTGTCTTTGTAAACCAAATAAAGGGTTCTCATTTATGTGCATTGTAAACGAGCGACCTGATTGTATGAGTGTTTCAGCCATGCAGAGAATGATTGCAGAAAAGTTAATTTCTGTGGTAGAAAGTGAGAGCGACTCTGCGACTTTAATTATTAGCACAGTATTTTTGTCAGGGCGGTGAGTACTTCTGCTCACATAACTGATAGGAAAATATTCTAAAAGTGAAAAACAAAAGAAGAGAGAATATTCAGGAGGGCACAGGAAGAAAGAAATACTTAGACCCTTTAAGTCAATGGTGGAAGCTTTCCATTCATTGCTGTTTGATCTGTTCACATTAATCTCATAGCCTCCTGTGCTAGATCTAGTGATGGGTAGAGTCTGTCCTACCAGGAAACGTTAGTGATTAACATTGACAGGCCAGGACAACTTTTAGGAAAGAAAATAGAAGAAAATGGGAGTTTCCCTTTAAATCTCAATAATTAATTCCAATCCTAAACCCGAAGCCAGGCACATATCATCCTTTTCCTGCTAAGAAATCTTTTACATTCATTTCAGTACCTAATGGCTTGAAAGAAAAGTTTTCATTATTCATGTGAAAAATGAACTAATTTGCTCACATGCTTAGTCCTGCGGGTTAATTATATTATGAAAAAGAGTAGTTGATAAAGAACTGGCTTACTGCAATAGAGGTGCCCTGAAATTTAAGCTCCTTAATTTATTAGCTTGCTTAGACTATAGTGTTGTGATAATCAGCCTGTTTGTGTGTTAAGCAGCAATTTCTGGAGTCGTGGCTGTGGCCCTGCGATGGAGACTGTAAGCAGGCGACGTGGTTTCAACTGCTGTCGCCTGAGGGGTTTCCTCCTACGGCAGCACCGATGGTTTTGCACCTACGATTCCGGCTTGTAGGTGTTTCTTCCTTTGGTAAAGGAAACGAGTGGTTCCCAAACCAGTCTCCGGAAAGGTCTTGGCAGGCAGCCGCGATGGGTGAGGCTAACCCTCAGGCACCTAGGGTGTTCCCGTCCAATGTTCCTCGTGGCCAGCAAGGAGGAACTTACTGTCCCCAACCAAGCCTGATTACTAAATATTGTGAGTGCTCGTATTCTGCATGGGCGCAAAGGCAGCTGGATTAATGGCTTTTACAAGTCACAGTGTGGACATGACACTGAGTAGTATTTTGTGCCAGGCAACGGTCTGCGCCAACATGAACGAAAGTACCAAAATCTGCTGCGGGATCCTTAGTTTTCCTTTTCCATAGCATTGCTGCGGAGTGAAGACATTCCTGGGTTTCGGACATTCTACAGGACTGGAGAAAAGGAGCAATTCACATACTTAGACTGCTCAGTTCTGTGCCTCTTTCTCTCCCTTTATTCTGTGCTCAGAAAAAGCTAGAATAAACACCTGCTTTATTCTACACTTATATCAGTGGTTTTCTTTGTCACCTCCTCCGGAACTAGCAGCTAAGATCAAGGTTTGCTTTTCCTTTACGTAAAGGTTTGGGAGTCAGTTCCCAAATACGCGGTTCTTCTCTCAGGGCCCCGCTCGCCGTTTCCCTACCTGCTGGGTGCCGCTCGCGCCGCTCGTCCTCGCTGGGCTGCCTGGACCCGCGCGCTCGCTGCTGCGGGTGGCTTTTAAGTAGCGGTATCGTAGACCTTTGAAACATCGCAGAACCGTAACCATTGCACACCAATACCAAAGTATGCCGTCGCCAGATAGGTAAAATCTCCCCTATCGTTACGGCTTTTTGCCTGGGAGCAAGCGTATTTATTTCTGTCTGAAATGGTTCATTTTGCTGTTACCCAGGTGAACCCGAAAAGCATCAGCGACGTGCAGCGCTACCTTTATCCCTCCTTTCGTTATTTCCGTGTCGGACTATTGCAGTGCCCCTCATAGCAGGGGACGTCTTAAATCTGTGAACGCTACAGGCTGCGCAGAACGCGAGAGCTGCCGCCTTCGCTTCCGTGCCGGGCTCCTCCGACGCCGCTGCTGTGCCTCCCCGAGCTCGCGCTTGGCCCCCAAGATGGGTGAGAGCTCGGGCGGTGAAACCAGACTGGCAGACAAGGATGGGAGTCCTTTCTCCGGAGCGTGAGGGTATAGCCACCGTTTCTTGGGAATGGAAGTTAGGTGTACCTCAAAGAGAATGCATTTTCTGGGCAAACGTGTTTTTAGACAAAAGCAGAGGCTTTTAAGGATGTCACTGCTAAGTCCTGAACCCTTTCTAAAAAGGCTCCATTTTGTGGCACAGAAAGTGTAAGAGGAAAAAAAAAATCCGTCTCAGCAGAGCCCTGTTGTAAGGAAAGATGCTTTATAGCAAATGATGTTTTCTTTTATGTTGTGCTCGTAAGCATCATAGCAGGCAAAGGCAAACACTTGTCTAATTTGATAAAATATCTCTAATTGCAGCGACGGTACTTGAGGTTTGGGCTGGAGGCATCAGCTCTGTTTGTAATCACAGTTCTAGCCGTACTCCACAATCATCTCCAATCACGGCCAATTAGCGTCTGTTAGGCTGCCGTTGCTTTATTCAGCTGTCTGGGACGTTTGGTTGCATTATTCATACCTTGTCTGCGAAAATGTGTTTTAAAAATGAATACTATTGTAGGATTTTATTGTACTGTGATACTTTTTTTCCTCTCATTTAACTTATTCCTATTGGTGTAGGAAGGAAAACTTTGTACATGATTTAAGTCCTGTTTTTAACACTTAGGAAGCAGTTGTCCCTGCTCTACCGATTATTTTAGAGCGATAAAAAAAATCAAAGCTGGTATTTTTTCACACAGCAGTTTGGTTTTGGAAATCGTTGTTGCAAAACGTCAGTGAAGCTCAAGAACAAAAAAAGGAAAAAACAAAAAAAAGAAAGAGCGAGCAGCTGTGTGTGTGGTTGTGCAGGAGTGCTGTAATCAGTAATACAGAGTTTGAAAGGAGCGTTAAACACTGTGTTTCAGAATTTAACCTAGTCTTTAGTTACCAGGGAGCCGGAGGAGAGCTTGTGATGGCGCAGGTCGTCTCTGCGATGTGTACTACAACGTGGCGCTAAATATTTTCTGGTATTTCACCAGACGAACCCCAGGTCTAGTCTAGCATAATTCTTGCCAGCATCTTCTTTTTTCAGAGCTTCTTGTTGAACTTATTTAAATTTTGAGCCAGGTTTTTCCCTCTACAGGGTTTTTATTCTGACTTTAAAGGAGTTGTTCTTGATGAGTGCCAGTGCATTGGTGGATCTGGTGAATCCTTATCTTCAGCCTATGATTTTAATGAGGGAAAAATGAATACTGGTGAAGTATGTTTATAACTAGGGGTTTTGTTTGGTTTTGTTTTTGCATCTAGGTTTCATGACACAGAATTTTTTAATGCTCCAGTATCAGAAGACAGCTGACCATTTTAAAGGTTCAATTTGTAGAATTGGGTGACTGATGTTCCCCACATATGTAAATGTGATGTGTGGGTTAAGAGAAGTATATGCAGTAGTAATTTATTAGGAAGAAAACAAAAAAAAAGGGCTAATTTGGGAAAGCACAGATTCTGCAGCTGCCAGGGGAGACGGCGGCTGCGACGGGCGTTTGCTGGAAGTTCGCTTGGGACGAGTCTGTGCCAGACTCTCAGATAAGTCCGCTCCGCTAATCAGGGGCTTGTTAATAACAGCTCAGATTTACGATACTTCATAACAGCACAAGAAGAAATATTCATCCTGTTATTGACTTTGTGGAGGAAGAAAACCTAATAAAGCGTTAAGAGTGCTTAATCAATACACGTATAGGCCTGCGCTTGGCTATCAGAATGAGCAGCTTTGTTTTCTATTCAGGCCGATAATTTATGGTTAGCGCTGGAAGTGATGGATGTGATTTACGTTTTAGAGACAATTGCTGTTAAAAGACGACTGTTATATAGCTCTTGCACAAAACGAAGAAGAAGAAAGCAGATGTATTGTCTGGGCCGTGGGCACTGTGTTCATCAGCCTGTCTAGTTCGACTAGTTATGTATAACGTTACTATGATTATATGCATAGGTATTGGCATCAGCTACCTTATAGGCCAGTCACTGGTATGACACAGAGTTCGAATCAACTTTCTCAAGTTTCAGGATTTATTCAGACATATGGTTTTTGTTCCAGACCATCTGGGCCATAGTTTTAAAAAAACGGCGCCTAAAACCTTAAGCAAGTTAAGGAGCTTCCTATTCACTGGATGTTTAGCACTGCTAAAAAATTGATCAAATTATTTATATATTATCTATAAAAGGGAATATGAAAGTCCAGTTCTAAAATCTCTGCTTATTGGGCCTGATTGGGTCTGATATTATTTGTGAACTCACTGTCACGGCATGTTCTGGATGCCGAAAGTTTGTATAGAGGCAAGAGGGAGCAGACAAATTCATGGAATGAGCCCATCGAGCTGATGCTTTAAAGCCGGTGTTTATGCCTTAAGAAGCGATGGAGCCGCAGCGTGCCGGGGTAGGACCGATACCCTGGTGGTGTTACGCCTTTCCCCATGGCCCTGCTGCTGACCGCTGCTTTGAAAGGTTTGGCCGGGGCAGCGCTGCCGTGACCCGCTGGTCAGGCGAGCTGATGCGGTGGTGGTGGTGGTTGTGGCTCTGTTTCCAGAGCTATCCCCTGTGCTTCCGAAGTAAAAAACCCGCTTCCCCTCGCCGTCGCCGATTCTTCAGGTGTCGCATAAGCTGACGAATGTTAATCTGACAAATGTTCTGGGAGCGTTTTCGGCTTGAAGCTTGTTCACTGAGTTCTCCCAGGTGCCAGAAGACAAAGCTGTATGTGTTTTTAATAAGTTAAAATTCTGTAGTTTTCTGTAGTGTTAAAAGGCTCTGATTACTGGGCAGAGTGAGGGTGAAGCGGGCAAGCGTGTGTTACGAGTTGCAGACACTTGCCTGTAACACTTCCTATAGATGCGAAATGTGATATAGCTACATATACGTATGCATATGCCATTGTACATGTGCCAGGCACTCGTGTGTGTTGTCTGAGGTACACATATAGGGGGTTTAAGTTGCACACTAAAAATCATGTTTAGAGTCTGATTCAAAGCAGCACGAGTGTAGGGTTTTGTAGCTGAAAGCATTTGAGTTATGCTCTCAGAGTTAGGAATTTACGTGTCTAAATTGCCATTGAAATCGCACTAGAACTGTGTGCTAGACTAATGCTTTGAAACAGATCAGAATAACCCCCGCTTTCCATGGGGCGAGCTGTGCTCATGTGGTATTGCAATAAGAATGCGAATGATTTTTACAGCTCTTATGCCACCTGAGTGATGTATTGCAAGTCCCGTAAGCTGTGACGTGCACCGAAGTCGGCTGCTGGTGGCTCAGAGCACGGGTCAGCCCCGAGGGGTGGCACCGAGGGGGCAGCTTTAGCCATGTGGCTGGGTTAAAAATGAATAAATAAAGTTGTTGCTCACGCATGGCTGATAAATACAGCAACCTCGGAAAATATGTTTTAAATAGTGGACTGCAGTTATGAGATCCTCTTTGTTATCTTAAATAGGAATGGGTATTCATATTAATTTATGTTAATGTTCATATTAATTTATACTGTTTCGTATTGCACAAACTTGTTATACTAGCAAAATGTCGTGCTCGAAAAATACCTTAACCTGTAGGCAATGGGGTGGCTGCCGTGTCCCGTAGATACAAACACAAATTGTTGCCCGAATGAACTGGTAATTCGGCGGACTGCTTCCCGCCGCAGTACAGCGGCCTCCCGTCGCAGGGTCGCTGCGTCCCGGGCTGGTTTCAGAGACGCCGCGCTCAGCGCCGTGCGGAAGAGCTGCGCGGCTGCAGCCCTCGCCGATTGCTCGGCTCAGAGGTGCGGAGAGGAGACTTCCAGCCTAACGTGTTGCTGCTTCTTAGCAGAATATTGATCTTTTTTTCTTTTTTCTTTTTTCTTCTTTTTTTCTTCTTATTCTGCTTGCTAGGTTTGAGAGCTAGTTAGTAATAGTGCAGGTTGCTCCTGTTAGATTTAAGATTGGAATCATCAGGGAAAGACATTTTGTCCAGCGTCTGCTTTTATATAAAATGTTCACTTGTAGGAAATCTGAAATGGCCTAGTCTTACAAAAAAACTCAATAAAGAGATTCTTTTTTCCTGAAGGCCTGGGGTGTTCGCTGCCTTGCTCTGCTGTGTGATATTTTCAAACAAGGTGTGAGTGGCATTAAACAAGAATGCAGAAGAAAGGGGGATGGAATCGGTCTTTCTCTATTCATCCTGTAGCTCCTGGACATGTTTAATTGAGCAGAGGTGATCCATTTAATGAAAAAA
The DNA here is from genome assembly GCF_036417845.1 of Apteryx mantelli. NCBI lineage: Eukaryota > Metazoa > Chordata > Aves > Apterygiformes > Apterygidae > Apteryx > Apteryx mantelli. The sequence goes on from NC_089986.1 coordinate 5,615,374, forward strand.
AGACATGCTCCCCTACTCTGAAGGTATAAAGTATTTGATGAGGTTTTTAATAAATGAATACCTTTATTGTGCGTGGTGCAGTCCTATAAAATCGTGTGTGTAGGGAATGTAGGACATATAGGCACGTGCCTGCAATCCACATTTTTGAGTGCTAGTAGATTTTAAATATACTGTTTTCTTCCACATGTATAATAGACAGATCATGTATACAGTTAATATAGAAACTATCATTGATGAAGAAAGGTTTTTTGTCTATTGAAAGAGTCTTTTTCCAGACTTAGTATGGCAGGATTGAAAGCTCACGTGGAGCATGTCCCATGGATAATGTTTCTGTGTTGCAGCACTGGCTCTATAAATAAATGTGAAATACTGCAGTAGCAAAAATCACATTTATTTTTTGAAGCGCCTACAGCATGTCATTACAGATAGATTGATGGTCTTGATAACATTGAACTTTTGTCAGGCCTAACCTGGCAGACTTGTTGTATGTCAGAAATTTTCTGTCATTTTTCTTGCTATCCAAGAGGCAAATTTATTTGCAACCTTGAATGACATTGAATATGGAAAGCAGGCTGAAATTTATCATTTGGCAGAATTGTTTTTCCTGGTTTGTTTTTTATTACAGTGGCAAAATTGTAATCAGATTTTAAAATTCTGAATACTTTGTGTGTTTTAAGAATGTAGAACAGGTGATTGCAGGCTATAAGTGCTATACGGATTGTGTTTTTACAAACGTAGAACAAACTCATTTTTGGTTCACATTCAGATCATTTATTTTTGTGCTCCTTTGACTGAGGTAACTTCTGAGCTTTATTACTGGAATTTAGAAAACAAATTGGCATGGCACAGACGATGGAGAAACCCTTCTAAAGGGACTGATAGCACACCTAAGGTTGCAGGTGCTTAGGGAGCAAATTTGCCTATCACTGAGGTTAGAATTATTACAGTTTATACCTAAGGAGTGTATGTCTTCAAATGCTGTGTGATAGGGATAAGACTATATCAAAAAGCTTATTTTGCTTTCCTACGTGAAGCTAATTATCATTTAATTGCTGAGTCCTGATGATCAGTTTTAAATGAAATATTTGTTTTAATGAGAAGCGTGGATGAAAAGCCAAGTTTTCTGCATAGAATAGAATAAGCAGTGGATTTCTGGTGTAAGGGGAAGCAAAAAGCATGGCATGAAAGCATATATTAAGGCAGAGACAAGGAAATCATGGACACAGCATAAGAAATGAGAGAAAGAGATGGAAGAAGAAGTTATTAGTCATGTAGCACAAATACTTTTATTGTGGCATAACACATACGGAGGCCACAGCTTTTTATTCTGAACAAGAAATGAACAGATTTCTGATTGCTAATATAAACACACTGCAATCAAAAGCAAAAACATGATCTACATTAGTATGCAGTAGCACTATAGACTTCCAAATATATTCTACACTAGTGAAATCAAGAGCATAATGATTAGCTTCTCAGCTAGAAACACTTCCTTTTAATGTTTTGGTTCAAAGTACAGAGACGAGTTTTAATAAATTGGGCCACATCATCCAGTCAATATTTTATGCTAGGAGGTCAACTAGTATTGTATATGCTAAACATCGTCTAGAAAAAAAAAGTAGTTCCCCCAAAATTTTGTTTTTTAAAAAGAGATTTTATTAGTTGCCGATAGTGCAAGTACCAACAGAAGTTGGAGGTGTGGAGCAAGGTTGTTGCGTGGCTCGTTGCAGTTCGTTGCCACCAGGCTGTGAGGACATCTGCTAGTTAGAGGCAGTAAATCATCTGGAGCAGGGCTGTTTTGTCCATCGTGTGTGTGATGCCCAACGCTGCAGTGTCGCCTTCTCCTACCCTGAGGACCACGACTAAAATCTGCCGCTGGTCACGTGTTGCCCAGCCTCTGCCGAGACGGAGACCAACGTCTGTCTCTGCTCTGCTGCTCCTGGTGTTCTGGGTGGCGCGTGGGTGCGTTTCCTTCAGGAAGGTTTCTGTCCGAACTGGGTTCCCATGAAATCAAGAGAAAAATCTTGCTGACTTCATGAGAGTTAGGATATATGGTTTAGCGTACAGCTCTGAGATAATTGTTTTTTCTTTATAACTTACGTGTGTTTTTTCAATAATACTGAAGGCAGAGAAAGTTTTACTGTGTGGGTCATGACACTGAATTTAGAGCTGCAGAGAAATGAAATGATTTTAGTGACTTTGCACCTCTTCAGCTTCACTTTGGCAAATGTTGACATTTCGTACATCTTCCTTTCAGCCTTTTAATAGTCTGCCCCCTGCCCCAGTTTCTTTAACCTCTTTGGTTTTTAGCCAGAATCATTAATAAGCTAGTGAAACTGAGCTCAGTCTCATCAACGAACTAACAAACCCAGGTAAATCTCAGCCTGTGAAGGCTAAGGATTGCAGCTGAAGGGTTCTCATCTTTCCTGTATATATGTGATTTTTTTTTTTTGATTTGTCTTTACAGCACTTTTTTTCTTTTGACTAGCGTCTAATTAGAAACTTTGCAAAAAGGCATACTTCCCAGTGGAAATGCGGAATGCTTCTTAGATGAAGCTATTGACTGTGATTCTAGTTATCCTTATCTTTTATTGCTTACCTTCTCCCACTTCTCTAACCTGAACGGAATACGTGATCTGTACCCATGCCAAAGGCGTCGCAGACGCGAGAGCTGTCGCCCGCGTCCTGGTGCCAGCTTTGGAGCGTGCGCTATGTCCCCTTGGCCCTGGCTTTCCGCTGAACCTCGTGCTGAGTGGCGCTACTGTGCCAACAAGCTAGTTCAAGACTTCTGTCTGCAAGTCGAGAAAGATACCCACAACCCATTATTCTTGCGCAGATTCATTGCTGTAACTCCTTCCCCTGAACTGAATGAATTATGCATCTCCATGACAATATTAACACTTCAGAGAGAGCAATACGAGCAAGAAAGCGTTACACAAGAGTTCTGAAATGCATTAAATCAATACAGCAAATACTTGCTGTTTTTAAGTCTGCTATTCCATTTGACAAATTTTCTAGTTTGGAAATACTCTGATACCATCTGTTGTCTGTGATCCCATTCAACAGAACAGTACTGACCTGAAGATTTCTGTCATACTACTTCAGAAATTCTCATGCAGAATATATAAGTACATGGGTTAAAAAAGCTGTTCTTCACTACATTTTTCTCAACCATTGACTAGTCATTTATTTATATATTTATTTATATGGTTCTTTAATGTTCTTCATTTATAATGTGTAAATATCTATTTTTCCTATCCAAAACCATGCAGGAAAACACAAATTTGAACAGGTAAGTATATAAGGTATGTGGATATTAGCACACACATATCCTAAGGAAAGGAGGGCTTTCATTGATTTAAGATGCTACCGTCTTCCGGATGTTCTTCATCTCGGTCATGACTGTTGAAGCAACCTAATTGGCAAGTGAGCTGCTGGAATTGGCAGTGTAATAATTGTTCCTGACCTGCTTCAGTGCAAAGTTAGCGTGTTTGGCGTAGCCTGCTCCGAAAGGTGCGTGGACTAATGCAGCTTGTTTTGCACAGAAGTGGAAGAGGAAAAATCGCACAATCGTGTCCATTGGTTGAGTTGTGGGGAATAGTGGCATAGATGGGAGTCAGTGCTGCAGTCATTGACTGAATAGATCCTTAGTTGTATTTATCAGTATCTTTCTCACTCTGGAAGATCAAAATCGTACACAGTTGTTATGAAATAAGCAGATAATCTGGTCAGTGCTTGCTCCTTATTGACTGCCTGATACTTTCTCCCACCAGATGTGAACGAGTGTACCACTGAGAATGGTGGCTGTCATGACCAGTGCTGTAATACTGTTGGCAGCTACTACTGCAAATGCCCAACTGGCCAGAAACTGGAGGAAGATGGAAAATCATGTGGAGGTAAAAAATTTTTACTATGTCTCACTGCTATTAGGAAATCAGAGAACACACTGGAAAGGAAAGGGAAATGTTACCTTTTATCTAGAGCCAGCTGAAGAGCATATACTCAGATTTGTCAAGAGTATAGATCTTCTTATGTCTGGATTATGAAGGTGTAACTCCAAGAACACTTCAAAGTGTTTTTATTGAAAATTTGTATCACTTAACCTGGATTGGTTGTGCCGTGATTATGGAACTTCCATCATCAGTTTAAAAGCCTGAAGAAAGTCTATATATTTGCAGCTATTTCATCTGTCTCTAAAACAAAACTGTTCTTGTCAGAAAATACACATACATTTTTGCATTTCAGTCACAATTCCACAGCTAGAGATTAACCGAATAAAAAGGGATTTAAAATCACATGCTCTGTAAACCCATTTGCCTTCTTCCTAGGGGAAATCTAAGTCCCATTATGGGGTAATATTTGTTCTTACACAAAAGCTCAGGTTCAAGACTGACTTTGTGTTGAAGCTAAAGCATCGCATAAGCTTATGTTAGAACAATTAAGTGAACTATGATTAGATTTCTAAATGGCAATCTGATAAGCATAGAGCAGGTGTAAACAAGCCTATCTGATCTGTTGATCTGCATTCACTACGTTTTTGCATCATGAGATGCAAAGCGTAGATGAGATCAGGTGTAAAGATGTGGCCAAGGTATGCTGTATTACAGGTCAAAGCAGTTCCCTCTTCTTGAATGCTCTTCCTCACACTTGCAATGAATGTTCTCTGCTATGTGACCTGGGCACTGGCTGTGTGCCTAGATTGCACCCTCAATTGTATTTCATTACTGTAGTAAGTATATAGTTGAAGTTTTTTGATTCTCTCAAGATGAAAGGTATTACATACATTTTTATTAAATGTATTATCATCTTTTCATAAGAAGCCATCTTCTATGGCTTTTCCTGTTGCATAGTATCTCATAAATTCCTCTCTGCCAGGATTTCATTATACCATTGTCCTTTAACTCCTTTTTTAAGGTTTGATACAAAGCAATGCATCTCTTAGATGTGATTATATCCTTTATCGTAACTTTATAATTTATTCAGCTACGCTCTTTATTCACTAGAAGATTGTAGAATTATTTTCCACCGCAAGCTCTCATTTGTTATCCAGCTTGACAATGTAAATAAGATCTAGATGGTTACTTTATTTTGATTGAAGCTTTTCATTATGGTCTTCTATGCTTTCATTTTGGCCTTTTGAGAACTGAAGCCAGAAATATTGTGAGTGATTCACAGATTCCTGCTACTTCACCTCATTCTTCTGTTACCTCTTTTGGTGACTATTTGTTAATATGCCTGTGAATGAGTTCATAGGACTGTAGGTTGATGAATACTTACTGTTTTCAGATTTGCTTAAAAGTTTTTCAAAAACTTCAGTTTTTGAAAGCCAGGATCCTGCTCATCTTAATTCAAAATTGTTTAGCGTGAGTGCTGTTTTGGTTAAATTAGTTGTGTTAGTAAGTTAGTTAAATTAGTGTTTCTTCTGCTTCTATTCTTAAAATATACTTTAAATTCTATTATTTTGACATTCCTTAAAAACCCAAACAGAGCTTAAGAAATTTGATTCTTATATCATGTGTTATCCAACGAGGAATTACAGAAGACTATATTGTTAGCCATTTTGAAACCACTGCTTGAAATCTTCACACAGAAAAGGAAATGTTGAAAAAACTGGTTGCCATTCAAGTCATAAAATACTGTAAAAGTAGCAGTGACACTAATTACAAGTGAACCTTAGTGAAGTCAATAATAACAATGAGCATATGGCTATACGGACTTGCACAAGAGACCACCAACCTCTAGCCATCAGATTTTACAGTGTAAGTGACTTAGTGCTTGACCACTATTTGAGGGAAAAGTAAGCGTGTGACCTGGTATTTTATTGCTGCCCCTGCACGATGGTTCTGTGTTGCTCAAAGGTGCCATTTTGCAGATGAGGGTAAAACATGATCATTGAGGTTACCCTGGCGTTTTGGAAGAATAAAGCTTATAGTCGTTCTGGGTAGTTACATTCTTTCTTTCCTTATAGCTGCAATCTGCTTTATATTACCTTTTAGTCTAAAGTATAGTGTAGAATAGCTGGGTACTATTGTTCTGCTTCTGTTATCCATCTCATGGTTGGGTTTTATTTCACCGGTGTCTGAAAAGATCAATTGCTGTGCAGTTTTTTATAAGCCAAGATACAAATAAGGCATAATATTATAAAACCACCACAGAAGTGGCGCAGAATTTTATTCAGTAGGTCATTATTAGTGCAAAGCTTGATATTGTTTTTCAGAAACAGAATATTCTTCTGACAAAAAGGAAAGGTATTGTCAGAAATAACCGTACATTTCTTTAAAACTGTTGTTAGTCGTTCAGAGCTCTTCAATGCTGAGGAGCGGAAAGTGGATAAAAATTAATGAATCCAACTATATGATGAAATACACCACTGACTTTGTCAATAATAGCTGTTCTTTTTGTGAGCAGTTTTAGGCGGTCCAAGCACCTTATCTCACAGTGGACGATGAAAGAGTTGAGGATGCTCAGGCTCTCTAACTTCTGGGGTATCAAAGGTGTCTGCAAGGCACAAGGGGCTACATGAATACAAACAAGACAACAGCAAAAAATAGGCAATATAAGCTTAAAACACGTCATGGCAATCAGCATTAACTAAGCATTTGCTTCCTGCCGTTGTTTGCTTGTTGGCTAAGAGAGCCATAGGGGCAGGGGATCAAACGGTACGTTTGCAGGCTCTGTAACCCTTCTCAGTCCCGTACGGATCTTCTCTAACCAATTGTGGGCTCTTATGGCAGGATATATCATTCAGAATTATATGTTGTGATATCTTACTTCACTATCTTACTTCTCTGCAATGAGTGATACTAACATCAAGAAGCAGATTGTAGTAAGGTGAAGGCACGTGCATCTGTACAGAAATGCCGGAGGGCTCAATTGATTAGCCTTTCAAAACTAATTATCTACCTGTTGTTCTGCAGCATTTTATCTCCCATGTTCATGGACAGACCTACTTAAGTTTTCTTATCTGACATAGAAGTTTCTTTGCAAATAGTTGGATTTTGACATAAAACTCATGCTTACCTCTCACTCTTCATGTTTCCTAATGACAAAACCCTCTGATTTCAATGGGAAAGGATTTGGATTTAATCACTGCACAAATAATGCAACAAATTAATATTTGACATTTAGTAGGATATGACCGTCGGCCTGATTCTACAGCATATGGATCCGTACTGGAGTACAGAGTTTTTGGGAGCGGTCTTGTTAACATCAGGAGCTGAATTTGCTCAAGAAAGCTGTAACATGGTCTGAGTAAGGGAGGGGAACTCCGTGTGTGTGTGTGTGAAAGCCCAGTGCCTTGTGCCTCTATCTGTAGAATTTGCAGTATTCATTTAATAAAGGCTTTGCGGCTTAGAAATGCTAGGTGTGCTTCATGCTTTTGTCTCTGGTCTGCCGAGTAACTGAGGCAAATGAACCTCTTTGTGCCATACCCCCGTCTTTGTTCAGCAGAGCTAACACTGACTTCTTGTGTGATACAACAGGAGATCTACAGATATTCTCATTTTGTGTTTTATATTAACGCAAAACAATTCTACCTGAAATCATGAAAAGGGAAAATGGTGTTTTCCAAACTTAAATCCAGTTTTAAAACTCAGTTACCAGTACAAGCCCAGATTTGTAAAGCATGCTGAGTCCAGGGCTACAAAACCCTGTTTTTACACTTGAATAAGCTACAGAAGTCCAATAAAAAAGGCCATGACCTTATGTTAACCTTCTTTGATAGACTGTCATTTCTTATTTATCTTATTGTGTTCTCATCTGTCAAGGCAACTGGAAGAAGTTAGAGACAAATGAAGTCATATGATTAGCCACTGATGAAAAGAAGCTTTTATTTTACTGATTAGAGTAATATTCGGATCACTGTAACCTGATCCACGGGCATCCCTGGGGATTTTAGTCAAACTTCTGAGTCTTGGCAGCTTTCCTGACCTTTGCCAGCCAGACTTTTGGAACGGCTGCGTCCTGAGACAGTGTGTGACTTTGCAAGGACACCACTGTTTACCCAAGTAATATAATAGTCATTGGTGTCAGCGATTTATCTTGATTTCATGTCTGATGGAAACTTCTAAACACTTTCCAAAGAAGAGTTAATAGCTGACTAAAAGGAATACTGAAGGATTTGTCTAAGAGAAAGAAAGTGTTTATTAAAATGACCTCAGCGTTTATTTAGTCTGTAAGGTTTGAGGCTTCGGTCATAATTTGTTCTTGTGAAACCTTGTATTTTTGCCAGAGAGGGTGAACACACTAATTCTGCGCTTTGGACTGTTTTCCTTACCCTTCAAACCAATACACCAAGCTTCTGCTATGTACCATGAAAAACCGAAGGACCTCATAGTGTGCACCTCTAAGGAAATGACAAGGAGCAAAGCGAGATAGTACCAAAGGATGAAGTTATTGCCGAGACTACTTCATCATAGTCTTTTTATTTTTTAATAGAAGAAATGGGTCCATTGGAGGGATTTAGGATACTTTTGCAGTAGTTCTTGTCTTAGAAATTTCCATTTGACTCATAATATTATGACATGCCACTGCACAGATTTACTCTTAGGTGTTTTCAGGAGCACTTCAATAGAAAAAGAATAAGGAAAATAAATGATATTTTACAGGAAGAAAAGTAGGCTGGTTCTGATTACACATACAACAAGTTTCACTCAGCATGAACTCAAAACTTACAGTAATCCAGGGAAAGCACACCTGTATGACATAAAGCCCCGCAACCATCTTTATCTTTCCCTACTTCAAAACCTCATCTTAAGATGTGGAAATAAAAATGTTTGCAGGAATTGTAACACAATTATCTGTAGCTGAATTACTGCCCGCTTAATTTCCACCTCAGAGAAGAATTAGGGAGACAGGCACCTCCATCTTGTGACCTTATCAGAAGGATAAGGACAATCTTGATAACTATGAAAGATATTTTAGTTAGGGTTGGGTTTTTTTTGCAATAACTCAAGAGGAAAGAGAAAAAGAATAGACAATGAAAAAAGAGTTGGGAATAGAAAAGAGGGGGAAAAAAGTAATTTCTGGTATTCCCAACTGTGTCTTTAAGTGCTCTTTGGTAGCCTGGGACCCCAAAATGGATTCTTATAGCTGAGTCAGAAAACTCTAAGCATTTAAATTGCAAAATATAAAAAAACCGTGAAACATTCTGTCAAAAGCTGAAGAATAAACACTTTCCATCAGTTTGTCCATCTGGAATACTGGTAGATGTCTGATCATTTGAAGTAAATTTAACAAATAGCAATGGCTGCTTTTACATTTAAATATTGCTCATCTATAATTGTTCCTAATTGTCAAATCAATATCTTTAGTCATAAATAAAGAGCACAATTATCACTATCTGGGCAGAAACTACCGTAAGACTTTCATAGCTATGTTTGCAAACTTTATTGGGGATTGAACTTAAAATTTTATTTCTGCTCCTCAGTAATTCTTTTGGAAATTCCTGGCTCTCTCGGTAAGCCTTTGTCTCTGCTTGTTCGGAAGAAAGGAATGCTGGAGGTCATCCGACTAAGCTTCCTTAGGCAGCCCTATACTGCATTAGGAGCCAGCTGGGATCAATAGAGGCAAGTAGCTGTTGCAGTCCCTTAGTCAAATAGTGTCATCTTTCTGTGTTTGTCTCTTTGTGACAGCATTAAAGCAAAAAATTTACCAAGAATAAGTAGTAAAAATGACAACCGATACATAGCAAAGGTAAAATTAACTGTCGGTTATTGGACTTTTTAAATGAATCAGTTGAATGCTGATTAGCAGCGAGCCGCCGGCAGGGAGGAACCTGAGCCGAACTTTGGAGCGCGGATTTAAGCCGTGCAGCGCCTGTCAGAAGGTGGGCAAGGCTGCGGGTGGCTTCGGTGAGTCCCCTCTCATTTTGCGCAGCCTTCCAAGCCTAATCCACGCAATTACGCGCTGGGGACACACGAACCCTTTCAATCTCATTAAAATGTATTGTGTACTAAACTCAACAAAATCACAGTCATTTCAGATCTGACCTGTTTTTCTTCAGTCGGTGAAGGAAGGGGGGAATAGGTGCATCTGCTCAAACCGTGGAGGGCAGATAAGGAAAACGGAGCTCTAGCCTATATTTGGAGCGATAATGTGGCAGTCTCAGTCGAGAAGAGCATCTGATACTCTGAACTCATTGAGGTAATTGTAATGATTTAATTTTGGATTTTAATTACACTTGTTTAGGTTTTCTCTGAATCATGCTTGACAATTGCTAAATTCACTCCTCTCCCCTCTCATACGTTTAGCAAAGTCGACTGTGAACTAAACCACATAATTATTCACATATGATACCCCCCCAGGGTAGATGCACTAACAGTTTTGACAGCTTCCTCCAAAATGAATATAGCCATTGATGAGTGATTTCATTTATCCCATGTACATTTTTTGATTGACTGGAACTGAGGATAACATGTACAGCCAGAGTTTTCAATCACTTTTTTTAAACAGGAGTTTTATGCAGACCAGTTGGTTAGAAATGGCCAGTGTCAAGGACAATATCCTAATCAGAGGCTCCAAAGCAACAGCAACATTAAGGAAGTTTAAGGGAGATTACCTGTGTTTGCAGCTTTGACTCTCTGGACAGTCAGACAGGAACCATTTATCACTCAAGAAGAAAACAGTGGTTGGTTCAAGGTACTGTGCTTTTTCCATGGAGGAATTTTTTAATCTAGATTTTTCTCTTAGAATGTTTAATTCACCTATAGCATTTTAATAGCAGCCTCTTGCATACACAAAACGTGTAACTGTCAGTTTGATTTTCAAATTACATGAGGATTACATTGAGACTTCAGTGTAGCATGGCATATCAATATGTAATACGTTTCCTACAGCATACCTTCTGCTGCGTTCCAACACAGTGTGATATTTAAAAAAACATGTTATTCATAAACCACAGAAAAAACTGGCAGCCCATTCTGCATTTCAGTTACCAGATGAATTATTGATCACTTAATCTGACATGGGCTGAAAGGGAAAAATTGTTTGTAGATGTCACAGGCCTCCCAGGTAGCAAAGAATGAAGAGTCCCGTCTCTACGGGCTCTACTGCTCAAGTCCATATGGTGCTTGAAATCTAACTGTGCGTCAGACCTGATTATAGATCCGTCACGTGGACGGCTGCCACGCGGCTTCCGAGTCTGTCCTCCGGGCTCTGAAAAGCCTCACATGGACTCGACCAGCTGGAAGGAAATACGAAGTGGGAACTGAAACTTGGTATTATCTTTGGAAAGGAGTGGTTGTGTAAAGTGGAGGGAGAATGACAGTCATTCCCTTCAGAGCTTCTCTGGGTGAGAGTCCAATTTTTGCAATTGTGAATTTGTGCAGAAAGTTTGGCGTGATCAAACATGCTGGCACGAAAACTTTTCTTTGTCCAAACTGCTTGATGTATAAAGCTTTATTGATCAGCCTGTGGCGATGAAAATGTTTAAGGTTTGGAAATATTATAATACTTACTACATCAGTGGGGGATTTAATGTGGTTTAATTAATGCATACAAAGAGCTTTGAATATTTAGATGAAAAGCACTATATAATTGTATAATAGGATTATTATTGTCCAGACAAAATATAATATGTAGATTGAACTAATATGACAAAAGTGATAGACTGCAGAACAAATATGTTTTGAGACATTTCTAGGGCTCTGATGATTAGTTTATATATTAGCTAGTTTCTAACATTTATGAATACCTTTGAAAAGGCAGGTTATGGAGAACGTTAACATTCCACTGTGCTGATTGACAATAATTAGTTTATTTTAAAGAAAAGAAGCATGGTATTGTTGCGGCCGCCTAATGTGAATTAAAAGCTAGGTAATCTTTTCCGCAGTTACAGAGATACAGTGATTGCTGTTGTCAGGGAAGAAAATGCACTCGTACTTTTAAGAATCATTGTGTAGGAAGAGCTTTGCAAGCCTGAAATTGAAGCTCTGGTCATGGTCTTCAAAATTACAGTTGGCAGTAATTTTATGCTGAACCAAGAGTTTTGAATACTTAAATTATAGCTTGTTTGTAGCAAGGTATTTACCAGCAAATATAAGCATCTTATAAACAGCACATGAGTCATCTTGGTGTTCATTTTGAGCACATCGAAAATGTAGATTGCAACTGAATTACTCTTGTATAGAGAGGCAAGGCTTAGAAACCTTCGATTCATACTTTAAATGGAAATTATAAAAGGAAAAATGTGCACATTTGCCTTTCAGAGGAGAGTATTGTGCAGAGTAACTATTGCTTTTTGTATAGCTTTGGCTACAGGCTATGTAAACAATGAGAAGCAGCAGATACTGAGATATGGGGAAGCAGAGCTCCTGACTGTTGCTTTTATATCTCTTTAGTAGCATCTAATACCATTCTTCACTGGGACAACTGATAAAACCCCCGTTTTTAATTGAAATACCCATGGGTTTTATGAGCCATCTGATATATACTTGAAAAGCTTTAAAACGATACATGATAAAATCTGAAACAAACAGAAATCTGTCAGCTTCTCTGTTGAAAGCATTGGCCCAAAGGAAGTGATCCAGACGTGACTGTCAGATCAGGAACTGCTGGGAAGGCTACGGTTTCTTATTAAAAGATCAGTAGTTTGATCAACATTGTATTGGATTACTCAAACTTCAATTACATGAGTACCTGAGGGCTTTAGCTGTGATTTATTAGAAGACCAGCTTGAAATACACCTGCCTTCATTGCATAGTGGTTCTTGGAAAACCCACCTGAGTACCTTGCTAACAGTTACTATTCCAAAAGGGATTCAATGTCAGTGAAGGAGTTCAAAAATGACTAATAAAAATGGAGCAATCAGGTGATTAATTTGATGTCATTATAATCTCAGGAAAAAAAAGAGGAGTCTTCTGTGCTTAGTGACAAAATTCATTAGGATCCAATTCTGCAAGCTGGTATGGACAGGTCTGGGATGTGATAGTGCCACTTCTTTCTTCTTGTGGGTAAGTCTCTGCAGAGCCGCAGCTAATGAGTGTCACAAGGAAGAAGAACAAGAAAATGTGTAACACACTGTCTTCTACTGGCTGACAATTTATGTTGCAGATGATCGGCATGGAGTTATGATAGCTCCAGAGGGGAAACTACTCTTTGTGGAAGCTTCTTGAGGAAGCATCGAGTGAACTAATGACTGCAGAGCAATTTCAGTGAACCATTTTTTACAGAAAACGGAGCGGGAGGTGCTGTGTTCTCATTCATGTGAGGTTCTGAGAGAGGTGAAGCTTGGTGGCTGACTTGTCTTATTTCTCTCCGTGTTTCCTAGCCCCCACCCTCCGAACTAGCTTGGCGTTATAATGCAAAAGCAGACCTGTCTTAGAGAGTAATGATAGCATTGCATGTGTTTCACATGTTGAACAAAACACTTCTGATTGGCAACTGCTCCACCCAAACCAATTATTACCAAGATTGGCTTATGTCCCAGTCAGTTTGCAAGACAGATTCATCCATGTGATGACATAAAGCTTTTTACCAACCAAAGTAGGACATTTGTCACAAATAGCATTTGTGTTTCAGACAAGCAGGATGTATGTACTGTAAGCTGGAAGCAGATCAGATTATGAAGGTATTTGCATAATTATCTTTTTCTCTTGCATATTTTACTGCGTATGGAAAAGACATTTCTCTGTGCATCCTACTGTAGTAAAGGCACTTACTGAGCTCAGCAAGCAGGCATTAATATTTCTGCTAACAAAAAACAGATGTTCTCATCAGATCAGTCATTTTTCTCCGTTTTTATTCTATAACTGTATTTTCAAAATGTCATGTCCTGCTGAGAGAAGATGCTGATGGCCCAACACATAAACTGCCTTAGTACTTCTCAGATTTGAATCTGTACAAGGAGTTTAGGCTGTACCATGCTGTCACCTATTAGGTACATCTCCTTGTAGATATCCTGTCTTCTCTTGCCACCCTCCTGCCTCCCAGCGTGGCATAACTGAATTGTGCTGAGGAACAGTATTTAAAAATTGATGGTATGACATGGTCCCGTAACAATTTTCCTTCTGCTATTATGCCCCATATCAGAAAATCTTGCCTTAGCATTGTGGTGAACCCGCTGCTGCTAGTGATCTCAAAGTCTCTTTCCTAAGCAGAAATGACATGTTTAATTATTGTGTTTCGGAACACTACTGTGGTACATAGGCAAATCTTCCTCTTCCAACTTCACTGTTTACAGCAGGTGCATTCACTTCTTTTATGCAGGAAATGCTCAGTAAAATTAATGAGGCTGTTTTCTTCAGTATATAATTTTTTTTAGTTCATAAGTTATGTGTTTGAGTTCTCACTCTTGAAGTTGTACTCCCTTGTTATTTCATGTGGTCAGTCACTTATCCTTGCACCGGTTTTTCACTGAGAGCTGATGTCCATCTGTGTGGAGATTCACACAGAGATTCACATCAATCGGAGTCATCGAGTGCGTACTGTTGCCAAAACATCTATTAGTATAACCCCAGCGTGGAGGCTGATAGTCCTCTTGGCCTTCCTTTTTGGCTTTACGTCTCTAAGATGCTCTATACTACTCCAAGATTGAGAAGCAGACCATTCTTTTTTGTGTTAAAGACTACAAGTGGAGAAAAATCTGCAGCTCTGCATTGTGAAAAGGTGGTAAAATGTGTTTCCTCACTATTATGTGAAAACATCATAGTGCTGTCTGAGGGTCTGTCTGGGAAAGTTGTCATGTTCCTTTAATTTTTTACCCTGATTTTTTTGCAGATCATCTGGTCCCAATAATTGCTTAAAAACCGTATTTGTATGTGTATATTTAATGAAGAATGCCTTCAAACTCTAATTAGGGCTGCTTGACTCCAAAGCAGTTTACGTATCACAGGCTTACACAGCTATCAAACAGATGCTTCTCCTTTTTTTCATTCAGCTGACATTTTCATTTTCTCTGCATATTTTGAGGACTGAACGGTGATATGTTTTGACTCCTGAGGCTACAGACAATATCAAAATGAGGATTAGAAATGAAGCTTTACCTGTCAATTAAGTTGTTAAGCTTGTCCTCCACAGCGTCTACACTTTCAGATGGCCTGTTTATTGAATTTGAAATAGTTTTCATTTTTGACCTTGTTTAAATTGAATGGACATTTCTAATTATAATCTTCAGAGTTTTCAACTGCAACATATGGTTTGCATATAGAATTGTGAATGAAGGGCTCTTGACTGTTTATTGAGCTAAACCAGTGTTAAATATCTCAGGAGAGATTGGCATGTCAGACCTTGAATGTAAGCAGAAATCAAAAGCACAGATACTGGCCGTTTTCTTCTGTTCACATCACTGTGTCCAGGAGATACCTCTTGAGGAGCACCTGAGAAATAAGCAGTGATTGCGGAATCCAGTCATCAGTGAGGAGAAGGTCACCGCTTTCTGTTGTTGGACTGTGTCAGGCTTCTCATGAAAGCAGTATCCCCCAAAAGTGGTTGTAGAGCCTCCTCTCCCTGCTCTACCCCCTCCCCAGTAAATTAATTCAAGTTAGTTACTAGGACCTTCTGCAAATCAAATGTCGTTTTTTCGAAACATCTATGGCCCCCACTAATAGGGGTGTATGACATCTCACAGTAATTTATTAATGTATTTATTGTCCAGTAAGGCCAGTGACAGGTCAGGAAATTGAATCCAGGTCTTTCAGACTTTATCAGCTGGATTGTCCCTTTCAGCGCTTCTAGATGTGTCCCCCTACAAGCAGTTGCTGCTGCTGAGCCCATCCCCTGGGGCTGTAGGGCCGCTTGCACCGGACGGCATGCACCGTCTCGCTCGTGGGAAGCGGCTCTCCGCCTTCTCTCCACAGCTGCTCCACACTTCTCTGGAAAAGCAGTACCGCGGAGGTGCCTCTCTCCTCCTCCCGCCTTGAAAACCGTCACCAGGAAATGCGTCTCCTTCAAACTCTGGCACAAGTATTTATTGCTTAACACAGAGAGAGTCAAGTAGATGACTCTGCTGTTAAGCCTTTCCCAGCCATGGGTCCTGCTCCGTTGTGTTCTCAGTATAAAGGCAGAGAAACCTGGGGCGATGAGGAAGGAAACCTTACCCAGGCACAGCCAGAAGTCGTGGGAAGCTATGTGGCAGAGCACCTGCGATACAGGCAAGGTACCCTCTGCAGGGTAGAAAACACCTCTTCACAGGGTGACTCACCAGGGAGGTCTGAAGAGAGGTGACAGCGTGAAAGACAGAGAACCTGGTACAAAAAACCCTTTTTTAAAATGCCATTGATTTTAAGGGGAAGATAAATAACTAAACTTCGAAGGCCTGTTTCTGTGCATAGCTAATTGGATAGCCTTGCCAAAATAGGCGCTGGTTAAAGCTGCTTTGTCCTTAATCCTGGGCATAGAAGAAACATAGTGCAAAACTCACTGCTCTAATAAGGGTCCTCTTTCATTGTGGAATCGGTTCCCAGGGACTAAATTGGGCAAGGAATCTCTTTACCATGCTTTTTAACCAGTCTCTTATCAGACTTGACATGCTCCTTTCAGTACGATTTGCTCAAGCTGTTCCATTAATTTTGTTGTAGCAAGCTTGTCTCAGACACCTGTGACTTACTGAAATTTAAGTAAGCTTCAGCAGTGATTTGAGCTAACCTGGCTGCCTTTGAAGCAAAGCAGACAAAGGATGCTCATATAATCCATTGGAGGGGCCAGGAAAGGGCAGAAACAAACAGCTGAGGAGCAAAAATAAATGCCTAGGAGCAGGAACAGTTTAAAATGACCCAGCTAGCTCCACAGGAGTGCATTTATCTATGCTGAAAGCTGTTTCACAAAGGTATTTTAACACCAGTTTCTAGTAGACCGCTCAAAAGAAAAGCTTGTAACATATTTACCTGTTTTGTTTAAGTGTGTGTATATATATATATAAAAAAACAAACCCAGACTTCAGGGAAGACTAACAGCTATTGAAAATTGCCCTCTTCCCTGCTGAGTTTGGTTCAGTGCAACAGAAACACTTTTTCAAATTAACAGTAATTCTGCTTTTTCTTGGGGAATTTTAGGCTCCAGTTTTGACCAGACTTTAAATTTGTTGTATTTTCTTCTTAGAATCAATACTAGCATCAAGCCTCTTTCATAGTTGGAGAAATAAGGCAAATATATTACTAGGAACAAGAGTTTCAAAACTCCTCCAATCAAACTTTGAAAACGGGATAGATTGGTTTAACATTTATGCTTCAAGAGCAGACTACACCGTCGTTAATAGTATGGACATTTGTGAATGGATTCACATTGGTTGTCAAATGATGGATGTTTTCACATTCAAGACTTGGGGAAATTGCATGACTTTAGGGAAGCTGGAAGTTGAATCTTGTATAAATTTATCTACTAACAGGAATAGTGGTTCTTATGTTATGCTTTTATAGAAATGAGTTCTAACTTTTGAGATCAGCTTATGAATGTCTAGGATCAAGCCTGTTTTCCTTGCTTCCTTAAGCATCTGAATTATTGAATTTAGAAACATGTCAAATTAGTGTGTTTAAATTCCACCATGTAAATTAGTGGGGAAGGACCATATGATATTTTCACTTCTTAATTTGCGTGAGGTTTAAACATCCTCTGGAATATATAAAACAGACTAATCACAGCGCCGTTACAAAGAACAGAAGGAAAGCGCTATCATACATCTCTGGTGACTTCTCATTTTAAATAGCAAAAACGAGGGAGTTCTCCTATCCGCCGTACCAAATGAGCTGCAGTTGGGCGAGCTGAAGTGACGAGGCAAGCTAGTGAGGTCGAGCGGGTGGTAAGCCTGAGGTCTGCTAACTTCAATTCCGAACAAATGTGTGAGCTGAACAGTTCAGCTGCTTGTGATAATTTTAAGTGCAACCACTTAATGATTCTCTTTGTGGTTCTTTATATAACCTCCTATCTTCCCTTCCCTGTTTCTCTGTCACCACGGCGATTGACTGTACCACTGTCTTTAATCCTCGCAATATTGTGTGTGGACCTAAGGCTCGCAGAGCCGCCTAGACTAACCGAGAGACAAACCCCCTGACTTTAGTAAATTCTAGGATACTGCTGCAACAGGTACACCATGCCTCTTGTCTCTGGTCATGACTTTTTAGAAATAATTACTGTAATTAGTTATAATTTAATGTTATAAATTTAAAACCATCAGCGTAAACCGTCCTCTGAATAAAAGGAGCTAGGGTTTTGTGTTTTGCCGCTTCTGTTGGTTGCAGCCTTTTTGCGGTAAGCTGGGTTTATTGTGGCGAATGAGAAACGCTAATAGGCACGTGTCATTCATTCCACTTCTGCGTAGTATTTCCTAGGCGTCTTGTGAAAAGGGTGTAGTTATGCTTCCGTTAAAGCCACCTGGGCGGATGGGATGTGTTCTTCCGCATCCCCCGAGCGCGGCGGTTGTGCCAGCACGTACAGGTGAGGTTCGGACCCAGCTGATCTTAACTGGGCGAAAGCAAAGCCTGACTGCTTACGTATGTGGATTACTTGGCATGCACTGGAGCCAAATTACACATTTTCGGTATAAGGGCCGTAGTGCCTGCTGTGAGTGAGATTGTGTCTGGCAGCAGCTCCCAGCTTGACATGAATCTTTTCATCCCTGTCAAGTCGCCTGTGTTTGCTGGGTGGATGACACTCACAGCTTAAATTTATTCAGTCTCTGCCTCTCTCCACGTTGTTATTTTCAGCCGGATTGTGCTTGCTTTGGAGGGGTTTTTAGTTTGTCAGTTTACCACCCTTCAGATCTTTCTTTAACATTCGCTCCTGCAGTGATGAACCTAAGAACTGAGCCGATGTGCTCATGGAGAGGACAGATGACGCTGTCCTTTAAGATGACCTCTGAGAAGGTCACCTTCCCTCCTCTGGCATGCATAAAGGCTTCGTGTCTGTTCTGCGGTTGTAGGGCATGTCTAAAGCGCACTCACATTCAAGCTGTAATTCCTCTCCAGGGCAGCATCTGCGTCTAAGAGCTCTTCACCAGTTGCACAGGCACGGGCCGCTGTGCCCTGCGGCTGCTTGAAATGTGGTGGCGGCGTAACCTCAGTCTGCAGGGCCCCAGTGCAGGCAGCCCTCCACCGTCTCTCCGTAAGTGCCTCTTCCTCAGACTTTTTGTTTCTGGGGCATTTCCACGCTCTATCCTTTCCTCCTGAAAATTTCACGGCACTTCAGATCACTTCAGCTCGCGCTGAAGAGCACGCTATAAAGAAGAAATTTGTTCCCTGCTTACCTGTCAGAAGGTACTGCCTTCAGACAGTCATCAGTCTGTGGATGCTTTTTTCCAGTCGAGGGAGACAAAGCCTGTTCGTTCGTCATCCAGGGGGAATGCCACTGGCTCAGGGAAGTCAGCTGAAAGATAAACTCTGCTGTCCCACCCCGGGCCTGATTAGACCTCACGTTACACTGTCACCGCGCTCTCGGCAAAATGGCCTTTCCGTAAATGCCGTTCTTCTGATGCCTTGAAATGTCACCTCTCTTTCCATTCAGGGATTCCCAAAATACTTATATTATTGACAGGTTGCCCAGCCCAAAGGAGAATAGGGAACTCAGGCCTGCAACAGAGCCTCTATTATAAATAATCTTATACCGAGCCTTTCATTTTACTACAAAAGTTCAAGTAGGAGAAAATGTGCGATAAACTTGATGTGAGAGGACCTTTTTGTCAGGTACTTGTAGTTTCCAAACAGCTGCACAAATAAGCAGGAAAGTAGGGTACGTGAAAAGTGATAAAAGTTGCAAATACTGACCTTATGAAGAAACAAGGTGAGAAACATTCTTGCGTTTCTTTAAAAAAATAAGTTGAATTTAAAAGAAAAGCAGGCCTTTCTCTAAGTATTTCTGCAGGCATTTTGAGATCTGAAGTGGCAGTTGTCCTACACCAGAGCCCAAATACACGATTGTGACTGCAGAAGAGAAAAAGAGGGTCATGGATGTATCATTCTGCAATAGTATGGAAGAGAGGATGATGTATTAGTCTTGGGAGTAGTGACTGCAGGAATTCCTGGACAGATTCCTTGAAGAAGAAGAATTTAAAAGGAAATAGGGCTTGGGATTTCATGAAGTGTCTATCCAAAGGTTATAAACAAGGACAAGCACTTTCAGTCCCTTTTTGAGGCTCATGACTGTTCAGGTACTTGTTATGTGCAGGTTTAAGGATGTAACGTGGTTTCCAGTGCAAGCACAAGTGCCTTTGGCAGCCCTGTTCTTGACCTGGCAGGGTTGCTGGGGTTTTGAAAGCAGAGGACTCAAAAACTGAGAGTTGAGAAATAGCCCACCTACTCACAGGTATGTCCGGCCTTGCATGATATGGCCAAGAAGGAGGGGAAAGATAAAAATGGAAGGCATATGCAAATATTCAAGCCTACCCAATCCAAAAATTGGAACTGCTTTTATCTACTTATTATATTTCTTTAGTTTTGCATGTTGTTTACCTTTTATAATGGTTTAAAAGGCTGAGATGTTAGTAGGGAATAGGTCTGACAACATCCTGCGTTTTTTTCCCTTTATAAAAACGTAATTGTAGGTCCACTAATTATGTGTGTTTCTGGTTAACAGTGCTACCTGTTTAAGGAACTGGTTGATCATAGCTGTGCATAAACATTTTAGTAATGATAGTAAAAAAAACAACCAACCAAACAAAAAAAAACTCAGTAAGCACAAATGCCACCGACGTGATGACCCTGAATTCCAAACAGGTAATCCCAGAGCTCTGTATTTAAACAGGTGTTTGGCAAGGAAATTGGACTGTTAATGGCGTGCACTGTCAAATGAATTGAGGACAAAATTCCTGGAAGATTAGCAGAGCCCCTCTTCAGGGTCTAGAGGACTTACAAATGTGCAGCTTCATTGGTACAGTCTGCCCTTGGGAAGGGCGCAATGCGGAAAGCAGCTCATGCATTTTTATGCTGCGTCCCCTTTGCCCGTGCTCAGGACTCGAGATGAGCATCCCCTCGGGACGCCCAAGAGGTCAGTTTGCAGTCTTCACGCACAGAGCTCTGTCCAAACGCACGGATCTCGGAAGCATCAACGGCTAAGAAAAGTGCATCTCGTGGCAGCTGAAATAATGTACAGCTTGGAAACATGTAGGATTGACTTTTGGGTTGTACAATTTGTCATAAGGCAATTCCTACCAGGTTCTTTGTTCTTCATGACAACCGGGTAAATTGAGACTCGATCCCTATAAATCCTGGTATTGCGTGGTGGTGTGGATGGCTGGAGGCTGCGCTGCCTGGCCCGAGCCGGCAGGTCGTGTGCTGCCTACGGAGGGCTTGGAAAGCAGAGATGCCTTCAGTGGGGAATCTCAAATGTTTCTCTGTTGAATCTTTCATATGTGAATAGGAGGATATTCACATACTGACCTCTTTTATTCACCTCGCAGCATGATCCCCTTCTCAAAATCGCTTTGGGACCGCACAAAATTCTCATTCTGTGACCTTTCGTTTCAATGGATTGCTCTCGCTCCGCTTTCTGGAAGTGCAGTTGCTTTCATCATGGTATGGCTTGTGATAAGCAAACCTTAAATGGCTTGGAATTTGGGTTAGTTCAGATAAGCGACCTAAATTGTAACTGTAGAAAGTTACTGTGTAGGTGTTTGATCTGCAGTAGAAAATAATCCAAATTTAATTATAGTGTATTGTTAAATAGATACAATCTCCTGTAATCCCGTGTGGAATGACTTTATAATTGTTAAAGAATTTTATATTTCTATAGTTATTCCCATGCGGAAAAAGAAATGGCTACTTATATACCTCTAAAAATATCTGTTGTTTTCCTGGTATATGTGTTTTTTATGAGTGTAAGTGTTTTAGTATAAAGATCAAAATAGGTTACACTTTTTAAGCTTGCAAGTGTAGATTTAGCATTTAGGTTAGTGTCTACTTTGCAGAATGCTTCCCAGACAAAATAATTAAGGCATTTTTCTTCTGTAATTGGGGGCAAAGTTGTTTCCTGTCCTTGAGATGTAGGAGACACTGAAAGGCAACCGAGGATTGCATTTTTCCTGATTATATCTATAGTACATGAAGGAATCTTTCAACATTCAGTCCTTAAAATATTGATCTTGCAGAGAAAGCTTTCGACTAAAAAGAATTGTCTGCCATCAGATGTGCCATTCATATGGCATCCTGAGCGGACAGGCTTGGAATTGCATCGCAAGCTCATTGATCTCGCTCCCGTTTCTCCCCACCTGGCTGCAGGCAGGCGGGTGCAGTTGGATACGGCTTTTATATACAGGTATTTCAGGGTCTTTTCTTTTTCATTTAATTATATTGCCATCGCGTCCTCTTGCTGAGCCTAGAAAGGTGTTTTATGAAGCAATAAAGTATATATTTTGTCCCTAAGGTATTCTGGTCAGGTGATTTTTTTTATCTTTTTTTTTGCTTTTGGCTCTTTCTTAATGGGTGCCTAAAGTTAGGCCTCCAAACCCTCCTTAAATGCTGAAACAAGCAGTCTGCCTTTGAGAAGCACTCAGCTCCCTGAAGCCCCCGTGGAAATCGAACCGGCAGTTCTTGAAACGGGGGGGTGTCATAAAGGAGAAGTTAATGAAGATGGTAGGCGGCGGAGGGTCTGATGATATGTGCCTTCAGCTCCGGTGAGATGTTGGCCTTTCCGGACGCACCGTGGTACGGGGAGGGCAGTTTAAGAGCTGCCTGGGTCGGCTGGTGCTCCTGCATGCGGAGCTCTTTTGCAAATCAAGTCACTTGTTTAGATGTTCAAATAGAGAGTAGCTAACTTGCTCTTTTTTATCATCTCGACTCTTTTTTCTCCTTTGTAAAAGTGCTGATATCCAAATTGAAAGCTGTATTTGATGTATTAGAGAATTTCTGCAGCTGGTTGTATCCTATAAAATTAATATATGGAAGTTCACAGCAAGTGAGATTATTGAGGTGCAAGTGCTGTAATGTGGTATACTGTATAGTTCAGCTGCCTCCTTGTTATATTTTTCTGAACCTTTTTGCTTATTTTAGTTCTATGATACTCAAGACAGTTTCCTGGGTTTGATTTTATCCTCGTATTTTTCAGCAGAGCATTTCTTGAAAGTGTTGTGTTCAGCAAGATGAATAACATTTTCTATTTACTGTTTACATTAAAAAATGAAACCTCTATTTAAAAAAAGAGTATTCCAGATGTCTGCAGGCTGCAGGAAATGTACCTAGTATACAGTCTAATAAAAGAGCAAATTTAGCAGAAGGGCTAAAAAGTGGCACGCGTTAGCAAATGGTCTGAATTTAAACACTAGTGAACATGAGGATTTCATTTTAGATGAGTGAAATTCGTATGTAAAGTATTAAAATTTAACTTTATAACTGCATTTCATCAGGACCTGGACATTCTGGCTTTCCAAATCATCTTTAAAACTTCCTTTTTCATTTAATTTTGATTAGATTTTCCAAAATGGAATAAACATAAACACATAAAAAATGTAAACTATAAAAGTGAAATACAAAGCAGATGCATCAACAGTGAAAATCTGAAAGCCAGATCCCTTTTTCCTCAAGTGCAATATGGGGGCAAAATCCTCCTTGTGTTCCTGCTTCCGTGCTCCTCTCGGCTCCACCTGCCTCGCTCGGTCGCCAGCCCCTTTCCCTGCAGCGGCGCTTCTCCACGTAGCCGGGCTTTTCTTTCTTTAAAGCCCAGTCTCCTCATCCATGCAGGCTTGGGTTGTTTTGGGTGGGCAAATCCTTTAGGGTGGTTTTAGAACATGATCTAAAGAGCAATTAAGTCAGTGGGAAACTTTCCCAAAGAAAAGGGTTGTAAGGGGGTTGGTTCCCTTATAGCTGCGTATTGCAGAAGGGTGGTTTGGGTTTAGCAATAGTAAAATCGCTTGATTGATGAGGATAGTTTGGTATCAGTATTGCACCTGGGCGACGTGTGCACGTGGAATTGTCTGGGCTGGAGGCTGTTAAGGAAAGGACGGATTCTAGGCATCTATCAGGCGAAGTTTCATCAGGGTATGAACTAAGTGACCCTTATTTCCAAAGACTTGTGTGTTGGTTTTTGTGGCAATGACATCAGCATGCCAGTCAAATGCT
This sequence comes from Apteryx mantelli, assembly GCF_036417845.1. Classification (NCBI taxonomy): domain Eukaryota; kingdom Metazoa; phylum Chordata; class Aves; order Apterygiformes; family Apterygidae; genus Apteryx; species Apteryx mantelli. Next base: position 5,639,349 of record NC_089986.1, read on the forward strand.
ATTTACAGTAGCCTCGTGTTGCTGAAAAGGTGCAGAAACTGCTTAGGTGCTTCTGGAAATTCAGTTTTGTAGATCTATTTTAAACTTCAATATATTTGCTTAAAATTTTCTTGATCCTTTTTGTCCATCATCTTCATTTTTGGATGAAATGTTAGAGAAACATTTTCAAGCTGGTTTAATGGCAGTTTTCCACTTTATTTGACTGAATGCAATCCTCTAACATATGAAGTATGGAAAGATGCCTGCTTAGATTCAGAATAAATATCATCAGGAAATCACTGCAAGGAAATCATTTCTCTGTCAGGGAGGTCATCTGAGAAAAAGACAGGGAAAGCTCAGGTGAACATGAGGAAACCCAAGGGATAAGAGTCACAGAAAACATGGCACAAAATCATTCTCCTTTTTAAGTGTAATATTTAAGTTCTTGTATATTCAGTGATTGAAAATGTTGTGGTGATTGAGATGCTCTTGCATGTCTTTTTTCCTTTTTTGTCCATTGTATGTGCTAGTACCCTCAAGAGCAACCGCTAAGAAAATTAAAGGCCTGGTGCAAAAGGAAATCTTCATACAGCGACTTTTTACAAAAGCCAGATGTTTGTCCAGTGCTAACTACAAGCTCAGATGTGTTACGTTACTGTAATTCTTTCCCTGTGTGTTTTTTTCTTGTCCCTTAGGAAGCATCCATGTTGCAGATCACTCCAATTAACAAGGGCTTCAGAAGTAGAGTGCGCAGGCGATGCCTGCGGGAACTTTGAAAAACTCCATAACGTTTCAATTTTCTTTGCTCTGTTTACAGTGCAGAAGCAAAGTTTAAAAAAACAAAAAACCCAATCGAAGTGCAATGGTTGCATTATCTGTGTACAGTCCAGGAGAACACCGGTATGTCTTTTCTGAGGCTGTCTTGCGATTTTAGTCACCTGTCTGTCTTCTCTAGATGTTGACGAGTGCGCAGCAGTGAACGGAGGCTGCCAGCAGGGCTGCGTGAACACCCAGGGCTCTTTCTTTTGCGAGTGCAGTATGGGATACAAGCTCCATGCTGATGGGCGCACTTGCATAAGTAAGTAAAAGTTACTTCACATACTTCAAGATGTTCTTTCTCTGCTGAACCTGTCTTTTTAGAAGTGCAAAAGTGTGTAGTTTTTCTCAATCTGAATTTTGCCTAATTCACAAAGGATATCATTATCTCTTTCCATTCATGCAGTTTGCCAGAATTGCCAAATTTGTTCTTTTTTGAGAACAAAGCGGTGATGGCGTCCAGTATTTCTGTGAGGCAGTCTTGTGAAAAATTCTATTTTTTTTGAAACCAGCAGGAGTCAAAGAAATAAAAGGTCTTCATTTCAAATGAAAAAGTTTTTTCAATTTTGAGCATTTTTCTTTGCATCACATCCCACTGCACATTCTAACCATGCTTTTGGCTTTTCTGTCCCCATTTCTCTTGCTCTTTCTTTATTCTTTTTGCCTGCTTTTTCTGAGGAGGCACCAACAATAGATAGTGAAATCTGCTGCCCACAGGTGCCTGCCAGCATGCTGCTGTTCCAGGCACTCAGCTCTGTAAAGCAGCCTGTGTCTTCAGTGATCATAAATGCAGACTCTAAACCAACTCTGAAGTTGATTTTAACCCAATATATAACAGGCAAGCATCTTCATGAGACTGCCTGGGTTTGGGACCCTGTGAGGTTTCCAAGGTTGTCTTGTGAGAAGAAGCGGGAGAGTATCACTAGCTGTGTTGAGAGTCAAGGAGTAAGAGGAAGAGGCAAAGACTCTGAGATGGTGCTACAGTGAGTGGAGCAGATAATTCCCTTTAGAGGCCCCAGAGCAGAGGCCAAATTTGTGAATTACTAAGCTGCTTCGGGCAATAAGGTGCTATGGACCGGTAGCTGGAGAGGGAGCTTTTTAAAAGGCTAATGAAATATTTAAGTATGCTCTCAGAGGTCCTTGATTTTCAGAAAGTGCATGAAGTGGAGCCCTTCCCTTCATCTGCCCTCTCTTCTTCAATTTTCATGGTATGTTGAGTTTTTATGTAAAACCATTGATCTGTCTGCTTAGGTCTGTTTTATACTTTACTTATTAGACATAGTGAAAAGGATGCACAGGGTGGGCTCAGAACTCTCCTCTCGCGCATATTACAGTGTGTTTATCTTGTGCTAATCCTTTCTACTCACAGAAGAGGGGCCCATGCATGTATGAAGCTGACTTTTAAGTGCTTTTCCTGAGACTCTGCTCATGCTGCTGGCTGGTAATTAGGAGGCAGTAGATTTATGATAGCTCTTTGTTCCCACAGTGGTCCTATCTCCCTTGGTCTATTCCTTTATCTAAAGCTGTCTTTAAATGGTTACATCACTCCTGCACATCAGGAACACATCTTAATCTGCTGCAGGCCTGTTTGTAGCATCTTTGTTGCACCCGACACCGAATCCACCCTCTCTGCTGAGCCAACAAAGCCTGCGCTGTGCTCCTCGGCAGCACACCCAAGCGAAAGAAAATAAAGGAAGCCAGCAACAAAAGTAGCAGCAAACCAAACCAATTGCCTTTCTTCAGATTATTTCTAAAGCTCCCGTATTGGAAATATTCAGTTCATATGTGTTTGCTTCTGGATTTGGTGACTATAAGCCCCCCCTTACTGCTTTCATTACAAACAGAGCGTGGATGGCTGCAGTTATCTCTACAGCTGCTCTGCTAATCTGAGCAATGGTCTCAGCTGTACTTACAGACATCTACTGCTGGTCAGAGAAATCCCATTTTAAGAATCAGGCATTCGAAAACAGTGGGAACAGGGTTGATATGATCCTGAAGGCTATACCTGTTTTCAGACTCAGGTGAAAATCCAGTGATATACAGTTTGGAGCTACCCTGATGTACTCGCGTGTAAATGAGAGCACCATGGAGCTCAACAGTTCAGCTAGCTGGTGGGACACAATTTCTGTTCTGTGTTTCTTGAAAGGACTAGCAAGCACATCTGCCATTTAGTTGATAATAAATTCTGTTTCTTACACTGGACGCTGTGTGGCTGGAAATAAATCTGTAGTTTATTCTGCATCTTGTTTAAAAAAATTTTTTTTGAAATATACTGTCCTTGTATTGCAGTTAAGCTAGTACAAAAGTCAAGTTGTCAGATTCTGTAAAAGGATTAAAATGTTCTGTCATTTAGGAGGAAGAAAAGAATGTCTCTTGTTTGAATTTTTTAAACTTGACTTTAGATAATATGAGAAGAACAGTTAAGTACAGTCATATCACATCTGCAAAATAAGTTCACTCACAGCTTTGTCATTGTCTCAGTTCTTGCATGAAGTCCCTTGGTTGTGCTTAAAAATCAGCCAGGTATGTCATCAGTTGTTTCTTGTATTATCACATCAATAAATTTATCAGTGCAACTAAAGCACAAGATATACTAGTGCTCAAGATGTGGGAATAATTTTTTATTTATTTAAAGAACTTACCCTTTTAGGTTTGTTGGTTTTACAAAGACTGCAGCATTTTGATAATTAGCTGCAATGAATAATATGGTGAAGTTTCAATCTCTTCTTGGTGCTCTTTGTTGGAGAAGGAGTGGGTAAGAAAATATGTGTGAAAGAAATAGATAAGTTTAATATAAAAAGGAGTGGTTCATATTTACTGGAAACACTAATATTTTTCTGTAAATTAAAAGAAGATAGAGAAATGCAGTGCTCTCTGATTAGGAAAGACCCAGATGTCAAAGATGCGATGCCTGAGTTATGTTACTCCCTCCTAAGAGAGTCTCATTTAGACAGTGTTGAAGGAGGAATTTCATACTAAAAATGACTAAAGTAGCTTGGGGGGAAAAGAGCAACAAGTGAATGATTAACACAAAAAGCAGGTATTTGGGGGATTAGATGAGTTTATTTGTGTAATACTTAGAACCTACTGTTAACATTGTATGGTAGAGTTTTCTTTTGTCACAAATTATCAAGAAGTTCAGTTAGTTTTGCTAGCCATGAACATTATCAGAAAATGAGTTTTCATTTCACACGTGTAAGTATTCACAAGAAGTTATTAAAAATACTTAATACAATGTTACTTGTATTCATCATATCTCAGAAATTATCCAGGAGAAACAGAAATAAATCTTAAGATGAGAGACAGAGGTAAGTTACAGAGAGAGTTGCTGTCATGATAATAGATATACACAATACTGAGCTGAGAATATTGAGTTTCATTTCATTATTTAGACAAGACAACAAAAATAAATGGTTATAATAGACTCTCATGCACTGGAGCACAAGCCAAATGCTCATTGATGAGGACAGAAAGAAGCATTTCATATAAAACAGACCTCCAAGAGTGTCCGGCCTAGGGACTCTGGCACTGACTGCTCTCAGCGACAGGGCAGTGGTGGGGACGGACCCTTTGACTGTTCTGCTCCTCCAGTTTGTACGTAAATTTTTGAGCACTTGTCTGATCAGGAGGTAAAAACAGCGATGCATGTCTCTTCTGACCTAGTGCAGCTACGCAGAACATCTAGCATTTCAAAGAGGGCTTACATTTGCAATGATATTTGTTCCGTGAATACTTTAGAGGATGTAACAGTCTCTCAGGCATGCTAAGAATAAAAAGGGACTGCATTCTGGAAACGATCTGTTTATGAAAGGTTATTATCTCAGATACAGGAATAAGAAACAAGCATCCCTTTACACAGGCTTTTCAGCTGAACACAGCCCAGATTTGTTATGTTCATTCTTTTCATCTCCTCTTTCTCTTTTTGGCAGTCCTACATTTCTGGGAGCAAAAGTGCCAAAATCACTTGAGGGAAGCAGATTTTCCAGCCTAGACGGCTTGTTAGTGGCACATACATAAGCAAGTGGATCTGTATTCTTATAAGAAGTTTTTCAGCCCACCTCTGAAGACTCAGAAACCTAGGATAACTTGCTTTATTGTGTGATTGTATGGAAGATGACTGGAGTTCTGTCACAAGCTCCTTAGAGCGAGGCCCGTCCTGCTCCCACGTCCTCCTAGTGTGTTTGGGATCCTGTCTGACCTCTCAGTCCATCCTTGCACTGCTAGTGTCATCCTTAAAGAACAAGATTAGAAGAAATCTATCTGTAGTTTGCCATTCCTCATATTCTCATTAGAAACTCCCGCACATACTCTAAAACAAATAACCTCTCTGCAATGGGTTGTCTTGTTCAGTTATGAATAGCTTGTGAAAGGTAAAATACTTTCCCTTGAATCTCTTGATGATCTCTGATACCTTGTGTTTTGCCAGTGTCCCATCTTTTCCAGTGCTCCTTTTTCTTCCTTATCTTTTTTGTCCCATAAATTTTTCTCCATATTGAATTCATTTTTAGATATGTGTGCCAGCCTGAATGCTTGCTTACAAGTTAGGTAATTAAAGTAACCAAAGGTAATGCTGTCCAATGTTTCTGTCCATTGTTTTAATGCCTTGATTATGTTAATTTAATGAATTTAACTTCATTAAAGTTTTACTTACTAGTGCCTGGAAAGCAGAAATTCAGACAAAGAGCATGTTTATTGTTGTACCAGACTGTGGTTTTGGACTTATGTAAATCCATTGTCTTCCCTGGAAGACACTTCCCATTTGAACTCCTAGAAGTGAAAGCAGAACACAGGCCAGCTGTTATCCTTGATGTTTGCCTTATGCAGAAAAGCTGTTGGGATGCAGTTTTTTGCGGGGACTTTTGCATGCTGAGCCTCTTAATAGATGAAGCAAACAAGAAAATATCTTTACAAAACTATAATCTATATTCTGCCACAAAGTAAAAGCACAGTATACCTGAAGTTGCATTCCTTGTCATTGGTAAGGTTAGATTTAAGGTGATGGAAGGCTGAAGAGACTTTATGGTTTAACACCATGGTTACCATCTACACATCTAACTGTGGTTACATACTCATTTTTTTGTAAAAATATGAGCATTACAATAAAAACTAATGGCTTGAGAAGTAGATGATAAAGGTCAAAGCTTGCTGCCTTTGTGTTGTATGGAAGGTCCATGAGAATGGACAGGGCTGGGTGTGAGGGACAGGCGAGGCTGTTGCAGAGCATATTCTGAGAGTTTTCGGAGTATTCAGAGTTGCATATTCTGAGGCCGTCCTTCCTGACTGTGAAACTCAGTAACTTGGCTTTAAGTAGAAGCTGACCTATTAACACAATCCCGTGACTCCAGGAGATGGAGATTTATATAACTGATCTACTGGAGGAACTTGAAAGTTCAGAAGCTTTGTAAAACACCGTTCTCTCCTGGAGTCAGAATAATCCCTTTTTTCTGTGAATATCCGCATCTGCACTAAACATGTGGAGATTGAGCCCATCTGCAGATTCTTGTCTTTCCTACACGATGCCTCGCACCGCCGTCTCCCTTACAAAGGTATCATCCTTCGTGCTTCAAGACAGCTTGGTCTGGAAATGCAGAAGCAGAGACGGAGCCACGATGTGCCGGCAGTCCCGTGCTCTTCTGCTGTCTGGCTGTGCAACGGGAGGGCGAGCAGTGGAGCCGTGCTCCTCTCCACGTGCCTCGGCTCCACGGGACGGCCGCGGTGCTCACCGTCGTGAGGCCTCGGCTCCACCAGCCCCGGCGAGCGGCTCGCGCCAGCCCCTACCTCTGTGCTTTTGATGGCTTGGCAGCTGGGCTGCTTTTCTCCCAAACTGGAAGAGGAGATCTTGGAAAGCGGAGGGAGTGCCACATTTCTGCCTAAATCCTATGCAAATAATAATGTGCTCAGACCTCGAGCTGTAAGCCCCTTTATGAGAGTGGAATTAGGCTTATTATATGCAAAGTCTCTCCTTTTTCCTGATCAAAGATGCACTGCCAGAGCCTGGCAGCGCGAGCGTAATTTATTCTGTTCGTTCGCTGGTGGCTAATCTCATTCAGTCTAGCACCTTCTCTCATGTAGCATGCGAGATGCCGCGGGAGCGGGCTCAAGAAACCCTTTGGTGACTGCTCCAGGATAATCTGTCTCTCCAAACGTCGCCAAACCGCGGAGCGCGGGCTGGCCGGGGGCCTCGAGTGAGGCTCTGTGACCTGCCTGGTGCAAGGCCTGCGTGGGGAAGTTCGCTTTCTTCCCTTTTGGTTTTAAAGCCTACAAAATTCTCTGTACAGCAAGTTACTTCTTATCTTCCATTACTTCAGAATTGGTTTATGCCCGGAAAAGGAGGGAGAAATGCCACTTTTAAAAATCAAGACGTATATTCCGTTGCTTGGAGCTGATTTAAGGCATTTTATGTCCTAAACTCTTTTCATCTTATTTGAATATTCTTGCTGAAAAATGCGTCTTCGGATACAGCAAACGGGGAAGCTTTGAGTATATCAGGGCTGGTGTCCTCATTGTAGAAATCGAGCTGCTTTCGAGTTATGTCCGTCACCTGGGCAGCAGGTTTGCAGACTCTTCATGGGTGCAAATCAGCAGCCAAGGTCAGGTCGAGTGAGCAGGAGAGACGTCTCCTGGCTGCTGCTCTGTGTGCGTCAGCAGTAGAGTAAAAAGTTGCTTCTCTTTTTGTCTTTTTAGCACATAGTTGATTGTAGAAACGAATTGGTCGCAATTAGTTGGTCGCATAGGGTGAAACACATCCCACGGTAGCTTTTGTGGCTAACATTTTCTGAATATCTATTATAGATACTTGGCAGATACCGCTGTTGTATTGAACTGACACTGTGTAATTGAGCTTCCCTTCAGGCTTCTGCACCCTGGTCTTCCCAAAATAAATGGCAAAGCTCTTTGCTGACTTCACTGGGTTCAGAGCTTGATATCTTCCATGAAGGACTAAATAGTCTTTCCAGCTACGAATGGATAATGTAATACAACACTGCTGTTAAAATATATATAGATGCAGTCATACACATGCTCACACTTACTTATGTACAGTACAATAGCAGGTTCAAGTGATCCATCTTATTTTTATAAGCAGTGTGTGAATAGGTGTGGGTGTGTGTTAACATGTTTTGGCAGGAAGAGAAATGTTTCTCCAGAGGCTGGGGATATATGTTGAACAAAAGAAGAATATTAATTTGCCTGTGTAAAAGAAGAAGCATCTTTAGAGGCATATTAAAGAACATCTTATTCCTTGTTATTTACTTTGTTTGTCCATCCTGCAGCCCTGTGGAGCTCATGACTCCCGTCACTTAGAGCTTCCTAGGCATGAGGCTGAGGAAGCAAGCTTGAAAGACAATTTCTTCTTTTTAATCAATAATAGCAGGGACAGAAAAAACAATGGAAAAATGCCAGTGGGGCCTTTCAGGTTTTTCTTCTTACCTCAGTGGACTCTTGAGTGTTTTGCTACTGTCAGATCAAAGGGTGGCTGTACTTCAGTCAGCATTACAGCTCTTGGATCTTACCTACCTCTCTCTGCAAATCGCTAGCTTTAGCTAACGCGGGACACTGTGTCATGCAAACGCTATGAACGCAAGGGAGAATAATAGGGGCCGGGGATGGGGACAGGTTCGTTTAGAAAAGCTGTACAGAGAGGTTGTAGAAAGTACAGGATTGCATATTTTTACTGTCATTTACATATTCGAAATGGGAAATAAATTTGGTGGGTTGTTGACACGGGTTACTTCAGCGCTTCCTTGGCTGCAGCTGCCAATTCCTGCAGCGTTAGCCGGGGGGCTGCGAGCAGGAGCGCGTTCAGCTCCGTGCAGACCGTTTCCGTGCCGGTGCCGGCCAGGCCGCCAGCTGAAGAGAGGTGGCAAACCTGTGAAAGTAAGTCCTGTGCTACCGCTCTGGAAAACTGAAGACTAGTTAAAAGACCCCAGGGTAGTGCGTTGGGCATTATATTCATTTATATTCACCCTGCCTGCCAAAGCAGGTTTAGGATTCGCTTATTAACAGGCTTAAAATTGCATGCAGTTGAGGTGTGAAGTTTGCCTTGGTTCATAATTACAAACAAGTTAGTAGCCTAAGAGATCCCTGGCTATTCATCACACGCTGACAGTGACGGCACAGGTTAGGAGCTTAATCATTTTAAATCCTAACATTTAATTACTTATCAAGTTGTATATAAAGTTGGCCTGTATAATATGTTTTATTCAACATGAAGTCTTTTCTTTATCTGCTTTTGGTTTATGTTATTCATAATCACAGTCTGATTCATTCCCCCCCCCCCCTTCAGGTTACTAAACAAACACTCTCACAAGTAGAAGAGAAATGCTACCATTGGGGTTGATTAATGCTTTTTCAGTAAACCTTAAAAATTTATCAATTTTTGAGGCAGTGCCCCTCCTTCCACATCACAAGCGCATGCACATTGTACCCCGAACATGCCAGAGAAAGGTAGGGCCAAATTTGTGGATTTACTGCGCTAAAATTCCTGTCACAAAACTGTTTCCATATGGCTTCTCTTCTGCTCAGAGATTTTATATGCTGTGTGTAAAGTGTAAGTAAATCCTGCTGTTCAGCTTGCTTCCAGCTCATGCTGTGCGCCATGAGCACTTGGCCGTAAGCTTTGGCCTTCCCGCGTCCTCTTCCGCGCGGAGATTGTGCGTGCTGCGTCTCGGCGAATGGCTGCAGCCAGCTTGTTTCTCCCGTGTCTCCTTGGGTAGCGAAGCCCCTCGTGGTGGCCGTGTTTTGTCCTCGAGAGTGTCAGAACGAGTCAGAAAATGAGAGCGTTAGTGGGGGACGGGGTGGTGGAGATCTTCCTCGGCGTCTTTCTTCCAGGCTCTTCTCCTAGCCTTGTGCCCTCTAGCTGCCTGGCACCTGAGCCGCCCGCGGTGGGGCCGGCTCCGCGTACCGACCCCGGCGTAAAGCTCTCTGCTGTTTTTGCTGGGCTCGAGTTGGCAGGCTCTGAGGCTGCGAGGCACCGGGAGCACGCGGCTGAGGGGAGCGAGGCGATGCCCCGGTGGGTGGGTGGGAGGAACCCTGCCCTTGGGCAGCAGCTGAGCTCCTGGGTCGGGTCAGGCCTTTGTGCGCGACTTTGCCCTTTGCCTCGGACACCGGGGTCCGTTTCTGCTGCGGTTCGGCTCCGCTGGTGGCAAAATGAGCAGGACCGAGCCCCTAATTTGTGAGGTTTTGCTGCAATGCAGGTGACTGTAGCAGCTCGCTCGCTCGCTTGCATCGTGGGGCTGATTGGGGTCAGGCACCCACTGAAGGCAGCAGTTCGTCACCAAAGGATGAGCAACCGCTAGTAATTATAGAACAACGGAGAAGGTGCAAGGTCGGTATTGCGTGCTGGTGAGGCCTTATCTGGGATTTGTGTGCGTGCCTGGTCACCCACATACACAAGGATGTAAATCAAAATATAATAAGGCAAAAAAAAAAAAAGCCCCAGGAGGATCGTTGTGATCAGAGAAAGGAGAATCTGTGAGGAACTTGGCTGCCAAAATGAAGACCAAGTGGGATGCTTTTCTCCATAAATACCTTAGTGAGTAAACACTCTGGAGAGAAAAGTGCTGCTTAGGCTAACAGACAAGATTTTTACAAGAACAAATGCGTGTAAAGTGGCCGTGAGTACATGTGGATTGGCTTTTAGGGGTTCTGAGACATTTTAAACAGAAAAGGTTGGAGGAGGTGAGCCTGATGGGTTTTAATTTCAAACCAGAAAGAATTGGATGGGGAACTTGCGGGGTCGCGAGGATTTTTACAACAGCGGGCCTGTGCGTGCAGCAGGGGCAGGGTCGTCGTAGCTGACTCCTTGGGAGCGAACTCTGAAACCGGTAGCCCTGAAAAGCAGTACAGAAGTGCCCAAGCCTACTCGATCTGTACAGCTGCAGGCATGTGCTGCCATGCCTGACCTGGTGGTCACCGAGTTAAGGGCTTCTTAGCTTGAGTTCAGCACCAGGCAGACTTACATGCAGATGCAAGCTGGAATTATTTATCGGCACACTGGTTTGCACTGGTCTGCGTTGAGATCTTTGCCATGTGCTGCTTGGCATAAAGTTTATATCTAATGCTGTTCACAGCAGAGGTATAAAACAAGCTGGATAAGCTCTAGTGGTCTATCTAAAGTATCATAATTAGTATCATTGGATGATTATAGCACTAATGATTGTTAAAAGAGAAAGTCTAACAGGGTTATACACTCTTTAATGTGGAGACAAAACTATGGAATGGGGTGGCAGGACATTGGACAAAGTGGTTTTGCAAGTAAGGCATGTATGGGTGTGATCAGCAGTGGTCTTGCCACTTGTACAAGAGGGATGGGCAACGCAGAACATCTGCTGGAGTGACTTTTCCATTGGGCTATCCAGGGGTGGAAAGAACAAATAGCTTTCTCAAGCCCCTTTGAGTTTTCTCTGCATAAATCAGTGCTATTTCTACCCTCAGCCTCTCTCTTTCTCCCCCCCTACCACCATGAGAAGGAAATTTTACTCCTTACCACTTTTTGTCTTTTCCAGTATGAAGTCATGGTTGTTGTGAGCAAGTAAACTAACTTGCTGAGACCCAGTTCTCTTTTTTTTGCTGTTCTAGAGGACATAAAAAATAGGACTGGAGAGTTGGGCCCTGTCCTTTGCAGCCATGCAGTGAAGGTCTGGAAGAGTCCACAGCACATGCATTGCAGTTGTCCCTTACTTTCCACAGGACACGAAACAATTTCCAGCACCCGATATCAAAATAGACCTGCAGTAAGAGATTGGAATCCACAATTATATTGTACCAAGAACATTACTACCATCCCAAATTGATGCAGTAGCATGGCTTTTTCAGATGAGATTCTCCTAGTTGTCCTGGGACATGTAGAAAACATAGAAGTTCTAGTATGTTTTTTGCTATAGTGCTTAGCAGCTTGGGATGAAGTTTCATAGCATGGAGTCTGTTACCTAATAATGTCATTGAGTCAAACAATGAGAGTCAAATACGTAGGAAAAAGAACACTAATGAACTATTTTGAGCTTTTCCTGAAATCTGCCTCTGGCAGCAAGGAACAGATGCGTAAAACAAGTCAATCAGTGGTTGCCTTATGCTGTGAAGATCTTTCTTTACAAACCTTAATCTTGTATAAGGACTTCCAAGGCTGCTATTTTTCTTAAAATTGCTACGTTTTACTATCACCTACCCTATAATTTGTCATTTGCTTGTTGTCATTCCAGAGATTATTACAAGTTTTACTCTGTGCTGTAATCATTGCCTAATTAAAGCTCTGAAAACCTTTATAATGTACAGGTTTAACGGATGCTGTTTGATAGCAATTTCATTTAATTTATCCAAATAAAGAAAGAACTAGCAAATAAATCAATGTTTTACACTAGCCAGGGAACAAGTTCTTGCTTGAATCTAAATCCTCTGTAGACTAGAAGTTGTGAAACTGCAGAGCCATTGACAGCCTTGCAAAGTGTCACATAGGATGAAGAGCTGCTGTCCTTTGGAAACTTATTTACACCCTCTGTTGAAAGTCCAACAGAAAATTTCAGTCCTACATCCTGAAGAGTGATTTTTTTTATACCGTCAAGTCAAACTCAGCCTGCAGACTTGAATGGTTACCTTCTTGAGATGCAAGGAGGTGAAATGAAGGAATTCGAATGCGTTTTGGGACAGTGTTGTCTGTCATCAAGCAGTGGCACGGACCATCACTGATTACAGAGAAGAGAACAGGTGAAAATTGGAGGAAATGGGAAAAAAAATTAATATCTTTACAAAATAGAGGTCTTTCTCTCCACCCCTCCTCTTCTGTATAGCTATATATATCTATATAAAAGGTATCTGTTATTCAGACATGCCGTGTTCTGACAGGATAAAACTGGACAGGTACTGCTGAAGTGAATGCTTGGGGTCAGCCACAGGCAGGCTGGCGGTGAGCGAGGAATACTGATCAAATGTCTCAAATCAGACAGTAATTAGTAAGATGCTAAAAATGAATTACAGCTTGAATTGCTAAGGAAATAGGCTTAACTTTTAAAGGGCTTTATTTGAAACTAAGCAGAACACTGGAGGATGCGTTTTCAAAAGTATCGTTCAAATTTGCCTATGCAACATTACTCACCAGCATGTTAGTATAGCTGGTACTCCACACTGGAACTTAAAACCTGGGCAGAATATCAGATATTGGTATAAAAACTCTGGCTCTTAACCCAAGTCAGACCTGCCCAAACAGACCCAGTTGTCAATGTTGGCCTGTATGTGTGTGTGCAAAGTCTTTATTTGCTTGGGCAAATGCATCTGTATGTTCCCAGGAGGAGCGCGTGCAGGTATGTATTCCTGAGAATAAACTCATAAAATACAGTGAGGTCTTGGAGGTGGAGACTTTTGCAGGCGATTTATAAATGTGTTCGTAAGTATTGCCACTTAGAACTGCTTATCCTTGAAATGGTATGTCGCTGTTCAAAAACAAAGCTCGACGTACAATACTAATGCTTTATGTTTTTAGATTGAAGAGGGCCTTTTGGGGCTCTTCAGCATTTATTTTCTCTAGCGACTTCTCAACACACATTATTCTGGGGCGAGCTCCACTGTTAGGTGTGTTTATGGGTTCACGTGTTTCGGAATGCTGATTGTAATTGTTTAGAGTAACTCTTGAAACTTGAAATCTGTTCAGTTATAGCAAAATAAGGATAAAATGCACTTTTCCTGTCCTACTTAAGGGACACATTTTCCCACTGTTTAAAGTGTTTCTGCTGCTCTATGAAAAACGCTGTCCAACAGCAGAGAAAATAGCATACAGTAAAAGAATGGATTTAACTATACACCAACTTCTGTCAAATATTTTTTCAGCCTAATCTCTTTCAGCTACAGTAATCTTAGTTGTTAGTTGTAACGATGGCAGGTAAGACCATTTTCAGACAAAAATGTGACCTTTAAGTTGACAGTGTGCTCTAATTGGTTTCAGTGATAGACCCCTGTGCAAGTGGGAATGGCGGATGCTCACAGATCTGTCAAAATGAGAGAGGAGTTGCAAAATGCGAGTGCCATCCAGGGCATTATCTTTCTGCAGACAGAAAGTCCTGTTTAGGTAAGAAACTGCATATGGGCTATTTATTGGGAAGAGAGGTATTATTCACTGTTCTGGTTTGCTGAGCTTTAAATGGAAGTGAATATGTTATACAAATATATGTGTGCATTTTGAAACAACAGTTCTTTCTGTGATATTTTTATCAGCCAGTAGCCTTGAAGGACCATTTTAGTAATCAAAATTACTCTATGTAATCTCTTAAATCATGCTTTCTAGCAATTGGATTTGTAGATATGGTAGCATTATTCTTGTATGGTCCCTTTAAAATAATGCCCCAGATACAGCTCCTGGAAAATTGGTTCAAGTAACGCTCTGAACCAGGTCACTGAAAACCTATTTAGAATTCAAAAGACTTTTTAGCTGGAGAACTGTTTCCATATTAATAGAAACACTACTGTGAAGAAAGAAATTGTGAAGTCTAAGATTTCCAAAGAGCTTAAAAAGTGGAATTCCAAACTCCCATATTTAGTCTTGGATTTTCAAAAGGATCTGAAGGATTTCAGACACCAAATCTGGGGGAATTAAGGACCAAAGTACCTGCTTTTCTCTTTTAATGTGGTGCTTGGAAGCTAGATAGTTTATCAGTTTTATGAAGTGCCAAGCACCTGTGGGCTTCATGGTGAACTGATTTTGAACAGCACTGTCAATAGCAGGGTACGTATTCAGGCAGTAATTTTGAATTACTCTTTTAGAAAAATTGGCCAAAATTTTAACGAGACTTAAATCGTTGTCTTAGACAGTGTGCTGAGTGCTTTGCAAAGTACTTGCTTCTTGCCCTGAATATTTTACTGAATGGCCTGTAAACCCTACTGTGAGTAACACTGCGCACGTAAGTGATTCCACTGTTTTTACTAGGGTTACTCATCTCAGTAAAGTTACTGACCAGCTAAAATATTTTCAAGTACTGCAGACACTGCAATGATGCAAACATCAATAGATTTAATAACAGGGTCAAAATGTTACTCATTTTATCTTGGATACGTGTTGACAATTGTATTAATTTATGTATAACCTAATGCACCAGATAACTTGCAATGCTGTATATTGGAACAAATTTTCTTCCTGACCTCATGGCAAGTCTTGAATCATGAATCATTAAGCTTCATTTCTTACCGTGAATGTTCAGTTATTGGTTTTACTCCTAGAAGTTGTTCAATGCCTTTTGCACAATTCACGCTAGTATTTGACTTTTTGGAAACCAAGCTAGGAGGAGGCAGAGGGCAGGGGGGCTCATACTTCAGCTATTAGCTGTATTTACAGGATATGAAGAAATGTCTGCAGGATGGCAGCTGTGGTATGGTTTTCCAAACATTTTTTTCTATCTGAAAAGGAAAAAAACAACTTTTACAGCATTGCCAACATATTCTACCTGCTAAGTGAAAATTAATTACAGAAAAAGGTAAAATAACCCATTTTATTCTAAGCAGCAACTACACACATTGCTGCTTCAGAGAAGCTGTCATTCACCCTTAAAAATTTTCATGACCTCATGAAAGGCTTCTGCAGTGCCTGGGGCCCCTTTTTGCAAGTAGGCTGATTGTATTCAAATACCTCCTTGTGCTCGAGTACGAGGGTCCCTGAGAGGAGCAGAGAATACCTCCTCATCTCTTTGTATGGGACTAACTATAGCATATGTAGAGAAAAGAAACCGTTAGGAAGCGGTTTGCTTTGGTAAAAAGTACCAATCTGCAGACCTGACAGTTCTTTCCTGTGAGAGATGGTCTGACCCATGATCATTGCAATGAATGATCTGCAGTTTGCGAGCAAAATGTCAGAACAAGAGAAGTAGCAGAAAGTCACTTAGGTGTTTGGCATGTGAAAGACGTTGCCAGCCTTTGCACAGAGACTGCTGTTTTCTGCAGCTACACTCTACAGCAGCAGGGTTTAGTATAAGTTTTTTGTCTTCTTTTTTATTATTATTCCTTAAAAAATATTCTCATGCTCTTCCGTTGAGCTTTTTAGAAGATGGATGACTTTAGTGGCATTTATCTGCAAATACAGACTACTGATCATAAAGATGAGGAAGAGACTGTTTGACACAGGTCTGTGCGAAGAACAGGCTCTCCACGCAGAGCTCTTCACCTTTTTTCCTTTCTCGCAGATGGGGTGGCACTCCTTTGGTTAGAGTAGATGCCTCCCTGCAGGACTTTATGTAGAAGAAACTGCAGGATTCAGGGGTGTGACAGAGAAGGTCTGTCTCCGTCGTACCTGCTGAGAACTACCCACCACTTAATCCAAATCATTGTCACTGATGAAATAATCAGATATTTCCTGCTCCATCAATTTTAATGTCATGGCTGTGAGGACCTAGTGATAATTTTAGGGAACTAGGAGATAGGATTTTTTTTCTGAGTTCTTCAGGTGGCTTCTTTTGCTGTTGCTTGCATTACATAAACAATAAACAAGCCACCTTGGCCAATACTGTAATTTAATGTTTAATATTACAAATACTCATTTTGAGAGGTTCAGAGTCAGCAGTGTTAAGATTAAAAAAAAAGAACTATTTTGGAGAGCAGTGCTGTGGGTTTAGCGTTTCTGGATTCATTAGATGCTGTCATATGCGGACTAAAATCAAGATGCTCTTTTCAGTGGACATTTGGAAGTATATCCATATGGGCGTAGAGTGATGTTGTTTTTTATTTTAATATCCAAATGGATGTCTCTGCTTCACAGACATTGATGAGTGTGCAGAAGGGAGAGCCAGGTGCGCTCATCGTTGTGTGAACGCTCCGGGATCCTTCACCTGTGCCTGTAATCCCGGCTTTGAGCTAGGGGCTGATGGAAAGCAGTGCTACCGTAAGTGACAGCTTTACAGCTATGCTTTTCAGGCTATCTTATCTGGAAAACGCTATGCTTCATTTTTAATTCAGTTAGATTAGAACTCCCAGCAAAATAAATGTATGCAAAAGCTCAAGCTTAATATTATTTTCTTCATCGTATGCTGTTGCCACTTTTGCAGTTGATACATTCCTAAGCCTGTGTTCACAGTCTTTAATTACTGCATTTCAAAGAGCAAATAGCCCTGCTGGTTTCTTTTCAGTGTATAATGAATTCTGTTCCAGAGCTACCCAAAATATACAGTAGCTATTCTACGAAATATATTCATTCCTGTCCCCATCTCCCCGTTTTCTTGTGTTCTGGATCTGATGCAATAGAAAACCAACTTGATGTTCTGCTCTTGTCTTTATCTGTCAAGGTTTACTCATGTTTTCTGCTGAGATTATTGACATTATTAAGCAGATGCTATTAAAAAAAAAGGGAGGGGGGGAAGGAAGCAAATTTGGGATGAAAAAAATAGTTATACAACTAAAACTTCCCGAACTAAAACAATGCTGAGCCCTGTTGTCCCCCCTCACATACTTAATACTTGCCAGCAGGGTCTCTTAAGCAGTACTGCTTTTTTTGAGAAGGAGACTGACTTCTAGTCCTGGGCTGTCCTTGAGGATAAATTTAGATTAATAAAGGAGGTGGTGTGGAAGAGTTGGTGTTATTATGGACCTAACATAAGCTCACTGGAATGCAGACAAAAGCATGGCCTGTTTTAGCAAAGAGGTAGGCAAAGATTGTTCAGCCTAATAATACTGTGCAAGAACTTTCGGCAGAATTTCCTTAGGAAAATATCCTGCACGCCAGAGAATGAATGCATTCTTTAAGAATTTATGTATAAGAAATATTTAATAAGAAAGAAAATCAGTTTCAAAGCACTGACATAAATTAAAAACAAAACCCAAGCATTAGAGAGAGATACTGGTGAAATATTTTATAGGCGATGAGGACCTGTGAATAGTGCAATGGTAAAGGAAATACAATTAATACATAGATAGGAAATGATCTGTTATGGGGACAGTAAAAGTGGTTTAGACTGCTTAGGTTTCATTGTGATTTTCTGAAAATACTTTTCTTGATGATCAGCAAATGTCTGTGGTCATGATTTTCTGTGCCTTATGTACGATATTACGGAACAAACCCTAAAAATAAAAACATTCTGCATATACTTTTGATCAGAATTATCACAGTTTTGGAGCAATTTGCAATCTTTGTTTATTCTCCTGTTTGCCTTGTGAAATAAAGAGGTACTGTTATTCCGGTTTTACTGATGAAGAACTGCGGCACAGTAGATGGCTGAGATAATTTCCACGTAAAGAAATTGTTTACTGAAGTACGTGGGTGGGAGTGAGGTGGAAAGACGCTTCCTTTCCTGTGTGAGAGTTGCTAGAAGACCTGGCCAAAAGTTTGTGAGTGAGGACCCCGTGCAGTGCAGCCGAGTGGTGGAGGCTGGGGTGGTCTCCGTCAGGGTAAGGGGGCAGGCGGGCGGGCGTCCTCCCCGCGCTCTGTCTTTGCTTGTAAGGTGTTGAGCAAAGCCTTAGCGGAGTTGCCATGCCCCCTCCGGAGCGGGCGTCGAAGGCCAAAACATGCAGGTTGTCCTACGTGCTCCTGGTTAGTCGTCAGCCTTGG
Organism: Apteryx mantelli; assembly: GCF_036417845.1. Lineage (NCBI taxonomy): Eukaryota > Metazoa > Chordata > Aves > Apterygiformes > Apterygidae > Apteryx > Apteryx mantelli. The sequence continues at coordinate 5,657,653 of NC_089986.1, forward strand.
GAGCCGAACTCTGCTATGAAACGTAGAAGGCATTTGCGTTCGTGGATGTTTTAGAAACTGACTCCCACTCGCGTACAAAGCTGAAAGCTACTTTTTGGAAAATGAGAGAGGCAGATTCAGCTGTGAAGACCTCTCTGTCTAGCTGCCTGCGTTTCTCAAATGCTTCCTTTTCTCCTTTGGAGCAAGGGCAGAATTCACTGTTACGTTCAAACAAAACATAAATCTCCAGAAACCTGTGAACGCTGCCGTAATAGATTGACTACTAAAACGGTGAGCCAGCTTCACATTACTGAAGTCAAAAGTATCCACTGTTATGACACAAGAAGACATATATCCAGTGTTCAGTGACTCCAAAATTTGCTGTTCTCTGGTGTACGTGCTAGCTTAGTTTATATTTCCTGCTACAGCAGTTAGTTTGTGGATGCTTTTTTATGGAAAAGTTATTCTCCAGTTACTCGCCTCCCGTGCTTGCTTTTTAACATCCTTTTGATTTATCTCTCTGCAAGGCATCGAAATGGAAATTGTCGATAGCTGCCAGAACCACAACGGTGGTTGCTCCCATCGCTGCGAGCACACGAGCGCTGGGCCTCGCTGCTCCTGCGGTGACGGCTATCTCCTTGCTTCGGACGGCAAAACATGCACAGGTAATTTATGATGAATCCTGCGTCTTGTCAGGAGAAGGGAGGAGGTGTCGCCGGTCTGTCAGAACGAAGGAGGGTCTCCTCTGCCAGGGGAGGTCTGGAGGAGAGCTGTCACTTGAGGAAATACCTTTCCCTCCCCTTCCCTTCTCTTACAAGTTTTAATTAATATTGTCCTCTGGCACTTCCTTCGTCGGTGCTCCAGCTTGCCTTGCTCTGTGCGCTTGGTGGGCTTGTTAATTTGTGAGGAGAAGAATTTCTTCTTCCCAAATTGAAAATGACACTTCTGTGCAACTTAAATTGTCGTGACAATATCTCATTGTGTGCAGCCTGAGCATGGGTTTTCCGTGATTTGTTTTCCTTGCGTTCCTCAGCCAGCTGCTGGAGGAGATGATTGGCTCTAGCTGTGAGCGTGAGGACTGCTTTTCAGAAGCGTTTCACGTGCAGGCTCCACTGTGCATTGTGGAAGTTGCTCTGTTTTCATCAGATTTACTGATGAGATTGCACTCCTGGCTGTGTGAGAAGTTACGCTTCGGAAGTGAAAGCAGTAGAATTAGATTTGTTTTTATTTCAAGAGATGAGCTTAAAAATTCCTTCATGTTTCATACAATTTTACAATGTGATTTTTTGTGTTTATAGCTTTTGCTATGCAAACTGTATTTCGTACTGTTTTAGGGTTTCTGTCGCTGTGCCATTAAAAATTTAAAAAGTAGCCAAGACGAGAAAACAACTCCAAAGGAACAGGCATCACAGAAAAGTATAGTAAGATTTGAAGAGAGGTAGAGGGCAGGAAATCTTGCGAATAGGAGACGCATTACAGACTTGCGTCAAAACAGCCAAGTGCAGGACAGACGAACTGTAAGGCCTGTAAGGATGGTTGACAGTGGAGCTTAAAAAAGGAAAGAGAAGAAGGGAAAGGAGGCAGATTTGGAGCCTGACCTGAGCAGAGACTCGCTGGAGTGGGCTTATCCAGTCTCCTTTCTCTGTATACCTGAAAGAACTTAGAGCAGCATTCTGCCCAGGCTGGCGTTCAGAGACCTGCTAATGGAGATTTCAGAGGGAAAACAGTTACTCTGGCTGCAGCGAGGGAAGTGAGAGCATAGGTGAAGATTTTGGCAAGGCTGAGGAAGTGAAAAGCTGTTCTTAACAGCAAAAAAATCCTATTTGTTGGATGCACGCTTCACATTCCTCCACGGACAATGGGCTCTTAACAGAAGCCAGAGCAAGATATCATCTGAAATATTGCAGAGAAACTCTGCTTGTGACATTTCTGGAAAACATGCCACGTTCAAATAACCTGCATTAATCATTTTCATGCTGACCTCCTCCCCTCCATTGATTAATTACATTTTCTTTCTCTTCTTTCTGTTGTCAGTGTTTCCTAATAACGCTGGTACTCTTTCCAAGGTTAATTGAGACACTGACCTTTCACATCTGTGGTTGCTCATCTAGGTAATGTTGAAAAGCCTTTTGCAAACTCAGCATTGACAAGGTACCCCTTGAATGGCTACTGAATAACTCAACAGACTGAAAGGGCTGAGATCAGCTGAGAGCCTGCAGTTAACAGATAGCAGCTTGATTCCTGTATCTAATCATCAGGACAGCAGCTCCAACCATACCAATTTCCAGAAGGACACAAGGCACAATAAGGCAATGGTCTATCCCTTATCAAAAAGTACGATTGCACCTAACAGTTCACCCTGCCAACAAATACTCTGTTGGATCAGAGCTTTGTTTCCCTGCTAATTTACGTTGAATAAGGTTGAACATACTAAAGGGCAAATGATTATACGTAGATTGCTGTTAAATAGGTGCCGTTTATTTGCTGGTGAGACCTAGCTGATGTTGTCTATTTTATAAACTACCTAGCAGCATCCAAGACTCGCAGACAGGATGCTTTTCCTTAGATGTGGCGCATATCCACTGCTGTGGATGAAGGCAGGAGCCAGGCTGCTGTCAGGATTCAGACAACATTTCATGTGGGCAACAGGAGAGGAAGACATAGAAAGGCATTTGGTGAGAAGCGCGATAGCTACCTACCAAAGCTGTGACAGCTAAAATGAGCAGCAGCGTGTTCGTAGCAGTCGTTGAGCGTGGATCCTTGGGAGCGGGTTTTTTGCAGCACAGACTGTGTCTGGGGGCTGCGCTGAGCTGCCCCCTTCCTTGCAGAGCGGGACGAGTGCGCGAGCGGCGAAGCCTGCTGCTCCCAGTTCTGCATCAACTACGTGGGCGGCTACGAGTGCGCCTGCAAAGCGGGCTTCCAGCCGAACGCCAATGGCTGCGGCTGCGACGGTGAGTGGTTTAATACTGATGCCTCTGTCTAACTAAGCGCAGCAGAGCAAGGAAGACAAGCCTTCGAAGCTCATTCCAGTGTTCTCTAGCAATTTCCCTAATAAGAGGTTTGGCGGCCGTATGCCAGCTTTGCTGATAAGGTTTTACAAATGTGATTTCCATTTGCTAACACTGGAATAGAGTAATAACTCAGCATCAAGCATGGACAAGCAGGGCTGTAGGAGACAGGTCAGCACAGGGGAGCTTTCCCTCCTCTCTCCACGCACACTTTATATTGACATGTTTTAAAGACTGCTTCTGCAAAAGGAGAGCCCCCAAACTATCCAAAGGATCATCAGCTGAGCTTAACAGCTTAAAGCAGCTGTTTTTACTTAAGACAAAATTATAGGTGAAACAATCTGTTCCATGTTGCACTGAAATGTTTTAATGTTTTCAATACTAGGGGAGAAACAGAGAGCCCCAAAGTACTAACAAAACAGGGTTTTCGTATGTCTAGAGTAATTGTTCAGATGCAGCTAGGCTTAGACTGCACTATCCAATCAGAGGTACCTGTGCCTAGTTAGCATTTATATTTGGTTTTCTAGATGTGGATGAATGTCATCTCGATAATGGCGACTGCGACCATTTCTGCGTTAATTCTCTGGGATCGTATGAATGCGCATGCAAGGAGGGTTACAGGCTTGGTATTAACAGACAGTCCTGCATTGGTAAGTTATTTTTACTTCTTGAAGTCCTTTAAATATTTCTCACTGAGAATATGAATTCATAACCAGGATTTTCGGAGACCCTGGGATTTTGGGAGGCCAACTCAAGCCATCTTTAAACATGGCCAGGGTAGTGCTATATGCAGCATGGAGAGCCCAAGTTCATATTCAAACAATTGGCTTTGCCAGAAATTAATGGAAGGTGAACATTTATATCCCCTGGACATGTCTGAAAACGTAAGCTCTCTGTTTTTAGAAATAAATACTATTTTGACATTTTTCTGTACTGTTTTATCAAGAAGTTTAATATCCTGTGGAAAAAAAAAAGGCCAAATTCTCCTGTGATGAACTAGTGCAAGTTTTCCACTGAAGTCAGTGGTGTGATTCTGGATTTCTGCCAATGTAACCAGAAAAAAAGTTTAGCCTAGCTACTTAGTTTCATAACCTAGTTTAATACCTGCTAAACTTTGGGCCAGAGTTTGGTATTTTATCTAACTGCAAAAAGAAAGCCTACTGATTTCCTATCGTTTTAAGGCTCAAATTTTAGTTTTTGAAGATGAGTTGAAAAACCAACCTCACTCTATATTTTTGATCTCCAAAACAAGCTAAAGTAATAACCTTAATTAACTATAAATATTGTCAAACTTCAAATAAGGATAATAAAACTACCAATTTAAAATTTGGCACAATAGTGAAGATGGCCTTGGCCTGAGCTCCAGATCATTCCAGGTCCAGAGTTCATTTCCAGAAGAAAAGAAAGAGAAGCATTTTCTTTCTTTTCTCTATTTTGGATAACAGAAACTCTGCTTCTAAATGCAGACCATAAAATAAATCAGCTGAAAAATCTAACAGAAAAGTTGTAAATGGGGAAGGTCTGGCGAATGAAGACTGGGGCTGAGGTCCTGACGCTGTGTGTGTCCTAGCGCTAGGCAGTGCCGAGGTGGAGGTGGACATGGACTTTGCGGGGATTCCCGGTCTGCAGTTCCGGCGCCCGCCCCAGCTCCTTCGCTACACGGTCGCACTCGACCCCTTCTACGAGGATGAAGACAAGCGAGGAGAGCTCACGCTGGTACACAGAGTTGGTGAGTGAAAGAGTTTTGTTTCCCGTAACAGCAGCAAATCGGGGGAGTAGTCTCGGAAGGAGAATTTGGAGAAAGAACGAAGCTGAACCAGGCAGGCTGAAGCTGTCAGGAAGGGAAGAGGAAGACTGAGCGCTAAGTCTGTTTTCTTGCCCTCTTCCAAGACTGCTGGGAGGAGGTGTTCCCGGGAGCAGGGCTCTCGCTGGTGCGCAGCCCGCAGCGGCTGCCCTCGGAGGACTCCAGGAGCTCTACAGCAGTGCACAGACTCCACTTTCCCATATAGCTACAGAGGGGGAAAAGTAGTATTTGTTATATGTTGTTCTATATTCTGTTCCCTCAAATAGGATTTGTTTGGGCAACGGGGAGAAAAGCTCCCGTCTTGGCTGCTCCTGTTGGAGTCTGCTAGGGGGAAAGTGGGGAAGCAAGAGGAGGGAGGCAGGGATAAAGCGAGCAGCACAACAAGTAAGAGATGGGAGACTTCTTCAAAAAGCAGGGTGTGTTCTCCAAAGCCTCAAAGGCAACAGGCAGATCCTTTTCATGCTGCCGGAGAGGGAACTGTGTAGAGTTTATTGCAATGCACAAAATCCACCAAAGCTTCTGTACTGAGAGCAAGCCCATAGGAAATATCCATCTTGCTCCCTTCAGCTTTCTTGAAAAGGTGGAGTGTTGTTGTTTATAAACCCTTTTATTCTACTTGGAGAGTTTTTGCTTAAGATGTTTGTCATTCCCATTTGCGATAAGGTACAATTTACCTCTAGAGATTCAGATCCCTTTCCATGGTTTGGGCATGTTCTAAGGAAAAAGCGTAGATGTATCTGCTTAAAGCTCTGGCTGACTTAGGGGCCTGTCACAACTGGTGGCAAACTAGAAGAACGTGAGTATACGCAGCCATAGCAGTGAGTGCATGTAGCACATCATGTGCGTGTTCTAGCAAACAGCTTTTACTCCCCCGAGACTTTGTTGACATTCGTGATTCACCTGTGTTTCCAGCTGAACATGGAAACTTCATCACTTAGAGCATCGTGAGTTCAAAAGCTGTGCTTGCTTTTTGATGAGTGCATTATGTGCTGGTTCCTCATGAGGGAGGAATGAGATTTCTTATGTGTGTTATTTATGTCCTATGATTTTTATATCTGTAAAGTCTCATGAGCTCTAATTGCTCATCCAAGGACTGTGCCATCCAGCCAGATTCAGGAACTGGTCTTGGCTTTAATCAAAGGTTTAACTTATGTACATAAACACAACTGTGAAGACCTCGCAGATCACATAGCATCCAGCTGGACTCAGTGACGTTGATAACCAACTGGGAAACGAACAAATAAGATAACCACGGGCAAAATTATCAGGCACAGAAGCCACAATCAAATATTGATTGACCAGTTTTTACATTTTGTATTCATGTCTAGCCACATAAATTTGGGTGCTATAACTCATAGCTGAGCATCTGCACTTTTTCTAGAGTTGAGAATTTGCAGCATTTGATGGTTTGTAGGCAAAGGTGATGAAGGAATGAAGCTTGTAATGGTTTAGTAAGTTCTTTTACCTCCCAAATACTAAATTATTCTTTATCCTTTCAAATGTGTTTTTGTGCTGCAATCTATATTAACCAGAACCCTCTTTAAACAATAAGCTGTTGCAAGTGATTATGTTTTTTCTATGGGTTGAATGATTTTTTGGAAACATGATGTTTTTAATGGTAATTTGTATTCTTTTCTGTTGATATGAATTTTCAACATGTTCAAAGTGGGAACACTGGGATTCTGACTGTTTCTGAAAGCTTGGGCATTTGTTCAGGTTTATAAAAAGGAACAGTTGGGTGCTGGGACCTAGAGGAAATCTGGCCTTACATAGAAAATTGCTGGTGAAAAGCAACCAACCTGCTGACTTACTTTTAGCTGAAGTAATCTGCCAACTTGCTTTCAGGTGTTTTTCAAAATCCCCTTCCAAAAAACCTCCAACTACATCCATAAAACCTGTCAGGCAATAGACTGACCATGTGGTTAGGATCTTAATGTCACTGAGATATTTTAGCAAAGACTAACATTTACTTTCTGTGCCTTTGTTAATAGACACCACAGCGAGAGAGCATGAGAGTGCATGTGTGTGTGTGTGTGCTTTTATTTGTGTGCAAGAGAGGAAAGGAAGGCAGGGAAGGTGAGGGAAGAATGCATTTTGGTATTTCTTAGTTCTTCCTTATAAATATATCCTTTTTTCATATCCAGAAGAAAAAAGAAAGTAATGAATGAGTGTTATTCTTGCATTTTCCTAGAATAACTTAAACTTTGCTGTTAAAAATATCACTTGACTATGCTTATATAGCACAGCATCCACCTACTGCAATAAAATAACAAAATGGAGAGCCTCGCAAGGAACTAAGATGTTCCTCTACCAGGGAATATTTTTAATTGTACACAGCATTGTTAAACATTAGATGCAGTTTCACTGTTTCTGAAGACAAACTGTTTGCTTTTAAAAGTAATTTTAAGCACTCTTTGAAAATTACAGTATGTAATGGAATAAATTCCAGATGAAGTCCCAGCTTTCCTTTCATTTAGACTCCAAAATTTGAAGAAGAAAATTTGGGAAGCTCCATTTGGACCCACCTTTCAGGATGCTCCAGTGATATTCGCAATGCTAACAACATTAGTAGGTTTTTTTCAGGCTGTCAGTGCTCTGCACATGTCGTTTTGGCACTTGTGCATCTGGAATGATAGGTAAGAGCTTGCGAAAGTCTTATCTGTGTGCTCACTAAGCCTCCTGTACTTTTTCATTTCAGTTTGCCTTGATAACACTTTTGGCAACGACTGTAGCTTGAGCTGCGAGGATTGTATGAACGGAGGCAGATGCAACACTGAAAACAGTGGCTGTATTTGCTCACCTGGGTGGAATGGCATTATCTGTAATGAAAGTGAGTACTGTATATTTGGATGACATTTGAATGTTAGGGACTTTGTCCTAGTGCTGTGGTACTGTAGGTAGGTAGGAAATAGTAACAAACTGTTGTACTTTTAATCTGAAAAGGTCATCAAAGAGTACAACTGTCTCATTGGCAGATCAAAATTTTATGATCAAAATGTTATTATAGTGTGGTACATTAAATTGTAAGGGATGCTGCATTATACAACAAGAACCCTCAAACAGCGAGCTCACTGCCATCCGATGCAATGCAGTAGTCCTTGCAAACTAGTTATGTCGGCATTCATTCCTCTTCGCTTGGAACGCTGCTGAAGAACGCCAAGGTGCGGTAGCGCGCCTGCCATGCTTCGTTCCGCAGCTTGCTTAGCTGGGTTTCAAAAGTCTGTCCCGGCAGGTGGTGTAACAGTCTGGGTCGACGTATATGCTAAATGTGACGTTTCCTTTATAGAATCCCAGAGACGGTGCCATGTTTTTTCTTGTGTTGGTAAACTTGGACCTGTTTTTTTCTTGCCTTTCATTTTTATTATTATTTAACATAATTTCCTTGGGATGGTTAATTTTTAATATTGCAAATTGTATTTTTTTCAGAATGCTCTTACTGATTTGGCCAGAACTCTCTATATAAGTTTTTTCCTTTTCTTATTCCTGTCTCCTGGTAGAAGATCTTACTGGTTCGGAAGTGTGTGCCAAAACCACCTGTGTAGATGGAATGGCTATTTCTTGATGCACAATGCACAGTTCTTTATCTGCAGTTAGGCAAAACTTATGTATTGCTCGTCTGAGATTTCACAAAGCAGTTCTTCTGTATGTTTGAGATGGGCCCCTTCATCTGTGTTCATAGTATGTAGTGTGATGGCCCATGACCCTGGGAATTGTCCTTGCTATGTTGTCACTGATGGGACAAAGAAACGTTGAAGAATTATTACTTAGCATTGGTAGACAGTGAGGGGTCTTCAGGTTAATCGCTGTCAGGTTTGTTTTGGAGGCAAAAGACAAAAATGGAGAAACAACAGCAAATGACTGAAACCAACCAACCATCTGCCCATAGTTATTTTGGGAGACCCATCTTGGATTTGGTTTGTAAGCACTGGTTACAGATGAGAGAATGGGAATGAAGAGGACTAAAATGATAATTTCTCGTTTACCTAAGACACTTCAACCTGTCAGGTTAGGATGTTTTTACTTTATGGCACTGTTGTGGTTCAGGATAGATTATGAAATCTTCAAGATAGGATTCAAATTATTTAGTTCACTTCATAAATAATGATAACATTTTTGTTCTGTATTTACAATAGATTTCTGTGCTTGTAATCTAGTGAAATTCTCCTTTGGAACTTAAAGAATAATGAATAATGAAAGCTTATTATTAGTCAAACCTGCAGTCTTACGAAGTTGGCATTGACAAGGATAAATACAATATATGATCTGTATGAATTAGTCATATATGAGTGCTTTCATTCTTTTTTCTTGTTTTCTTAAAATACAGCATGGTTCATGGTTTTAGGGGAAACTTTACAGTTGAGAAAACTGGAACTAAATTTCTGTAATAATGCACAAAAGAAACTGAAAGAAAATTGATGTGAAATGTCAAGTTTCTTAATGTACATTGATAAAATGTCAGTTAAGTCAGATGATTCCCGCAACTGTATTTACTCAGCTAGCTCAAGCTGCAAATAATGGAGCAATGCTCTATTTCACAATTTCTTTTACGCTGGAACAGTTTGAGCTTTAGGAAGGAATCCCATGCTGTTATGGATCCATTTTTGTACACAATTCTCTGTGGAATTTCAGAGATACTGAGTATTTTAGATAATTACAACATTATTTTTATAAGGGCATTTGGGGGAAAAAATGATGTGCAAAATATTTATCTCCAAATATTCAAAACCGTGCTTTGATTTTAAACTTTGTACTTCATGTGCAATGTTTCTTAAGCCTCGTGCATTATTTGGAGGGGAGAATATATGGGGGAGAATTTGAATGTTGGAATTTGGGTATTCCTTCAGCTGAGTAAGCCTAATTATTTCAGGTGTCATTTTAAAATTATCTTTCGAGCAAATATTGACTGCATGCTTATTACCTTATATAGAAAGAACATGACATTGTTTAGAGCCTGCTTGACTAAAGCAGTGCTCCCGTTGCTCAGTTGGGATGATGGAAGTCTGATTTCACTTCATTTCTAGCAGAGGGAAAAAATTGCTTTGCCCATTCACCTTCCCTGCTTTCTCTGCAGCTTGCTCCCCCGGGACGTATGGGGAGGCCTGCGCCAGCGTTTGTAAGTGTCAGAACGGAGGCTCCTGCGACCCCGTGACGGGGCAGTGTCGCTGCCCGCCAGGAATTCACGGGAAGCTGTGCGAAGACGGTATGAGATTTCCGTGGTTTTGCTGGGTGCGGCGCATGCCTGGGACCGCACGATTTCCCCTGCTGGAGGAAAAGGGCGGAAAAGGGCTCCCAGCAGAGCCCCGTGCTGCTTCCCCGGCAGGTTTTCCCGTAGCGCCTGCCGAGAGGGAGCTGACGGGGTGTTCTTGTTTTAGCGCCTAGCCGGTGACGCGGCGTCGCGTTTGTGCTCTCTGCAGGCTGCCCGAAAGGATTCTTCGGGAAGAAGTGTAACAAGCCGTGCAGCTGCGCCAACGCTGGCCACTGCCATCGCCTCTACGGAGCCTGCTTGTGCAACCCCGGCTTGTACGGGCGTTTCTGCCATCTGGGTAAGTCCCGCTACGTGTTCTGATCTGGGTGTTTAGCACATGCGTACCGTAACGGTCTTAAAGAGATTCCCCATCAGATATAAAGTCAGCAAGGGCTTGGGAACGGTGTAGCTCAGCTGGCTTTGGAGGGAGAGCTCCCAGGCTGAGGTCTGGCCCGAATTTTACATCCTGTGAGGCACTGGGAGCAGTCGAGTCCAGCAGATGACACGTGCCACACGCTGGGCAGACGCAGAAGCTTCTCTTCCTCTGGAATTAGTTTTGCCGTAAGGACTGAGATTTGCTGATGCGTAAAGGTGAAGACTGTCGTTAAGCTTGGGCTGGGATGGATGCGTGGGCAGGTTAACGTTAGGGTTGTTGGTGAGGTTGAATCGTCGACTGCAGGCTGGTTGGAGCTGCGTAGTGGTTCTCGATAGGGCTGGAGTGGGAACTGAGGAGCAAGGCTGGCCGGAGCGGGATGAAGGCCACATACAAGCCTGACTAAGCCTTCGTGCTGTTTCCCAAAGTTTTTAATGTTGGTAGTCACTCTGTAGCTAATTCATGATAGTTTCTCTGCCCTTTATGGTAAAACAAAAGTGATAAGCGTGTAAGTTCAGCTTTTTCTCTGAATTTCTCTCTAAAGAAGTTTTTCCCTCTGCATTGACTTCCTAGCTGAGACATCTGAGTTTTGGCCCTGAAGCAGGAATATTTCCGTATGCTAATGCACACAAACACCAGCAATGCTAATACACTCATGAGTAACAACAAAATGTGAAATTGGAATAAAAAGAATCAAAGCACAAAAATGTTACAAAATAGATGGTCAAATTTCTTTGCACTTACAGGTTTTGTTTGGAAAATTTATACAAGACTGAGAAAATAATTGTGTGTTTTCTTCATGAAAGCTTTCGCCTTGGAGTGAACCCAAATATTTTTCATTCAGGAACTTCAACCAGCTTTGCTTTGAAACATATCTGGTTCTTGCACTCACCACAGATTGCTTGGAATCAAATTAACTACTTAATGTAGGAGTCATGTAAACTATATTTTACACACCCACACATTAATAGGCACTGTCATATGAATGAGGATGTATTTGCTGAGGAGTACAATGAACTTTTTTGCTTTGCAGCAGTTGCATTCTGCAGCAGTGTGCAATTTTAAATAACTCATGCATAATTACGGAGTTAATGATTCCTTTTAATCTGGCTGCAGCCTGTCCCAGGTGGGCCTTCGGAGCTGGCTGTTCAGAGGAATGTCAGTGCGTGAAAGCGAACACGCTGGAATGCAATGCAAGGAATGGTGCTTGCACCTGCAAACCTGGTTATCAAGGCAAAAAGTGTCAGAAAGGTATAATAGAAAGCCAGATTTTCTTTTGTCTGTTTATTCCTTTGTCCTGTATCGTTATTTCTCAGTCTTCCTCCCCTGTGCTTTGTGCTGCTGCTGCTGCTACTACTACTAATGTGCTCTACTAATTATTTTGTCTGTGGTTTCTCGTGCAACAAATTCTATGAGTGCCTGATATGACAGAGCACTGATATCACAGGGACATCAGTAAGAACACGGTTTAAGAATATAGTAGTTTTAGCCTGATCAAATGACAACAGAATTTGAGAAACCAAATTCTTATGCAGCTGAAGACACTGGGAGTTTTCACTTTCGTTCTTTTTTTTTTTTTTACACAGACAGTAAATTAGTGGCAAAACTGTATTTTATGACAGCAAGATTATTTGTAAATGATTTCAGTAATGTGACTTTTCTTTCAGATTTGCAGGTCTTTGAATTTTACCTATTCTCTGTAGCTTTTGAGGGTAGTTCAAAGAGAATTGTATTCTGCATTCATGTTTGTGTGTCTCGGTAGCCCTCTGTAGCCTGCAATGGAGTAGTGCAGTAGAGATCCTGCCCGCAGATTCTTCTCCATACTCTCCGGGAACACAGTAACATGTCAGATTGATGGCACTAGTTCTGGGGGATTTGGTGGATACCTTCAGCATTCTTGCTACTGTGCTAAATTCTGGAGGAAAGCGTCCCTTTCCCAGCACTGAACTTTGCATAAAGACAGAGAGCAGCAGAGGTGTAACAGATGAGTAAAGAATTCTGTAATTGCTCAGTACTTGAAAATATCCTTAAACATTCTGCAGCTCTGTTTCTGGGTTATATCTGAGCAGTAACCTCTTTGAAGTGTCTGTGCACATGTTTAATAAATATTTAAACTAAGTTATCAACACCTCTAAGATACACATTTTAATGGATTTTCTGTAAGTTTCTGCTAAAGTATTTTATGACTTTTGTTCCGTTTTCTCAGCTCCTCCTCCTCCTTCTCGCCTATGTTGTGTGTTTATTGCATTTTTCAGAGTGCATGTCTGGCTTTTATGGAGCCGGTTGCAAACTGCAGTGCCACTGTCCTCCTGATGTTTTATGCGATCATGAGACGGGAGTCTGCAAGCATCCCTGCCCACCCGGGTTTCATGGAGAAAAATGCCTTTTACGTAGGTACTCAATGCATATTTCCCTGGGAGGTACATGCTGGATGGGGAAGCGTAGCAAAGAAAGTCGTGTTCAGATGCAGAAGTTTCAGGCAAGAGAGAGGCTACGTTTGCTGTTGATGCAAGTGGGCAGTTCCCCACTGAAGCTGAAGTGATATTTGGCAGTGCTAGCTGTCATCCCTGATACAGGATGGAGAATATGTATGTAGGCATAGGGCTATTGAATTCATCTAGAAAGCACAGAGGACAACTAGATTTGGTAGGAGATCCATTGCTGTTCTTCACAGCTGTTGAAGGAAGACTGTTTTACTGACCAGCAGTATGGTCTGTTGCTGAGACTGGAAACTGCTGTGTGATTTTACATCCCCTCAAAGACTGAGGTAAAAGATTAAGGCAAGTTACTAATACTGTTTATTTGGCCAGATAGCCATATTTCTTTGTCAAGCTTCAGGCACAGACTTTCTAGTGCTGTATTGCACAGTTAATTACAGACCACAGGTCACTGAGCCAATGATGTTAACGCAGATCTCTTTGTACCAACGCAGCTCAATTTCAAATTGAAATTGTTGTTGGTGCCTCCTAATATCTTCAAAACATTTTGCTATACTAACCATGTCTTTGGGTTTCTTTTGAACAGCTTGTCACCCTGGGAGGTTTGGGGTGAACTGCAGGCAGAGCTGCAGCTGCGGAAAAGCACCGTGCGATTCAAAGACCGGGCAGTGTATCTGCCCAGCTGGGAAAACTGGCGCTACGTGTGACCAAGGTGTGTTTGATGCTTGGCTAGGGTAGGGAGCCTGCTTGCTTCGGAGACAGGGCAAGAAGCTGAATTATTCTGTTCTCACCAAAACTGCTGCCCTGTAATATGCGTCATTTGCAGAATGGGTAAAGGATAAGTCTTGGAGTGGAACATACTCCCCCCACCATGGGCAATCACTTGTAAAGGGGGAGTGTGGTCCAGTCATCCTGCCTTGTCTCTCTGCTCCAACTAATAGTTGTGATTTGTAAGCTGGGCTGGATTTATGCAAGATGGGCTGAGATCAGGGCATTGCAGCAGCTCTGAGTCCCAGAGCAGAGCTTGGGATATACACACAATGCCTCAGGAGCTGCTGAAGGGCACAGGTCAAAGGCGATGGATGGAATGTGATGGAACCAGAAAAAAAAATTAGGAAAATGGAGTCAGCAGGTGAAGGAGCCAAAACAGAGGAAGGAGTTAAAAAAGAAAGGATTATCGTAGGTATGAGTAAAGGGATGAAGAAAGTCTCAGGGACACTGAGCTACCAAGGGATCTTGATGTGCCCCTCTACCACTTGTGAATCTCTGGTTGCATGGCCTGAGGTCCATCTGCCCAGGGCAGACCCAGGCTGCGACTCACTGCTCCCTTTAGAGGACACATGGCAAAGGAGGTAGAGCTGAATGGGAGACCTGGACTCCACCTCATGTCCGATCCCTCTGCTTTTACCATGGGGGAAAACTGGGGTGCTAATAAATCTGACAAAAAAGCTGAGACATTACTATGTGACAGGCATGTTATGATCACATTTCACATGAAAGCTCTATAGAAAAATGCAGTAATTGTCCATATAAATTATTCTGTGCTAATCACCTTTTCTCATTTTCCGGTGGACTGCCTCCAACTTACGTTATGTGTAGTTCTGTGATGTTCCTGCTGTGTGTCGTTTTGTTCCTCAGAATTCAGTGGGATGCGATTTACTTGCATGTGGACGGAGAGAATGGGAAATTAAAAATCGGCCAAACCAAATTACAGAACTATGAGCGACACATACATTTCTGACACCAGCTTACCTAGAAATGCAGTTCTTCAAAGTATGACTAACCTTTCCCCCACTTAGCCAAGCAAAAGTACAAAAACACAATCCTGCTCTCCTGAATCTCTCATCAGACCACTGTCCTGTTTTTCCTTTGCTGAGCGCAGTAATTCACTTTTCAGATATGTCTAAATGCTTCCAATGTTACTGCATCAGAAACCAAACCGAAAAACAGACACATAGCAATGGAAGTTGGAAGAGAGCCTTTGTGTCCATCTTTAAATGTGCTCTGAAGTGCTGCAATACGGCGTCATGTTGATTCTTTTGGAAGGTTTATTATGAAGGCACTGTAGATCTATAGAGACAATTTAAGGCTCCTCTTTCCAGCTTAGCTTTACTATTATTTTTGCATTCTTTTAAATAACAGCATAAATCTGTAATTGTCTTGAAATAGAAAATGGTATTATGGGCATCTCTCGTGCTTTTTTAATAGATTGCCCTGATGGCTGGTGGGGATTAGACTGCCAGTCCCCCTGTGAGCCCTGTGCGAACGGAGGACAGTGTAACAAAGAAACCGGAGCCTGTGACTGTCCCCCTGGTTACGCTGGAGAATCCTGCTCATCCTGTGAGTCATCATATTGGCCTTCTCAGTTAAAAAAAAAAAAAAAAAGTCAGTTTGAAAATTCAGCTTATGGTTTGATTTTTACCTTCTTGCTGTTTTACAAGTTATTTGTTACATTAGAAACACTGCTTAAAGATAAAGTACCCCTAAGCTTCAAGAATTCCTCAGGTTGGATTTGACAGTATTTGCCAGACAGAGGGAGATTACAGACAAACGCAGATGACAAGCTAAACTGCTTCCCAAAATAATGTAATCATTAGACCTGATCTGTGGATATATTTACTCAGAAATACGGTATATAATAGCCACAATACTTGCATAGTAATTCCGATTGCTTGACAAGGGTTGCCAACCAATTGGCCTGCATGGCATTACTCTAAGATTATTTTTGCAGCAATACTCCTTAATCTAGTTAATTCAGGACATCATAGTAGTGAGGACATAGGAGTAGCATCAGTGCTGTCCAGGCAGATCTGCCAGAGACGTTAAGGATATGCTCAAGCAACTGGTCTGTGCTGGCTGAGTGTTACCTAAAAATATCTGTATTGAAGTGTGCTTGGGTATGGCTCTAGCGCTTCTAATATAGACAGACCCTCAGGGAGAGCACTCCTTCATGCAAGACATCGGCGATGGCATATGTTTTCTCCTTGTTTGTCACCAAACGGCTCAGTGCTTTTCGTGGAGGTTTGAATGTGCCCGCCCCTAGCTCACATACCTGCGCTAAGCACTCTTTTCCTTACCCGACCGATCCTGACATCCAGCAGAAGTACCCTAAAGTCTCTCAAGCTATTCCCACTTTGCAGGATTCAGCCATAAACTCCTAGTGTACAAATTGCAGATGTTTCTTGCTCTTTACCTTTCCGGATTCAGCTAATGCATGTTTTAGGGGGCAAGCTGTTGCTGTCTCATCTGAAAAGATCGGTGTGTGCCCGAGTTATTATCTAGGTGAAATTACAGTCTGTTCATCTGTTTTCAGCCTGCCCTGCCGGTTACTATGGACAAAATTGCCTGCTGTTATGCAGCTGTAGCAGCAATGCTCCGTGTCACCACGTCACCGGAGAATGCATGTGTCCCCCTGGCTGGACTGGCCGTGACTGCAAACATCGTAAGTCCCGTGTATATTCACTGCACGTGCCATACGGTCTCTCGCAGGAACTGAACTGCAAATGTATGGAACCGTCTCTGCTTGTTCTTACTCTATTACAGTTTTTTAATATACTTTTGCTAATCTTATTATTTCTGAAATGGTGTGCTTATAGGTTTACACAGCCTGGGTGGTTATAATCCTTAATTATCTAGGTTCAAAGTATTGAAATAGATGGCTGATGAAGTGCAAAGTTTTGATATAAGTACTTATTTCAACACTGTGGATCCCTTTGCCCAATGCCATCTGTCCCATCGGCATTTTGACTGACAGTCAGTTTTGGTTTTCATTCTCTGCACAGATTAATTTTGAGGTTAATTCTCAAACTTTCAGTTTGTTTGGGAGAGATTTGTTCAACAAGTGAGTGCCATGTGTATGGTCTTGTGTTTTAAGGTCCCTCCCTAACTTGTGAATATAAATGCTGGGAGAAATTCTGCTCTGAGTAAAAGCAGAGCATCCTTCTGTTGACCTTAGCGTGGTTCTCCATATGGGTGGTGGTGTAAGAGTACAGGTTTGCCCTTTTTGAGTAGTAGCCTGTAAATGTTAAACCATCCTGTCTGATTCTTTCTCTTTCCACATTACATTTTTTCTGCTCGATTTGTTTTGATCTCTGTTGATCTCTGTTTTACTGCGTCCAGTTCTGGGCTCCCCAGTACAAGAGGGATGTGGCACTACTGGAGCAAGTCCAGCGAAGGGCCACAAAGATGATTAGGGGACTGGAGCATCTCTCTTATGAGGAAAGGCTGAGAGAGCTGGGCCTGTTTAGCTTGGAGAAGAGAAGGCTGAGAGGAGATCTTATCAATGTGTACAAGTATCTGAAGGGAGGGTGTCGAGAGGATGGGGCCAGACTCTTTTCAGTGGTGACGAGCGACAGGACGCGAGGCAATGGGCACAAACTGAAACACAGACACTTCCATCTGAACATGAGGAAAAACTTTTTCACTGTGAGGGTGACAGAGCACTGGAACAGGTTGCCCCGAGAGGTGGTGGAGTCTCCTTCTCTGGAGATATTCAAAATGCGCCTGGATGCAATCCTGTGCAATGTGCTCTAGGTGACCCTGCTTGAGCAGGGGGGTTGGACTAGATGATCTCCAGAGGTCCCTTCCAACCTCAGCGATTCTGTGATTCTGTGATTATGTGATTCTGTTGCAGAAAGCCAACAGAATACAAACCTCCTTCTAAACTTGGTCTTGTAAACATAAAAGATACAAATTAATTGCAGGTGTTGACAGAAGTAAGTTTTGGACCTGTTTTCCCAGGCTTGGTACTGAGGAAAACTCTGGGAGAATCCGAAGGTTCCACCAACTTACATCTTTTTAAAAATCAAAACAATTAGTAATATTTGCAAGCATTTATATAACTTTCCATAAATCCTTAGGCTGTTTAATGAGTTATATGATCATGACAAAGAAATTTTTATTTCTATTCAGGAAAGAGATGGAAAAGTTTTTACAGGCCTCCACCCTCTTCATGAGACCAGGCATCTCAGTAAGGCAGCTCTTACTGGGCATGAAACATATGCCGAACTCCGACATTTCTGGTATTGTAATTGGCACTTTCATCTTTATCACTACAAGAAAGGAAGGAGATACTGTGCTTCAGTTGTGGTAGATTATCGTAATCCTGTTAAAGCATTATATGATTTTTAGAATGGAGGCAGTAGGTTTTTTTAACAAAGACTGTGAGATTTCTCTGTCCAGGTCCACATTTCCCGGTATTTTGAAAATAATTTTTGTTATTGTGTTTCCTCCTCTCTCTTTTTGTGGAAATTCTCAAAACTATACAAGGGATTCTAGGAAGCTGAACTTTCTCCCCTTTTCCTTTAAATTCTTAAATACCTGGTTTCTTCTTTTTCATTTCTTTTGAAATGGTTTGTTTAATTTCAGAAGCACTCAGGCACTCATGTAAGGATGGAGAGACAAAATGCACATTTCTCCAGAGAGGGAGAAGGGTTTATTTTTCCCCTTTTGCACTCCTGGTTCCCCCCAAAATGAACAGTTTCTACCAAAATAAAAATACCGCTTTGCACAAAAACGAATAAGCCTTATCTGATTTGTCAAAAGAACAAATGCAAGCGTCTTAACGCCAGGCACTTAAGCCTTGTTCGCCCACCCAAAAGAGGTTAGATTTTCAGAGAGAGTATGCATCTGAAGCACCCACTTTCTTCTTTCATTTCAAGGCCAGAAGGCAAGCTAGTAGATTATTTAAAGTCTGAATTGCTGTCTAACACAGGACGTGCAAGCCCGTCCATTACACTCCGTTGAGTCCATTGCCCTGTACTTCACAACAGCATTATTTCCAGAGATGCATCCAGTCTAAGCGAGAGGACTTCAGGAGATGAAGAAGCTGCCTTGTCCCGTCGTAATTTGTACCAGTAGCTAGCTATTGTCACTATTAAGAAGTGATCCTTCACTCCAATTTGGATGTCTTATTTTACCCATTAGCTATTCTTGTTATGCAGGTATTTACTGAGTAAACAGTGAGTTAATATTTGTATTTTCATTCCATTAAGGTGTGTGTTTGTGACTATGGATTGATTGATACAGACTGACTATGGATGATTAGTTTTATGTTGATCCTTTAATATCTGGCATAAATCAGCAAAAATTTTATTTATTTCAGTTGATTTGTGCCACATTTCTGCAACTGAGCAGCTAGTCTGCGGTGCTTGTATTTTAAGTGGCCATTTTGCATCTTTTCTGTTCTTTCATTTAGATGTAAAATTAGCTGTTAGCCCAGTCCAAGGTTCATTTGCAATGTAAACACTGTTTTGCATTGCAGCTTGTGATAGTGGCCATTGGGGACGAGGCTGTGAAAACATGTGTGTCTGCAATAACAGTGATGGGAGCTGCGATCCGGTCACTGGATCTTGTTTCTGTGAGCCAGGATACACCGGGAAACACTGCGAATGGAGTAAGTTGCAACTTGGTCAGTATGGGGAACTTGCAGAACCAAGAAACGGAAATTGTTTTTCCTTCAGCTCCCTTCTGGAAGACATGTAGGCTGTCTTGTCTGCCGTCTGTGGGGAACGCCACATCCCAGGAATCTCAGATTTCTTTAGGATTAGATAGTTTAACTAATTTGGATTCCAGAAGAGTTATTTTCAGACTTGTTTTGGACTAAACAGCTATTTTGAATGCTAAGACTTCATGTGAGTGATTGGATTGATAGATATCTGGCTTGTAGCATAAAATTTTCCATATCAGTTATATTTATCCAATTTTAGGTATGTGCTTTTTCTTCATAAATCCTTTTTAAGACCAGGCATAGAAATGCTTCACATATACATGACAGAAGCAAAGTCACAAAGATGTAGCGACCTGTGTTTATTAATAACAAAAATGTACAGTGGTTTTACCAAAGGCCCGTGTCCTCCACTAGCCTGTCCCTAACAGTGGTCAATAGCAGAGGCCCTAAGAGGATAAAAACAGGCATATAGATAAATTCCTGATACATTTTCCCCAATTTCAGCAATTTGTGACTCAGGGGCTTCTTGAGACAGAAATAGTATTTCTGCTTACCACACCTTAATATTCTTCTGCCATTAATATGCCTAATTGCTTTCTGATCCCATGCAAACTTTTGGTATCCAAAGCGTCCTGTGGCAATAAATTACATAGTTAAGCTGTTTCATTATGTTGTTATTATTATTATTAGATTAAATAATTATTTTATCTATCAGTTCAGCAATTTGTCAGTAGCACAGACCCAGCTAAAAGAGTCCCAGTAGTGTAGGCAGAATTAATGCTGGTGTCACACAGAAATGCCAAAATAATTAATCTGGAATGGTGACCCGAGACAAAAACCCTGGGAAGCTGAGCTTGTAGCTCTTATTGCTGTCAGCTTAGAGGGCCAGGAAGGGCAGCTGGTGGGAAGACCAGCTCCCAGAGAAATAGATGTCAGCTCCACTTACCGTTCTCTCTTGATCTCTCTCGAAATGGCATCTCTGCAGACAGAAAGCACCCAGATAGCTGATCTTCACCTCTGTGCCATAGGCAAAGTAATCAAAGAAGCCATCACCACCAGCAAAACATTTGGCAACCCCTGATGTTTTGTCTGTAGGTTATGGGAAGTTTTCGTCTGCTTTTTTTCCCTTTTTAATTATATAGTTATTTATTTTATGTATGTATGAAGCACTGATCATAAATGTAGGTCTGTTTTAAGGTGCAAGCTTATGAAAGCCACAGTTTTTCCCTAAACATTTTATGCTGCCGTGGAGGCAAGATCTTTATTACCATCTGACAGTTCCTCTGCTCTTGAAGCTTATTTAGACTCTTGCTTAAGGTTAGGCTATTCTTCTTTCAGCTTTGCATATCATCTCAGGTTCTCTTTGACTTTTGAACGTTTCTTGGCATACATTGCAGCAGAGTGTGCCTGCTGGAGCAGAGGGCAGGTTCTCTGTGATGTGGGCTGCAAAATCATTTGTGAAATATCCTGACCCATTGTCGTCACCTTGAAAGTCTCGGCTCCAGGCTAAATGCTTTAGGTTTGAAGAAAGCCCAGTTGAGAGCCTAACACCTATTATTGCCCTGGAAAACTGTTTTCCTTGTGTAGCTCTCCCTGGACTTTGACTGAAATTTCAAGTGAAAAATAAACACCGAGGAGGATCAAGCTTTTAAGACGCGAGTACACTTCTGCATATTTACTCATTAAAGCAGTGCAGAAGGTATGCATGATGATATGCAGCTTTGGGAGTATGAGGTGACGTAAATGGAATTTTGCACCAGTTCAGCTCTGGGACTGAATTTGACCTACAAATGCAAGAACACGTGCATTTAAACAAAGGCCCCTTTTCTGACACTAGCAATGATTGAAAGCAAAGAGCAATGATTGAAAGCAAAGAGAGACTTAAGGTGCCTCGATATCTTTCTTCACCCCAGCCCAGCCGCAGCCTCTATAAGAGGCCCAGAGGAGGGCTCCCGTTTCTAGAGAGCTGCTAACATGCCGGAGTGACCGAATTTCACACCAGCTCCTCATAGTGCCAGCTGGGATGCTGAATAGGCAGAATCGTACACACCACTTTCTTCCAGACATAGACTCGTCTTTGAGGATCCTTGTTGTTTTCTGCTCTCTGTGATGCTTTCCAGATTGCCTGAAAAATCACTTTTTTAATATAAATGCTAAAATCCTACACTTTTAAAGAGACCTGGCAATAATCTACGTAACTCATTTAGACAGAAGTTCACAAGACCTTTAAACTTGAATACAGGCCTTGCAATATTGTGTTTAGCCTAAATATATCTCTATATTTCAGCTTTGTCCAAAGTATCTAATGTAAATTAGGCAACTGGCCCTATTCTTAATTGATTTTCCTGTAATGCTGGAAGAAGTTATTTGCATGTTCAAGTGTTTGTTTTCTTTTTTCAGATTGTGAGTACCATGCAAATCTTTTAAAGCTCCTAACATAACTGCTGTGGAAATGTAGCTTTTTAATCTGTCCCCCAGATGTAATGTTTTAGCTTGAATTTTTCAAGCAGAGCCTGAAAGTGAAGTATGCAGCTTTCAGTCTGGAGCTTTCCAAAGGAGGTCACCACATTTCATATTTTCTCCAACCTTCTGGGGAATCAGGATTGCAGGAAAAAGAGGATAGGGCCTCAAAAACAGGTACAGAAGTTAGGAGCTTTGCCCCTCCTGCCTGATGAAGGCCCAGAGGATACATGCAAATAAGCAATTCTAGACCCATATGTAAAGAGTCATCAAGCAGAAATACTCCAGTCGCAAGCTTTGCAACTATCAGATGATGTTACTCATCTGTGCAGAATTTAAAGCCTTTCAACAAGCTGATATTTTTGTAAAATAGATCTTAATAAAAAACAGTGTAACTTTATCTGGACCCCAAGGAGAATACTTCATCATATCAGTTTTAGGTATTACAGCCTTGATCCTTCTTTTGCAAATAGCAAGAGTTCCCATGTATCTAACAATTCCCAGTGGATCACTGATCTGTTCCAGAATTAACCCGTCATCTGGTTTTGATTCTTTCCCTGCAGGCTGCCCCGAGGGAACCTTTGGCCCGGGCTGCGAGCACAACTGCCAGTGCCAGAACGGGGCTGCCTGCGACCATGTGAGCGGAGCCTGTACTTGCACGGCTGGCTGGACAGGAACGTTTTGTGGAAAAGGTACTGTTTCCCATTCTCCTCCCTTTCATTTTTATGCAGATGGTTTTTTTTTTTGGATCACTGAAGATCTGGTTTTATAATTTGCAGTGCCTGATTTAAATAAACCCTTGACCTTAATTGGAACATGATACAAAAATGTGCGCTTACATCTCAACTCAGCAAAGCAGTTAAGCCTGTGCCTAACTTTGGGGTGCCAGTCTGATTAGCATGCAGGAATTATCACATGGTTAAAATCAGATACGTGCTTAAGACCCTTGCTGTATCATGTCTTTCCGTAGGCTCTCTTCATAAAGAGAGTCTTGCAGTTTTACACTGAACAAAAAGATATTTGTCCTGCCTCAGACTTACTTGTTCCTAATGCAGCTCTAAAATATTTTAGAGAAAAACATGAATCTGTGCATCTTCCTGAAAGAACTCCTTAAGAACACATACCCTTTTAAATTTAATAAATCCAACAGATCGTCTTCTGTTACCTGATAATTTGGTAAGGCGATGGAAAGGTTGGATTGGATTTATTAGATACATTATTATATGTTGGTCTGTGGCATATTCTAAGGATGTTGCTGCACTGTAACATTGTACAGATCATAAAATTTCATGAATACAGCAAAAAAAGCACATATTCAGTCAGACATTCTGAAAATTATTTAATTGTAAATGATTGAAGATTTTATAAATGATGATCATTAAACCAACGGCACAATTATTTTGCTTAGGAAGCAGCATTATCAGCTAGCTTTCAACAGTAGTGTTACAGCTACAGCAGGGAAATGGTACCACTCGTGTGCACGTACTGCCCTCTGACGGGAAGGAAGGTGCTTCACAGCTTTTGTAGTAGTGCTGCAAAACACTCGACTGCAATCCAGAAAATTGCTTGTTGTTTCCCTTTCTTTCTCTCCAGGAATTATTATATGAAATAAATATTCTTTTCAAAGTTCTGCTTGAAACTCTGTGACCTAATCTATGATATGTATGCTGTGTTCCTTTCTAAAATAATTTACTTTAACTCTGTTTTCATAATTCTGTCCTCTCTTTTGGCTCAGAAACAGGGAAGTTCCTGATAAACTAATGCTAACACATCTTCCTGGAAAATTAAAGGCTATACAGTCAGTATGTATGAAAACAGGGCTGTCTTTCCCAAGAACCGTCTCTGTACAGGTCCTGCAGGGCTACAGTGCCTGGTCAGGCATCATGGAAAAGCTGGAATCAGAGACGTGTGGTGCTGGAGGAGGCTCAAGAGAATTCCTGCTTCAACCCCACTGCACTAAGGACAGTTGTAGCAGAGCCAGCACTGCCCAGGAGAAGCGTTGTGTTGGTGGGCCATTAAAAGCTTCGGTTTGTCGGCTTTGGAGTGCACTTGCCTCGCCGTGTCCCCTCCATGCCATACCTGCGGCTTTCCTCGTGCCGCTCCTGCTTACCCACCACAGTCTTCCAGCTCCCTCCAGGTCCTTTTCTGAAAATGCTTTGGCCTGCTGGCGTGGCAGGAGAAGGTGCAGATGTGCCAAGTGTCCCGCAGGAGGGCTTGACTAGCCAGTCAGATTGGGTTACCTTTCAGTAGCCACGCAAAGTAGCTCTAGAGCCACGAGAAGCCCTTGGGTTGGCTGTCATGCGGGCCTGACCTAGATCTTTCTTTGCTGATACCAGTTCAACCTCATCTCAAAAATCTCCAGTCTTTTAGTGTTTTATTGCTTGAATATTTAGAAAATAATTTAACATAGATATACTTGTCTGAAAATTAAGCAGTTTTCATTTTGTTCTTAACACTTTTCTGAACATAGCAAAAGAAGGGTCATTTCTAGCAATCTTTATGTGTTGGAAGACTTCCCATGTCTTTCTTCAGCCTTCTTTTTATTAGCTGAACAAACTAAATGCTTAAAACTTTTTGTGTAGATCACGTTTTCTGAACTTTCTTGTTTATTTCCGCACTGCTCAAAAAAGAATAGTTAAGATGCGTCAGTGCAACATAAAGCAGAATAATTACGTTGTTCGTTCATGTGATAGTCCTGCTGGTACTTTCCAGAATTAGGTTTGCCTTTTTTGTGACAGCTTAGTCTGTGATCCACCATCGTACTTAAGCCTATTGTGTTTGCATATTTGCTTTATCGTTTTCCAGCCGTGCTTGCACTGCACACCCATCCCCGATCAAATGCTGCCTGGACCTGGTGAACTCCCACACTGCAGCACAGCACCGCACTGAAGTACAGCCACTTAGCCCAGCAGCAGTGCAGCTGCATTCACGTAGCTGCTGTTTTCATGCCTTGGAATCCAGTTCCTGTTGTGTGCGTTAAGCTTTCATCTCTGGGCTTGCTCGAACCAACCTAACCTGAATGTGCTGTAGCTCTAACACTTTGCTCGTGTTTGAATTTCAGCTTGTTGGCTTTGGACCATCTCTCCTTTCTTGCATGCTCTAGGATTTGCAAGATGTGTTACGCAGTATGAGATAATGCAGTCATTCTTCATAGAGAGCTTTTAAAAATACCCCCAAATCTTCTGAACTTGTCAAAAAAAGGGAAGAACAAAGACCCTTTGTTAGGCCAGTCGCATCCAAACACGGTTCTTGAATTTATCTGGTTGCATGTCCTACAGCTTATTTGCTATTCTGTAATAGTTATGATGGTGGGAGTCGACAAGTCAAAATGACTGGTTTCAGTTCGTTCTATAGGAAATTAAGCCATTCATTTTGAGAGGTATTTACTGGCTTCTTATATACCAAAGGCATTGGTGAATTCAGCATTCTCTGCTGAATTCAAATGAGTTCGTGACCGTATTGGAAAAACAATAGAGTTATCTGCATTGTATTGTAAATCTGGTCCTTTCAGCAGGAATCAAAAGGACAAGGAGGCTAAATATCCTTTGCGAAGGCAGGAGTGAGGAATACTGGGAAGCCTAGATGATGTCTATTGAAAAAAATACAAGTCTCAGTTTCCAAATCGGTCATGTTGAACATCTTTATCTTTTTAAATTGCTGGAAGACGATTGCGTTAGGGGCAAGCAGACTTCAGTGCTTAATGTTAAGATTACCTTCCAGTAGTCATAAGACCCTGTTTTTTACATGTTTTGTCTCAGACGTGCTGAGTGTTTTCTCTGAGCTGACCTTTTTTACCTTTGCGTGTAGCAAGTTTCAGCCAGAATAGCTTGGCTGTTTCCAAAAATAAAGACAGAGGAAAATGTGTAGGTTGTTTGCCTTTGGTGGAACTTCCTGGCAACCTTTTCTCCGAAGAGCTGTAGCACTTCTGTTTTTAGTGACATGGAAATTGGCAGGGTTTCCTCCTGGCAGGTATGTGCTTTTTTGCCGTCCTCCTGACAGTCTACCCACATTGGCCAAGTTCTGAGCCTTGGAAACATCACCCTGCTCACATGCTCCAGAGAAATTTAGACCTAGAGCTGGCTGAGTTGTCTGAGACATCTAACATATTGCTGATGCTTCCTCCCAGGGCTGAGAAGGACCTTGCTGTCGTCACAGAAACGTTGAAATGAAAACGTTTATAGCCTTCTAAGTTCAAAGTCCCAGGAGAAGACGGCACCTTATGAAATGTAATATTGAAATACACGCCTGCACAACGAGCACTTTGAGAGTGCAGTTGTTATTTCAGGTATTCGGCACTGTGATAACATGGTATCCAGATTCAGGCTGAAATTGCAAAAGCCCCCAAATTTGCCTCTGGGGTTTTGTTTGATTTGGTACTCAAAGAGCTATCAAAGGAGCAGAACAGTTCCCATTGCAAAGTAGCTAGGGTTTGCAAATGGACTGTTTAACTAAAAACAAAAAAAGCTTCCATGAAATGCTTGCAGACTGCATAAACCACCTGGGAAAGACTTCTTTTGGCCTTTTTTTGAAACTGGCAAGTGATACAAACAGAACACTTACAAAATAATGTGCGGCTCTGCACAAGGTCCAGCATTACCACTGGAAAGTGAATGATTTTCGCTTCTCTTAGAGTAATGCGACTAGCAAGTAATATCTTTCTTATCTGAGCAGAGAATATTATATGCCTAAGGAGGAAGTAACTCAAGCACACATGAAGTTCTAGCTATTTCTGAATTAAAGCAGCAATTAACATCTTTGCATTTAGCAAAAGATGGTTATGTAAGTCCTTTCTCTATCCTGTTAAAGCATAGATGATGTGAGTAGTATTTTCCCCGGAAAAGATGCATACTGTAATCACCCATTGCTACAGGGCTTTGGTTTTAATGCACTTACAGCTAAATAGGCAAGTCAAAAAAAAAATAAATCCAATCCTTTCTTGTAATAAATTGCTAAATACATCAATGCTTGCTTCAAATAAATGTAAACATCTGACATGCAGAAAACCTAGGCCTCCATGGGCTCCTGATGTCAAGCAGACCACCAGTCAACCCAGCAAAATCAAAAGGAATCAAGATCTGACCGCGCAGGCTGTCAGTGCTATCAGTTTTGTTACAAATGTGCCGTGTTACATCAAGTTAGACAGGTCACCCTGCTCCGCGCCCGGGTTGCTTTGTTCTTGTTTGGGAAGGTAATTGTTATAATAGATTTCATTCTGTGAAGTGCTGAGTATCCACAGCTCCCACTTTGAAGGTTGTGATTGCCTTTAGTGTGCTGTAATTTTGTTTAGTTTTGCTCCCCACTACTCTCTGGTATTCTGTTGTATTGCATGACTGAAGGCAAGTGTCAAGTTGCAGTATCAAAGCAGCAGCAGAATTATCCAGTTCATTGCTTGATCTGGCGGAATAACTCAAAATGCTGCACAATTATTCCTCAGAATTGAAGGGGACAGGAGTCTCAGATTTTTCCTACAGTATTTTTATTCATTGATGTATTAATAACAGCAATTTATAGCCCATGTTAAGTGCAGCACTAAAGGTTCGGATTTGAACTGCTGCCTAAATCGTCACTGTTGCAGGACAGGCTAGCTGTGCTTCTCTTTTGAGATTTCTGCAGTTAATCAATATTGTAAAATAGCCCCATAAGATGATTTAAATAAGATAAAGGGGAAAAATAAATACCGTACATGTCTAAAAATAGCTGACAATGCTCTGTAGTCCCTGTATTAAATGAAGGAAAGCTTTGTCAGCCTTTGAAATTACCTAGGGTTAAGTAGTAGAAGTCCTTTCTTGTATGCTGTGCCATACACACTACCGAAGCATAATAAATAAGGATGTGAAGATTGAAACCACATGCAGGCGGTTCTTCCTTACAACTTGATTAACAGCGCTCTCGCCAGTAAGAACCGAGCAGAGGCAGGCTAATGCTTTATAGTTTTATATCAGTATGAGGTACTTTTCCATTTTTCTGAGACAGCACATGCATGGAGAGTAGCGTAACCCGGGTATTTTTCATATGCCAGAAAAGAAGCTGCAGTCTGGACAGGTTGAAGGAGAGATCGACCTTTTGATTTTGAGTAAATGCAACAATGATATGTAATCACAAGCTAAGCAGGAACTGTAAGAGTGAAGAAGCCAAAGCAGATGTTGCTTGGTGTTATAGTGCCATCTTCACTGTTTGAAGGTCCATGTTTGCCTATACCTAGAGATACAGATTTTTTCTCCCCTTGCAGACAAAGCAGATAGAAATACTTGCTGTTAGAGGACTGAGTTTGCATTTGCAGAAGTGACAGTAAGAATAGGCTGGGGCAAAGAGCCTGGATGTGAAAAAGAGGGCAAGAAAAGGGGAGAAAGTGTCTGAAAATTTGAGATGCATATGGATGACAGTATTACTCTGATCTGGTAGAAAGCTGTGAAATTAGTGTATGGTGTCTTTGGATATTATATGGTGATAAACATCCTATAAAAATCTACTGGGAAACCAGTCATTCTGAATTTGTGGTAAAAGTCCAAGAAAGGGGTTTTAAATATAAACTTATATGGAATAATGAGGACAAAGCACTAAGTGTTATTGAATAGCTTTTCCTTGGATGAGCACCATCACTCCTGGAATTAAATAATTCAGGGGTTCTGTGGAAAGAATGACATACAATTGTGTATCTACAGATTTATTATTACTGAGTATAATATAATTATACTTATGTAATCTACAAACACACATATATATATGTGCAGACAGAGAGGGTAATTTAAGATTATATAGACAATTTAATTCTGGCATTTCCTAATATTTTTGAACTCTGCATTGCAACCTGAGCATCCGTATAACGCAGCCTTTTGGATATGATGTGGCCCCCTGACAACCACTGATGGCTTATTTTCGCTACCATCAACACTGGTAAAGGTGTGCACTGATTGCTGGGCCTGCTCCTTCTTACACATCCCGGGTATGGGTACTGAGTTCCTTAAGCTCTCTGAGGAGGTTTTGCCACACTTACTTTATCTTTGTTTTCTTTGCTCATTCTCTTTGCAAGGTTTTCATTTCAGGACTGAACTGCGACCGTACATCTTATGTTCGCTGCTGGAAAACCTTTAGAAAGGTGTCAGGAGAGTAAATGGGAGCATACGTTTTGCATCCTAAAAGATGGGGAGATAGGCAGAGGTGGCCTGATGGTCTTATATTGAATCATTTCGTTTACTTTGTCCCTTACAGAAGCACGATTACTGACTTGTGTGAATTCAGATTCATTCTCTCTCCTGTTTTATGGCTTTTGAATATATTTTCAGCTGTGTTTTTCTATGCAGAAATCTGTTGCTTGTATAAAATGGGTCACATTTTTCTGAGATGTGCACAGCACAAGACTGTGCAGGCTTAACCCTTACAGTAACATTGGCTCACAAGTGTAATCACAGAGTGAGGATGTGAGCAAGCACCAGTTCGAGGGTTAGCGGCATACAGTGTTTGCAGATCTCTGACCTGAAGTGTATACAAAGAAGAAATGGGAACTTTGATAAAAAAGGGTTGTTTTGCATTTTCAGCTTGTCCAGATGGATTTTTTGGACTTGACTGCCACCAGGTGTGCAACTGCAAGAATGCGGCAAGCTGCGACCCTGTCCTAGGAACGTGCCACTGCCTCCCCGGCTGGATGGGAGAAAAGTGCAACCAGCGTATGTACATACAACAGTCACGGTCCTTGTTTGCAAACCCTTTCAACACCCTAACATTTGTTTCTTTTAGGAATGTTGGGTAACCTATCAGAGTATGGTTTTGGATAGGTCACATTCCTTTCCAAAGATGCCATGAAAGGAAACAATTTTTGGTTGCTGTGTAAATAATCAACTTGATTTTTCTTTTTTTTTTAATTTCTTTTGGCACTTGTCTAACATTATAAATATTAGTTTTTAAACAGCAGAGCTATATCCTGCTGTATGATGAATTTCAGTTTTTCAGTTTTGTGAAACATTAAGAGATGAAATGGTATATCTATGTTTCTGGTGTACCTCATCTAATTACCAATCACAAAGTGATGGATTACACATGCACAATGTGGAAAAATCAGAGCTGGGACTGTTTTATTGTTTTAGCAGGAGAAAATAGTTTTGTAACTAATTCTTAGACAAGTTATTTGTAAAATAGTCAATTTTCTGAAATTTCACAAGCAATAATGATGAGTTTTCCCACAATCTTTGTGTTAATAAGTTTTCTGTATGTATGTCTGTATGCAGATATGAAGTTGGCTCTTCTGAGAAATTTATCACCAAATTTCATGGGAAATTAAATTATTTTCCTTAGCTACATGACATTATATATGGAGATCATTGAGCCCATTGGCAAAACTCGGCAAAGGGGTTTTTTGTTTGTTTTTTTTAAGATCTTCAACTTTTAACCTCTCAATTTCTCAGCTTCACCTTTAGCATGAGCCCACAGTCTATATTTCCCTTTGAATATATGACTGTCTTCTGAAGCTTGTGTTGTAGAGCTGTGGTCCAAAGCAGCCAACTTCTGTTGGTAGTGAACACTTTCATAAGATCTCTTTAATCCTCAACTGTTCAGATCTCTTCAACAGAAACTTACAGCTTAATTTAGAAAACAGAGAGAAATAATATTCTTATTGAAGCAATCCTGTTCTCCAGACACACACTATGATATAATGAGCCTTGTTTGAGCAGACTGACGACAGAACCTGCCTGCTGCACTTGCTCTTGACAATATCTCGTCTCCTTCCCTCCTTTGCCCCTCCACTCAGCCTGTCTTCTTCTGGAGAGGGCTTCTCCCACCCTCCTTGATTTATAGGAGAGTCAGTGCTGGTGAATCTTTCCTCCTGCCTCCTTGTGGTCCCCCCGCGTAGGACCCCTTGGCCAGCTCTTCTCCCATCACCTGAAGAAGATAACTAATTGTGCACAGTGGGTTTAGGCAGTTGAGCTGACTCTGAGAAGTAAATACAAAGCCGTTGACATGTAGACATGCTTCAGAGGAGAAAAGGTGGTGTTGAACAGGTGTGATGCTTGCTCCTTGGTCACCGTCTAGCTTTTGCTGCCCTTTGGACAAACCCTAAAGTTAGCAATCTGTCAGCTTGGCCCTTCCCTGGTCTTTAGACTGTATTAGGGATGGGAAGCTTTGTTCCTACATATTTCATTAAACTCAGTTAAGAAATGCGGCTCTTTGTCAAAGGCCTTCTGTGCCCCCCTCTACTCACACGAGAAAGAAACTATTTATTCTCTTGCACTGCGGCCATTAGAGCTTTATGCTGAGCTTGATTTATTCCTCATGCTAGTTAAGATGCCAAAGCCTTCGAGGCCTCCTTTGCCTCCAGCAGAAGAGCAAGGTCAGCGAACAGTGCAGAAGGGTAACCTGTGTTTCTCCTGGCTAAACAGAGTCTTCCTTTTGATCGTAAGGCTGGCTGGTAATGCTTTGTCCTACAGCAGTTGTTAATAAAATATATGGAAGTAGCCCCTTTGCAGATCGCCTGATCGGAGATGACACTGTGTTTATACCGGAGTATTGCTGAGGGACTTGAGAATGGGGGAGAAGAGCAAGTTTGAAGGGAACCTAATTTACACAGAAATTGATTCGGTCTCCACCGTACTGCTCTTAAGAGCTGCTGGCTTAGGGAAATCCCAACGTGCAAATGAAAAAGCTTTCAAAGTTGACAACAGAGGATGCAGCTTCCCTGAAAAGAGCTTGTAAACAAGGAGGGATAAAATGAACCCGTCGCTGCTGTTCTGCCACTGAGCGGAGAGCTGGGGCCAGCAAAGCAATTAGAGATCTGCACCCAGCCCGCATCAAACGCGGCTGGTGTTTACGTGCTGCTCTCACGGCTTCTGTTTTGCAGAAGTTTAAATGAGATGCCAAGTGCCCAGAGGAGTTAAATGATTGATTCAGCTGAAGCATCTTTCAGGGTGAAGTAGATTTCCTCACATTTGTAAATGAAGGTCAGTTCTTCCTGCCTGTTGCTTTGCAGGGAGAGTGGTTGTAGGCAGCTCCTGCCAGCTCAGCTCCAGGCACGCGGGTGCCTGGGACCCCTCGCGGAGCCAGGGCGCTGCAGGGATGCATTTGGGTACTGCACGGTCTCCCTGGCCGTGCGCGTCCATCTGGGTAGGATGTGTATCTGCTCAGCCGGGTCAGCCGTAAGTGCCCTCGGGTGTTGAAGTTTACCCTCCAGAGAACAGGAGGAAGCCTGCTGAAGGTATGGATCCACGCGCCATTTGTCCTAGAGCTTCAGACCTCGGCAGCATCGCTCCGAATGTTCCCGAATGACTCCAGGCAGGCTTTGGAGATGCTCATGCGCTTCTCCCAGGCTCTGCTCGGTGCCTAATGTTTGTGTTCCCGTTTTCTGGAACTTGCTAGCTCTAACAGCTGGAAGGACAGCATTTGTTTTCAAGTAATCAGATTGCAGGCAATGTGCTGGAGGATATTGAAAACTAATTCTGACCTCATGGGATTTGAATTGATCTTAAGCGGGCCATGCAGCACATGCTGTAAACTGCTATCTAATTATGGGAGATACAGACCGGAATGCCTTTTTGTGAAAGCTGCCTAACACTTTGCATTACAAGGCTGTGTTTTCGGTTGCTTGTAAATGAATCTTGATAATTTGGGATGGAATCTGGCAAGCCTTAGCTTAAGGTTGTGATTGGGAGATTATTTTTTTTTGAGTGTCCAGCTAAGCTATTTTAGGTTTCCAAGAAAGAGGTTTAAGAAAGGTATATTGTCTACATTAAAAATAAATAAATAAACTTTTGCTGAGAGTTATAATGCCTTGGCGATATAGAAGTGAGCATTTGACCATTGACATTTTCCTGTACCAGAAGTGTGACCTTTGCTCTCTATATACAAACTCATCCAGATTCCGCTGTCTCAAAACAAAAAAAAAAATCTCATTTTGTGTACGGACTGTAGAAGCTAAATAGAATTCAGCAACTAAATTTCCCCTAATTCTGTTAGGACTAAAAATACTTCTTTCTGGTGTTGTTAGGGCTCATCAGGCTCTTCAAAGAAGCAGTTCCTGTGGTAAAGAAACCACATTGGTTTGTAAAGTAAATGACTACAGAAAGATCAGTGCTCCCAGCATCTGTATTTGGATTACTGATAACTGGAGTTTTGATATTTCATAATATCTGAGTACTTGATTTTGCAAATTTTGTGTTCTTTTAAAGCTGCAGTTTCATTTTGGGGAGAATAATCTGTGTGAGTTGCATGAAATCCAATCTTCTGGACACCCTGTTGTGTCTTAGTCCACGTCTTTTCCCTGGGCTCCCATATGCTTTTGATAGATGTTGACTTCCTGCCTGAATATTTTGACCTCCAGTTTCACGTGTTCCTTATTCTGAGTGTAAAAAGGATTTTAAGGACCTCAAATGAATAATTCCTCCTTTTACAGAGGAAAGACACTGAGAAGAAAAGTTTGGAGCAGGAAGAAGTCTAATAATTTAAATGTTGCTATTTCTTCTTTCCTTTACACTCATCACAACAACAGGAGAAGAAGTCACTGGGATATTTGTACATTCAGTTAAGGAACTTGATAAACCTGCTTGAATATATCCCTTGTTATCTTTTTCTTCAGAAAAATGGTTTGATAGCTAGGATTGTCCCACAGAGAAACTAAGAAAGTTTGTATACACTAAATGAGAACAGCTTAAATTTTCCTCTCCAGAAATTTCTCCTTTCTTACCAGAAATTTCAATGCACAACTCTGTCTTCTCAGTGAGTATAAGAGGAGCTTTGCGCACATACTCTAGAAACCTCACACCAACCACTAGTAACTAGTCAGGGGACCTGGTTATGAGCTGGTTTTTCCTTTGGCTTGGTTATGATACAGTCCTGATCTCTATTGTGGAAATATTTAGTTCTGCTCCCAAAGCTGAGCCAAAGCTCTGTAAGATGGGCTGAATCTTTCACTTGGCAAACAGGCCTCATTTGCAGAACAAATTTTAACTGTGATGTGACTAAGTTCCTGCACTTTCTTGTAGTTTTAGTATGGATGGGGTCCAAGTGATGACAAAAATGAATAGTGTTGAAAAGAAGTTCTAGGAGAAATGGTATCTGTGAGAATTGCGTCTGGGAAGCCAGAAGTCCTCAGATAGGAAGAAAAAGGCTGTGAATAGCTCAGATGCTGTCAACCGGATCACCCCTGAAGTCGGGATAATTTCGTTCCTCTGCTCTGTCCCCAGAGATGAGTCCCCTATGCAGAACTGTTTTCTGCAGACAGCACCGTCAAAGGCATAGAGGTTTTTATGAAAAGTCGTAATTTGGGTCTGATCCTGGAGATGTCCCAGTCAGTGAGCACAGGACACTTTCCTGGATCAGGGCCTTTTCTGGCTCTCCAATGTATACCAGCAGTGCTAGTTATCTAGCCGGGATGAGACACTCTGACAGCTTCGTACAAGTGAATTAGAACTTCTGTAACGTAGCTACAGAAGACCACATCAACTATTTTTGTATTCTGTGGATGATACCTGGGAAACCAGAGTGACAGAGTGGTCTGCTTTCCACCATTTAAAGAGATCCACATCTCTAGTGCAATGGAAATTGCAGGGATTTTATCATTGCCATTTTTCACGGGAGGCAACACCAGCACAGTATGAAAATGGAGCTGAAGCAAGTGTACATTTGCGAGATGGCTGTGCTAAGTCTTCACCTGGGAGCCAGCTGCTTAACTCAATGTGTTGAAAATATCACTCCTCTCTGACCAAAGAATAAGACTCTGGGTGAGCTAATGCATCCAACTGTGAAAAATGAACAATGAAAACAATGAAGTTGTCAGTTCTCTTACCAGGATGCAAATAAATATCCAGCCCGTCAAGCTGGCTGTTCTGCTGGACCATTAGTTTAACACAAAGACATTCCGCAGTGCAGGAGGATGACAGCTGATCCATCACCCCAGTGAGTCTAGTCTTTGATAAAAATCTGCTCAGAATGTGTTATGATACATATTTTTAAGCCACATTATTTAGTGTCAGACATGGTTAATATGTGGACCTACATGCCTCTAAGATGTGAAAAGTGTGTCATCAGAAGCCAATTTCAAACTGATTTCCCCAGAAGTGGGTTATGTCTCAAATTTGCTCTGTATGATGCCTCCTTTGATGTGTTCTAATTGCATTTTATGGCCTTCTCTCGGTGCAGCCTGCCAGGGTGACAGTTATGGGAAAGGCTGCAGTCACGCTTGTAATTGTCACAACGGAGCGCTCTGTGATCATGTAACTGGGACGTGTATTTGTGCGGCGGGATGGAGAGGAGCCACCTGCCAGGAAGGTACAGTCACAATTTCGCTCCCGTTGCAGAAGATTATAGAAAGGAAAAATAAAACTTTGGCTCAGGGGGTTTCCACTGGTGTTTAAATTATCAGCTCCGTGCACTGTTTTGTCATTATTTTTGTATCCACACAGTAATGCAGTTCAGCACATTAAAAAACAATCTCCGAGTCTGAGTCAGGGGTGCTGTGAGTGCACCATGCCAGGGCACGCGTTGCGGGGCCAGGTGTAAGAGCGTGGCAGGCACGAGGCAGAAGGGGCTGAAACAGAACCGTAAACTGAAATGAGAGCTGATTTTGAAGTCTGTCTGATTAAGGAGAAAAAGTCCAGAAAACTTCAATTTATGACACAGAAATGAAACTGTTTCTTTTCTGTAGTCTGCTTTACTATCCCATGCGTTCTGCGGATACGCATCATTACCTTATGCTGTTCCAGACATAGTCGGCTAAATCCAGAACATGTGAAAGGCATTGGGAGCTTTAGCATTGGCAGTAATACCAGTCTGCGAGCCTGAAAACACAAGCCCAGCTCCGAGGAGACCTGAGGAAGGAGGACGGCAAAGAAAGGCTGTGCTGAGGCTTATGTTACACGTTCTAATCCGCTACGTCCAAGCCACTAGCAAAAGTTTGTCCATCCCTGTCGTAGGAACCTTTTCTTTTCTGTGCCCCCCTCCTTGAGATTCCTTGCTTTATCACCTCTCTGATATCCTACCCGTGCCTTAGAGCAGGGATTGCCCAACTGTGGTACG
The DNA here is from genome assembly GCF_036417845.1 of Apteryx mantelli. Classification (NCBI taxonomy): domain Eukaryota; kingdom Metazoa; phylum Chordata; class Aves; order Apterygiformes; family Apterygidae; genus Apteryx; species Apteryx mantelli. The sequence goes on from NC_089986.1 coordinate 5,693,406, forward strand.
CTTGCTGCTGTGGATGCACTAGGATTTGGAGTAAATGCTTCCAAACAAGCAGCTGCTGCTGCTAAATGCGATAGGAGAAGGACAGTTAAGAGAATGAAAGCTGGCGATGGCAGAGGAATATAGAAATTAAGGGGCCCCCCTTTAGTACCTAATATAAAAGGGTTTTCGATGAAGGAATAAAAAGCTGAGATGCACCAAACCTTTCTTCATGATGCATCCAATACTATCTAAAACTTTCTGTTTTGCTTAAAGGCCTCAAATCTAAAACAAATACAAAAATAAAAAAGCCCTTGTCAAATATAAAGATGTTGTCAAGCATACCCATTTTCTTTAATGACGCATTTGGTGGTTTCTGTACTTTTTCCCCTTTGGAGGTAAGGAGGTGATACAAATTTGTGAGGATGAGTGAGCAATCTCCCAATATCCTGCAGTGACTGTCCTTTTGCAGAGTGAGAACCTGCTCCTGCTAACATCTCAGACAGTTACCGCTACAGCACCTGAGAGGTGTGTGTATTTTTGGTGCCAAAAATTAGGATCTCTCCACAGGAACTAGTTGTGATGGGAATTAATAAACGTGCTTAAATTAAAGATAGGTAAACTGTAAAATGTCATCAGCCAGCTGTGGATAGCAAGATCAGTTGCTCATTATAAAAGTAATTGTGATTTTAAGTGCGCTGTACAGAGGAATGCTGAAAACAGGGAAGTCAATAGGTACATTTCTTAGTGTTGAGAAAGCTAAGAGAAAGGACCCAAAATATGTTTATCATAAGTTTGAATAGAAAATTTTGAGTTCATCTGTGGGGGACATAGTTACCTGTCTCCATCACCTGCCCTTTTACATGTTTTGTTTCCAGAGCAGTTTTCTATTACTGTAATTCCTTGAAAGCCTCGGCCTCCATTTTTACTCTGTTGCAGCTCCGACAGCACCTACATAATCAGGGGGTTATAGCGGGTGTGGGTCGGGGAAGGCTGCGTTTTGCTTGTGCTCTCCTGCACTTCTTAAATCAAGTCTCTTGCTGCTAACTCCCGTTTGCAGCCTGCCCTCCTGGTTTGTTCGGTGTAAGCTGTTTACAGCCCTGCGTCTGCCACAGCCAGGCTACGTGTGACCGTGTGACGGGCGAGTGTCTGTGTCCCGATGGCTGGACTGGGATAGCGTGCGAGCTGGGTGAGTTTTGTTGTCTTCTTCATTACTTCAGCTCCTCCTTTCACTCTGCAATGAAGTTCTGTTCTGTCGAGATCTGATCTGGGACAGGCCAGAAAAAAGAGACGAGGTGGAGAGGTCTAGAGAGATCTAAGTGTAGAAGTCCTTGTTTGGAGAGATTAAAAGAATTAGGGTTGTTTAGTCAGAGAAGACGAGACTGAGTGGAGATATGATACTAATACTCAAATCTGTAGAAAGCTGTTGGACAAAGGAGAGGAATAAAGTATTCTCTCTGGCTCTCAGGGATAGGGAAGAAAGGTAATGGCCTCAAATTGAGGAGAAAATAAAATAAGTGAAATTCCCCAAGATGAAAATGGTGTAGTTCTAGAACAGTTTGCCTAGGGAGGTTTCAGAGCCTCTGTCACTGAAGGTTTTTAAGAACAGCATAGATAGCTTGCCTTATTTCAGAGGCATAAGTTTGATCTCCCTGGACCCCTTCCAGTCCTGCCTTCTGTCAGTCTCCCCGGTCTCATTTCAGAGTGTGAGGATGGGAAATACAGAGAGAGCTGTGAGCAGAACTGTAGCTGTCACCATGGAGCCTGTGACCGGCTTTCAGGGAAATGTATCTGCCACTCAGGCTGGACTGGGGACCACTGTGATGTCGGTACGAATATTTCCTCCTTCTGATGCTTTTTTTTTTTAACAGTCTGTTCTGCAGTCCGCCATTTCTGTCTCTAGAATATGGAGTCAGTTTCTCTGTACATTTTTTAATATCCTAATTTTTTTATTATTTGGTAGGTCAATAAAATAATGAAAGCGCGAGAGCTTACCATGTTTCTGAGGAGCTCTGGAGACAGGTCTCTGCTCAATCACAAATACATGACCTTGTCCAAAGCATTTAATCCCTTTCTACTTCTGTACCATGTCTGCTAAGAAAACAAAGGTATTTCTCTACCTTACAGATACATGGAAGAATACATTAAAGAAAGTGAGTGGTAAAGAAAGTTTGCCAGGTTAGCCTGCACCCAACCACATGCTACTACTACTCTGTGTATCACTGAGGGAAGCTCAGGAAATCAGACCGTAATGGTTCAGACTGCATCCTAACTTCCATGCCTGACCTACAGTCCAGATTGCTCAGATTTAAAATAGATGTCTGTCATGTTTAGATCCATGTGATTCCCTTAAATAGAATTCTTGGAAGCAGCAGGTAGGAGATGACTTGAAATCTGCTTTCAGTTCTGCCCCTGACATGCTGTGACTTTTGCAAGCCACAAGCAATTTTCTGATGCATCCTAAAGTGCTGAGAACTCGCAAAACCTCAGTGGTCAGGGTGAGCTGTAAGGACCTTTGCAGTGTGGTGCTCCCATTTCTTCAGGTCACACTTCCTTTTTGATCACTTTGTAAAGACCTATGAGATGGAAAGTAGTACCTAGGCACAGTGTATTCTCACTATTAAAACAGTTAGTTATTCCTCTTCCTGTTTGCACACAAAGTGTAAAAGTAAATGACATTACTACCTCTGTAGAGACCATTTGGATTTGTACTCTAGACTACGACTAAGTCTTTGCAAACCTTCATGTGGAGACTCACTAATAGCCAACACTAAGTGCTTTTAATATTTTGAGTATGTTCTCTTTCAGTTATATTTTCTGGGCATACAGTCTTCTAACTGTACATCATTATGTCCAAGAAGAAAAATACTGACTTATTTGTCAATGACTGATGCTTTACGTGCAGTAGAAAGAACTGCTGTTCTCTCTCTCAGTCTGCCCCTCTGGATTCTTTGGGAAGCGGTGCGAGGAGCAGTGTGACTGTGTGCACAGCTTGTCCTGCAACCATCAGACTGGAGCATGTCGCTGTGAAAAGGGATGGCGAGGGAAGCAGTGTGACAAACGTGAGTATCTGCTAGGAGTTTAAGGAGAAAAGTTCTGGTTGTTGTGTTTATCCCTGTTAGATCCCTGATCTATTGACAGGACCCTTTCATTCCTGCATTACTCCTCTGAAATTTTTTACCAACTCATAGAACTGTTCTGTCAATTCTGTAGGATTCTGATAGTTTTTCTCCTCTTTGCAAGTCAACCTGGAGTTATTTTGAACATATTTTATTCTCCTCTCTGAACTGCTTCAATTTTTGAAAGTATGGATGTTCTTTATGGCGTAGAGGATCAGATCTTGACCATCACCAGCTGAAGTCCATGCTGAATCTGGCTTTTGATTTCTAAAGACTTGGCTATTCTATCTAGTTAAAGCAGCTTAAAAAAGTACCGCCCATCACCGTGCTCTCCAAACTCTTTTTCTACAAGCTCTTACCTCCGTTTGTCAAGCGTAATGTGTTAACTTGAACTTTTTTTGGATTTGTGCTAACTTGCATGGCCTCACTGTTGGGCAGGTTCTGAAGTGCTCACATGGATAGTAGCAGCAGATCGGTTGAAGAGTGGTAGCTTTCAAACCATCGTCCTTGTACTCTGCCACCTCTTCCAACCAGAATTTGTCCCCTCGTTCCAGCTTGCTTGCCAGGCTACTACGGCCTGAGCTGTGCCCAGCGGTGCACTTGTCCTGCGGGTGCCGCCTGTCATCACGTGACTGGAGAGTGCGGCTGTCCACGAGGATTTACCGGCTACGGCTGTGAAAAGAGTAAGTTGTTTGTAAGAGTGTAAATAGCTTCCTTGGTAAAAACTACAGGAGATCAATTCGTATCTTAAATAAATAAAACGTTGAGTTAATCAACGCCTGAAGAGCAAGGACGGAAGAACTTCACAGTAACGAAGACGGACTAGAGCCAGCGTGTGGAATCCAGCTGCACCCCTCTGCTGCCAGTCGCTGACCCACTGGTTTAGCCCGTTCTGCCCTCTCTTCCTAGCACTGTTGGGTTAGTGAGGTCTTCCTGGTCTAGGTCTGCAGCTCTCAGGCTGGCAGAGAGCAACTGGGGACTGAACTCGATAAAAATAGAATGAGGAGGTGCCAACTCAGCTCGGCACCCTGTCAGTGGCGGTCATTCTGCCGTGGGTAAAGCAGGAACTCTGCTTTCTTTTGGCCTTTTTCCCTGTGAGAGAACTTCTATTCTGGCCTGTCAGAGTTCATGGAAATGTCATTATCTAGTTTTACTCAATGCTGCATTTGGCCATCTGGAGCTGTCTTTGAAAGCAGGCTTATTCTGTGACCCTGGCTGCATAATTCTGACTGTGTGTCCCATATCTTTCACTAAAAGACTATAAATCCTGACCCACAGCTAAAGCAACTGGTTGAAAATTAATAGAAGGAATGTAAGTAACCACCATAGTTGGCACTGGGCACGTGCCGAGTTGGGGCAGAAAGGCGGTAATGGTGCTGCTGCCCCTTGTGGCTTTGCTGAAGGCCAGGCTTGGCTGCTGCTTATGCCACTCTCGGGGGGAAAAGCCAGGATTTGGGGTTGATGAATATTGCTCCTCCAGCCAGCAGTAGTTGCTGCTCATCTGTCTCGTAGGATCTCCGACCTTATTCCTGCTTGCAGCAGGAAGCGCAGTGCCGCAGGCTGCCCTCCTGTTGCCTCCTCGTTGCACAGCCTCTCCCATCCCCTGGCTTCCTCTGGGCAACCCACCTTAAGCCCAGTCTAAGCCCACCTCCTTAGGCAAGGGATGGCAAAACAGCCTTGCTTGGGTTAACAGCAGTCAGTTACATCTGTTCTGTTACAGCAATTTGCATTACCTGTGAAGCGGGTCTGAACTATGGAAATGCTGTAGTGAGCAGCAATATAAGAATTAGACATAAAAATACCAAAAAATGTCAACAATGTGGCTGTAATGGACAAAATGCAACCTGTAAAAACGTTTGTACTAAAGCAGCTTTGCAAGTTTAAACTCCCTGCAAAAGGTAGAATGTCTTTATCCATGCACCTGGTCCCTTGTGAATTATACTGTTATTTTAGTCAATTTTACCTGACATTTCCCTATGATTTTCTCTAGTGACAAGAAAATTGTGTCTGGCCCTTGACAGTTGGGCACAAATTGACTGAACGAAACAAAATCAAGCAGTGAAGTAACCCCCAAGTAAATGTAATAAATCCAAAGTCCCGGAGGACAGCATAGTTCTGTAGGCAGGGATTTTATTTAATAAATTTGAGCTTGCTCTTTGTTTGAGTGCTATATTTACCAAGACAAATTTAATTTATTGGTTTACATTTCCTCTTCCCCAAGCTTGTCCACCGCGCACGTACGGTAAGAACTGTAACCGAGTATGTCAGTGCTCTGCAGAGAATGAGGAGTGTCACCCAGTGACGGGCAAATGCGCCTGCCTGCCGGGGTACTACGGAGCCCGCTGTGACCGCAGTGAGTATGCGGAAGCACGTGCTGACCCTCTGGGCTCATCTTTGTCAGTACCCTCAGCATTGACTGAGATACAGTAATAGGTTGTGTTAATGTACAATAATAACAATGCCTGCGTTGTTGCAAGGAATTTTTTTTACTGGAGAACAGAATCATTTACTGGCGAAATTCTATCCAATTTCATGCCACGCTGAAGAATATCAATATAATTCTCTGCATTTACAACTCTCATCTTCAGCTACATGAGGATATTATATAGCTCTTTTTTCCAAAATACCTAGGCCAAAATGCTTCCCGAAATCTCTGAGTGTTCAAGTAAGGACAAATGGTTATTATAAAACAACGAGCTGCAATTGGCAATAAATCTAAGTGATTCATAAAGTCAGTTAAGTTGTAGAGCCTTCTGAGGAACAATCAAATTAAACAAATTGTTACTCTGGATTGAAAAATGGTGACTAGTGTAAAGAACAAAATGCCAATTGGCTGAACACTCCATCATAAAAAATATTCCCAGATCCACATGCCACATGCTGGTATTTTAGGACATCTGTAAAATTGTTTGTGGTGGAATGTGGCAACTGATAAGAAACATATACTGAAGTATCCAAAAAAGGAGACAGTTAATTACCTTTTTATTTACAACTTTAATTTGTTTTTACTCCATGGCTTGTAGTAGTCTCATAAAAGAATAAAAGGCTGTCTTCTTTCAAGCTCAGTCTTCCTCTCTTTGGCAAACACTGATTTTCCTTTCCTAGCAATCCAGCATGGCTCTGTTTAGTTTGCTTGCTTTTTTGGGTGGCGATTTGGATACAAAGGCCAGCTGTAATATGTGCAGATCTGGTAAGGGTTAAACCTGTGCTTTATTTATAGAGTAGAAACAGGTAAGGGGCTCACAGATTTGAAAGATGGACATTTGTATTGCCATCATGTTATCGAAAATCGTTCTTTAAAATAAATAAAAAATAATACGTAAGGATTGATTCTGTCCTCCTTTGTACATCAGTTCTCACTGTAAGTGAGATCGAAATCTGGCCTTCAAAATCTAGATTATAGCCATCTGGATCCATTATAAATTAGATCATAAATATTATAGCAGAGCAGTAGAAGAGATCAGCTTTATCAGATTTAACAGGGCTGTTTTAAAAGACTTAATCATGGTTAGCCTATTACCTTTTATGTAGTAATCTTGCAATAGTCATTATCTTTGCATATGGCACTAAAGCTCCATAGATTATAGTGAATATCCTTCAGTTTGCTTAGATCCTTAAGATTTTACTTCCAAATTAAAAAAATTAAAATATTAATAATTATACTGAAGTACTGATGTAAAAGAAGTTACTTACAAAGTGCAATCTGTGTTTTATTGCACTGAGGATTTTGCCACGTAGTTCTGTGTAGCTGGGATTAAACCTATAGTGTCCAAGACCTCGATCCTTCATGGTGCCGTGCTCTCTTAGATTCCAACAATGCACAGTATCTTGCAGAGCAAATTCTCAATTAAATGATATAGTTTTGTTAAAATTTTAGTGGAGGGATAATGAAATGTCTTTGAATCACTGATGTAGAGATTCAAAAAGGAGGAAAATTTGTCTCACATCTCCCTCCCCCCCCCCCATTCTCTTGTAACTTTGACCAAGCTGCAGAGACATGAACATGGAAACAAAGCAGTTTATGTGCAAGTTATTTTTACATATAGGTCAGTGAAGTGAGACATCATGGACCTGATTCTGAGTTCGCACTGTCTGATAACCAGGGATAGCTAGTGTGACCTTGGAGGAAATACTCCTCGTTTCTGCTGATCTAGCTACAGAGAGACTTGGGGCTGCTCCATGATGAAGAAGCTTTCGATATAATATTAAAAACAGTGTAGGGAGCCACTCCCAAAGAAGTTAAGTGGGCTTCAGTCCAGTCAACATGTGGTTGGATGCTGCTGGAAATGGTTTCTGGCAACTATTGCTATATTTATAGTACTGTGAAAAAAGGTTCAAGAAAATATCTATAAAAGGTGTAGTTGGCTGGGAAGTCAAATTTCCAGGAGCCAAGAGCAACTAGGCTTTCATGTTCTCAAATTTTGGAGTGAAGAACTGAAATAGTCTCTTGGCAGGATACAAAGGAAGCAGGCGAACTAGCAATGAGGTTCCCATCAGTTGTCCATAACTCGATGGATGGGCAGATATACTTGAGTGTGGTGAAGTTAAGGAAAAAAAAACCAAAACAGTAAGAAGTGTTGTAATGGATAGAAAAACCACACTGCATCTCTGTGCTGTTTACTGAGCTGGATGAACCCTGAGCCAAAAAGACCTCACCAACTTCACCTTCAAGCTGTAGCTAACCAGATGCATCAAAACTGCATTTCTGGCAATGCGATTAGTAATATTGGTAAGGAAAGCCCTGGTGTACACAGTTGGTAAGAAAAGATTTAGGAACTCTTGGTAATGGTAAACCCACCCAAGCCAGAAGGAAAAGATCAGGAAATGAGTTAGAAATCTGGCAGCAGTTCCTGCCATTCTCACAAAAACATAAGTCAGATGCACAGGAAACTGTTAAATTAGAAAATGTCTTTATTAGATAACTGGTGGTTAGAGGCTAACCCTCTTTATAAATGCAGAGCCTACTTAAGTGGCAGGACACTGTGTAAATTGCCCTAGCTGTCTGCATATAAGTTCTTTTGCAAAGTGGTAACAGATGAGACAGCCTTGTTAATAATCATGTGAATGTTGGAGCCGATGTGTTTGCCCTGCTTGTGTTGCTCCCCGTTGAAATGAAATAAATAAAACACTGCAAGGATAAATAAATCTGTAAGGAGGGAATTACTGCGTCCCCTTTTAGTTATGGAACAGCTCTTGTTAGTTTTGAACTGAAGACCAATTCTGAAAGCTTTGCCAGGGAGAAGCAGCATAGCTGGGAGTGTGGGAAACAGAATTAAAAAAGAGAAAAGCCAAATGATGACCAAAAGGAAAGGGGCAGGGGTAAGAAACTTGCTTAAAGTCCAGACTAAATCATTTAATCAGGGTGTGTCCTTACCTTCATTTCTTGGTGGAAATTAAATAGATGCTTCAGGGATCACTCTTTGATGCCAGGATTTGCATATGAAACAAATTTTCTGTACTGACAGATGGAAGCACTGATGACAAAGTATTCATTGAGAAGAAGACATGGTTGAGAAAGGCTGGGGAGAGTATCTGCATGTTGTAAAAGTGTGTATCTGTTTAGTCCTGATGATCTGCTATCCTGATTCAGGCAAAAGCCCATTTTCAGTTACATGTTAAAAAACATCCCTTTAAAGATGTAGCATAATCTCTCTCTGTCTCTGTCTTTCATCAACCCCCCCCCCCCCCCCCAGGGATTTCTCCAGCCACTCAGACCATGGTTTTGTGCCTTCAAGAAAGAAAATGTATAATCCTTTCCATAGAATGTAGAGAGTTCTGTTGCTTGGAGATGTGCACATATATATTCAATCAGATTTCCAAAGTAGCCATAGGCTTTCCTTCTTCAGGGAGGAAAGAGAAGGGAGGAGCAAGGAAATGCCATTTAGAGGTAGTAGCATGAGTGCAACTGTTGAACCATGTTCATATTTTTGTTGCTGTAAGAGCAGTGGCTTCTCCCCCTTCCAGTCTTCTATATTCTATTTCCAGTCTTGGAAAATTGGGAGAATGATCTCTAGAGTTCAGTTTTAGCATGCTGGAGTCAACCGTGATGGCTAGAGGCACATGCCTGGGAACTGTGCCCAACACTTTTCTTAGTTCTAGCTTTTGTGCTTCTGAAGAGTATCTTGAAGATGTGAACTAAGTATAACAGTTGCATTGATGTCTTCCTAATTTTGTATTCAGCATTCCTTCAAAATTAGCTGTCCAGAAAGAAACCAGAAATACACACTATCAGAAAACACTCAGAAAACCTGTTTATGGACAGCCATGTGACATTGGCTCGGCAGCTCAGCCAAGGCTAATGTTCATTTGGGTTATTACAAAATGCAGCTTGTCTTTTCTCAGAGAATTTTCTGGCTTTGCATGTGAAGTGTATCTGCCCTGTATCTGTCTTCTGTAAAAGGTGTCTCTTGAAATCTCTTATGTTATTGTCACATACGCATTGTCGTAGTCTTCCAGCCACAGCCCACTAGATTGGACAGAGCAATGCAAATCCCGGTTTGGAGAGGAAGAGTGGATTAGAGAGGAAACAAACTTTGTGCTACGTAAACTTTTTTGAAAAAACAAGATCTGACCCACTAACTAGAACTGGTACTTCAGAACGATACCTAAAAGAGGCAGAGATGGCTCATGTCTTCTCACCGTTACAGGCAAAAGAGACAGTTGTTGCCCAAAGGAAGAGGGACCAAGGCTTCATCTCTCCATCTCTGCCTTGGAAGGAGAAGGGGAAACAGGTTGATTTGGAATAGAAATCCAGGAAGAAAAATCTCTGGAGGACTGGGCTTGCTTTTCTTGCTACCTCCAAAACAAAGCGCTTATGACAGGAAATGCAATGGTCCCACTAGCAGCATAGCCTGATTGCTGTTTTGTTTTGTTTTTTGAACAGGGTGTCCAAAAGGTACTTATGGTTCATACTGCCAAAAATCCTGTAAATGCATGAATGGAGGCCACTGCGACCCCGTGACGGGAACTTGTGATTGCACGCCTGGTTTCATTGGAGCTGACTGTAGTAAAAGTAAGCCAACGTTCATGTTCTGCTTCTTTTAAAAAGCAGCACTGAGAATAATTCAGATAATGGTTTGTTGGTATAAAAGTAGACAGATCCCAGCTAACACTTGCTTGAATTGTAAATCAGGCTTCCAGCTTTGTAAAAACTCTCTTGCAAAATATTTTCCCTCTCTTTTGTATGTGCGGAAGCAAGGATACTCATCCCAGGATTACAGCCTGCTTGCCTAAATTGATTTCTAGAAACAGCTCAGTGTGAATTGCTCAAGTTCCTTCTTCCTGTCCAAAATTTCTAGGTTGAGAAATTATCTCAATATTTTGCTTCACGCTATGGTGACATTATTTTCAATAAATGGGAAAAAGTTCAAGTTTTGTCATGGCAAGGCTGGTAGGATTCCATGGCAACCCTGCTCTTCCTTCTTTACTTTGGGGCTGGGTTGTGTGGCTGAATTTCTGTGGTATTTCCAAAGCTGTGATCTCCTAATATGGCTAAATGCTGGGCCTTTGGTATTTCCACATGCTGTACCTGTACAGACTGTACAGGTTTTAGCACTAATCAGAACTTAACTAATATTTTAGCATTTTCAATCACTTTCTGAAGTTCTCTTCAGCTTATCACAGAAAGGCAATGCTTTAATACATTCAGTAGTCTAAAACTTTGCTGTTCAATACAGGACAGCATCAATATTAAGGAAAGAAAGAATCCTTTGGTTGGAAGCATAGCTAGCTGATATTCCAGTTGTACAGTCACCTTTGTGGTGGAAAAGCTACCAAATGTTCCATGTGAAAGCATGGAGGACATTTATAAAAAAAGTTTCAGAGGAAAAAGCTGTCATATCTTTGGATGGGTTTTGTTTTCATAGTTGTTGTTTTGAAGCACGTTAACTGGAATAAAAATGAAGCTGGCTCTGCAGAGCGCTGCCTCTGTTAAAAATGAAAACTGGCACTGGACACCCGGGATGTTTAATAAAAGACCGTGTTTCCTTCAGCTTGCCCTGAAAATCGATATGGGAAGGACTGTACCCTGTTCTGTTCATGTGGTAGAGGTCAGTGTGACCCACGGACTGGCAAGTGCACATGTCCTCCTGGCCAAACGGGAGCTGGCTGTCAGCAAGGTAACAAAGCGGGACCTGCGGTCGTCCTGTCAGCTGGGCCCGTCCTTGGGACAACCAGCAAATAAAACTCACTGCCAAGCATTGTTTATGGCTGTGTTTCTCAACATTTTTGAAGCCAAGCTTTATTAGAGAATGTTGCCGTTTGCTGTACCTCACAGGATTTTGACCTATGTCCCTCTCTGCTCCCTGTCCTCCTTTATCCTACCCCCATCTCCCGCCCAGACCTCGCCACTTTGCCCCACCACCACTGGTACCGTTACACTAGTTTCTCTGCAAAGCCGAAGAAGTCACGGCTCTCAGAGACTGTGGTCTAAACGTACTGTGTGAACCTGGGACAGGGGAAAAGGGTAGCTTGTACCACAGAAGGTGAGCAGTGTGAGGCCGCTGTGGATGGCTGGGACTAAATTTAGAAGCAAACTGCTCGAACTGAAAAAGTGAAGGGAGAGGATCTACTGAAGAGAAGGCTTGAGAGAGATGGGACAAGGGGAAGAAAGCAAGTGGAGCAAATGGGGCGTGAAGCTAGGTGGATATGAGGTGAGATAGGGAGTGCTTGGATTAAACTAGCAATAAACGTGCAGTGAAGAACTGCGTGTGTCCCACAGCCTTGTTGCATCAGGTACTTGTGATACTACACAGGGAGCATGCATCTGTATTTATTCCCTGTCGCTCTCATCTTTCTTTGTGATGCTAATATCTTTTTTTTCAAATTTTGTTAATTCTCTGTAGTGTGTCCCCAGGGACAATATGGCCCCAACTGCCAGCTGACATGCACCTGTCAGAACGGTGGTATCTGTGACCAAGTGGATGGGAGCTGTACTTGTGGCCTTGGCTGGACTGGAAGCTCTTGTGAGAAAGGTAATTTTCTGCTTTGATGATAGTGAACCTGTAGATTCAAGCAGGGGTTTTCAGTGCCTACACACCCTCCAAATGAGGCAGGTTTTGCTCAAGTAGATGTCCTCCCAGCTGTATTCATCTCTCTAGTTTTCTCTCAAGCAGAATAGCCCCAAGTTAGAGCTTTAGTTCTTTTCTTGGAGACGCTTTCCTCATGAATCCTGCTCTGGAATTCTCCTAACTTACCTCACATGACGTCTTATATCTCCTCCTGTCCATCTTTTGTGTTCTTTTATTTGTGGGAACCTTGTTTTGCACCTTCTTTTGCAAACATCTGAGGTCAGCAGAAGCCAGTGTCTCCCTTATTTTTTATGTTTTTTTCTCTTCTTGGTCTTTTCCCTTTGACATTGGACAGAAGTTAAACTTCCCATGTATTGACTTCCCTATTAGTACAGTGCTGGCAACATCTGTCCAAAACAATTGCGATTGCCTTGCTATCTCTTCTCTGTGACAGCCTTTAGACAATGCAAAACAGGCTTCGACAGAACAAGCTCAGTTTTCACTCCAGGAACACTTTTGCCAGCCCACAATAGATTCTTTTCGTGTGTCCTTCCTTTCTTCCTATCTCCCAAAAGTCATTCTGCATTTCTGTGTTCCCATTTCTCTCTCCAGATCAAGAGATACCTGTGTAGTTACGGACTTAAATGTGCAGGAAATCATGAATTTTCTGATATGATGTCAAATGAATAGTTAGTTCACATTAAAGATGATGTCATCACCACATCGTAACTGCCGTGGTGCAATTCCCCGAAGATGCTCCAGGACCTTCATTTACAGTGTTTCTTTCCCTGATATCTGTAAAACATCCACCTCAAGCTCCCTCCTTAGCTTTACCAAGAATCGGTCATTATAGAGACATCTAAAAATGACAATGTTTTTAACAGAATTATTCTATGGAATTTTTTCACTTTGCACCTGAAAAGACTCAGAGACCCTCTTACATGCATGTGTGTGTGTAGGGGAGGAGCAGGGAGAAGGGAAAAGATGCTACCTACATGGAGTCACTCACAGTGTGAATACCGCTATGGACAGTCACTCAAAGAAGCCCCCAGAAAAATTTGGTTTACCAATAACTGACTGACAGGTTGTGTAGGCTATGGGTGTTCACCTTTATGTGTCTGTTCCTCGAAATCTCTATAACCACTCATAGGCCGCGTGTGGGTAGCAAAGCCTTTACGGGGCCAGGCAGGTGTCCTAGAGTAGCGTGGATCATGTGTTTATCTTACAGATGTGCTTAGGTAAAAAGTCTCTGGTTTCAAGGGCCAGGGGCACACATAACACAAAGAACTGTGTTGTATCACTAGAAAGATCTTCACTGTTTATCTGTTGGCATAGATAGGCAAGCTGTTGGAAAACTGAATCTGGATTTCCACATCAGTGTGGTTCTCGGTGTGTTTTGCCTGAAAGGCATCTTGCAGTCATGCATCTTTTTTTTCTACTGATTAGATATGATGTTCTTGAAAGATACAGAAAAAGGCTTGTCTGGCATTTGCAGACTTATGAATCTGATTATTTGGATGATCACACTCATTTAAGTCAGTCTGCACCAGATTCAAATTACCACAGCAATGATGAAGTTAACTTCTGCAGAAATGATGCATAGGTTAATTATATTGACACAGTCATTTTTGCATGACTTGGCTTTCAGTAATTTGAGGCATGTTTAGTTCTGTAAAAGTAGATATCTAATTATACATGGAATGTCTGTCACTATGTGTGAAACAGAGGTCCTTCCATTTTTATTAGAAATTGGAATAGTGTGAACTCTAATGACAACACAGACCAGGAAAAGCTACGTTTTTGTAATGTAGCTTTTATAAGTCTCTGTAAGAAAATATTGCTGTAGATATACAAATAGTGGAGAAGATACCATTTACTATGTGACCTTACAACACAGAGTTAATTTTTTCCAATGATAACTATATGAAGAGACAAATTAAAAAAGATTGACTATTAAAAACATGAGGAAATTGAGAGCTGTACAACTATCTATATAATATAAAATATTTCTCACGGAAATAAGCAAATACATCATAATTGTGCAGAAATGTTGTGCCTTCAATGTGCAGAAGGGAGTGGGAGTGAGAAATTCATAACAAGTGTTCATCTCAGCACTACAAGCTATTATATGGCCATTAGACTTCAGCTATAAAGGCGGTTATGCAAGTGTTCTTCCATGTGAGGTCAGCAAAAAGATTTTCTGTTGTTCTTATTCTGTCAGCAGAATGTCTCCCGGGTAAATACGGACCTGACTGCGGCTTGGCCTGCCCATGTCGGAACAACGGCACTTGCGACAGGTTCACGGGCTGCTGCCAGTGTCCCGAAGGTTATTATGGCCACTCTTGCGAGCACGGTAAGTGGACAACCCCTGCAACAGCCCAAGTAGTCTGCTTTCCAACACTAAGACTATGTGGGATCTCCATAGTCATATAAACACCTCTGTGGGTCAGTAAAAAAAAATTTTGGGGTGTCCCAGCTCACCAGGCTGCTTCAGGATCTGAATAATTTACGTATCTCTTTGGCATTGGGAGTGTTAGTGGTGAATTTAAAAACACACGGGATTATTAGAGGTTATAGCATATAGCAATTTTGTTGGCTCCCAGGGAACATAGCAGAGAATACCCAGGACTGTAAAGGGGGGTGTGTTTTTCTTCATGAACTTTCCTCATTTGACACTTTCATTTCTCAGGGTGCCCCCTTGGATTTTATGGGCTAAGCTGTCTTCATGCATGTGCCTGTAAAAATGGAGCTAGCTGCAATGCAGTGACAGGACAGTGTATTTGTCCTTTAGGTTATCAAGGTGTCTACTGTGAAAAAGGTACTTATACACATCAAATTTTTAAAAAATCATATCGTTACCCAAATACTTCACTTTGTTGAGAGCAACTTTGTCCAAACTTTTAGCTTTACAAATACCCTGAACAGTGAATTTGGGATTGTTTACCTGCTCTGTAGCTGGATGTTCTCATTCCCTTATAAATAAACTAACCTGGTTCTGATTAATACAGTTAAAGTCCTCGTCTCCATGATGTCTTGCAGCAATGAGTTCCACATGTTGATTATTAAAAATGAGTTCCTTTTACTGATTTTAAATTTGCTTCTAAAATTTCAAATAAGATTATTAAATTGGCGTATGTTAAACTGGTTGAGTGTTACGGAATAGTCTTCCAAAGACTTCTAATTAAAAATGAAAATAAGTGCCAGTTACATTTCTGGGACAGATTTACAGATACCTTTGATAGGTTGGATTAGACTGAACCAACATAAAGAGAGATCATATAAATATTATGCCTATTCCGCGATATTCCATTCTTCATTAAATTTGGCATTTATACTAGGTTCAGTTCAGAGTTTATGAGCTGTCCTGTGAGACATCCTTGAAAAACTCCTCTGAACTAATGTATTTCTTGCAATTCAAATATGCAGTGCATCTGAAAAAGTGCTCTTTATGTTAGGCTGTGATGCTGGGTGGTTTGGCGAGAGGTGTCAGCTTCAGTGTGACTGCGGAGAAGTTCCCTGTGATCCAGTAACTGGAAAGTGCCTTTGCCCGCCTGGGAAGACTGGAGACAAATGCGACACTGGTAAGACCCATGGTATTTTCTAAGGGCTGGACTATGCATAATTAAACCTGTATGACCTGCTGGCCTAAGCAGAACTGTGAAAGGACATTTGCTGGTACGGCGTATTCATGAACGCTTGTAGCTAAGTACTCTCTTACAGGTTAAACAGCTCTATCAACAGGGTGCACCTCTTGTTTCAATCAATATCTGAATCGACACACTGTGTGTAGGTCAGCTGTGAAATCGTTGGCACTGAGTTTCACGGAGCATGCATTATTGAAGAATATACCGAGAAAGTAGCACAAGTTGCAGTTTTACAGACTTGGTGGAAAGATGCTTGACAGGGGTGCAAGCGGGCGTGCAGGGATCCGGTTGCACGTGTGGGTGAGGGGTAGGGGACCTGCAGCAGCTATTTCTGGCTCTAGGATTCAGTAGTAGTCCGAGAACATTTGATCCAAATAAAATTCCCTCATTTGCGGCACAGGCATTTGGGCTGCATGTTTGGTAATGAGCTGGCCCACAAAGGCAGAATTATTCCATAACAAGGGTATAAAAATAGGTGAGAAAATTCTACTGTAAAGAAAACAAACCAAAATGCTGTATCCTGATGAAATCATGGCAGAGTTGAGAGGCACTAATGATAGTTGAAGTTCCTGAGCCAGGTTCTGGTCTCGGTAGTGCTCGTGTGAATTTATGGCAATCACTGAATTAAAAAAAAATCCTCATGTCATAGCAAACATGCTAAAAGGAATGAATGTCCGTGTGCTAATTTTGGAGGGTCACACAGGGTACTGTAATACCCCTGAGCTCCAGAATCACATTTGGGGAATACTGGTTCTCCTTTTGTTCTAGGATAGGGCAGGAAACAGTTTTAAACATTGTGCTATTAATGGAAGGGAGAGTTAAGTGATTGCTGGGAGCTTAAGTGCAACCCAAAAACTAAAAAAGAAAATGATATGCCTCCCTCCCTGCACTGTCCTGTGGTCAGAAATCAAAGTAACTCAGTGTCCAGGCCCTGGGCTGACTGGAGACTCCAACCACACTATGCAGTGAGTAAGGCTCTGTGAATCCACAGTCTTTTCCAGTGAAATTTTAGGCAGAAATAAAACGCAAGGGGGAAGCTCAGCACCAAAAATGTGAAACAAGTTCTTGCCTCTTGCAAACTATAGGAGTCATTTTTATTTTTCTTAAATCAGCTAGGGTAGCCCCCACCCATGAAAAGCTGTTATGGGGTAGGTTTTATTTGCATTTTTATTTTCAATTAGGCTCAGTTCATCTGTGATATAACTGTGAGCAGCTGTGACTGTGCAGCAGCCATAAAGATAAAAGGCCTGATTTTAATTTGAACTCTGGTAAAGCACCCATTAAACAGGCAAAATGTTAATTAAAAAAAAGAGAGAATATAACAGACTTTTATGGGCTCTCTTTTTCTGTAGTAAATTAACATTGCAGACTTCCAAACAGATGTCTTAAATACACATTGTTATTAACATGAAAATGTGGTATTACATAAATTAAAGTCAGGTCCAGAGGTGTTCGAGGAGACCTTTTCTCATAACATTTCCTAATTGAAAAGGCCAAGCTTCGGAGCGCAGGGGAGGAATTCTCCCACGTGCTGGGCTGCAGCTGATGCCGCCCTCAGCAGCGCTTTCATTTGCCCAGTGGTGGCTGTGTGAGAAAGCAAGCGCCTCGCTGATTCACTGTGGTTTTGAGCGAGGTGAGGGAAAGGCGGCTATTGCTTACGGTGTATTTAGCACCCTGCCTTGCGACCTGCTGCTAACTTTGCCTTCCTGCCTCTACTCTGAATGCATAAACGGCTTGGAAAAATTGCCACGAGAATTTATCAGCCTAGGCACGAAATGTGTTTGTTCATCCTTTGCAGTGAAGGTAGAGGGGAGTGTGAGGTTTTGTGTGTTTGATTTGTCAGCAGAATTGTGTGTGATTGGTAAAAGACGTATGAGTATATATGAAATGGATATACGAAAGAGAGAGTGTGGATCCAGTATTTTGACAGTAACTTTCCTGAGCAAATCCCGAGATCCCTTTTGCTGCTTGGCATCCTGTGGTTTTACACTGCTAATGGTTCCCATTCTGGGAGCTTCGTTAAGAAAGCTGGGTTATAGTTTATTTGGGAGCATGTAGTAGATGAAACATGAAGCCTGCAAGGCTTTCTGAAACCTGGTGTTCTGATGTTAGCAGACTGAGGTGTCTAAGCAGCTTCCTGATCCCAGATCTCTTATCTCCTGATAGAGACGTGGCAAAAGCATGCTTGTACAATGTAATAATAATTGATTGGTCTTTGTTTTATAAAGGTAGGTATATCACCTTAGGCAAAACAAAGTTAAGTCTCTAAACCCAGACTCTTATGCCGGATGCTTAGTAGAGATTAAAAAAAAGAAAAAAAGGTTTTCAGTTCAGCAGTTGATCCCAGCAAAGCTTCTCCTAGTTTGCAGATCCTGATGGAGGTTTGCATTCTCGGCAGCGCCAATGTGAGGTTTGCATTTCTCCCCAGTGAAAAGCCAGGGACTTTTATGAATTTTTTGAAATAAATATCCCTTATTTTTCCTACTGTGTGCATTTTGCCCTGAATGCTGACATTGGTCTCAATTCCTTCCTTTTCTATCTGTACGCTTTCAAGGGAGCTCTCGGTGTAGGGCAGCCATCACGCAGGGACACTGTTAGGGGAGCGTACCCCTCTTCGTAAACACTTTTGTCCTTCCAGAATGCAGGTGGGACCGGTACGGCCCTGACTGCTCTCTGCGATGCCAGTGTGCCAACAAATCCCAGTGCAATCCTTACAATGGGAACTGCGTATGTCCAGCCACGTGGATGGGGCCAACCTGCAAAGAAGGTAACACAAGCTGGAGATGTGTGGGCTTTCTTAGTAGAAGATTCATGCGTTGACCGTGGTGATTTAGACAGGAATATCACCCCAGCACAGCAAACGGTGCTCAGCAGCAGACACCACAGCCGCTGTGCAAGGCTGTGTGAGGCAGTAGAAAGATCAGCTGCTCTGCATTTCCATCTCTGGTGGAAAAACCCAGAGCCCTTGGTAGCAGCAGCATTGCTTGGAAGCGTTGTATCTGTGTGTGCTGCCCTCCTAAGAGGCCAGGAGTTAATAAATGTGGTAAGTGGCCAGATAAGTAGATAACACATTGGCAAATAGATTCCGATTACACTGTGAAGATGCTGAAGAACTCGTCATAGTATCACAAATGATTTTTTTTTAATTTGGAAAATTTCTCTTCTTAATGATGTGTAGTACTGTGCAAAAGTTTCCTCCCACTTGTAGTCTGATCATGGCTGGCTTGTTTAGCAATACCATACATTTTAGAATGAATTTAATTTAGGAAACACTTTGTGAACTTTCCATTTGAGAGATGCTTTTACTGCTGTTGTACCTGTTCTGTCTATCTCTGTGAGGAAGTCAGTGTAGCTCAGTCCTCTACTTTCTTTTGAAGGGTATAGTATATTAAATTATTTGAGTATAAATTGTATAATCTATATAGTATTTCAGAATTATATTATATAGACCTACAACTGTGTTTCTACTTAATTCTCTAGGTGGCCCTCCAAAGCTTCCTTTTTATGAAGAGCAAACCCAAGAAAGAGAGAATATTTTTCCAAGAGCTCTACAACAGTAACATTTGGATTAATAAATGAACTGTTTTATATGCACAGACGGTATTTGAATTTGGATATGAAAATGGCTATTCAATTCAGCTTGAATTGTACTGAAGTATTCACACTTCTTATGGAAGACTACAGAGGCCATTTAGTAGCTGGATCCTTTTAAAAAGTCGAATCTGTTTTATGTATTTATTCCTAGCCTCTTACCCCTCAATTAATCTGAACTGGACATTCTTTCTGATTTATAATACAATTCATTGTTTGAAAGCTTGGATACATTTTTAGTAAAACCAGCTCCAGAGTATCAGGATAAGCAGTATGGAACATATCAACTTACAGTGAGCCACACCAAGTTTAAGTGACTTTCTAAACCCACTTGACAACCAGAGTGAAGTTAAATGAGTTTTTCATAGATCATGAAGCTGATATGGATCCACTGCAAAATCACATTGTGCAGAAACCCTCAGAATTCCCTGAATTAATTCCTCTTTGAATAGCATCATATGTTATAGAAAAATGTCCAGTCTAATTTTAAAATTGCCATTGATGACAAATTCTTCACAATCCTCGTTCAGTTGTTAACTAATCTAAGAATATGTACCACATTTCTCGCATGAATTTCACAGACAGGAAGGTCTCCATTTATATCTCATTTACATGAGAGTCAGTCTACCAAAAAGTAGGATGCCATCTATCAGGCTTGTCTGGGTTTCTGCATTCTCCTGTCTTGTCACTTGACTTTCTCAGTGGTTTGTCAAGTCACACTATGCAGCAGTTCTCATAAAACAGTACCTTCTAACACAGAAAATAGCTTTGTCTTGAATGGAGAAAGGAGATAGCAAGCAAGGATAGATGATTTTCAGGTAGTTTAAAGATTCTTGTGTATTCTTTATGTAATGGAATGTAATGTGATTTTACTACACAATAATTTCATTAAGACAGCTTTAAAAAGTCCTAATGCCATTCAACATCTGCTGTTGGTCACTTATAGAACAAAGATATTTTGGTGCTATTTTGTCTGTTTTTACAGGTTGTTCTTTAATATAGGACAAAGTCATAAAGAAATAATGCTCTCTATTTTAATATTCTGATTCCATAGTGCCACTTTATACCTCTCTTTAGGTCTATTAGAAGTTACAAAACCTATGCAGTAACCTCTTCAGTCCGACTAGATAAAAAGTGCACTTAACTAAAAGACATCAGGATCATGGGCTCTTTAGACACTCGAGTACGGGCAGTTGCAGGTCTTGTATTCAATCTACCATTAACATACCACAATAAATTACCCCTCTGCAAGAAAAAATTTTCCTCTTAGAAGAGACAAAGTTGCAATAATTGATTCTAACTTGTGAATTTCAAAAAATGTTTGTTGTTATTGCAGTTGAATAATGAGTAGGTGAAATAAGAATTACCCCGAGGTTCAGCTCAGGTCTTAAACAAATCTGCAGTCATTAAGTGTTCAGTAAGAAATAAGTGACTTTTGCTCAGCTGGGACTTTAATTCAAACTGTGATCTTTTGGAAGCAATACAAATTTGTTAGGTATTTTTCAAGCTTAATGGAAGGCTTATTGTTGTTATTCATCACTTTATGGGTATTGAAAGTCATTCTCAACACAGTAAAGATATTCGTGCCTGTGACCGTATTAATTAACCAGCTGTGCCAGAAAATCACAGATACTGATTCTGATCCCTTGTCATTTCTTCTTCGTAGCTCTATGAATGTTAGTAGAAAATTTACTTGATGTAAATGTGTCAAAATTGTCATTTTCCCCCAACTAGTCAGAAGCATGTGGTTCTCAATAGGCCTGTTCTGTCAGCTGTGACATTTTAAATGTTCCTTTGGAGATGTACTGGCCTGAGTCTGAGCTCACAACTGTGTAAATCAGGAGTCATTTCACTCAAGTGAATTGGATCTAATAAGGTAAATCTTGTACGAGAGGACAATTAGATATCATGCTATTAACTGCTGGAGAAAAAGCATCCGAGTCAAGTAACTGACTTCTTTTGATCTCACCAGTGTATTTACCACTCACTTGCCAAAGAGCCAAACTACAACGGTAATGCAAGCATTGCGTTATATTCAGCGTTTTTCATAGAATAATTTAGGTTGGAAGAAATCTCTGGAGATCACCCAGTCCAGGCTCCTGCTCAAAGCACAGTCAACCTCAAAGCAAAATGGGGTCGCTCAGAGACTCGTCCAGTTGAGTTTCAAATATCTCCAGAGATGGAGATTCCACAACCTCTTTGGGTCCTCCCCCCAGTCTTGACCACCTTCGTGAAAATTGTTTTCTTACTGTCGAACCAGAATTTTCCATGTTGCAACTTCTGTCTGCTGCCTCTCATCCTTTCAGTGTGTACCTCTGAGAAGAGTTCATCGCTCTTCATCTCATTCACCTCGTGACCTCCGAGAAGAGGGCTTCATCTTGTCTTCAGTCTCCACGGAGTAGTTGAAGACAGCAACAATACCTCTCCTTAGCTTTGTCTTCTTCAGACTGAGCCAGCCCTGCTCTCTCAGCCCCTCCTGAATGACGTGTCCTCCAGCCCCTAATAGTCTCGGTGATCCTCCACTGGACTCATTCCAGCATGTCCGAAATTTTAGTTTAGGGGACGATGCCTGATGTCAGTGGGCCCAATGTCTGGTATGTTTACACAGCCGCTAATGCGTAAAGAGCAAGAACATCTTGCTCTTTGACAGCAGTATACAAAATAGCCTGTTTTTCTTATCTGTGTGTACCGAAATGGGATTAGAGCAGCTGATCGAAAGAGAAACCTTTCTGAAGCCATATTCTTTATACCTGTGTACACTTGTTTACATTTTCCGCAGTACCTTAATATTAGAATTGTAAATATGTACTATAAAGGAAATAACATATTTTGTATTAAGTATTTTTAAAGAATTTCTCAATTCTAGATACACGATGAAACATGTATTTTAAGTGACTGATATTGAGTCTGTGCCAATGAGTTAGAGGCCCAAGTCAATCTTGCCTGGGAAATATTTCAGCAAACTTTTTTTTTAAATTAGAAAATGCCAATTCTTACAAAACTATTTACATGCAATAGTCTTTTTTATTAATTTCTCCTTCAAAATACTTCTTAGCTTCTTATGTTATTGCCTTGGGAAAAAAGGTTCACTTCACTGCTGTTAAACAGATCATTCTGATTTGGGGCTTGGTATGACTTTCTGTTCCAAAACATAGAATAAAGTACAATCATAAAAAGGTAAAAATCAAAACTAAATATTTAAAAACATTAAAAGAAGACTTTTGAACATCTTTTTTTGGATCTGTAGATCTGCAGATTTTCATTTTTTCATAACTGAAGGCATGGAAAGTGGTCACATGATGTCATTTTCTAGATGAAGAGCCAAATTTTACATCATTATCTATTAATAAAGAAAGTTTACTTGCTTGTAGTATCATTAATATCTTCTGATGCTGCTTCTTACTGCAGATTAATAAATTTACCTGATTGTGTTCCTACAAAATGTCCTTTATTAGACTGCATGGAGTTTTCCTTAGACTCATTTTGTGACAAGTGAGTTTTATTACTACTAAGATAATGTCACTCTGTTTATCTGGTTCATCAGCTCCTAGTGAAACAGTGTCAGGATCATATATAGCACTGAAGCTTGTTGAAAATGAAAGTGAAAACTTCAGTGAAAGTTATATTTAAATTTATGTGCATCTTCCACTTGGTGAATGCCTTTCTTGGCTATCTGTTTCCCAGAAGACCAAAATTAATTAAGCTTTCTTGAAAAGAGCGCTTTGTGTATTCCAGTGTAACACACTTGCGCACACAGAGAGCTTCTTTCAGAAGGATGTTTAAATTATTTAGAATATGCAATCTGTGCCAAATTCCACTGTCTTACCTTGCTGTGTATTCCAGATAAGTTCAGTTTAAGAAGAATGGAAATGAGTGTAACTCAGTGGATCCAGCAGAATTTTATTCAATGTGAATTCATGAAACCAGAACAACATGTTTTAAGTTAGACTTCAGTATTTATAATGCTATCCTCATAGGAAAACAATCAGAATTTTAAAAATTCCCCGCTTCTGCTGCCAAAAATTATTATTCTACTTTTATCCTTTTTATGTTGAAGAACCATTGCTATTAAAGTTTGCCCAGATTTCTTGCCAACCATATTATTTTGATTGGCTGCAGCTTTCTGTTTGTGTAAGTAATAACCATCGCAGTATCAGAAGTTGCCAAGGGGACAAACATGGAAATTATACCTTTGTATCCTTTCCAGAGGAGCCAGAGACACATTTTGGAGCCACGGTGGCTTCGTGCTGTTGATCTAATGATGACAAATAACAGCGTTGCTGTTAGAGCTTAGTGTTTTTATCAGAGCAGGGAAAAGCTCGGGAAGAGTTCTGGAGGGAATTGGTGCACCGGGAAGCCTCGGTCCTCCCACCCCCGTGTAAATTTTTTTTTACAACTCGGCCGGAAACCCTTTCGGAGCCCAGACCGTGGAAGAGGTTTCATGCACGGACGGTGACCCGCGGCTGACTGCAGCAGCTCCCCGCGCGAGCGACGCTTGTGGCCGGTCATTCTTTCGCAGGGTCAAAGCTTTAAATTCTAGCACAGTAAAGCAATTTCCAGGGGTGAACAAAGCATTTCAGACTGGTAGCGCATAAATTGTTTATTCTGTGTTTTTTTTTATCGTTTTTAATAAGCACTTGCATAGCAATAGCATGTCTTAGTGAATTTATAACCCCTGTTCAAAGGATATGGGGAGGGGTGTATCTCAAAGCTGTACTGTACTTTCTGTTGTACACGTGTAATAGTGAAAGGATGCTAGTTTTTTATAAATGTGTCATTAAAACTTGTTCTTGTTTTCTCCTTATTGATAATCTTAACACAATAGGCTTATGTTATGGATCAAATTTTACTCTGTTAAACTAATTTATATTCAGAGCAAACACACTGAAATCACACCTGCTTTTAGTAGTTTATATATAATAAATAATAGCAATATGGCCTGTACATAAATGGGTGTATATAAAGATCCCTGACCAGAGCAACTTCTCCAGTGACCAAGCCTGATAAATAGAGGTTTCTGGCACTCAGGCTCCAGAGTATTAGAAGTATTCAAAACACAGCATAAATCTTGTTGGAAGAGGATGGTTATGAAGTGTAACATTTCTGGAAGACGTGGGTATTAGGCACTTTGAAGGCATTTGAAACCGCACACCTGCAGGCTTCCATCAGACTTCTTGGACACTTCCCAGAGCCTAATACTCGCCGTACAAATAGTCTTGTTCACCTTGAGGGTATTGTCTTCTGGCCCTGGCAGGAACTGAAGGAACACATGTGCCTCTTTAATGCCAAGTAATGCAATAAGTGCGTGGTGTTTAATTGGAAGTAGCATGCTAAATTGAATTGAAAATGTGCAACAAAGAGGGGACAGTATATCAAGCTGTCAGATTAAAAAAAAAAAATGTAGACATATATGGTTAACTAGATTCTGGGAGAACAGCTCTACAGCCTTGGATTTGTTTTTAAATTTCGGAGCAAACAGGTCTTTATTTTAGCTCTGTAGTAGCACAGGATTTAGTCCTATGTGGTTTACTTCGTTTTTCATATTTTTAGACAAAGAAAAGCGTTGTTAAGTTCATTTGGTTTGTCCTCTTCTTAACATACGTTATATAGATAGTCGTATAATTCTTGCAATTTGCCCAACAGTTTTGTTATTAGAAGCAGTATTTAAACCATCTAAAGGAATAGTTTAAGTTATCGCACTAACCTTCCAGTTCCAAACATTGCAGTTAAGAGCCAATCAAAAGGTAGATGCAATGGATTAATATTCTCAGTCTGTGTAGGGTTAACATTGGCCCATGTCTTAATCCTTTAAAAAAATATCAGTTTGCAGCATTTGAAATGTTTGTGTCTGTCTTTAGTAGATACTAGCACTGGAATAAGAGTGGTCTTGTTGCTGTGTTCATAAAACACTGCTCTAAGGTACGGTCTCGTCGGCATCTTGAGACAGTGTTAAACCGATTTGTAGTCAGTACTGGTAGATCTCTCATTTTGGTCAGCACTGAAACTTTGCAGAATGATAATACAATATTCTGTATGCACACAGTGAAAAAGAACTGTCCAAAACCCATGAATGGTCTAAAAATGACTTTTTAAAAAGTTCTGTGTGATAAGATGCTGCTTTGTTATTCCCTCAAGCATAGTAGTTAAAAAAAAAAAAGAAAAGCAAGCAACTTAATTGTGTTGTTATATATATATATATATATGAATAAGGATGTCAGCAACTAGTAATCTAATTGTTCATGCCATTTGGCAGTGGCTTCCTTTTCAGTAATAGCCCAATAAATCTTTGTCTTTTAGAAAACTGATGACAGCGGAACATCTTGAGAAGCTGCATGTGGTGTAGATATTATAGTTAATTTTTAAAATGCTTCATGCCATCATCTACTGGGTGTATTTTCCAGTCCAGATGTAATGTCTTGGTATAAGGCATGTGCTCATGTCTCCCTCTAGTGACTCCAAGGACCTGATGAGAATTAAATTAATTTATTTTAAGGGCTGTGATTTCTTGGTGTAAGAGATCCAAGAGTTAGTCCTGCTGCTGCCCAGAGGTCACATCTTGGTTAATTAATTAATGTAACAAGGTACGACCTAACAGCATCAGTCATGGACCATGGTCCCTGTGGGTAGATATCGTACAACCAGAACAATATGATGGTCCTGCCCCAAGACCATCATGCTTGTCCTCAGCAACTGAGATCCAGCTCTGCTCACACGACCTTGGTGCTTGAACAGAACTACCAAAATTAATACGAAACTTGCAGAAGTTTCTATAAATCCTCACCTCTTTGCATCAGTATTTTCCTTCACCTACAGTTCCTTCTCAATTCACCCCAAAACATGAAGGAAAACTCTTGTGAAACATCAAGATTTATCTTGTTTCTAAGCCTTGCTTTGAAAATTGCATATGGGCTTTCTAGCGTGGGAACACTAGAGTTAACTGAGCGCACATTTCCTGGTTAAGTGGAGCCATATTTGGGATGGAAATGCTCCACTGTTCCCACTGATTCTGTCCTGTTGTTCTAGTTCTAATTAACAAGGAATTGGCCTGTCATTTCGTTGTTATTTTGTAAGTCTTAGAGTGCTATAAATTACTTACAAAGTGACTTAATGAAAATTCTGTGGTTTTCGCAGCTGGAGTTTTTTCAACTAGAAATCCAGTTTAAAATGATTTATATGTCCTCTAAGATATGCACTTAGATTCCTTTCTGTATGTCATCAACAAAAAATAAGATCAGTGTGAGCAGAGGCTGTGGGGGTAATTCCTGCTTGTCGATTTGCTTTTTTTTACTCTTCCATTTGACGTTTATGTTGTGGTAGCCGTTGTGGATCTTGGCCGTGTGCTACTAGGTACATAAGTAAAGAAGGCTGCTCTTAATTATTACTTTAACCTTAGGGTATATATGAAGTACAGAACAGCAAGCATAAAAGCATCCCATTAAATCCAGGACGTACTCGTGGGCAGGGAGGGACGGGAGGGCTGCGGTAGCCGTCCTCCTCTTCTGCGCCCTTCTCTGCCCGGCCACCCCCTCCGAAGCCAGGAGCCTGAACAGGCACCTTGAAGGGCTTTTGAGACTGTTCACAGTCACGTGAGTCACACACAGTCACACACACAGCATGTTAAATTTTTACAAGAACTGGTGAATTTGATCAGAAAAAAGTTATTTTTGGCTGCCGGTGTGGCAAAACGACTTAAAATACAAACTCAAGAATGTGTTGAAAGAAGCCAGTTTGCCAGCGTTGCTATTGTTGCAGCAAAGTCTCCACCGTGATACAACGGGAATCCTTTCCCCAAGGTATTTTATTTAAAAAGTTAGGGAATCCTTTCCCCAAGGTATTTTATTTAAAAAGTTAAGGTGAAAGTAAAATGCCTGGAAGATCTTTACCTCTTTGTAAAGAGCGTTGGCAGGGGTTGTTTTAGTTTAGTTTTTTTTTGTTGCAAAACCTTTCTGATGTGGAGTGGTATCTGGCTTTCTTTATTCCCTTGGAAAGCTTTGCAAATTTGAGTTTGATAGTCAAGTGTCATTGGTCTGACAGTGTGCCATCTACTAGGGAACAGCGGGGAGCATGAGCTGGGGACAGTGCACTGCACAGGGCTTCCAGCCCTTTAAATCCGGCGTTGCACTAAGAAGTTAAGTATGTTGTCATGACGAATTTACAGTAAATTTTCTCCTCTGATTTCTAGCTCCAAAAAAAAAGTGTTTTTTTTACATTGCTTTCCAGCATAAATCGCAGCGACTCTGCTGAGGAGGGGAGGTGCCAGTGTTTGTTTCCCAGGAGGAAAATCTGAGGTGCAGAGTTGATGCAAATTGAGTGCTATTCCCCGGAGCCCAGACCTCCGCGCGACCAGACCAGAGTCCTGTCCAGTAGCCAGTGCTACCTCCCATGGGAAAATCCCCAAAGATTTTTAAAGCTTTGGGAAAGAATGATATCACCTAAGCACTGCAGCAGTAAAAATCTGTTTTAATGCGTATTTCAGTGAGTGCTGTTCTGCTGCATGCAGAAAACAGTCCCCAAATATTCAGGACCTGAAAAAGGGACCAATCCACAGCTCGTGTTGGCTTGAACACATAAATGGTGCTTCAGTGCCCTGCTCGAAAGCTATCACATGATAAGCGTGTGCCAAGTCATGTGAGAGCTGAAAAACATTACAGCTGATAAATGAATGTTTTATTTTGAGTCGGCATGAAAGAGGATGTTGAAAACTAGGTTTCTTCCTGACTCTGCTGCCAGGAATACAAGGCACCACACGAGACTTTGAAGGGCCCTCTGGGAAAAATGCCATTACCAACTAAACTATAGCATGTTGTCCAAGTTGCCCTAAAGGAGTCTCTGCCAGAAACACCTGTTAACAATAAGGACTTGTTAATGTTTCACAATTATTTTCCCAAGTATGTTATTGCTACACCAGTCCCCGACACAAGAAAAGAAATTTTGGCAAACATTAAATGCACATGATGCTTGTGAAAACCTCTGGTCTGTCTGAATCTCTGAAGACCAAGATGAAGGTGTATCTGCAAGTCTGATGATGGCTCCATGGAGCTAAGGTTGTACTCAGCGGGGGGTGGAGGGGGGGCTAATGGAGCATGTTGGCCACACGTCTGCTTTCCTTTGAGAATTGGCTTTAGAAGTTGGCCCATGAGTGAAAAATAATCTACTTCTCCCGTTCCTCCTTATGATAATATCATCAATCTTACCTATTGTTGGTTTGTTTGTCAGTCCTTGTGATTCTGACCTTCCGTCAACCCCCTTTCAGCCCCAAAGTTGACCAAGTTCATTAGAGATGCAAATCTCTGACTTTTGCTTTTCATGCTTTTTCCCTGGGACAGGGCATACCTGACATCCCCCTGCTCTGCATGCAACTAGAAAGAATGAAAAGTTGGGGCTCTATCAGTCATGAATATAACTGACTGTTTGGGAGAAGCTTCTATACAATTTCAAAGAAAATCAGCAGAAATGTTTTGTCTTTTGTGGAAGAAAATCAAGCAGCAAACCATCTGCGATGCATCTGAAACTTTTTGATATAGAGACTGCGAGAGGGAATACGAGAGACGTATGTAGATGGCCAGTCAGTGAGGGCTTTCTTGGACTTGCCCCATCCCTCTGAAGGTCTCAGTTCATCACCAGATTCAGTTCAGACCACATGCAAAATCACGGTTTATCAGAGATGTGAACCTCCTGCTTACAGGTGTATTTACAGTGGTCTTGATGTGAAAGGTAGATTTCCCCTTGTGAAAGTCAAGGCTGGCCAGGTTGTATACGTTTACAACTAAAGGAAGCCTGTAAATGACAGCTTCTCTGCCTAATATCAAAGCAACGTTTATGTGTATTTTGATAGTTTATCCTCTTCTAGAGAGCAAACTGTAGCACTAGCACACTTTCAAAATACCTGCCTCACACTTCCAGATTCTGAAGATAGGTATGGACCTTGCTGGATTTCAAAAGGGAAGATGGATTTTTAAAAAATGTACTAAGAGCCTGTCTTCATTCTTGAGCCTTTAAGTACGCTACAAATAGGGTCTTTAGGCCTGATGCACATTTTCAGTAGGTTCTTAACTGTAGGTCGATGCTTAAGTCTCCTCAGTTTGATACAGCTTGCATGCTAGCTGTTTAAGAGCATACATTTCCAATTAGTGACAGATTGCTAAATGACGTGGGACCCTGGTAACGTTTTGCATTGGTGCTGCAACACTTCCAGATTCTCATTTGTTGAGCATCGCATTCGTTGCTTACAAAAGGTATTTACAGACTGCGATGACAGAGACTGATTCAGTTCACTTGGGTTCTTCCAAGGAATAGGTGAATTCAAACCCACTCACATCCAAGAGAGAACCAGACCTGGGTTCCTCCCAGGCAATGTAAGTGCTCTAGCCACCAAATGGTTTGACCTAAGGAAAACACTGTCTATGTCTATCTTCCTGCAGGCTTATAAATAGAACTTTAGCATTTGTATATTTTTAACTGGGACAAGCTATTGGTGATTTCCATGATTTATTGGCCTAAAAAAATGTCCAAGTGGCTCAGTAGGTGGCACCCTTTCTATTCCTTTATTTTCAACCAAATGTCAAAAATAAGTTGGAGCTGGAGCTTATGTGTAAGTGAAACAAGTTCAGTAAAAATGTAAATGCATATTTGTCTCCTTAATTGAATATAGTATATTGTGAAATCATTACTGTCAGGGCACACTTTGGTTTATACGAACACTTAAGTAAAGAAAATACATAAACCTAGATTGACTTGAACAATTTGAATGTGATAGTGGACATCTGTGTTCAATAACGTTACTTTGGTAAGCGGTGTTTAATATTTCATGTCAAAGCGAGGAGAGTAATAGAACAGGGTATTTTCTGAGTTCTTAGATTGCTGAAGTTTATGGTACGGCGCAATATATAATCTGCCCTTTGTCAAACTCACCAGAAAGAGCCCTACTGCAGCTGAAGATGTAAAGTGCTCTAATATATATGTTTCTGGACCTCTCCCCGTCTGCGGAATTAATCTTGGAAGGTGCTGAGTGCCCTGAAGTGCCAGCAAAATCAGCGGGATTTGAAGTTTCTCACAACTCTGTAGGCCAGGGTCCTTACACGGGGTGATTGCCCTGCCTCTAGTCCCCGGCCAGGAAAGCCCTGAAGCACCGCTTAGCTTTCGGTGTGTGAGGAGGCGCACGGAAATCGGCGTTATCAGCGCTGCTGAGATAGATAGCGTCTAGAGGGCCAGCTCCCGCCTCCGACGTCCTAAGCGCTGCGTAAGGGAAAATAAGAGATGATCCCTGACCTAGGGAGTGGAAAACCTGCATACGCCAGCTGGACACGAGGTGAAGAAGAGGGCCCACGTTGCTCAGCCGGTGGCTGATGTGGCACCGAGGGCTGAACCCCCGTTTCCTGAGCCAGCGCCTTATCTGCCGAGCTTTGGGTGGTGAAGCAGGGAGGAAAGGACACCAGTTTGCTGCAAGTTAAGTATATGCACAAGTACATTGCTCGTTTGAGGACTCTGTTTGCCTTCGGAAAGTTCAAAGTAAGAGAAACATTTCTAAGTATCTTCCAAGTCTATTATTAATGAACAATTGCATTGATGTTTTTGGATGGATTTGCACAGAGTAATTCGTCTACAAACAAATCCTTCTTTTGTATTTCCCCCTCAACCCCAATCTTTTGTATTTCATTTTTAGGTGAAATTTTGTGGTAGAACTCGCCAAAAGAAACATGCTTTCCCAAGCCTCATGCTGAATGTCTGTCTGGATATTTTCATTTTAACTGCAGCTTGGGAAAAAAAATGTAAACATGGTGCTGGTATCATTTTTAAGTTGAAACTATTCTTCCCCTGTGTTCAAAGAGCATTATAAATGTTTGCTCAAACGAGGCATATTTATTCATTTAACTTTTGAGAGAATACTGTGTGCATAGGTAGTAATAAAAATGTATTAAGGCGTGAGCGAGATTCCCCTGGTGACTGGCTTTTCTCTTGACCTCCTCTTAAGGATCGGAGCGGGGCTGTGCTCCTGCCTGTCTGCGGAGGTATGTTTGCACTGGGGGGGGGAAAATTTAAAGTTGCAGTGTGTTATAAACAGTGAGCAAATAAGTGACTCTCTTTTTTAAATGCTGGGAAAAAAACATCTTAAAAAAAGGCACGGCATGTAAAGCAGTCCCACGCAGTGAATGTTGTTCCTAACATGCCATATAATTTCCTACAAGGCATGCAATCTGCGTAATTTTTATTCCATAATATTCCCTTTTTTCTCTCTGATTTCACGACACGTTTTTTTGGCGTGACTCTTCGCTGGTTCTGCGTTCGATATTCGGACGCCGATCGGACGCCCAAGCGCTGCGTGCGTGTCCCAGCCGGCACGCGGCCTCTTCGCCCCCGACTTCCAGCCCAACGCTCGTGTGTGCACAAGCCACTTCCAGGAACCCTTCCGCACGAGCCTGTGGAATTCCTTTTCCATGAAACTGGGTCACTTGAATGTTTGTGGGAAGGAAACACAGATCAGGAGGGATTGTAGCAGAAAGAAATTCATCAAACTCTTTGCGTGATTAGGGGCAGGACTCTTCCGCTTTGTTCGCTCCGCTGTCTCTCCTAGCCGCTTGGACGTGCCCTTGGCGGTCCTCGGATTGGAAGGCTCAATCCGCCATGGAAGCTGGAGATGGAAAACACCTGCTTAGACCATCTTCCATCCAGTGCAGAGCCATTTCCCTACAGGACATAGGTCATCTGTAAATTCTGCCGCTGACATACTATATACAGCCCGAACTGGCAACATCCTGTCCAGAGCGACACTTCATAAATCAGGCTTAGGGCCAGTAAATCGGCAAGGAAGAGCAGTTACCAGCTACATATCTCACTTCCCAATGGCTTTCTTATGTTTCAAGGAATCAGTGGCATGTCGGCAACGATACTTTTGCTCAAACACTGAAGAGCATCTTGACAGGGCCCTATCTTGCCAGCGCGAACATAAGCAAACACTCAGGTCTTCACTGCAGCCTTGAGCAATCGCCCGCCGCCTCCAGCATTCCTTCCAGCTGTTTGCACGTTCGTCATAGGTTTGGGGCTGCTGTTATCAATAGCTGATATTATTATTGCGCTATTATTTTGTCGCTTTATTATTCCTGGGTGGGAGGATGAGTTAAACAACGAATCCGTGCGTGTTTGTCACGGTGGGAGTCTCTGGCGCTGAATGTTTCTGTGGAAACCTTGCCCCTATTTAGCTGAACTGGCTTCACAATCTGGCCCCAATTGTGGGTGCTGAGCACTGAAAAAAAAGACGAAAAGCTGGCCCTGAGCTCCACTTGACAGTCTGGTCCCAGATGTATGGGTGTTTGTTTATTTTTATATTTAAAAGATCTAGAAAACTGCACCAACACAGAAAATAGCATGACAAAAATAGGCTTTGCAAAAACTAAACTTCACCGATTGGCATAAAGCGGATGCGTATTCTTTCCATAAATTTTTGGGTAAGCTCAAGTTACGGGAGGCCAGAAAGGAAAGATCAAAAAAAGCCGATCTCAGCCAAGATCATTAGTTTAGAAAATATGTAGTGCCAAAACAATACAAGTTGCACAATTTCGCCATGCATACCCCTTCCTTAACTCATTCTGGCTTGATCAAAACAGAAGCTGAGTGGAACTCGAGCGAAGTCCATGGCTCTGGCTGACCTCGGTGGACTTCACATGGGGCTGTGGCAGGCGACATCCTGCTCGTGCTTACGGTGCGTTGGCCCGTTGAACTCAACGCAGGGAATATCGGACAATGCAGAGTTATTCAGGCCTTACCTGGCGAAGCAGTGTTCGTTTTGAACAGAAGTCCCTGGGTACTGGTTAGAAACAGTGCACCCTCCTCTCCATTAGATGTTCCACAAGTTGGAAGCCCTGTATGAGACCTCTGCTTCCCTTTCCGAAACTGGCCAAAATTACTGGACCTTGACATTAAGTTTTTGAAAGTGCTCTTGAGATGCTTACTTGTAACATATGGTGACATTTAAAACTATTTGCCGTGCTAGACGTCCAAGCTGTAATGCAGGCAAGTGACCCACTCCAGTGGTGCTGGGGAAATAGCAGAAGTCTGGCTTACAGAGCAAGTATCAGATAATAATGTCCACATTTTAACAGAGTATCACACCCTGTCAGGGATAACTTCAGCCATGGGGTTCTCTAAATAAGAGACTTCGGGGTGTTGTTAATTGAATGACCGCTGTGCTCTTACCTCACCACCGGTTCCCTTCCCCTGCATGCTGCAGGCAAATATAAAAGCTTCCACCTTTTAGTTTGACAGCGCCTCCGGCAGAAATCCTCCCTGGTGTCCGCCTTCTCTCGAGCAAATGCCTTATTTCATGGTCAGGGCTGTGCAGGCAGCCACAGGTCTGCGCTGGCACGCGGGGCCAGCTCTCCCACCCACCCTGCCTTCGCTGGCCACAAGAGACCAGGACCGACCACGATGCTCCCAGTTCAATCAGGGGCCAGACAGTGGCACGAGCTTCCTCAGTGACTAGCAAACGCAACTGGGCAAAGCGGGGAAGGCACGGAAACATTCGGATCGCCACGAGCGAGGCTCAGCACAACATCCGTATTGCCTCTCTTGTTCTTGGCATTGCAACAACGCATAGTTCTCTGTTGTCTCTGGAACCACTCAGGCATATAATGAATGGAGTACCAGTGATTGGAAACGTTCCTTTCAAGCGGATGTTTCCATTACT
Source organism: Apteryx mantelli (assembly GCF_036417845.1). Taxonomy (NCBI): domain Eukaryota; kingdom Metazoa; phylum Chordata; class Aves; order Apterygiformes; family Apterygidae; genus Apteryx; species Apteryx mantelli. Next base: position 5,727,424 of record NC_089986.1, read on the forward strand.
TGTTTTCCTCCTTAAGCCTTGTAATGGTTTTCTCAAGTGTCAGCAGAAGGGCTGAAGCATCTCTTGATCTTACAGATTGCATGTCCATGTGGCCCATTCCAGTTACCGTGTGGAATTTGCAACACAATATTCACTTGTTCTCCAGGCTCTCAATGTTTTCATTATTTCATGTCACTGGTACTGAGAAGGAGAGACTTCCAAGGTCTACATTTTCAAAAGCAATTGCAGACAGTACTTCTGTTTGCAAACATGATATGTAAAAGCTGATTTCCAGAAAAGCTGAGCTGCTCACCTTCTTCTCCACATTCTAGGCCAAGTTAGGGATTTGACATCTCTGAAGAACTTACTTTAAAAAAAAAAAAAAGTGGCCATCTTTTAAAACATCAGTTGAAAGTTTAGAGTTGGTTAGGAATGTTTCACTAAAATAAGATTTTAGAAAATCTTCGTTTGTTATCACCAAACTTCTGTGAGGGATCAGATTAAATTAGACCATACCTTCCACTAACTAGGTTTTGTAGGTCCATAATATACCCAAATCACGAGAATGCTGCTTCTTTAAATAGCCCAGTGGTCAGGATAGCTCAGATGTGGGAGCGCTGGGATTACGACCCCCACACTGAATGCATCCAAGCAGAGATTTGGTCTTGGATTTTCCACACCCAAAGACCTAAATTCTAGGCTATTAGCAAGCTAGAAACAGTTGTCAAGCATCAATCTTGTTACGAGGGGAGAGGAAAAAAAAAAAGAAGAGAGAAAAACTCTTAAAGATCTTGGCTTCATCCCAGCGTGGAAACCTTTTCCCATCTAGATTTAGCTGAAATAAGAGCCAAGACTAGCAGCCAATGACCTAGTAATGTAAGGACCCTACTCAGCAAACTGTTGAATCCCATACTTAAACATACCTAAGTATATGATTCAAGCTCAAACTTGCATATTTTGCTGAATTAAGATGCATTTAATTGCACGCTTAAAGATTCTGTTGACGCAAGCCTGTATTTCTGCTCCTTTGGTCTTTACCCAGGCAGATACTTACTGGTCAATAAAAAGTTTATACAATGCAAGTACTGCAAGAGGAGACCTGTTTTTCCCCTCTGCAATGATAACTGGTAGAGTTTGGGCTCACTGCCTGCCTAGCCATTTTTTTCCTACGATGTCTGCAGAAAGCCCCAAATGTGGTACCTGCTGTCAGCAGCAAGCGCAGGACGGGTAGCGGTCGGGCACACTCATGCTGGAGCTGTTCCGCTTCAATGGAAGTATGTGGACCATGGGGAATTAGGAAGCCCAGAAAAGGGACCGTGGGAGTTTGGTTAGTAGGTGGGTTGAGAAGAGGGATGCAGATTTTCATCCCTTTAAAGGCAGAAATCTGTTTTGTGGGACACACCAGGCAGGTGGTCTCATCCTCAACTACTGACATTTTTTTCCAGAAAAGGGAATTGTTACAACTTGTTCTGTTTCCTGTATTTTTGGAGAACGTGCAGGGATCTGAGCACCTCCGCCCAGGAGCGGCGGTGAGCCGGCGCGAGCGTCCTGCTTGGCCCCGCGCCCGGCCGGGTGCCCGCGGGGAGACCAGGCTGCGGCAGGGAGCAGCGATTCCCCAGGGCTGCGGCATACGGAGCGGCTGGATGCTCCAGGGCCTCAGTGTAGGGACGGGGGCAGGGACCAGCTGCTGGTGGCACTGATAAAACAGCATCGTCGTTCGGGACCGAAATACGTTGGCGTTCGGGTGTGACTGCCCCGCAGGATCACAGCGGTGATTTAATATTTTATACCCTGCAACGTGGCTTTTAAAAGTTTCTGCGGGGTGCGAGGGCACTCACGAGATAGTGCTGTATTAGTCACTACCATGGGCCACCTTCTGAATATTATAAACCTTAATTTACTTTTTTTATAATCTGAACGGACTTTTTAAGTATATCTAAGGGAATTGGAGTGAGGAGAAACATTGCTTAATTCAGCCATTGCATCCTTAAAGCCAGATTGGAAACATGGAAACCATATGTGAGCTTTTAGCTAATAAAATAAAATGCCAAAATGAGGCGGCTAAAGCTATTGCACCCAAAATATAATTGCACATATGCTCATTTACTCACTTATAACCAAAACATTAAAAAAAAAAAAAAAAAAACTTTGATACTCAGACTAGGTGTAACTGTTGGACTAAGTCATTTTACGAAATTATTTTACGTGGAAAGAATGTACGCGGGGTTTTCTAATGGCAATGTGAAAAGCAAACTGTATAAATAGAGCCACACACAGCACCAATTGATAATGTTTCACCTGAACACAAAAAAAGACCTCAAAATCCTTCAGCGAGCCAAACGCACATTCGTGTTACTACAGACCGATCTGATTTTTTTTTTTTAATGTCCGTAGGGCGCACATTAACGATAAACGCAGGTTACATGCTGAACGTCGATTTTCTTCGCGGTGAACTCGTTTCTTCCTTTATTGGGGGTCTGAGAAAGGTATTTAGCCCCGCCAAAGGTGCCAGAGCTGGAGAAGCGTTGGGCGCCGCCGAAACTCCTCCGAGCGACCCGCGGGGCAAGTGCCGGCCTCTGCCCCGGCGCCTTTTGCAGCCGTGTCCCAAATCCCCATTTCTTGCTGCCCCCAGCCCTGGCGTCCCTGCTGCCCCCAGCTGCACAGCAGCTCCCCGTCTGCAGGACATCATCGCCTCTCTCCTCCCGCGGCTCGTCTCGAGAGCGCGACGGCTTGCGCCTATGCGCGGCGCGTTGCCCAACGGCCTCTGGACGCTGCTCTATAAACAGCGAGTATAAATAGACCACTTTTAGGGAGGCTAATAAAAAACTGGAGGGATAATCTGTTTAAAGAGAATTGGAAAGTGAAAAGCTGATGTGCAGATGCAGTGCTGGGATATCTTTAAGCCGGGCTGGCCAAGAAATGGGCCCTTGTTTGTTTTCTTGTGCGATAAGTTAGATAGGAAAAATGTTTTTATAATTTTTTTCAAAAATTAAAAAAAAAAATCAAATGGAGCGGCCAAAGGAATGAGTGAAGTCAGATCAAAGATGATAAATTGAGTCTGATGAGATGAAGAGTTTACCTATTTCAAATGCTCGGCTTAAAAAAATCCACTTTTATAGAAAATTCTTTCTTTTAAAAAAGAGAGAGAGAGCAAAAAAAAAAAAAAAAACAACAAGAGAAATGAAAAGAAAAACATGCCATAGCCAATAAGTTGTGAAAAACTGTGGAGACTGGCACTTTCAAATGCTTGGCAGGTTATTAAGCCAATTTTTATTTAGTCCACTCTAGCTGTTGGAGGGTCTGTGATTCCCAACTGTTTCACATCAGAGAACGAAAACAACTCCAGCCCGGCCAAGACCACATTGGTGACTGCCAGCCCCTTCATGTGCCAAACATGAAAGCAACAAGTCCAGCTGCTTTGATCCCAGCATTTTTGGATTGAGCCCAGAATGTTTTTAACTCATGTTAGGACAACATACATTATAACTGGAAATCAATCAATAGCGCCGTGACCTTCAAACGCCGTAAATGTTTGGAGCTGGTTTCTGAGCATGTAATCTAAATTGGGGATTGGAAGTTGGAACAGATCCTAACGCAACAGGGAGAAAGAAGGAAAAAAAGAAAAAAAAAGGAAAGAAAAATGTATAGTTTTAAAATCTGGAGTTGCGAGGAAGCGACAGATGAAGGTTGAATTATCTAGGAGAGCAGCGCCGGTCGGTGCCACGTCCAGCGGCAGCAGCCCCGGCCCCGGCGCAGCGCTGCGCAGCGGCTGCGGCACACGCTGGAGCCCCCGGGGGGGCTGCTGCCTTGCCGGTATTTTTTATATATATATATATATATATATATGTATATATATATATACACACACACACACACATATGGATAGATAGATAGATAGATAGATTAGAGGTAAAGCTTTGGCTAGTTTTGTACGCTGACGTTGTGACCGCTTTAGTCCTTTCTCCTGCGCAATGTCAGCGAAGTAACACCTGACTCACGCTGATTTAAATTAGCTCGAGACCCAGCCTCCACAGGGGAGAAGTGGCTTCGAAAGGTAATTAAAAGAATTTCATCTCTTTTTCTTTTTTTTCCCCCCCAGTATGGTTTAATTGTATTGCCACTAAATACCAGTCTAGATGAGGTCTTGTTAAAAGCTTTAAAATCCCAGGGTAGGTTCACGTATTCGTGCTTGCGAATAGCTGTTGGCATACTGGGGAGCGAGCTTGCACAAAAGCTCTCTTACAATTACACGCCTAGCGTTACAAAACCCTATCACAAGGGATTAAGAATAAATTAGGACTAAATCAGCCCCCTTCCTCTCCAGCGAGACGAGTCTCTCGCAGCACACGAGCTCCGTGCCGGCGCACCGCCGGGGCAGGGAGATGTGACACCGCAGAGGTTTGGGCGGACCAAAGCTTCCCGGAAACCTCGCGCTCCAGCGGCTCCTTGTGCCCGGAGCTCGGATGAGGTCTCCACGTGCGGTGTCCGGGTGTGATTTTCCCCGAGGTTACTCATTAGCTAACGGACGGGTGGTTTTTAAGCCAGCGGCGGTGCCAGGCTGCACCGTCGAGCCGGGGGCATCGTTTGGGATTTCTATCGCGCCGAAGGATCTCGACCCCCTTGTTCCACATTTTGCACCAACAGATTTTTGGGAACGGCCGGTCTTTGGGCTTAGCCCCTGCCTGGCGCCCCGGGTGCGGGTTAGCAGGTGGATGCAATGCACGGAGGTGGCGGTGAGACAGGAGACCGACGTCTGGCAGCTCCTTTCACGAACACCATCGACTAACCCCGCGAGCAGCCTGTGCGCGGCCCCACGGGCGGCGGCGGCGGTGCCCGAACGCCTTGGTAGCCCTCGCCGTGGCTCACAGAGCCGCTGCCTCAGCAGCCCGCCGCCGCGAGGATTCGCGTGGAGACCTGCAAACAAGCCTCAGCAGTTACGGTGAGTCATGCTCCAAATAAACGTCTCCGAGACGCTGCAATGCAGGGAAAGGAGACGGAGATTTCACGGAAGGCAGGAGGGAGGAACAGGCGCACGACGGCCAGGGAGGAAGGAAGCCACCGGCAGCAGCGACGCAAAGCCCCCCGGGTGCAGTGCCACGCATCCGTCAGAAAACCCGTATTTCGGTGAGAATCACGCGTGCATCCCTGCAGGCGCAGGAGCAGCTCGCGCCGGGAGGCCTGGCCACAGCGTGCCACGCTGCCAAGCTGGCACTGAGCTCCGACTCCTCGCTAACGAGCCCGGCGATGACATTACGAACCTCTAAAGGTTGCTCTGCCCGGGGTTGCTCCATCCTTAGTCAGGAGGGTCGCTGCCGGGTATTGCATCGCACCGCAAGTGTTTTTTGCAGATATTTCTGCAGGATCATCCGCTTGAAGGTTGTGCCAGGTGGCCACCGCATTTGCTCGTTCCTCGGTGAACACTTCCGCGGCCGGGAGCAGCGCACGGGGGAAGCCTTTCCCGGGAATTAAACAAACCTGGGGCCGGCCCGAAACGGCGGGGAGGCATCCCCGCGCCCCCCGCTCAGCCCCGAACGGGAGCTGCAAGCCCAAAACGCCCCAGCTGGGGCAGAGCAGAAGCACGTGGCCATGGTCATCCACCCCCGGTCGGGAATAAATGGATTTGCTTTATGGGCTCAGTCGAAGCGAAGGGAGGGATAACGTCAGTCCATTCCCGAGAAGAGGCATCAAACCCCGCACAAGACCCGGCAAGGTTTGCCCTAAACGCCGGCTCTGCGTTGCAACATTGGCTGCCCTTCGCGGAGCGAAAAAAGCGCATTTTATCAATACTGCAAGAAAATAACGCAGTGCTCGACGATTGCTGTCACTTGTCCGTCTGAGCTGGTGGCTTTCCCGCTTCATTTCGCCGCGTGTAACGCTATAGGGGCCGTGTGCGAGCTGCTCGGCGCAGCCCGAGCGGGCAGTCTGCAGGAGTGTCTAGTGGGAGGTCAGGAATTTTTAAGAGGTATTATTGCAAGGCGGTGTGGTTTGGGTCGTGTTTCTCCTAGACATCTTGTCAGGAAACTTTTCAAATAATAAATTATAATCTCTTTCTATATTGCACGAGTTTATTAAGCTCAATCTTTAAACATAAAACTGAATTTGGAAAACGCCATCGGACAAGCTCAGCAGCTAAAAACGAAGAAAGAAGAGAAATAAACTACATGCTGGCCGGAATTTTAGAGACGGGAGCCACAGGACACCGCGCTTTAATTAGCAGCTACCTGCAATGTCAGCTGCCCGGGATGAAATGTTTTGATGTGTATAACTGTGTCTATAAATGAGCCAAAGCTTTCTCAGACCTCGTACGGTCTTTTTTTCTGAGCCCTGTGGTTTTTCAGCATGAGCGTTTCGCAGGCTGGGCGCTGGGGGAGACCTCAGCAAAGCCTTTGCGCTAGGTCTCAGCTCCTCCAGCAGTACAGTGAAGATACGCATATTCACTTTGGTAGAAAATGCTCTTGACTACCAAAAAAAGAGCAGCATTTAAGAACTGGATGGAAATATCAGCCAGTCACAGGGGCAAGGGTTGGAAGCAGGGGCTGGCGAAAGGGGCTGCTGCGGCTTTGCCGCGCCGCCCGGCCCTCGGGCCGTTCCCTCCACTCCCAGGTAGCCGCTGGCCTCGAAGGAAATTCTGCTTTGAGCCAAAAGCAGCGGTATTGAGCAACGTTTCCCCTGCCGGGGTGGGCGCCGTGCAGGACGGCAGGGCTGGGGACCCGGGTTGCCGTAGGCAGGTCTTTTTGCTGCTCAATTCTTTTCTTTTGGCAGAAGAGAGAATTTAGCCATTCAGCTGCAAATTATCCGGAATTTTTCCATAGTGGGAGATGTCACTGGAGCTGCTGCAGGGCATCAGAAAGTCGCACACACGTAGCCACCGGGTGCTCTTGGCTTCGCTGTGCGGAGAGGCTGCCCCTCTGTCGGTGCGGTAAATCCTCGTGCCTGGTGAAGCGCCAATATTCACCAGGCTTCTCCATAAAGATATAAATCAGGGACCCCCCTCCCTTTCCAATGTAAACAGTGCCAAGGCGATCTGACCCTGGATGCTAATCTCCTTTCATAATCCACAGCCTAACAGAGCGTTCTCGTAAACGGCAGATTTTTCTCAAAGGTGCTTTTTATCAGACACTCGAAGGACGTGGGCAGCACGACGGGGCCCGGATTGCCGGCCTCGCAGCCAGAGCAAAGGCGAGCAAGGCGGTGGTTCTGCAGGCGCCGCTACGCGTTAGAGAGAGCTATTGATTTTTATTATCATCTGCCGCGGCAGGTTTTATTGGTGGCTAGTCGTGTCTAGTCAGAGCTGAAGATATGCAAAGCTTTCCAGTGGGAAATCTGGTGGTACCTTGGGGCGTTTTCTCTCCCCAGTGAAGACCGCTTTTCTCCAGTATCGTGGGGAATACTTGTATTCACCTGTACCGCAACGCACTGGGTCAAGGAAACAGCCTTGGGTGCAGAGCATAGCAGAGCTAGGCCGGCTGGGCAGCGCGAAGGGGACAGGAGCCGGGCGGTGAAGGCGCCGGGGTCTTCTTCTCTGCTCTGCCGATGACCTTCGTTTTGAACTCCTGCTCACTTCTGCCTGTTTTGACTGCAAATTCGTCAAAGCAGGAAGAACTCCACTATTTTTTTGTGCAGAGCCCAGCATCCTGGCTTTGATCGCATTTTTGGACCTGTTGGTCTGCCCATAACGCGAATAATAACTATGAAAAATTAGTAGAGTTTTGGATTTTTTTTTTTTTAATTTTAATTTAAAAGTGAGGTCCATGTGCAGGTTTAGGACAAGGATTTCTGGTCCGGTCAGAGTTCGGACCGGGGAATGGAAATAGGCAGATCAGTCAATTAGCCGTAAAGCAGACAGGATACACTGACAAGCAAGTATATCCTTGCGTTTAAATCTCCCTGAAAAGCCGCTGCCTCCAGCCACGCGCTGCGCGGGAACCTCGGCTTTCTGTTAACCCGGAGGGAGGGTCCCCGCTGCCGAACCACACAGTTCATCAGCTCTGAATAACGTGCGAGATTTATCCCCTGCAAATTCTCATCCACATGTACGGAGTCAGTCCAATGCGGTGCAGCTTGTGAAATTTGATGGGATCACAGCACGAGGTAGTTCAGCTGCCGCTACGCGAGATTCCCATCTATGTTAGGGTTTATTGAGAGCGTTATGTCCCATCTGTTTCTAGATGCTCCTTTCATGTTCTCCATCTCTTTAGGCTCTCTTTTCCAAAGGGTTTGCTTGATCCATGTGGAGTTAATAAGCGGTTTTGGTGTGCGAGTATAAGTGCAAGGACCAAGATGTCTTGTTTCATAAAAGTCTGTCATTGATTTATTCCTCCTTCTGCTGAGTTGCTTCCTGTTCGTTTCTCCTCGCGCTTTTGGAGAGCGGGACGCTGTTTACATTCGGGATGTTTCTCGTGTTTACAGATGGGGCAACATTTCTAAATGATCCCGAAGTGTTGTTGTTTCGAAGGAGCCTCTCCAAGCTTTCGAGAAGGGAGCTCAAATAGTAGTATTTGTCTGCGTGTGTAGGTTTACTCGCCTCTTCTTCCATATAATCGAGTACAACTTGCCATCATAGAGTGCTATTTCAGGAAGCCACCGCTCTGCCTCCTGTTTCTCCCCCGTGTGTCGTGAGGCTCCAGTTCTGTCCCTATATCACAACAAGGAGAACTGGTGTTTTATCACAATGCTGCTTTTCCTCTCAGAATAAAAGCAAAGACCCGCTCCTCTCACATTTCATCAGTACGTGCATTCGTTCTTTCGAGTCTTACTGTAAAAACACATCTGGTGTTTTGGACATTTTCAGATTAGTTTAAAAGATATGGTCTAGAAACAGAGGAGTGGCTCACTCAGGGGCATGGCTCCTTGTGGAAGTTACTCCACCACTCATGGTGGGGTTTGGGCTTCTCTTGATGTCTGAGCCATGAAGAATAGGATGGAGATAAATCCATTTATCATCTAGAGGCGCAGTGGTTTAGGGCTCTGGTCCTGGCACTTCCAGGCTGGGCAGGACAGAGGGACACACCACCACAAGAGAGGCATGAGCCTCCTCCAGATTTTCATGACACGAAATTTCCATCGTTTTCCCTCCTTAATCTCAAAATCAAACCCAACAAGGGATGGAAGTAAAGCTTTGATGTGGGAGCACACTGGGTCCTCCCTCAGACTTGGTACATCTTTAGGATGGAAGTGGCTTTAGTCTGGGGAGCACTTGGAGAAGCCAGGATTTTTCATTTTAGCAGTAGAATATACGATCCCCTTCTTCTCTCTTGTTCTTGCCCAAGTCTGCTGGCTTGTTTCTATTTTCATTTTTCAAAATGAGCTTTTTCAGGGGTTTTTTGAGAAGTTCACTAAGAAGGAACAGCCATGAAAGTGGAGATGCCCAGGAGCTGGAGCCCTGTTGACAAGGCTTCGCTCCTGATTTACTCTCTGGGTCAGAGGACAGTGGTAGACGCCTCTGTCCATTATTTTGCCATTTCTTGCCCTTTCTGACTGCACCTCACTGTGCAATTTGCCCACATGTGCACTAGCTGTCACAGAAGTGTGGATACCAGTTCAAACTGACCGTCGTCCTTCTTTTCCTGGGATGTAGGAGGATATATTCTTTCCCTAGCTTCATGACATAGTTTCGCATAGCCTCAAATAAAAAGCACATGTTGTATAAAGGCTAAGTACACATTTATCTGAGCTATCAAGGAAGAAAAGTGACCAAGCCAAATATCTTTGGCTAAATGAGGTTGGAATTCAAAGTCGAGCACTGTGTATAAATAAAATGCCAAATTCATTGTTGTTGTTTGCAGACGTTTTTTATAAAAGAGGAGCAGAGTGGGCCAATCTCAGCAGGCATCCTAACGTGGGTTTTTGCTGAACCAGCAGGACCTGAAAGCGCAAATGGCAGCCTGCAGAAAGGAGCTGACGGGTTTTGGAAAAAATCTAACCTGAGTGAAAGTATTTCTGCGTCTTCTGAGACAGGTTTAAAGAGTGGCTACAAGTCAAGCGTTCGGCTCCTGGTTGTAGAACGTCTTTATTTGAATTACACTGGATGTAATTTCTTGGATGAGATGTAACACCGAGGTCTTAACCTCCTGTTTTAGGGATTTTTTTTTTTTTTAAATCCAATTTTACATTTCATGATGTCCCAGCATTCTTGGTAAATTGCTGCTGATTACACTCAGTCAAATTTGGTGGGACTTTTTTAACTGATTCTTGCCCGAAGTAAATTCCCATAGATGAAATTGAACTCAGCAAAAATATTTGTCTAAATAAGCATGTCAAGAGTATGTTTAAAACATATACTGCACTTGCTGGAGCTTCTCAGTCATGTGAGGGCTGTGGCAAAAAAACCTAAAATCACTAAATAGATTTTTGAAATCTTGCTTCCGGCAAAAAAACCCAAAAAACCCCCAAAAAACAATTTTTACTTTGTAAGTGGAGGTATGGACAGAGAAACTGTTGCAACCTGAAGCATGGAGAAGTAGCATGGCTTCTGTTTAAAAACGAATTCAGAATTATACATAGAAATCTTCATACGGTATTAGTTTAATATATGTAATACCAATTTAAAACATAATAATCTGCGGGCCAAGTTCTAGATAGAGCTGCTGGTGCTGAAACGCTATACTCAGAAAGGTCTGAAAGAAACTGATCCCTCTGCGATAACGCAGATTTGGATACCTGAGTATTCTTTCCTTTTATGTTATTTCTATGCTCCGTTACCTGTAAAATATGTAGGTGTCATTCCAGTTTTACGGCTTGGAAGTACTTCTTCAGCACTGTAGGACTCTTTCAGCATGAAAAAATGTATCATCTTCCACAGGAAATTCTACAACTACCAAGGTAAGTTTTTAAAACATTTCCTTTTCAAAGAAACATAAATCAAGCACTGCTCTGCAAACTGTCACTTGATGAAGCAGAGTCTGAGCTCCAGGAAAAGGGCTACAATTCTTTACATTTTCTGGAACGTGAGTGTATTTCCAAAAGGTATTTGCATGTATTCATCCTGGGAAACACCCTTCTCCGGGTCAGTACTGTAGACTGATGCTGCAAAAAAGCCCATCGTCCTCCTGCAGGAAGTGGCACTTGTGACGTGGAAAATAAAAATGATCTACTCTCTGTGCTTTGGTGTGACAGCAGCTACTTAAGAGTCACCAAATTTTGATTTTTCAGTTACTGCCACAATGGATTTGACCAGGCAGTCCTTAGAAACTTAGCGTTTAAACTCTTGAACCACCTATGCCAAGAGTTGTGGTGCTCTTCCTGCAAGCACCTCCAGCGCAAAGGACAGCAATCTTCTGGAGAAAAAGGTGGGTTCTCTGTGCCCTTATGGGAAATATTATCTTTCAAAGGAAGGGGAACATTTGCATCTTCAAAAAATTAATTCAAGATCATAAGCAATTACTTCCAATCTTATTTTTCTTTTAAGGTTTCAGCCTTCTGAACCATCTGATCTCACCTAGTAATGTTGCTGTACATTAACTGGTCAGTGCTCTCGTCTCTGTTTCTAGGTAGCCTCCACCAAGAGGTTATGCTGGATTTGCTTTGGGCAAGGTACCAGGCTATGCCGTTATTGTTTTGTGGGGGGACAATTTGCTGATGTTTGATTGCCGTGCCTAAGATATTTGGGTGAATCATTATACCGAAATGCAAAGAAGGTAACTTGAGAAAGACGCTTATGTTTCTGTAGCACTTTGCAGCAGATGTCTCCTATTTACTGCTTTATTTTATTGCTTAATGACTGGATCTCAAGTAATTGAACAATTTGACAGATATTTATTTGTAAAACGTGATTCATTTAGTCAGACATTGCGAAACAGTTTCATGCCAGTTCTAGAGAGTTTGGTAGAACTTTCTAAAGATGCAAACATTCAAGTAAATTGCTCATGTCAATAGCACATCCACTTTTTACTGTTCTTTACAGCACACAAATATTTGAGTTGACAAAAAAGTGCTGGTGAACAGACTACAGGGACTTCTGAACTTTAATCAACCACAAGCACTGGCAGGGTTCAGAAGTAATTTCCTAACTATGAATCACCTGCAGACAATGAATCACATACTGGAGAAGATTGCCAAATAAAACAAGCCATCATGTATAGCTTGCATTGACTGGCCTATGGAAAGGCCTTTGATTCACCTAGCTGAAAGAGAAGTTGTGATGAAAGCCCTGAAAGAAAGGCATAAAAGAATGTAGGAATCCCAAACCACATCTGCTAGCAGTGAATGGCGACATTTAAGTTCGACAGGGAAGATAAAAGAAAAGGAGACTAAGCAAAAATATCAGGCAAGGAGACACTATCTTACTGGAAAAGACTTGCCTGGAGAAGAACGTCACAACGCGTTTCTGGGAAGAAGACCTTAGCTTAACTTTAAACACATGTGTGAGCTCAGATTTCTCCTCAGATGGAGCAGTTGTCTTTTCTGAAATGTCCAACGTGATTTTTAGGAGAGCTGAAACGTTGGCGCTTGCGGGACGACGTCTAGAAGGCGAGGCGGCCTCTCCGCCTTCGGTCGGTGCTCGCTGAGGTGAGCGGGAGGCTTTGCCCATGGCTTCACAGGCCCCTGTGATGGCCACAAACAGCAACTGCTGCTGCTGCAGAAGCCGCGTTAGATTTCTGGCTGTAGCAAACAGGGGCCAACGGCGCCGGGGCTAACAAAAAGGGGCCAGATCTTGTAGAGCATTATTCCGAAACAATGATGAACAAAGGAATGCTGAAATAGGAGAAGAAACCCAAAACTTGCTGGAAACTATAAAGAATCGTGCCTGAGAGTAAATCCTACCACAAGAAAAAGAAATAGAGGAGGGAAGACAATTTACTTTTTAATATTTTATGTCTTATGTGAGGTATTTGGCGGTGCTTTCCCAAGCAGTGAGACAATAGCGGGTATAGCAATGACAGCGGAAGCAAAAAGCCCCGCAATTATCTATACTTTGATGATTCCCTCGATCTGTGCCAGCATTCAGCAAACCCTCAAATTGTATGCTGTAGCAGGGGAGCAAATTTATTGCAGCCAAAATCATAGGAGCACAATGAATCAAGACCGCCTTTTTGCACTGCTCAGGTCTAGCTCATGTATAATGTTCCAGCACTGAAGGATCTGCTGTTTTCTATACATGGCATAATTGAAAAAAAAGAAAAAAAGCAGAATTCAAAATTGCTGTGGTAGCTACTAGCTGACTGAGCAAAGCTTGCTGCCGGTCTCCGAGAGCTTCACGAAGGAGACGTCACCATCTCTGCCCGGCAAGATGTGTCGGCAGAGGTGCTTTAGCTCCTGCCTGCTTCTTGGCTGCTCAGATGGGCAGTGAATAGGCAGAAATCTTGGTTTGCTCCCCAGCGCCGGTCAAACAAGGAGCCCATTAGCCATGGTAGGGCAGAGCTTGTGTACTCACTCGCAAAGTGTCCGGATAACATTTAGAAATCCTCTTACTTGGGAATTTGTAATTACACAGCGTTAATTCCAGTTGGCAACCGGCCCTTTTCTTTCATTTGTCGTTGAAAAAATAAGGCCATTTTTGCCTGGGAGGAGGGAGCGGGAGCGGTGAGCAGTTCCCCCGAGCAGCCACGAGAGAGCACCAGGCAATTAGGGCTGCGGCGACGCTGCGCCGCTCCCGCCGCGCTCCTGCAGCTGCCTTTTCTGCAAAAAAACAAAATAAAAATAAAAATTGAAGCTGTGACAGCCTTAAGAGAAATCCTTTGCAGGATTCCCTTCTCACATAAGACTCTCTAACCAAAACTGCAGTTAGGAATACAAGCCACAGGTAATTAAAGCCTTGTTGCGTGTTTTGAGTCACAGTTTTCTGCGAGGTTTAGCTCTACAGCTATTGCTCGGCACATCGGGGCAGTAGCTGTAAAATAGCGCCTGGGAAGGGAGGGTTAGTCCGTGCGCTTTTAGTATTCTCGTTCAAAGCCGAAGGCTGCTTAACAACTGCTGGCAACGTTGACGGCCGATTACAAGTGGCTATTTCTTTACCTAAGTTGTCCACTTCCCTGCACGACGCTCCGGCACTGTGTGATCAAAGCCCCTTCCCATGAGACGCAGCTGAAATCAGTTTTCCGCACTTTATTTTTTGCAAGTTAGAGACCTCGGTGCAGACGAGAAGAGCTCGTGTCAATTCTGATCATAAGGGTCGGGGTCAGCAGTAAAAAGACGACCCAAATAGTGGTGGTGGGAAAGCCTTGATGCAAAGGCGCCGTCCGTGGTCCCACACAGGGTTCTTCAAACACGCCAGTTGTAGCATTAAAAATGCAGAAATCTCCGTTCCTAAACCTCAGGTCGCATGTGAGTCATACAGCTCAAGAGCTGTGTGTGGTCAGTGGGGTGCCTATTTTTCCAGCCGTTTTCCATTTCTGCACGGGGAGAAGCTCCCGGGGAGCTCCAGGGCCTGGACCTGCAGGACGCTTCTGCTGCGGGGCCGGCGGAGGCAGCCGTGGCCGGTGCTCCGTCCTCCCGGGCACACGTTCCCAGCGGAGCGCCTTTGCACGGGCCAGCCCGGCTCCCTCGTCCTGCCAAGCGGGCGTCTTTCGACAGGGGTGAAAAACATTTTAGAAACAACAAACTAACGAAACACTGATAGGGCCCTGTGCGCTCTTCTGCGTTTGGCTGCCCGTTGCAGAGACGCTCTGGCTCCAGCAATTCTCGACTTCAAAAACAAGCAGCAACAACAACAACAACAACAACAACAACAACAACAACAACAACAAAATCTACCATGCTTTTTTGCCTGGATGAGCGTGGTCGCCGCAGGCGAAATGCACCCAGCCCTACGCGCATGGTCACACAGAGCAGGACACCTTCAGCACCCAGGCTTGACTTGAAGGCATCTGCCCCACCTTCCCAGGCTGCTCGGGTGCTGACCACACTTGCCGTCCCCTGGCTGGTGGCATCTCCCGGCCAGGCCAGGACGCCCCGCGGGACCCTCCACCGCAGCCGGCGCCATGGCCTGGGGCCGACTCGCTGCGAATTCGCTCAGCTCAGCCTCAAGCCCAGGAGCGTTTCCATCATTTTCATTTCTTTGGGAGAAGCAGCCTCGATCTTATTTTGTTCAAGTTACCATTTGGAGTAGTACCGCTAATTAGGTCTACCCTTCTGTATTAAAGGAAGGACAAGAAAACAAAATCTTGCTTAATACGAAAGGTTTAAGTTCTTGTAAATATAGTCAACTGGCAGAGACCAAATGTTTGGTTCAATACCAGATGCCAAAAAATGCACCAGAAGGTGCTTTGAAGGACTTTCCTAGTGTTCAGCGGGGAAGGGAAAAAAGAAAAAAGAAAAATCTCCCAAGTGAAGTACATAATGGATCTATTTCTTTAAATAAATTTGGGTTTATTGCAGAACAATAACAAACAGAGTGTCACGATGCCTCGGGAAACCCCTGCCAAGCGGCCAGCACTCAAGTCAAATTTTTCACCGTGTTTTCTCGGTCCATTCATTTGATCGTCGTAAAATGTTTTCAGAAGTTAAAATTCTTCCTGCTGATCTATCTTGTACTCAGTAACAGCTGTTTATATCAACGGCAAACAAATCTTAACTGAATCTATGCAATTAATGTCTAAGTTCAGAGAACAAAAATAATCACACCAAAAAGTGTTTAAGGTGAAATCAAGATAGGATTGCAAAACCCTGGTAGAAAACATATTTTGATGGTGTGGGCTGACAGACAGGCTGCTAAAGACACCTTCTGGATCTGTTTTAGGAATTGCTTATTAACCACTTCAATAATAAACAGAGAGATTAAGAGTATGTAATAAAAGAAAATCCATTGAATATTTCACTTGATATCCTTAAACATGACACATTTATTTCATTCAAAAAAAAAAATCACTGCTGTTGACTCTGTAACATGATGCAGTGTCTACTTCACTTAATGATTTTTAGGGATCTTTCATTGGCCTTTTAATGCTATAAATGCAATTAAGATTTGTGTGACATACAAGGGTTTGGTTTGCTTTTTGAATGTAAACACTATCAAAGGAATTGAAACGTATGATTTAATCTTCGTCAACTCCTTTCTGCATGGCTGTACACACCGAAAGTGTGGTGCAAAAACAGAGCGGGAGATGAAAGTTAGCCGTGGGCCTGACGCTGCGAAGCAAAGGAGCGCTTTTGCTCCTGGATGTGGCTTCACTTTGCACTTAAGTATTAACAGGAACGGTCCCAAGGTAGGTGCTGCTCTGAGAGGTGCCAAGCAATGAATAACGTTCATGAATTATTTTCAGGGCTCTTAGTTAGTAGATCCTGACTACGAAGCGGTTGCTAGATCAAGCTCTAAATTGTGGCTTTGACAATAAATATATGCTTATTTCAACTTTACTTCTGAGGGCAATGTCATGCTGTATTTAATCTTCATGTAATTGCATTTTAACCCTTTCTGAAAGTCCCGCTAAGCTGAGCGCGCTGGCTGCCGAGGAGATGCTAACCAGGAGAGCGCTCACGTGTCGTTTGGATAACTCGCCCAAGCCTGCAGAGACCAGAGGCTTAACAAGAAACAGTTGGCCCATTCAAAGGGTTTTCATTTCTGCTGTGAGCTAAAAATTACTTCTCACGTCTGAGTTTTGAAGTGTGTGAAAAAAATGCAAGAGCAGTTAGTCCTTTCTTCAGGCTGAAGAAAATACGTTGGAGTGGGTCCTTGCAGTTTGCAGATACTTGTGCTTCCAGAATTGTTTTAAGATACAATTGTTAGGCATGTTTAAAAAAGAAAAAAGATCTTTCAAGAGCTCGTTTCCCAGAACATTACCAGGCAGCAGGCTCTATGGGCTCACACCACCAAGCAATTGTTGACTAATACTATGTGCTTTGTAGGAAAAAAAAAAAAAAAAAAGAGAAACAAACTGTTATATGTTTTTTTGTTGAGATATATTTAGAGAGCTTTCTCATTGTTAAGAGCTTTAGGAACAATAATCAGCGGTATGTCATTCTGGTATTGTTAGCAAAGTCCTTTCTATTGAATTTTCAAGATGTTGTAAAATGAGATTATGTGAGTAGCACCTCTGGACACTTTTTCCCATCATTGTGTTGGTATCAATCGCTGACTTCCACTGTTTCTCCTGGTATTAAATGAAAATGTTGTTTCCCACTACGCTGATTGGAGGCTTCATAATTCATGACATAACTGATAACCCTACTGAGATTATGCATTGTAGGATTCGAACCGCACGAGAAAGCTGGACAACAAAGCAGGTGGCCACTTCGACGGGGAGACAGAGCTGGAAAGAAAACGCGCCGGGATCATTGTTTCAGCCGAAGCGAAGCAACATTAAACATGGATAATTTGTGAGGCTGGGCCTCCAGGTTTTGGAGAAACGCTGTTTATTTGTTTGGTTTCCTGGGGAGAGTAGGTAGGATGTATTTCCTGGTGGCACAGCGCTGCTCGAAGGCACCCCAGGCGCTCTCGCCCCCGGCAGAGCTGTATTTCAGCAGAAACCAACACCCTGCCGAGACTCCTAACATTTTCCAAAGAGGAAATATTAAAAATTCAGTGGCAGAGTGGAGGAGGAGGAAGTTATGTTTTGGAACTAGCGGTGAGCTGAGAAAGTCAGATTTTTGGGCTCTATAATAAAAAAAGTGAAAATAATGAGGGGCTTTGAGCTAGCTTCTGTATTACACATGCCACCAGCATCCGAGGAAAGGAAAGGAAAGGAAAGACTGACATGGGGGTTCCCTAGAGCCCTGCGTGGACCCTGCCATTTCCATTCGACCCCTCGGGCTGGGCTGGTTTTGCCCCGATGCTTCAGCGGATTGTTTTTTGGTGGCCGAGTAGCTGAAATGCTGCTGTGCCATCCTATCAAATATCCTTGCGTGCCGCTTCTGCCCCGGCTCCATGCCAAATTTAGGCTGAGAGCCGTCACTATGGTTTTCCAGCACGGGTCCTTACAAATGGGGAAGAAAAGGATGGGGAAAATCCAGCTGCAAGTCGCGCTCCCTCTGCTCAGCTGCCCTTGCCCGCGTCTGCACGCTCAGCCCGGACGGGGACAAATTCGGACGCGCTGCTGGCACTGCTCCGTCGACGGGGCGTCAGGTCCAAAAACTAGTTCTTGATCTCCTACTCAGAGATTTTTATGGACGAGTGTAAAGCTGGAGTGAGTCGCTCCATGCAGTGGTTAAGGTTTTAATGGCTCTTAAGTAATAAAAACAGCATAACGGCTTCCAAAAGGAGTACCAGGGAATCAAGTCTAAATGTAATAAAGGCCCCTACTTTGTTACAGCGCAGAGCAAAGCGCTTTGCGGCTTGCGGTTACGCAGAGCAGAGGTTCTGTGGATCATGTGAACTAAATCTTTGCTGCACGGTTGCGCTTGCAGCAGACCGGACTTCACATCTCCGGCAGTCCCCTCCTAGGAGAAGAGACAGCGCAGCCGAATACACGCCAGGGCGGCTGCTGCAGTTGCAGTGTGCCGGGATTTCGTGTTGGTCCCCTTCCTGCAAAGATTGTCCTCCTTTAAAACGTGAGGCTGATGATGTACATAACGTGCATTTATCTATGGGAACATCTGCCGTGTCTTCTTTTTAATGTTTCGCTCCCTTCCCAATCTATTTTTTTAATCAAGAGGAAGGAGTTGCGGTAGGATGATTCCTCCAAATTTAACATTGGACTGATGTTTTACTCATATTTTAAAAATACCGAACTCGTGTTTTTTTAAAGATGTTTTTCACTAGGAAACAATGATATGATGCCATGCAAGATACCTGTTTTTTTTGTTGTTTTCCTCCTCTGGGAGAGAGGGACAAGGACACGGTGCCTGCTCAGAGGGCTGGAAGGACGTCCAGGAAGGACTTCCCCGAGGGCTGCATCGTCAGAGCCCTCAAAAGCATTAGCCAGGAGACGCGAGGTGCTGGGAAAGAGATCCCTGGCCATGCTCAGGCTCCGGAGAAATCACACGGAAGACGAGTTAAACGGGTGGTTAAAGGAAGAGGCTGCGGCTTTGCGCCAGCTCGGAGGGGCCTGTCCCGAGGCCGCCGGCTGCAGCGGGCCACCGCGCGCGTTCCCGGAGCCGGCCCCTCGCTCGCAGTGCGGCAAGGCTGGTTTTGCCGGTAAAAGCAGCTTTTCGCCCGGAAATTGCCCGGCTTCAGCCCCGTGCCCCACGTGCTTTTGCCGGCTGCATTTCGGAGCGCGGGCCGCTCGGGGAGGCGGGGGCAGCCCCAAGGACGCAGCCCCGAGGACGAGCCCCGAGGGGCCGCGCTGCCGAACGTCCCCGGCGCTCCGCTCCGTACCCCAGGGCAATTAGCGTGGGGCTGCCGGGACGCTAATTGGGCCTGACGCGCGCCTGTTTAAAGAGATTCCCCGGGAATTCAAGCGCTACTTCTCTAGTTTGAGTTGGCTGCTGATGCGAAACACGACACGATTTGGAGAATTTTCTGCACTTACCATGAAACAAATATGCCACAGGTATCAAGCGGGCTTTGTTTTGGGGGCTATAATCATATTACAAATTGAACATTTCCACATGTGCATGCTGGCAAATCCAGCCTCAGCTATCTCATATGTATCTGCCCCAAGGTACAGATGCTGGGGTCTTGACTTAGCATAATATAGATCTAAATATATTTTCCAGATTGCCTTAGCACATGCTAATGAAAATGAGGAATAAAGGCCTTAAAGAAGCAGCTGTTAAAAATTTTCTTCAATCCCAGAAAATCAACTTCTTAATTACTGATAATTTAGCATCAAAATGACCACTAACCCTTTTCTCCCACTAGACCGTCCCAAGCTGGGAGGCCTCTTTTAAGACTTTCAGGAAAAACTTTTGCTTGAAAGTGAACCATTTCATCACATTTCTCTAGCCTTTCTGGAATTAATTAGTATTAAAATATAGCAGGAAAGAGGAGGGTCCACTCGGAAGGTACCTTCTTGCAGACCCTCCAGTCAGTTTGACAGAGTAGATACGGGTGAAGGTCACAAGCAGCAAATTATATGAAAGCACTTTTGTATTTCCATAGCACCTTCTATAATAAAAGATTCCAAAAACTTCCCCAAGTGCATTTACAAATTATAGATATAAATAGCTTCCATTGCCACTAAAATACAGGCACTTCTGGGTCAAGGAAAAAAAGGAACGACTGCTTCTAGCACGGCAGGGTAACGGAGTGTGTGTTCAGTCTGGTTTACGGTCATGCTGAGGATACGATCGTTCCCCATGAAATTTAGCCAGTAGCTCTGGGAAAGTAGCTCCAGCCTTGCAAGGAGTACCACGAGGCCGTGAGTAGCTGTGTGTCAGTGGGGCCTCTTTTTTAGGGATTATTTGAATACTATTCTGATTAAAATCTCAATCCTGGGAAAATGGGAAACTTGGATTCATTTGTTACTAGTGGAAAACAATTTTCAGCAAGGTTGAGGGAAAAAATAAAAGGAATACAGTGTTTTTTACTTTTTGTTATTTAATGCCCCCTCCCCGGGCTTTCATTAAGGGAATCTGAATTGTAAAGCTGAGCCTTTAATAAAGTTGGCACCATTTTCTCTACTGAAACAAAGGGTGAATTAATAGGGCTATTGGAATCTGCATACTAGGTATACTCAAAACCTTACGGAGACTTTCAATGGGATGGGAAAAAAGATGGTTTTGGCCAGCAGTCAGAATACATTTTACTTATAACTGGAGCCCTGGCAAGGTATGCAGGCTTTGACATGGAGAAAGGGTCTTCTGTTTGGTCCTGGATGGTCTTGTTTTGTTTAAATCATTGTTGGAAGCATCTTTAAAATGAACTCTCTTTTCTGTTCCACTATTTGACTGACCAACGAAGCCACAAATGAGACTTAATACATTTGGAAGGCAGCAGAGCCCAGTGAAACGATCCAGAAGTTTGCAGCAATTCGATGTATAAAAAGAGGGAACTGACAGAAAGTTTTAAAGTTCAAGACATACATGCAGCAACTGGCCAAACTGAACCTCTCGGAGCAAAAGCAGTCGCTCAAATGTTTTTATAATAGCTTCCCCTCCCATTACTCTGCAAATATGGCTATTCAGTAAAAGAGCCTGGTTGACACAGGAACGGAGACTCAGACCTGCCGTGGTGCTGAGGATCTGGGCCAAAGTGAAATATTGATTAATCATCTTGTCACTCTGGTAGTTTGTTATGTTCTGCAGATAGAAATTGAGACTGTAATATGCAGAGCCTTCATGTAGTAAGTGTTCTGTATCGCACGGGAATGATTTGTTGACTTATGGAAAACTACCCCAGTAGGCTGAACAGTAGGATGATCCTGAAAGAATTTGAAGGGTTTTTTTTCTAGAAAAAAAATCACTGTAGCAGAAAGCCAGAAATCACAGGCCTTACTTTGCAAGCTGTTTGCATCTGGGCAAGTACATTTGTTCCTATCTGTGTGGTCCATTAAGGAATTTATGACACAAACACAGAAGTTGTCCAGTCTGGTTTGTTAGTTGGGGGTTCTTTTGTTTTCCTCCATGTATTCAAACAAAATAACTAAATTTGGATTTGCTTTTCAGTTAGTCTCCTATTGACTAATGCTGCCATTGAGGAAAGGCAATGAAAATCAAGATCATGTGAAGGTATATAAATGAAGTTGTTGAAGAAGCCTGAAAGACAAGTTAGTCCTCTTCTGTCACAAGCTCTGCATTTTCATGCCAAGGTATCGCACCAGCGCCAAGAGGGCTGGGAAACAGTGTCACACTGCTGTTTTCCATGCTATGGACTAACTTGTTTCTTGGTACATTGCAAAGTAACTTTTACAGCCCAACAGTGATCATAAAAAAACAGGTTTAAAAAAAAAAAAAAAAAAAAAAACCTTTACAAGCAATCCTGTATGAATAAGGTCCATATATAGAGCTGCCCCAACTGCTTTTTCTTCTGTTCCTTGAAATCCATGTGTTTTGCCCGGGTTGAGGGGGCCACTGGTTTTCCCCTCTGCTTACCGTGCTGGGAAGGTGGCTGCGTGATTTCCGGCTCGCCGGCAGGCACGGCGAGCTCTGTTTCCTCCTAAGGAACCGCCTGCATACGGGGTTAGCAAGGAGGTGTCAGCCCAGGGTAACCACTCCCCAAGGGTCAATAGAACCAGTTCGCCGTAGGTTAAAACAGCCCTACGGAGCCTCTAAAGGAGTACTTTCCCTGACAGCTATATGATGGGAGTGTGCTGCTTTAATCCAGAACATTAAACCCAGGAGAAACTGTCCCACCCTTTCTCCACCTCCAAAAACTCCTTTCATCTAGGGCAGGTGAGGGGAACGCTGATAAGAACTGTCATTCTATCAAATTAAAGGGGAAAAAGATCTGGAAAGTTGTTTGCAGACAAAGCTTGACTTGATTAATGTATTTGTTCCCTTTATTTGGCAGAAACGTAAAACCCGTGCTCCAAAGTGACTTTAACTGCACAAAAAATAATGGAATATTTGTGCAATTGCCTGCATCTACCTGGCCATTGGCTCAGGCCAATAAAGTGAGTACAAGAACCTGTATGCATGCTCTTTTTTTTTTGTTTCCCCCCCAGGTATGGTTTCAGGCTTCACATAAGAAAACCACAAGCCCGTAGGTCATCACTTGACATCAGCCTGTGCTCGAGGCTCAGGCACCAAGAGCCATAAACGCAAACCACCGCAGCACACGAGTGGCAGGGCTACCCCTGCCTCTAGGTCAGAGTGGACCAAGTCCTTGCGCAGAGCCTGCCCCAAATCCTGCCGTGGGACAGGGCCTCTCCCACAAGGTCGGGGCAGGGGGTTAATTCTGGCTTCAGTGGAGCCAGGTTTAACCAAACCTCCTGCAGCTCTTATCCCCTAAATGTGCCCCCCCCCCCACAGGGACAGTGCTGAGGCTCTTACGTGGTTTGTTCGGAATTGCGCTGGGTTACCGATACCCACGGTCGCGTGCTTTTATTGCTCGCTGACGCTGCCTCGCTTGCGCCTGGTGAGAGCAGGCCTTTGTCGTGTTGCAAAAAAAGCCACTCTCCAGTTTGCCAAATCCACACTTTGGGGTCACTTAAACGTGAAGGAGAGTTTTGTGTGGCCGGCGGAGGCTGAGCGCCCTAAGGCAAGGA
Source organism: Apteryx mantelli (assembly GCF_036417845.1). Lineage (NCBI taxonomy): Eukaryota > Metazoa > Chordata > Aves > Apterygiformes > Apterygidae > Apteryx > Apteryx mantelli. Next base: position 5,750,364 of record NC_089986.1, read on the forward strand.
GGCAGGCAGGCTGCAGGAGCCCCCTTCGGAGGGGGCTCGGGCCCTCTCTTGCCGTTGAGTGTTGGAGAAGACACGGACTTGCACACACCTAGGCTAAAGTTAGCTTCTCCTGGACATTCCACCTCCCGCTGGTCTGCTTGGCCACAAGGAGGAGGACTTTGAACCTGACCTCAAAGGGACCACTCAAACTGAAGCATCTGTTTTGGCTTTTAGATCCTGAACGCTCATTTGATACATTTGGAGGCTAACAGAGCCTCCTCACTATGGATTTTGGCGCTTAACTTCAGCCTTGCATTTTGAATGTACGTCCATGCTTCGTTCTGGTGAGCCTGTGGTGTTTTGCTACCAACCAGTTGAGCCGAGACCTCCTCCCGGCTCCCCCGCGGCTGCGCGTTAAAGCAGCCCAAGTTCACAGCTCTGCAACAGAGTTCGAATGTGACCTTGTGCTAGTCCCTTCTCTAAAATGAGTGAAATATTTCTCTTTTCCAAGGGAGTGTTTTGAAGCTTAAAGGACTGATCTGAAGCCTTCTGGTGTTATGTTGGCTCAGGCCCTAAATCACAAGCGCGAGCGGCTTCCCCGAGCCACGTGCCACCGTCAGCCTCACCACCACTGCCCAGCGCAGAAGGAGCACCCTGCTGCCCCGGCTGCACGTGAAAAAGGAACCGCAGTGACCTGACCTTCACAAAAACCAAGCAATAAAGAAAAAGCTCCCTTCAGTTTTGTAGTCCTTTATTTTTTTTTTAAGTTGATCCTCCCATAGTAATGTACTGAAATGCGTAACAGTTACATTGTACAAAGCATTTAAAGAAAGTACCTCAACTTGCCGATTATTTCAAAATGAGATTATAAACAAAAGGAAAAATAAATCTGGTCCCTCACTAAAGGCCAAAAAAACCCCCAAAAATAACTGAATACCTTCCGTTATTTATTTATTTTTTTAAACATAAATTTGGAACACTTCATCTTACAAATAGGATTAACATGAACATAACATCACACAAGCTCGCAGACAACCAGCATAAAATATTGGGTACAGTTTTTAATCAGAAGAATCATGCTTTCATGAAGAAATTATAACTGTTTATACAATTGAATCAATTTACTGTATTACAAAAAACTAAGTCGCATCTATTAGTTATTTAGTTCATTAAAAGGAAAAAATAAAATAAAAGAGGAATGTAAGAAAATTTCAAACACTGTTTTGCACTCCCATATACACAGATCAGTTCACCTCACTTATTTTGAAGTACATGGGTGCCTACATCATAAAGTAGTGGGGGACTGGAGCAGTGCTGTTTGTTATAGGAACAGTGCTATTTTAATCAACAAACAATTGTTTGCCAACAAATAAATACATGGTACACACAACACAAAGAAGAAATTAGAGGGGAGGGGAAAGGAAACGATACAACAAAATAGCGACATGATTGTCTAAAATTAAAATCTCATTACAATGATTGGAACTAGTGGTACTGTCGATGAACGTGGTGCTTTCACGGAATTATCTGGATGATTTAGCTTCTTGGAGTAGTGAACATTCATAGTTTACAATATACACAAGCCTCTTATGTATTGTTTCTCACAGTTCTTTTTTTTTTTCTTTCTTTTTTCTTGTTTTTCCTTTTTTTTAACAATGCAGTTGAGAAGGCAAAAGAATTATGGAGAGAACAAAACATTCCCTGTTACTTGCTTCTACATTTAGGATGGATAGTGTGCATTTGATAGAACTATTTTCTTTCTTTGAAGGGCTAAAATGCATAAAGCTTTAATGAAGAGATCTGTACATAAAAGCAACTGTTCCCAATCCTGTGTCAAACTATATTATACAAAAAGAAAATCAATTCAGTTACTACTTTAAAGGAGTGCCCATGTGTGTATCAATGCAGTCTTAACCCTTTTGCCCCTGCCCCTCAAAGCCGGGGGAACTGGAAGACACTTTTTCCCGGCCCCGGTTTACATAATCCACTGAAACTTTTTTTTTTTAAAGTCGCATTGATCCTCCAGAAGTCAGCAGCTGCCTTTGCTGTGCAAAACAAAATATTGAGAATAAATAGTTTCTTTCTTTTTAAAATTATTCAGTTTAAGGTCACCAGACTTTAAATGAGTGACCCTGCAGATTTATAAGGCATTCTGCTCAGCAGTCTTTTAAATAGTCATATACGAAAGAGCCATGCTACTGGTTTGGACTTGGTCCCATTCTTGGTAAGACTTCACAACGTCATACGTGACTGATGGATTGAATGGCGCTGGATTCTGCGGCAGCTCTGGCCATACTGTGCCACATATTGGGAGAACTATGGGATGCAGAATGAAGGGAGTCCTTGTCAGAGAGAGAGAGCATCATCGCGTACGCCTGCGTGGGGAAAGGAGAGAGACAGCGGTCAGGTTCCACATGCACTCAGCTGGACTTCAACCATGCTAGCTCTACATGCGTAGCACAAAATTTAGGCCACGGAAGATATTCTGAACGTAACGAAAAAATCAAAACGCATTAGGCAGAACCACTGTCAACCTTTTCCATGACGCTGTTGACTCATTGATAGCAATGATTATTTCTGCTTTCATCTGGATTCACAAAGCTCTGAAAAGCATTCAGTACTAAGCAAGCTAACTGAGTCGCGTTTGCCTTCACGTTTTTGGCGCAAAATGCTCTTCTGAAGTGCTCTATTCCCAAAGAATCACATTATCTTTTGGCTGATACTGTATTTCACAAAATATCACATTCTGCTTTGCTTTGTCAATATGGACATATTCTGTGATTTTTAAAACAGGACTCTCTTAAAGAGACTAAAAAAAAAACTTTTTAATTTGTTCTAAAAATATTTAAGAAATGCCACTAAGACGTCAGTCTGATTAATACTATTTTGAAAACATGTTGAGGACGTGGAAGCAGTAGCATCCGACAGGTTTATCTATTAAAAAAAAAACAGCTAAAAGACTTGCTAGACTTGCTTGCATCCTTGCAAGCAGCTTCAGTCTGACCATACTGTTTATCTGAAAGCAGAACATGACTATTTCTTATCAGGGCATCTCTGCAGAGGGTAAACAGGAACGCAAATAGTAAAAAAGTAAGAAAATTCTCTGATACCAGGGACCAGATCATCCTATGATGTCTGTGTGGTGGGGCTAACGTGGTATGCCAGTTTTTTGGGGAAAAAACAAGGGGAGGTGAGGACACACTCAGGGAGCTTTACGGAGGTGGAGCACAGCCCTGCTGATGAAGCTAAAATGACCTTGCATGCCACACATCAATAGTTTAATCCTTCTGGTATTTGGTGACAACAAAATTTCAATGGAGTTAAGCTTTTACCTGGGATTTGGATTTCCTGTACAACGGTTGTTTTAAGTCCTCCGGCAGCTGGGAAGTATTGAAAGCTGCCAATTCAGTTTCATTATATTGATTTTCTTCCATTTTCCTCATTTTGAGGCTATCTGTGAAGTGCCTTATGTGGTCCAAAGCCGAAAGTCCAGTCTTATTGTACTCATCCTCTTTATACCTACAAAAACACCATGGAGGTTAGAGGGAGTTTTAATGTCAATGAAATCTGCAGTAACGGGCTCCCCAGTGAACAACAGTTACACGACCATTCTCGGACTTTCAAACCTGCTCTAAGTTGCTGCTGTTTGCATTAACTTCAACACAAATTGTATGTGTTGCAGTGCTGCCTGGTAGGTAGGAGCGTTGCAGTGAGATTCGGGAGACCTGCCCTTGCTGGCCTACTCTTAAGGACGGTCACCATAGCTATATAACCCTCAGGCATATTTAGGTAGTGACCAGCACCATAACCAACGGAGGCCTTAGGGCTGATCCTCTCTGTTTCCTCTACCCCCCATCTTGTTTATTCACACATCTGAGGCGTTTCCTCTTTTTTTAAGTTTGTAAATCACTTAGCACTGTGGAACCATGATACCAAAGAAAAGAAATGACACTTCCTCTTCTGAAAAAGAGAGGGTAGCTAGTGGGAGCAGAGCAGAGAGCGGCCGTCTCTCTTCTGCTCTCGCCACAGCCTTTCACAAGACCGTTGTATGAGAACCAGGTAGATTTAAGGAAGAGGTAACATATCTCACACAAACATTTCCTGCTTCACTCTGAACCTGAGCTCCCTAAGCAAAGTTATTTTTCCTCTTAATGGCTACAGATTGCACGAAGAGACCGAAAATAGGGCTAGTATTGACCAAAACACAGATGCGCGTTGCTATTGTTACTGGGAAGTTAGCTACTTAGGGCCATTTCCCACAGCACAACAGATTTTGGTGTTGGCACTCTTGTATGGGTTATTGTTTGGATTTCACATATTGACTGCACCAATACTAGGAAGGAACCAACCTGCCAGGGGAAGCCTTGCAGTTCATGTCCAAAGTACTCGTTTCCTCGTAATCTTCCTCTGGAGTCCCCTCATGTATGTCACTTGTAACAGGTTCTTTGACTGCTTTCCCTGCAATTTCAGTTTCTTCATCTTCTTCGTCCATCATTACTTCATCTTCTGCCTCCTCGTCATCCAACAAATCTGAGTTCTGGCCGGCTACCATGGCTTTCTCATCCTTAAAGTGGCTGCCATTCATTCTGAAAGTACGAAAATAAAAATGCAATAATCAAAAATCAGTTACGAAAGCTCAGCACCCATGAGACAGATATGAAAAAAGATCTCCCAATAGAATAGCATAATTTTCTGAAAAGTCTTTATTTTATATCTTGTTTAGCTTCAGATGTTTAGGCAGTATTATAGAAAACTCCACTCAAAAATCAGTTGGATGATGCAGTGCAATCAGCATGTGATTTTCCTAATATCCTGGGAGCCTAAAACTACCGTTCAAGAGATATGTTAGGAGGTGTGTTCAGATATCCATTCCACATTTTCTCATGCATCACTTCATCTCATGTTTCCGGTCATATATCTAGTTTAGGCAAAATAACTCATTGACTTTTCACAGAAGCTGTAGGGGCAGAGAAACTTTGAAGAAGATCTGGCATTTTCAGAAATGACATCCAATACTGTGTTCAGAGTTTTTGAGTCAAATTCACATGCATAATTAATTTTGCTCACAATACCATCCATTTGGAAGCATCCTACTTAACTGAACTTTTAGATTACACACATGGGCACCCAAATGAGTTCTGCTGAAGGCCTGAAGAGTTGTCTTCAACATGGCCTCCACACCGAGCCACGTTATTGACTGATTTGAAGGGCCAGAAGTAACTAAAAGAAAGGCCGCTAGCCTCACACAGTATTTTAAGGGAGAAAACTTTATTCTTATTAAATGAGTAATTATAGCAATATGCATGTGGAAAACCATTTGGTCTATAAACTACTATTACATTGTCTTTCACTTTCAGACAACAACTTAACTACTCCCTATAGGATATTTATCGACGTCATAACATCCATGCTGAACTAGAGGCTTATATATGACTTGACAAAGGCCTCGCCCCTGTCCGATTCGGAGTATCTGCAGCTGCAGAGCGTCCACGGCATTAAACGAGAGCTAAAGTTATTGGGCATTGCCGCTGCATCAATAAATCTACGGCCAGAGGTACTGGTGGTATCAAAGGGCTGAATTCAGCGGAGCCGTACAAATGTATGCCAACGGCGTAGCTGGTCCGCTGCTTTACGTAATATAGAGGCCTTGATTCATCTATTGTTCTAATTGTGTAAAAGGTCCTTACTCTTCCAGGAATACAGTGACAAAAATGGAAACTGTATTGTCTGCCCACGGTTAGCTTTAGACTCTACATGCTTCAAACTGTGCAGGACAATATGGACCATAGCAAAAGCTTTCCCAAGATAAGGATGAGCCATGTTAGAAACATATCTGACGTCGAACATTTGACTTGCTGTTATAACAAATATCCTTTCTTATGGAGAGTGTATAAGTGAAAGCTAGTTTCTTCTAAGACAATAGCATCATTTACCTAAACACAATAAACTTTCATCTATTTTCTGAGCAAATTCCAGCCGATTATCAAAAGTTTAGTACTTAAAAAAAGGCAGGGAATGATCTGCTCATATCACAGTATCAAAAAATCTGAGGCTATACCAATGCTGGAAAGTTGAGGCAACCACCTCGCTCCAAGATCAGTATCAGGATCACAGCAGTATCTCTTTATCATCTTTTATCTAAATAGACATATATAAGAAATTGTTGAGCATAGTTTGGGCTGCCAACTCGCTAGTTATGCTTGATCGAGACTGCTAGAAATGAAAGGGAGATGGACTAAAACCAAAGTAACAAAAGCCATGTGATTAAGAAAACAGATTCTCTAATTATGCTTTCAAATGCAGTAATTTGCCAGGGATAAAATATCCATCAAAAGCAGTCTGAAGTGCCAAATTTAGAAAGGAAACACTGCATAACCCAGCAACCTTTTCACTTTGCTGACTTCCTGTTGGAGGACATGTTGAGACCAGATGTGCAAAGAAAAAATCCCGAGCCCTCATTTCCAATCAAGATGGAATGAAATTTGAATATGCATGTAATCACTTAATCCAATACTTTCATGGAAACTGTGTTATGTCCACCATTTTTATTCCCTCACAAAGACATCTGGAAATTGAGAAGACAGCGAAGTTTCTCGCTTACGGTAAGAAATTTTTGATGTGGATAATGCAAAGCAAATCGGCTGAAAAAACACTAAGCCCCATACCCAGTCTCAAAGAAATATATATAGTCAATATGCATACCTACATAGCAGCCTTTTTTGCTTGGCTATATTTTTATTAGCTGAAAATATTTATAAGTGGTCTCACTTCTGTTAGTTTTGAAGAATTGAAACCCACACGTACACTTAATTAAAAAGAGCCTCTCACAAGCTAAAGTACTGTGAGCTACCAAGGCCTACCAACAGCCTCACTGACTTTTTCCTAGTAAGCATCTTTCTTGGTGTTAAGCTGCTTGCAGGACAGGACTTTCAATTATGATCTTTCATTTATTCTTAAGAATTTAACTTACATTTAAATTGTAAGGCTTTCTAATCCTTTCACATTTACCCATTAGATGTAGAATTCAGCTCTTCTGCAGCGAATACAAATCTAAGGAATTTTCTAATAGATTTAAATCAGCAATGAGAACTGGCACACAGCAACGTTAAACCGAGAGCTTCTGATCCCAGGAGAAAACCATTCATAGCTGCACCCTGCTGTCCAGCCTCTGCCCCAGTAATATGCTCGTGCACGATAGGGAAGGAATCAATGCATTTCTTTCCAGAAGATGCTTATGTGAAAACTGAAGCAACCATGTTGCTAAAATTACTCTGGTCCCTACAGGACATTATCAATGAAAAAAACAGGCTTAACAGCAAGCCAAAATGGAGAAGGAAGAGTGTCACCTTGTGAGGGACAACCAGTGGCAACTTACCTCTCCTCTGAGCTTCTGGGGGATTGATTATTGTGGTTGCTGTTCCCAATAAAATTCCTAATTTCTGTGAAGTAAGAATCTTCCTTGTCGTCTAGGATTGCCCCTGTGCTTTCAAGTTCTGAGTGAGGTGAAGATGTTGCAGTACCTTAACAGAGTAAAATGCAGCAGTTTTGTTGTTGTTCATTTACATTTTATATATTTAACCATTTAAATCAAATTGAAATTGAAACAATGGCTAAAATGGGTGAGGCCCCAAGAGAGCTGTCCATAATGGTCTGTCGACTTTTGGCCGTAAAACTTGTAATTTGAAGGGAAGTATTATTATTCCATGGGCTAAGGTTGGTGTCCAGCCAAAATAACTGCTTGTATGCTGGGTGCCATTTCTATTGTTTATAATTGCTTTTGCCAAGTATATATTTCAAGATCTCTTTCCTGTTGCCTCGCAACTTCAATAATGTCAGTCAATAACTGTGTTAGACCAACGGCTAAACTAAGCAAATGGAACTTAATTTTAGCTACTGATTATGTAGATTTGCTTAAAACACAGAGCAGCCATTGACATAATCACCAAAGTCTATATTCATTTAGCACTCGGAGAGACCAACGACAGACATCTCTCTGTGCATCAGGGAAGAGGCAGCTCTGCGTTCAGTACATGCACCTGATTATTTCTTGGGGAGGAAAATGTAGACTGGAAAGACTAGCGTTTTTATTAAACCCTGCAGACACCTAAACCAGACCAATGATATTCACTACCTGCCGCTGCCTTTGCTGCCCGTAGAAACCCGCAGCTTGCTTGTGCTGCTGTGAGGTGACCCGTTTGCTTGGGGGCTATGGAGGCACCGATACTTCCCTCCACAGTAGCTGGTTCTTTTCAGCTCCTGACAGTTGGGATATTTTAGAGGGTGCCAAAAAATCTTGTAGACTACCCCCTAAAACTCCAAAGCTAGGACTCCTATCGAGAGCCAAGCGACTGGGGAGACAAGCTGAAACCAATTTTGCCAGGTTGTTCTCAGAATGCTATGCTTGGCTTAATTAAAACCAAAAGAAAAGACATCATCCAGTTGCATTAAGTTATGAAAGGACAGAGTTTATGCTGGGATTTTCAAAGGTCTTTAATTGTCAGCAGAGCTTACACACTTACATTTTTTCCAAAAATCCACTCATTGGAGCAGACAACGCAGAACTACTGGTGCCTATACACCCTCGGTGTTCAAAGGCAGTATTGAGAGCGAAGAGGAAGCCCGTGTGTGTGAGTGCTGGCTGCACGCACGGTGCGATGGAAAGGCAAAAGGGATACCTACCAGACATGTTGCCGTTCTCGTGCTTTTTTAGATGTCTGTCAAGATTGGTTTGTTGACCAAAACACCTGTCACACAAGTGACATTTGAAGGGCTTCTCTTTATTGTGGATGTTACGGACATGTCTCTGCAGGTTAGAAGATATGCTAAAGGACCTGTCACAGTATTTGCATCTAAAAAAACAAAACCAGGTGGGGAGAAAGGGGGCTGTTAGTAGCTGGAAATGCAAGATCTGTCCTAAGAAACCCACAGCACAATCAGAGTCAGTGCTCAGACACGGTCTCTTGGTAGCCATGCAGGCAAAGCCCTCCCTGAAATGAACAGATATTTTGCCCGAATAGCTGAAGAGCTGTGTTCTTGGACGTCATTTCTACAATTGGCTTTTTTAGCTTTAATTCACACTCATCTTTATATTTTAAATATTCATTTAGGAAGGAGCATAATATTTCAGAGTTAATTGCATCAAATTACCTAGGGTAATTGATTCCCATGTTTTTAAAACTGTTGCATGCAAAGTTGGGAAGTTTGAAAACAGTAGAGCAATAACTCTATTGTTTCATGTGCTGCCAATACAATACAATTAAACACTTTTGGAAAACACATGAAACAGATCCCTTCTAATGCTCAAATAAGGTAAAAAGGGCTATTTCTTTTCCTATTCTAAATTATACTGTGTGATTATATCTTTTTTTTTTTGAGGAATTAGCTTGCTCAATTGCTAATCCCAGAGGAAATTTGGTTATCTTGCAAAAACCAGCAATAAACAATCCCAACCTTTAATACTGTGCCAATGTGAGTAGTTTAGTCTATCACTCTGGTACCAGAGGCATCAATTTTCATACTCTGCAGTGATTTGGAGTCCCTAAAGCCTTTACTGTATCGCTCTTTAAGCCATTACTAAGTCATACTATAACTATTCCAAATTCTTTTGTTGGTAACTAGCCAACAGTCTTCATCACTCTAGTTTTTTAATCTTCTACTTTTCCCATACTTCAAAACATGTCTCTTACACTGTCAATGATGTCAATTTTTTAGTGCTGAAATTGTCCATTATGCTACTAATTGTTCCTGGCTTTTATGCAGTGGACAAGCATAACATGGATCAAGACCTCTCTTGAATAAAATTAGATGTGAATCCCACTTCCCAAAGAGACTTCCCAAAAAAACCATATTGTTTCCTTGCAAACAATGAGCTTACTCTGCTCTTTACAGGTCATAAAATGCATAAATTTGTGCATTTGTTTTACTGGAACATGAGCTGGCTTCTTTCCAGTTGATTCAAGTTCATCTATCATTTTCAATGCCGTAAAGCTTCTACACTCATTTCTGCCTGTACGTAGCTGTCCTGGATACTAATGCCACTTACATGTCCTTATCAAGGTAGGTCTTGGTGAATCAGGCAGAGCTCAGAAAGGATCCACATTAGGCAAGAAACAAACAAACAACAGTAATGGGAATCTTTCAGAAATCAGATGATCCACAAAACACCTAACTTTAGGCTGCAACTAACACCACTGAGCTCTTACAAAAAGATTTCTGTAAGGAGAACGTGACCATGAGCTCTGCTGAAAATCCCCTCAACCGTGACGGCTGAAAAGTGCCAGCTATCCTGCGAGGCAAGGACAGCTGCTGTGAAGGCACGGGGCGGCTGGGGAGGGAAGGCAAGGTATGAGTGTTGCTACGGCACTTTTAAGCCCCCCAAATTTGACAAGCTACAACCAAAACCTTCCCCTTTCTCTGCAGCTCCAACACCAAACAGCAGCTTGGAATACAGCTACCCTTGTTTAGACAAGCATAAAAAGGTCTGTTCAAAACAAAGGCAAATTGTCATGTTTGCCAGTGTTCCTGTAGCAGGATTCTTAGACAGTTTTACTTTCCTACGAGGAATAAAATTTTTACGGCGCGTTTAACTGGGAAAACAGCTTAGTCAGTAAGGAGCATCACATTTCTCAATCAAGACATAAATCCATGTACCTCTACTGACAAAAACTTGTGTAAACAAAAGAAAAACCAGGTAATAAACAATGACCAATTCCCTTAAACATGCAAAGAGTTTTGCGGACAATTACTAATCCCCACAAAACCCTGTTCGGCAGGCTTCGCCCATTTTGCAGTAGGAAACTGAAACACAATGGTGGGTAGAGAGGAGATTTCCAAAGCTATTTAAACATAATGTGTCTGCCTACATCACTGGGATTTATCTTGGTAACTTCAAAAATCTCTCTTGCAAGGCTCGGATTCGCGAACACGTCGCCACAGCTAAATAAATACCAGTGAGTCACGCCGGAGTCATGGCAACATGTGCACACACCTAGACACGGCAGCGAGCGCAAGGGAGCCCAAGCACAAGCTTCCTCGCCGTGGGAACGTGCCTTTCCCAATGGCACTGGCCTTTTGCCCCAAAATGCACTGACGTCAGCAGCAAAGCCATCCCTAGTTTCAATGGGCTGTTAATAAATCAGTGCTGGAGCTGACAGAGAAGGTGCCTATTGAACGCTCATGCGCCCACTTTATTCACGTAACCGCATACACGAGGCGGGGTTATACCTATAGGGCTGCTCTCCAGTGTGCGTCCTCAGGTGACGTGTTAGGTTTGCAGATCTTGGGAAAATCTTGCCACAGTATCTGTGATGAGAAAATGGTTGATAAGATAATGCAACCTCTGCTGGCTCCATTTAGGCTTGAGCTGCACTAGATGCATAGCCCAAATTTAGTCAGTAATGCATGGTACTATTGGCATTGCTTTGGTATCATAACACTGCAGCAAAAGCACTCAGCAAATAATTCAGCAAATCAAAAGTGATTGATACATACATACACATGTGACCTTAATTATGGAATTTGAATTGCTGGCACTGACTGGCTTTTCTTGTGCATTAAGCAAGTGATATATGAAAACACAAACTAGTTTTAAAGATCACCCAAAATTTCAAAGCTCACTAAGAGCCTGTCTGTCACATTCAGATTTGGAATCATGAAAACCCACTATTAAAGCCTTGGATTTCTGGCTTGATGTAAGCAGATTTCAAATCTTTCAACTCATTCTCCGTGTCAGCAAACGTGACATCATTCTGTGCATTGGATAGGATCAGACCAGACAAGATTCAAAGACCTAATCCATCAAGGTATGTTTCTATAACAACATGTCTTGAAAGAAGGTGACATGTTTCCAGAAAGATCAGATAAACTGATACGCCAGTGTCAAATGCCTGAGCATGCTGGAGATGATATAGAGACCTAAATAATGCAATTTAAAAACCATTCTCCAAACTCGATAATATGTCACAGGAACAATAATAGCAAAAAAAAAAAAAAATTCTCTTGAGCTCTACACCCTCCCTTTAATTAAAACATTAAGATTCAGTTTATAACTGACCCTGTTCTATTAATCACATCCAGCCCACTTTTGCATGGGGACAGAGCATGCACAACTCGCTCTTAAGTGAACAAGGGTAGTGGTTGCTCCACATGAAGACTTTTGAGATTGCATCCCTTTAATTTTAACATCCTATCTACTTTTTTTCACCATGATGTATAAGCCTTCAAAATATCCATGCAGCTAATTCCACTCTTGCTGACAGAGCTGCAATTCATTTTGGTTGCATTTGTGATGTCTGTCTCCACTGTATTTAAAGTCTGCACACCTATGTCCTAATAACTCAGGCATGTTATCTCTTCGGACGTTAAAGACAGGAGCCAGAGGAAAACATTTCTGCAGTATATGATCAAAAATTAATAATGAGAGAATACTCATTAATATGAAGGTGATGAGCAAATTTGGGAAGAAATTGTTCATATAATAGTTTCAGCCTCACTTATCAAACCGGGATGACACAGGGCAAATTCTTTGCTTGGTAACAACAAAAAATAAAAAAGTAAAACACCCAGACCAAAACACTTTCCACGTTTCACTGGCTACAAAGCTCCCTGCAAGACCTGCTGTGATCTCCATCCATCTTGCCACCGGGGGAACGTGGAAAGCGAGCCGCGGGAGCTGCCCTCACCTGCAGGTGTAGCGCTCCTTGCCCTTGCGCAGCAGGTTCTCCGGCAGGGCGCTCGGAGGGGCTCTGAAGTTGAACATAGACGGCACCGACTGGATCAGCTCGCTGGCCTCTGGCTTCAGGGCGCTAAAACTCTCCAGCTTCTCAGCCATGTTTTCGATAGCCGACATCTGCAACAGAAAACAGCACAGAGTCTGTCACGGCAAATACGGCTTTGGTGTTCTTCCCTCCAGGAGAACCCCAAATACAAACACCACGTAGTTTTGAGACAGCAAAAAGGCAAATGGGTAGTTGCTGTTTGAAAAATTACTGTGCAAATGGGGAAAAATGATGGCCGTGATGTCCCACTTTGAATAATTCCTGTAATTTTTAGAAAAGGAGTGCCATTGCTCTGGCAAGGCCTGCACACGGCAGAGCTTCTCTCCCAATATCTGTCATGGAAAGCTGCTTCCATGCAAAATCTAAATTAACTGGTGTTTGTTTTTTATATTTTTAAGCTTCAGCTTCTGTGGAAATACAGTTTATGCAGTCATGCTTTATGGGGCTGTGTGTGCATGTGTGCGTGTGTGTGTAACTGTGTGCATATATATGCCTCTGTTCATCCCACCTACTGAAGCCACTGGCCATTTTTAACCAAATTCAACAGAAAAAATAGAGATCCCAAGAACAACTGAATTACTACAGGTTTGGTAAAAAAAAAAAAAAAAAAAAAAAAAAAAATTGCAGGGGACAAAGATCTCCTAAATACTGCAGCTGAACCAAAGCCTGCAACAAGGCAGATCCAGAGAGGCTCTGACAATGTCCCAGCCACGTCCAGTCATTCAATCAAGTCTTCTTGCACATCAAAGACAAATGCTATGAGATAAATCCATAAAAAATGAAGTTTTGTGCTTTTGGTGTTCTTTGTTTGTATTACCAGTTACATCCTGTTTTCCTACAATACTCCCGCTCTACCTTCAGCTGCTTGCAAACCCCATGTAAGGAAACTCCCACAGCCAGAAGTGATCCAGTAAAAACAATAGGAGAGTTGCAGTGAAGTCAAATCCTCTTCCCACCAAAACCAACTGAAATTTGCCATGAGCATGAATGGGAAGAGAATTCAGCTTTCATATATGCACTACAAAAAAGTATATGCAGTCTAAATAAATGCAAATCTGAAGAAGATGGCCTTACTGACACAATGAATCACAGCAGAATGATGCATTACAAAAATGCTGTGCTACCAAAATTCATTCCCAGTGTACACCTTATGATGCTAATGGTAATGAAACAAATTCTCTTCTAAATTGCATTTGGAAAAAAAAAAGGTTACTTAAAGTCATTTGGCTCCTGCCTACTTGGTTCATGCCCTTGTTTGAAATATTAGTTAGAATTAATTGGCAGCAGAAAGAACTGTGATCTGTCAAACTGTCTTTCTCTGGTTCAGTTTTCCCTAATTTGAGGTTTTTTTGCCTTGCTGTTCTGACTCCCTCACGCGCTAGGTGGTGGTACGAGGCCTTCCCCACTCCAAGCCACAATATTCAATACAATAATGAGCTGGCCAAAACTATTAAAGATGCTTTGGGACGCCTCCGTTTTTGATTCTTCACCATTAAGTGTCTTCAAGAGCTCTACTTTTCAGGGAGCGGGCATTAAATAATTTCTGAAGATTGGTTTCCTTTGAGGTGTCTGGAATCAACCATGAAAAACTGCTCCCAAACCTCAAACGTTGTCAGCTGGAGAGTTCAAGATTGCTGCTGTATCTACCGACAGGCAAGATTAACCATTTGCCTATTCATATCACCAAAAACACAAAAAGAAAAGAAATCCAAGAGCTGCACCCGAAGAGCAGCAACACCACCGCGTGAGTCCTCTGAAACACCTGGCGGACAAGGTTTGTGATAGAGGGGGAAGTTACGTTAAAGACCAGCCACCCCATGCTCCTCAGCCATGCCGACGCTGGACTCCAAAATTTCTATTTCTTCTGAAGCGATAAGGAGCAACCCAACCGCAGCTCATGTCCTGGCATTAATAACGACTTTCTACACCGAAGGCAAAGCCCCGCCACGGCTCAGGCGCGGCTGGCAGGAGCAAGGCTGGCAGAATCGCCTTGCCTCCTCGCGCCGTTCGCCGCCGTGCCGTCCCGGGGACGGGAGAGCGCCCTGCTTTCACAGGGGCTCTCCCAGCGCAGGCACGGCAAAGCGGAGAGCCCGCACTACCACGAGCCCCAGGGTTGCTTTGTAATAAGCTGCGGTATTAGCCAAGTGTTCGGAGGACACGTTTATGGCCTATTCTTTAAAATCCATCAGAGACTGCTTTTTAATTTTTTTTTGCTTTTAATGCAAAGAATTCTGTGTTTGTCTCCTGAAATGACTATTCATGTGCTGGTTAGCTCTGGGCTTGGATTTTTTTTTTCCCTTTCGCCTGCAGCCTGCCCTCTCGTTTCATGCTCAGACTCCTAATGCTGACTACAAATTGCAATGTACAGGGTACCACTGCCAATTTGCCAAATGTCTTTCATCAAACACGGTGCGAAAAAAAAAAAAATCTCAGAGGGAAGTCAAGATACATTTACTTGTCAGGCAACAAATGTGAAAGCATTGCAAGGCAGTAGGGGCTGTAAGCTCTGGGCCTTGATTCATAATCACTCAGCTGCTAAAACATTCTCCACAGATGCAAGCGGACAGCACATTTGTCAATATGAAGGATTTTGACACGTACTGATCACAGGCGTGAGCTATGTAATGATGATGCTGCTGGGATAGGAGGTAATTCTATCTCAGCCGAGAGATGTCATTATCAACCCGTACAACTCGGCATCACCTTGTATCTGTTTTTATACGGCATCATATTTGTCTTTAGCCGGAATTGATCCTTAAAGCTTTTATGATAGGCTTTCCGCTGCCTTTAATTCCTTCTAATTGTTCCCTTCAAGAAATCATCCTTCTATTCCGCAGTTGTGGAAAATAAATGGCTCGAATGAAAAATGACCTTTGGCCTTCAGGCTGATTAGCAGTGACAAGACAGTGCATGGGTTATGATAGCACATATTTATGGTGAAGAATAATAAGGGCATCGAGAAGTATAATAAATGTTTTATTTATGTATATTTAATATTCAAGTCAGTTTCATTATCTAGTGGTTTAAAATCATTTTTGGATCTCCATTTCTCATGTACATGTCTCCCTACAGTAATACATTAAAGAAACTATTTTCCCCTTTACATTTAAAATGGCTTAGTCATGCTTTTTTTTTTATTATTATTTTCAGGATTTTGCAGAGGAGAAATTGAGACTGATTCTTCTCCAATGTACACTGACGTAGGTCAGCAGTAACTCCAATAATTCCTGCAGGATTATATCAGTCCCAAAATAGATATGAAATCAGGATCCAATCTTAAATCCCTCATTCAGAGGAAATACAAGCACTTCCAATTATATTAAAGTATTACTAGCTTTCCAAAAATACATTTCTCACCATAGGAATTATTATTGTTTATTTTTTTAGGACTGATCCATTTAGTTACCTGGTATGATTTCTAATTTTGAAGAAACGCACCAGCAACAGAGGGAAGCGTTTGGCCCCGAGTCTCTACGGATAGGAATTAGTGCTGCGCCACTGTTGCCTGTATAATCACAGCGGTTACTCTCTGCCGAAGATAAACCCAAATCAGGTCATTTTCTTAACAGTGAGGGCAATAAATTATTTTTTTTTAAATGCACGGGCAGAGGAGAGGCCCTTTTCTCCGCTTCCCGGGAGGCAGCCCTGGTGAAAGGGGGCTAAAAGTGAGCGCGGAGCACTCTCCCGCTCACCCAGCCTGCCAAGGCAGACCTGCGCCTCCTCCGCGTTCCCGCTGCTCCCCAGCCCGCTCTCCCTCCGGGCCCCTAAGGCTGGCTCCGGCGCAGCGCTGCGTCTCCGCGAAGGTCACCCGTCCCACGCCGGAGCGGGCGCTTCGCCGCAGAAAGCTTCGTTAAAAGCGGACCGAAGGGTTAAAGCAGCTACCGGCAATAGCAGGGAAAGGAAGACTTTCGCAGAAGGCTGGAAGTCCCCAACGATGCAGATTCAGGCAACTTAGGCGAGCAACGGACTGCAAAGCCTTGAAGGAGGGACCGCCAGGAATTAAAAAAACTGCAAGTATAAGTGACAGATCTTTTCCCCAGTATATGCAGTCACACGCCAGAAACGGGAAGTGTAAGAACTTTAATTGGAGGTTGCGTCTTGCTTACTGTGGTTAATGGGTGACGGAGGCTGCGGCTCCCATTCATTTGGCTAAACCCTTTTGGAGTCCATTTATATTTTTGTCAAGAAGTTCACCAGTTTAATTAGGTGCATATGAAAAGATACTAGCTTTTCTTCCTTTCAAGCCTTTTGCCTCATAATTCAGCTGGGTGCCCCTCATTTTTTTGTATTGTAAAAACTAATGAATAACCGTTTCTCACTCAGCTTCTGCACACCATTCATGGTTTCATAGAAATGTGCCACAGCTCCCTCGGGCACTTCTTTTCCAAGCTGAAAAATCAAAATCTACTTAGTCTCTTTTTGTATGGAAGCTATTCCATACCCCTGATCGTCACTGTTGCACTTTTTTGTGTCTTTTCTAATTCTGCTATATCCTTTCAGAGAGGAACTTCAGCTGTATTCAAGACCTGAAAGCAATATAATGATGTTTTCAATTCCTTCCTGCTAAGCACTGAGATGATATTTTCATAGAGCTATCGACTCCAAGATCTCTTTCCTGAATGATACGAGCTAAGAGATACACTTTCCCCTCTGTATTACTTGGTACTTACTGACACTGAATTTTATTGCTATTTTAATCCCCAGTGACTCAGCTTTCTGTGATTCTCCTGCAAAATCTTCATGGTCAGCTTTGACTATTCTAAATAAACAGTTGCAAACTCTGCTGTTTGCCTGCTCACCCTCCTTCCTCCAGTGTTTACAAATATATATTTAGCAGCTCATATCCCAGTGAGAACCCTAGGTAGGCATGGTGATAATCTTTAACGATAGTAAAAATTGCTAATTTATTCTTTTCCTGTTTATTTGTAGCTAATTAATAACCTGAGAGGTGACTTCCCCTCTTACACAATGAAAAGCACGGTTCCCCTAAGAGTTCTCGGTAAGAAGCCCTACTTCAGCCGAAACACACAACCGAAGTAGTGCTTACTCCTTCAAAACACTCTTATTACTGACTTGCAAAGAATCAGGTGCCTCCGTAGGAGCCGTGCTGACCTCAGCCTTAACTGTGGAGATGCTACAATGGTCAGCAACCCACTGAACTGGGCCAAGCTGTCAGACGTAGCTTTTGTCCTGAGAAGTAAGGTGGCTGTTCGTAGGAAAGAATTGACTCTTCCAGCCTATAATGCAAAATCTCTTTCTAGGCTTAAGTCCTCCACTGCCAAAAATTAGACTAGTAACATTGCCCTCATCCGGCTCCCTTGAGCCCTGCGTTATCATACGGGAAATGAGTTTTGGCAGCCCTTTCATCGTCACCTGGTTTCAGCCTGACATTTCTTCTCTGAGACATGTTAGGTGCATGCTGTCAAGGTAAAACCATGCCTTCAAGCTGCCCCAGAGCCGCCTGGCTTGGGCTCGGCGTGCAAGGCCTCCAAAGACTTCTTCCAGGAGCTGAGGCTTAGGCTTGGGGCCAGGTTTATAGCCTGAAAAACTGGCCCTGTCCTTAGCATGGCTTTCAGGAGGGGTCTGTGCCCCGGCCAAGACTGCAAGGGCTGAGGTGTTCCCTGAAGGGGGCACGGGGAGGCAGCGAGCCGGGGAGGGAGGCACGGTTTGACCCGGAGGATGGCATTACCATAGCTGCTACATCCACGGAGAAAGGTCTCCAAGGAGGTAGGAGAGCGAGAAGATTGCATTACGCATTTTACATAAAGTTATTGCCTTCTGGACAAGTAATATCTGCTCCTAATCTGAGATCAGTGAATGACAGCATTTTATATAGAACAGTAACTTTTGATTTACATATATAAGAGTTGTTGATTCTATCTGCGTCCAGATGTCTGGAAAAGGAAGCAGCTTTACCCCCACCTCCCTCCTGCTCCCTCAGAGGCTATTAACCTCCGACTGACGCAAACTAATATGTAGTCACAATTCCCCAGCTCAGACTCAGAAATGCAGACATTACCATAATCGGCTAAAACAAGTATTTATAAACATTTCAACAGGGAAGATATCATCAGCTGGGGCCTTGGATATTTGTCTTAAAATTTATTAACCAACCAAAGAAAAAGTGACATAAATAAAGCAAGGTTTGTTGTTGCTGGTTTTTAAGAATAACCTGATGATATGAAATAATCTAGCAGACAATGTCATGAATTACATGACCTAATGTTTTACAAACTAGACTCCTTTCATGCTATTATCGTAAAAACAACTGACTTTATGGCCATAACTCATGGGAAAAATTGTTCATATGTTTGTTTTCTATTTTTACTAGTGTTATTTAGAGAAGCCTCAAAAACCTAACTACTAAAGTTCAGGATTTCTTCCTCCCCAATTCAAGTTATAATGCTTCCTCTAAAAACTACGACTTGCAAATTTGTCATGTTGTAACTGAACATGCATCTGAACATCTAGCCATGGAACTTGGCTGAGCTTTATTCATGTCCAAAGGACCTGTCACATGTGGCTGAACTTTATGAAACAGTAGTGAGAAACTCAAGCTGATCTCTAGTGTAGATCCAGAACAACTCTATTCATATTAACACAGCTGGCGGCGATTTAAGCTGATCTGACAGAGTGGATCCTGCCTTAAAATAAGTAAAATAAATGCTTTGCTAATACACTCACTAAATTTGTTTTCATTCATTTGTAAAATTATTTCAATTATTTACAATGAGTCTCCATAAAGCTATTGCAAATGAAGTCTGAATCTAATTTGAGAACCTCTTTATAGTAATCTTCTTTTGATGGGACCAGAAGGGGATGAGAGAGTGTACAGGCTAAATAAATTGTGATCCATTCAAGAGAGGGTGTTTCTCATTGATCTGAACTATGGAGTTGCTGCCAAAGAATGAAAAACAATCTGAAATAATCTTGAAATCGATGGCACACTTAACTGCGAATTGAGCTAGAAAGGCTCATGTGACATATTCAAATCTTTCAAGATGAAGACTCATCCATGAAGCAGCCTCCTCCTCTAGACAATTTATGCTTTAAATACTTATTTTTACTGCAGCTGCTCAAGCACTAGCATGGCCAGGAGACATATACACAAACAAAAAAAGCAGGATGATGGAAATTTGAGGACCAAGCCAATATCAATGAAAGTAGACAGAAGAAACAGACTGCACTGGGTTTTGCAACTTTACAATTATCCCAAAACAGAGCCGCTTTTCTGAAAGAGGAGTGGATCCAGGGTGCACAGGCCAAATCCCAAATCCTTCCACAGCCCCTGGATAGTGCTATGTTGAATACACTATACTGCAAAGAAAATGTTTGGGAACCAGTCGTGAGCTCTCCAGGTTGGACATCTAATCCTAGTTTCCATCTGTTTATTGTCCGAGGCTTTTCAGAATTAATGAGGGAAAATACCTGCCAGCTTTTCCTTTGCTCATTTTCCTGGTGCTGAGGCATTCGCCCCCACGAGAGGGGCTGGGGGCCCCCACTCACGCTGCCGGGCGCCTGGGCCCGCGCCCCGGGAATGGGTTTTGCGCATGGCAGACCCACTGCCCTACAGACCCAGACACTTCTCCATCGAGTTCACTCAGGGTCTACCAGTGTTCACAGGAGCCTTTGGTGCCTGCGTCACACCTTTCAGAGCAGGATCCCAGCGCAAATTATGCGGCTGCATAAATAATCAGTTTACAGGTAGAGAACGGGGGGGTTTAAAGCCAGGTGTACGTAAAGGAAAGCGATGGTCCAGCACGGCTTTCGAACCGTGCTGCACAGTCGTGCTGGTGAGTGCTGGGATCAGTGCTCATCTTCATGTGCAGCGCCTTTTTTAAGCACTCCTGCACTAATTCTGCACAGAGACGCACACGTGGAAGGACGCATTGAGATCTCAGAGCTCACTCTGTGAAATTCTGGCTTCGCGTTGTGAAATTTGTCCATGTCTCATCGCGAGTGACGGAGCAAGAGTGAGTCAGGACTAGAGCCACAGCGGACTGGCTCCAGCTCTTCTCCCCGAAGCCTGAAGCTGTGAGGTTGGGAAAAATCTGGGACAAGTATTTATGGGTTCAGCATAGCAGCTGAAAAGCCAGCAGTGTACGAGCAAAACACTGTGTTATTTGAGTTGCATCTGCAAAAGCAGTTGCTGAGGCTCATGTTTTTATGAGCAATTTAGACATATTAAAAATAACATTTTATAAAAATAGAAGAGTAGGCTCAAATTTATCCCACATATGCTAAAAGCACAATTTCTGTTCATGTAAGGGGAGGCTATGTAAGTATACACACAGGACAAATTTGACCCAAACACTGCAAATAAATGGATGTTTTATTTGTGCTTTAAGTACAGCAGTGAGCAATTAAGCTCAAAACTTCAAAGCTATTAAAGTAAGTAACTCCCACTGAAGTCAATATGAGAGAGAAACATGAAATCCTCTGAGTCTCTGTATTTTAATGTCTAGAATGCAGATTAAATATTTATAACTATTGCAATCTAGTAAGATTTCAGCCTGAAAAATTTCTCTCCAACCTCTGAAGCAAATAGCTTGGAACAGTTTCAATTAAATGTAAACAAAAGTGTATTTTGAAACCCTTACTTAGGTAAAGCTCCCATTGCCTTCAACAAATAAAAACTGTTGGGTTAGGTAGGTAAAAATAAAGCCAATTTGACATAACAGAGTATCATCCACTACAACTACAACATTCTGTAGGAAAGCGTGGCATGCTCCATAACTGTGTGGTAAGTTACCTTTCATATCATATTTTCCTTATGCAATTTATTTCACATTGATTAAATCAAAAATATAAGCAATGAACTTACCCAAATTCTTTGATCAGGCAATTGGAACTGGGAGCAAAATTGAAACAAAAACAACACATTATTCCTGCATTGGAACCCTCATTGCAATCAATCTACTAAGTACGATTTTATTTTAAGAAATCAATTAAGGTTTTATTCTGAAGGCTTTGTTGTATTGGGGCATTCTCTCCCTAAGAATTCAATCCTTGTAATGGTAAATCATTGCAAAATACAGCCAGCTGACCTAATCTTTCACAGCTGTTGGGCCACAGGCACTGAAAGGAGTTTTGCCCAAGCAGGGATGGAGTAAGGACTACAGGGTTTATGTTTTTAATATCTAGTCCAAAAATCTATTTTAAAGATCTGTTAACAGTCATATTATTCAGTTTAAAAAAATTCAGTTAAACTCCTGCTTAATCAAATTATGAGTTTCACAGACAAATGCACCTATAGAAATATAAATTTGTAGGAGACAAACATTAGAAATATTTTGTTTATATTTTACATAGATAAATCCTGCCAGTAGAAAATGAAAACTTATGGTGTAATCCACACCTGTACTTTTACAGGGGTGAACAGGACTATAAAACAAAAGCAGCTTTTCTGCAAGCCATTCCCCAGCCCTCTATAAATACCGAGCCAAATTCTGCCTTTGCAAACAGGAGAGCCCTTCCTATTAAAGTCGGCAAGCAAGCAGATTTTGACATTTCCTTTTTTGAAAGGATGTGCGATAGTGGTTTAGTTTCCTTTTACGATGTGTTAAGAGCGCATGTTACACTCGCGACTTTTGCATCAGTCCATCCCATAACAAGTTAAAGGCATTATCCCCAGCAGCTAGATAAGTGATAAAATGAAAGCCAGTCTTCAGCACGGATCTTTTTTTCTATTGCACAGTGAAAAATGTGAATGAACAGGCAAACAGGTGCAACATGTACATTTGCTCCCTGTGCACGGGATGGGAAAATGCTGGAACAGTGTCCAGCAAAACAAGACTATGCGAAACCTGTATTTTATGGGTTGCCTCTTCCACCTGGAATAGAAACGGTGGCATGGGAAGGGCTGCTCAGCCCCGACGAGCTGCACGTCCTGCTGCAACCCACGGCAACACCCCGCGCAGCGGCGCCTTCCCACTGCGGTCGTGCCAGGATAAAAAAGGGAATAAAAGTGCCCCCCTTTCCCGTGCAGCCCCCCCTTTCACGCTCCCTGGCTTCTGGGGGTTGTGCTTTCCACCGCCCCCAGGAATCACCGTGCTTATCCCCATAGAAAGAAAATAGCAGGAAACAGGGCTGAGTTCTCTGCTGCCGCGAACAGGGTAAGCGAGCGGCAGATATTAGGTATCTAATCACCGCTAATATCTCCTTCTCGGA
This sequence comes from Apteryx mantelli, assembly GCF_036417845.1. Taxonomy (NCBI): domain Eukaryota; kingdom Metazoa; phylum Chordata; class Aves; order Apterygiformes; family Apterygidae; genus Apteryx; species Apteryx mantelli. Next base: position 5,773,289 of record NC_089986.1, read on the forward strand.
CTAAGCGCTAGATGTGGTGACGTCGCTGGGACTTTCCTCAGCCACCGGCAATAGCTTTAACGGGTTCTCTACGAAAAAGCCTGCGTGGCCAAGGACACCCTGCCGCCGCTGGCCCAGCTCCCCGCTGCCTGCCTGCCTCGTCCCCTCCTCAGACGCCCCAGCTCCCCGCCTGGCGTGGACCTCAGTGCCGCATGATGCCACACGACAACCCGATGCGTCCCCCGGCCGCCGCAGAGAAGCTCCCACGAGCGCTTCCGTGCAGCCGCAGGCTCCCCCGGCACGCGCAGGCAGCCCTGCCCCGGCGCCTCGCCGCGCGGCGACACGCGGGAAAGCCTTCACGCGGAAGGGGGGCAGCCCCCGCTCAGACCAGGCGAGCCCAAACCCGGCTCAGCCCCCTTTACCTATTTGCTTATTAGTGCTATCCTCTGCGAAATGGGGTTCTCTGCTGCTTTGCAGCTTTGGCAAATGAAGTGACGCAGCAGGAGCTGCTGAAGACACACTCTAGCACATAAGTCCTAGATCATTTCCACACTTCATTAACCCTTCACTTCCTACAGGCATTGGAACTGGAAAGGGATGTTTCTTCCTGCATTCGCCACCCGTGCAAGGGCATTATATTGGCATATCTGTGACTGTGTGCCGTTATCAGTCCTTCCCAGATCTCTCCTCCCAGATCTTCTCCCACATCAGCCCTTCTCAGATCTCCGCAAGTCCCACATTTCAGAATATCTTCCATACAACAAGGGGTATAACCACTGATCCCTTCGCTGACAAAAAGCACACTGTGGCAGCGTTGGCCCACGAATTCAGAGGAAGTTGAACCAGAGACAGGTTCTGCACTTAAAATACCAGACCCCTATGAGGCATCGCTATTAGGATGAGTCTACAGTCAGCAAGGGGTTCAAATCTGTAAATACCACAGGGGATTTTAGATTAGGCACAAGATTTAACCCACACAGATATTGACACAAAATCTCCTTGAGCAAGGAGAGGGAGGACAAAAGGAGGGCAGGGTGCTGCCGAAGGAAAGCAACGGGAAGTTTTCCCACAGGTACTGTTTCTGTGCTACGCACACACTGCGATTGCTGCTTCAAGGACACCCCCATAAATTTTTGTTATATGGCAAATAAGAAGCAGGGCAGCAGGCATACCGTCTATAAACAGGACAGTAGCCCTCTCATATAGCAAAAGCTGATGTTTTTCAAGTGTTAGAAGGGTTTCTACAAAGTCCTTGGACACACTATAGCCCCACAACTCTTCCCTAAAAGAGATGGAGGGTTTGTGTTATGTGAGCTGAAAGAAGTATGTAGAAGGTTTTCTTGCTTTTCTGAGAGTCCTTAAATATTGATGAAAGGGACTGATCTTATAAAGGCAGGTGAATAGCTGGGATGCTCAGTTTTGTAGGCCCAACTTTGGATCTACATCGTTTCCTTGTAATTAATATTGACTCCACTGCAACCGCCTGCAGCATGGGAGCCTGCCGAACAACGGGGCAGCTCCGAATGTTGGTAGTTATGTTACAGTTTTGTAGGAATACGGCTCTAAAACATACATGTAGTTTGAATCTGGCTTCCTCTATAATCAAAACATGTTGTTTCATCTGCAAAACATCAAGAAGCTCAGAACAATGCTTATGTTTTTCCACCACAATGGTGTAGAAAAATTGTGTGTTTTAGGAAATCCAAAAATGACTAAGACTGCATTCATTTCTCTGCACCTGCTTTGAAGCATCAATAGGCTTGTTTACAACATCAAAATTCCCAAAATACTTACTTGTGGATGAAACAAGAATCCTGGGGAAGGTCTCAAGTACTTTTCTTTTAAAGCTTCGAGCGGGTCAGTTAACTTTCTTTTCTCTACTCTGTAAATGTTAAAATTAGATTTGCTTGTGATGAATCAGTCTCAGATATTAATAATTATACAGCTACTCATGTTTAAAATAGTCAACTAATCATCAAGTAATTTGTTTTTCAGAGATAATGCTAAAAGTTAAGGAAGTACAGTCAACTCTCGATACTCGCATACAACTCATTACTACTAGTGGGGGTTGTGAAATGCCATTAAAGGGAGATTATACCATTTACATAGGAAATAATCCCATTTCAGAAAACCAGTAATAATGATAATAGAAACCAATGACTAATTACTGAGCATTTTTATGAAGAAATATGGCCCGAGTGCATTTTCCACTCACAGGAGCGGAATTCAAGGCACAAGGAGCTCTGAGCAACAGGTCTCTTCTCATCTGCCCATATGAGACATTGCAGCCACGATCCTGGAAACTGCTCTTTGTGCATACAAAGTTCGTGCAGCACAGAGCAGCATGAGAAATACAGGCTCGAAGGAATGCAACGAATCTGCTATATCAGCAATAAAGATTGTGATCAACTAATGTGTGCATTTAGGTAGTGAAACACAGTGCTGATAATTCAGAAGCAGTAGGGAAATTTGAGGTCTTTTTGCTTTCTCTACTACTGATGTGCATGGTTTAAGGGACACATCCTGTTGTCATTACGTATATGTAACTCTTGACAAAGGAAGGCTCAGTAACAAGTGGCCTTGTGCTACGCTGGCAGAATTTGCATAGATTTCATTAGTCCGTAAGGCAGGAGCATAAAACAGGAGTTGTTTCCACAACTTCGGGCATTTAAAATAAATATGATGCAAATAAATCCTATGGTCTAATACAGATACCAATCTGGCATGAATAAAACCATCTCAATACGTGGCCTCATATCCTGTTTCTTCATAACGCATACCTGTTGTCTTAAGTGAGAGAGCATTCTGCGAAAGTTTTGCCAAGAGCACTTCTTTTTTAGATAAAGTAAAAAGTAAGATCATTTACGTGTCAGTAACTTTTTTTAACAGTAGTCTGTAAAATGGGTCGTTTAGATTATGGACAAGCATTTTCATGGTGAATATTTCTCTACTTCTCTGTTCCTGTAGACTAATTTAGATGCATGGCTATTGCTGATTACAGATATGCAAGCAGAACGGCAAAGGGCAAACAGCGCCTTGACGTACACAGGGCATAGGTGAAATCCCGGTGAAATCCCAGTGAAATTAATGTCAGCCCTACTGGAAGGCACAGAGAGGCCAGGTTTTTACAACTGGTTTTTAAAACTTCAGTTTGCTGACAGTGCCTACTTGTGTGCCCATCAAAGTCAAAAACAAAGCTCCCACTGATTTAATACGGTAGATCAGATTAACTAACCCCCTGGTTAGTTTTTGCATATGCAAGGACATTGTGCCCTCACTTGTATTAATGAAATGCCTAAAAAATCAACACATTGCTCAAATCAATGTAAAAAAGGGCAGAATTCACTCTGAATTTCCATACTCTTTACACACCTTAGGACAAATTTGCATCTTTGCCTTACCCATGAGATACTCCTTTTAATACAGGAGGAAATAAAAAGGTGGTGTACAATTGGCCAAGACAACCTTTTGAAATGTATTCTGATTTTCAGGGAATGGAAGAGGAAAGGGAAGGTAAAGCCAGGTGGGAAGCATTATGGAAGAAAAGTAATTTGTGGCGAACCAGTGTTTTCAAAGATACAAGATACAAAATATACAAACATACAATGCTGATGCCAATTCATTTATAGTAAGATAATATATTCGACTTCTGCACGTTAAGCCACACGTGTTAAACTAATGACTCACTTCAAATAGGGCAGTAACGAACACTTGCTAACTACAGAATTGCAAGACATGGGGTTTGATCTGAACAGTTCGGATTCGAGGCTGGGTGTCCAGGTTAGCACACAGCCTGGATCATCATGTGCCCAGGTGGCCTTGTCTCCCTGCAATGATGCCTACAGGGCCAGAGGGACAGGGGACAGGGTTGTTCTGCATCTGCACGCAGGCAGCTTGGACAGGTCTAACTAGCTATACTTAAGGATGCTGAGATCGAACATAATTTTTACCTGTAAATGGGATCCATAAAGAACGGAGTTGGTCTGGCATGCTGCAAAGAAGACTCAGAAACTTTCCTTTGTTCAAGGTCACCTCCTTTCTTTTCACCAAAGACGTGGTTTTTCCGAGGCTCGGCCGGTTTTGTGCCACTGGCTCGACTTCTGCTGCCCATGCTGAGATCTAGAGGCTGGTCCTGGCTTGTCACAGGTGGAGCTGCTGGCTTTGAGGGTATAGGAGTAACTGGCTTCTCCTCCTTACGCTTAGTGGTGAGGTCAAAGGGAGACTCAGAGCTTCCCTTTGGGATCTTCTTAATTTCACTGGGTGATTGGGGCTCCATTTTCAAGGGTAACGGTCTCAAGTCTCTATCAGGAAATGGATACATTGATTGAGAGAATGCTGGAAAAAATGGGAGGGGAAACATGGAAGGGTAAGGTAAGGCTCCAACTTTTTTGTCTTGCAGCCCCACAAGTCCTGTTGAACCAAAGTATTTTTCAGCAATAGAAGCAATAGCCTTTATAGAATCATTCACAGCTCCTGACACCGCAGTTTGCTCCTCTAAAGATGGTGAGAAAATGGAATGATTGCTGTGTTCTTTCTTATTATTTATTGAAGCCAAATTCTGAAGAGAGCTTACTTTGTCTTTGAACATTTTACCATTTTCTTTAAATTTCTCTTTCTCACTTTCAATGTCACTTTCCAGATCAGAGCCAGAGGTGGTTTCCAGGTCACTGCCACTGGGGGTACTGACATCGTCAAGGTCACTACTCTCTGACTGGTCACTGAGTTTTTCATGCGGCCTCTCTTCAGAGGACCTCTCTGGTTGAAGCTCCACTGGCTTATTTTCACCTACAGATGGTTGCTTATTTAGTGCCTTCAAAATATCCTGTGTAGCTGGCAGTATCTGAGGATTTGTCATGAGGGGACTTTGACTTTTGTTTGTCTGATCTGTGCTTGGTAGTCCTTTAACAGGAGAACTAGTAGGTATCAAAGGTGGCCTGTGGTACAAGCCTGAAGGAAACAGACCAGGGAAGCTAAAAGAAAATCCAGGAGCTGTTGGAAAGGTAAGACCAGCAGGATGCCTATTGGCTCCAAAATAGTCAGCAAGGCCCGGATTTGCATGATTCATATTAACCATGGACGTTTTATCCATAGCTGGGGTTCCAGGAAGTGAAATGCCTTGGCCAAAAAATCCTCCTGCTGCAAAATGGTTCTTGCCCTCACAAAATCTCCTGTGTTTATTTAAGGAAGACGTAGTGCTGAACATTTGTCCACAGTCTTTGCACTTGATTTGGGTTCTGCAATCAGCATGCATGCGCTTATGACGACAAAGGTTTGAAAACTGAGTATAGGATTTATGGCAGACCTCACCTGTATGTAAACAACAACAACAACAAATCTCAGGCTTTATGGTAATTTCCCCCACCCTCAAAATTTTGCAAATAAAACAATTTTTTACCCTCCAAATGTCAATTCGGAAGTCATAAGGAGAAGTCTGGTTGCACAAATGTATGAAAAGCTACCGTATTATTCCAAAGCAAGGCATCCAAGCAGACAAATGTCTAAAGACAGCACAAAAAAAACCCCTCCAACAAACCAGAAAAGGTCTGAAATCACTAAAATGTAAAGTTTGTTTCCTTGCTTTCTCTTCATATTGCACAAACTTTCATACTTGGAACCATTATTTCATATTGCATTAGCACCCAGAGCCTGGAGAGGAACTGTGGCCCCAGGGCTGTAACACCGTATGAAGCACTTCTGTCTTTGAATGTCTATCTGTTTGAAGACATTCATTTATGTCACTATTCACATGTGTAAAGTCATTCATGAAAATCAGTATTTGCAGGGCCAGACCGGAGACAGACAGGGCAGCTGCCTCGTAGAGCTTTCAGTCTAAAAGATGCCAAGGATATAGAAGAGGTGAAGAAGGAGGCAACCAGATATTTACAAGCACATGCTATTATTAACAAACAACATTTTTTTCCATTTACAATTAAGAAGTTAATCTTGCGGAAGTCTAAGCTAAGGTTTCTAAAATAACCTCAGTCAAGTACTCTCACCTGTCCCAAGTATTTCTGTCCGTGTAATGCATATGGTCACTGTGATATAGCAACAGGTGCTTTGGAAGCCATGACCCTAAATTCCACATCTTAATAACATTATTAGTCTTAATATTGCTTATTTCTTCCTTGAATGTGAAAAAATATACTATATTGTGAAAAAATATACTATATTTCAACAACAATTTCCTTTAAAAATGCAGCGGTATTTGTTTGCATGTCTGCTGCTCAAAACAGCTCAGTGGATTTCCTTTCAAACTCCTCTGGGGTGGCAGTAACTTCAGCCTCACAAAAGAAGCAGCTGGAGAAAGCCTGAAGCCACGGAGGGAAGATCTACCTCGACCTGACGGGCCTGATTTAAACTGCAACATTTAGCATGTTGGAGCACAGTTTCCTACAAACATTTTTACTAGCAGGAAGCTGAAAGTGGTCCTGTAATCAGACCAGGACGCCCCACTGTGAAGAGTGAACTGTGCCATTGAAGTGAATGGGATTTTTGCCTGTTCCTGAAATACTTCATCTACAGCTAGAGTCGCTACCCCCAAAATTTTATTTCCTACCTTGCCTTCACTGCGTTGTGAAAGCACGCAACAACATCCTTGACTTTCTGACTGCTACAAACCTTAGTGAGAAAGTTATTGGGGTAGCACCTGGATTAGAGGCCTGCTAGTCAAACCAGCAGAATAACCCTCAGCTCTCTCCACTGCCACCCTTCCCGCACACAACGCCAGCAAACCGTCCGAGCAGTCCCACCGAACGTCGCGGCGTTAGACACGGATACTCAAGGACGTAAGTGCTTCCGGGCCCAAGCAGCTGACCACCATCACTGCAGAGTTTACGTGTGCTTTGGAAGCCTGCACTGGGCAAGGAGGACACCTAAGGGGCCTCCAATAACCCTTAGTCAGACCTAGAGAAATTCAGCCAGGCTTAATGTTTCAAAGGACCAGCAGTACAATTCCCAACACAAATTTGACATTCATTCCGGGTTTTTTTCTTACATTTACCTTAGGTTATCTTTTGGGGAATTTTATATCCTTTGGGCTAGCAGAAACATCAGACAAGCTCCAAGGTTGTGCTCTTTCTTATTCTAAAATTTGTCAGCACCTCTGGACTACCTTGCTTCTAGTAGCATAGGCTCTAGCTTTGTTTAAAAACAAAATAACGTTAACAGTAAGTGGTGTTATCTCTCTGTAATAAATCCTCTTTTTTTCAGCCAGGAAAAAGCATGTGGCCACTTTATTTTTATTTAATTTGCGTTATATCATAAGCTCTCATCTTTCACACATCAAAGCCACACAACAATGCACATTGTGTATTCTGAGGCCTTTTTAACAATCATTTTCAAGATTTGAGACACTCTGACATAATTTACAATGGCTCTATTTTAAGCTTGCAAAGGAAACTGAATTGAATGTATCCCATCCTGCACTGTTGGTTCCCATGAACTGTAATCACGTCCTCTAACTTCCACTCACATCAGGGCCTGTGCTAACCTTCCTGCTCTTCTGAATCTCTGCCCTTGAGAAACTCCACCACTTGTTGTCATGTCTTAACTGTTTACCTCTTCAGCAGGCTGCCTCATAGCTCAGCAACAATGCTCCCATTGTTTGAGGGCCTGATCCTGCCCGCGCGGCGCAGAGCAGCTTTCCCTATTCGTGTCCTATTGACATCCCTGGGACAATTCGTGCGGTAAAGAGTGCAGAATTGGGCCCAAACACAGGAAATTTGCAATGCACTAACTCAGGAAGAAAGTTTGTTGCTGTGTATCAGTTATTGTTCCTGTTAGAAACCTTCATTCACAAGGAAAGAAAAGAAAGAAAAGCAAGAAGTTAGAAAAGAAGAAAAGCAAGAAGAAGAAGAAGAAAAGAAAAAAAGAAAAAAGAAAAGAGGAAAAGAGGAAAAGAGGAAAGAAAATAGAAAAAAGAAGAGGAAAGAAAAGAGAGGAAAGGAAAAAAGGGAGAAAGAAGAGAGAAGAGAAGAGAAGAGAAGAGAAGAGAAGAGAAGAGAAGAGAAGAGAAGAGAAGAGAAGAGAAGAGAAGAGAAGAGAGATTTTTTTTCTAGTTCCCTGCTAGAAAGCTTGATTTTCTTTTAATAAGCGCTTTCTGTTTATCTTTTGGGGAAGATTTTATCCACCTATTTAACATAGAAGCATTGGTTGTTTATTTCTTGCAGTAATAAGCTCCAATCTTTTCTGCTACCTTTCTGCTATTTTTATCCTAATCATAGGCATAAAGGCCTTGCTCCCACAAAATAAAGTCAATGCTGTACTTCTCAGTACAAAATCAAGTCCCTACAGTCAAACTTAAGGCGTTGAGCACCCCTCATCCTCATTGCTGAGGCCTTGCACAAAAAGCTCCCATCACTCCCATCAGCTTGATCACATAAACCTAAATTAAACCGTCTGTAATGGCACAGCTTTTGCAAGCGTAGCAGAGGGGTTGCACAGTCGTCATCTGGGTTATTATGGGCCAATTCCTCTCCTTCTATAAAGCAGGTTAACTCCATCAACAGTTACAGAGTTATACCTAATATACTCCACCTGAGCATTAAATCATACATATTTTTTCAGAAAAAATCTCCATTTGTCTGTTCAAAAATACATACTTTTACAAGGCTAATATATAATGTAAAACAAATCACATTTTATGGACTCTGATCTTCTAACAGGTCATGGTAAGAACCTGCTTCTTATTGCCATGACCATATCAAATTTAACTTTTCAGTCGGGTAAGACTAGACTGGTAACCAGAGGAAAAAGTGTGTATTGACACAGATCTGTTCTTCCAAAAGCTAGGGAAGTTCTCCTTTAAAGAACATCAATGCATTATCAATTTATTATTTTCCATTAACATATTCAAAAGTCAACAGAACTGAGAAATATTCTACTTCCAGAGAAAAGCAAAAATATACATTTACAATTTAAGGATATCCTTACAAACTATTAAAGGAGATGCAAATTAATCTTCTAAATGACTAATGTGTTTTATCTGGGTTTTGAAACTAAATTAAATCAATCATGGCAACTAAAATCTGTAAATATTTATTATTGCAATTTCAATGAAATAATTAATAGCTGTACTGCCAAGTTTACCTTTTTAAGCATAGGAGCTATATACAACTATTTAATGAGGTACTTCTTGGTCAAGGTGCCTCTTGCCTCTAACAGGCAGTCTATGAAATACATGGCTTCCAATGCTGACAAAGAAATTTTGGGCCCAGGTCCAAAGCCCTTACTCACCACTGTAGTCTTACTCATGGGCACTGTCGTACTGAAGCCTCAACATAACATTGAAGTTGACACCAAATGCCCCACTGATTTTTTCTGGGGAATTCTGTGTATAAATCAATGGCACTGCCTGGGCCACTGTGAGTATTCCCAGGAGGGAGGACTAGTCAGATAAGTTATTGTTATAAGATCTACTTCTTTTTCACTGCATGGCTTTTATTTCCAAGCAAAGCTTTGCTTAAAATTTAGTAGATGGGGGGGACGGTTATCAACTTTAATTGCTTCCACGTATCAAAGCAACAGAAGCTGTGTTTGATTTCTCCTGTTACACCTTATTACATCCTTTAAATTGTAGTGCCATACTTTCAAGCAGCTAACTTGTAAGGGAAGCTTCTCTCCTTGCAGTTTTTATTGCTGTATAGACCCCAGGTTTTACATAAACTCCCACTCTGTCTCCCAAGTTGCAAAAATTCATCTCATGTTTAAGTACATTCTGTACTGTGATTGTCTCAGAACCCAAAAAATAGCTTGCAGTTAAGTTTGCAAATTTTCTGCTTATTAAAAAAAATTACTGTAAGTACTATCTCGAATATATGTTCAGTCTATTACGGCATGTGGTTTCTATTTGGAGAAGCTGGAGATTTTGTGAAGGCAGTGAGTAATTACCTTAGTGTTGGTGAGTTTTCACTCAAGCTTGGGCGGTATACTGTAATAAGAGACAGTTGCCATAAACAGACTGGTAGAGTAAATCATGGTGTGTGGCCTTTTGGTGGAAAACAGATATCTACTTTAGGTGACCCTACCTCCCACCCCCGTTTTCTACCAGCTCCCCCCCATTGCTCAGAAAAGCCTACTGAACATGTGGTCTCCAAATTCTCTTCTTCTATAATTACACAGCTATTATTCATAGACTGTTCAATGGTTTTTCATCTCTCATACTGTAAATTTCAAGACTATCAATGGCTGTGTTGATTTATCAGAATACACACCAACAAAGAGCACTTCAGGTATGATTTAATTTAAGAGAGGTGTCACTCCTACATATGGTATTGACCGCAACAGTATTATCTGAAAATTCCCTACCTGGCCAGAAGTTATGGTTTTCTAATAATTATACATTTTAAGTGTAATTAGTTAGCTGGTAATCCCAGGTTTAAAAATTATTAGCAATGGTTATAACTGGATCTAGTTAGTTATACATTTCCTCATATCAAAAGTCCAAATATAAGTATTATCTAATCTAATGGCAGATATGCAGACTTCACGAGTAAGTCTTTTACGCCATTAGTGCTTCCCTTGATGTTTTATCAAGACCCTAAACGCACGTCAAAGAATGGTTTTACTGCTCCCTGGGAGGCTAAGCTGGGTGTTTCAAAACACTGTGGAGTTTAATGCCGCAGCTGTGGGGATTCACACCCTAGAGAACAGGACCATATTGCATAGGGGGGACTGCAGCTTTACTGTGCTCTGCTAGGGGAGTAACCTTCTGCTTGGCCTTAGAGCTTGGCAGCCTCTTTATCTGGATGCAGTGCTACTTCCATCCATCAAACTTGGTATAAATTATCAGTACAGAAAATATGGTCCACTGGAAAAAAAGCATCAGAATGATATTTTGGTAAATTAATGTTGAGAACTGCAGAAGATGAAGAAATTTAGAAAATAAGTAGGGGATGTGGTCAAAGCAGGTGCTTTTCAAGCCATAACAGGTGCTTGAAAAGACTGTGGTGGAGCTTAACAGTAACAAGAACAATATTCTTAAATATTTCCTGCCTCTGCTTCCCTGTTGAAAGGAAAACAGCTTGCAATGTTATTGTGCATCAAGGTTTCCCCATCTCGTAGAAGGATCTGGCTAGGTGGCACATACAATCCTTGAGACTTTGAGGATCTGTCTTATATCTCACTACTGAGCCAGGCTGACAGATGAAGCAATTTTTATTGCTGGAGCAATTGTTTGTAAAGATCTAACAGCTAAACTCAATACTTAAATTTAGGATATGCAAAGAAGCCTCAAGGAGTGAGGCAATCTTCTCCAATTGAAATGCACTGGCTTTAAGGTTTATTTTTTCCAATTCCAATGAATACCATGGTATCTAATCTGCTATAGATGCTATAGACTTGCAACCTAAAATTAATTTCTAAAGCAAAGCAGCCTTTCACATACATTTGCTGGTTCTACCTAATTCCCAACCCATCCAGACTGTGGTCTCACCTCTCCATAAGTCAACTGAAGTGCAGGCTGCTGCCAGACAGGTCAGCCCCTGCCTTCCTCCCCTGCCCATCACAGCCTGGCGTTCCCACCTCCTCCCCTGGGCTGGCACTATTGCCGTGTGGGCCTCGGGCTCAGCAGGACAGGATCCAGCACAGCATGCGGCATGCACAGGCACAAGGGAGGCAGGAGACGAGAGCAACCAGCTGAGGTTGGTTTAAAACAACACGAGACTGCAACCTCCAAGCTTGGTATTACTGGCTCTTAGCTAAATCTTACTCCCAGCTTGCTCTTTGCCATCTATGCACGGAAATATATTGCAGGGACAACAGGTACATTTATACAGGTTCTGCCTGAAAATGAAAGTCATATAAACAGAATGCTTTGTACTGGACTGTGAATTACCCAAGACTCCTTTAATAATTCAAAGTGCAAGCCAACCCCCATGAAACCAGTGGGAAATTCAATGGAAGCACAACGCAACCTTCTGCTTCCAGGTAATGCTGCTTTTTGACAAGAGAAATACACTTAGCTGAAGATGTTTAGTTGAAGACTTACATATAAAAGGTTTGACACTGCTGTGGATGTGTTTATGCTGTTTGAGGCCTGAAGAAGTGGCAAAGGTTTTGCCACACTCTGGACAAGCGTGAGCACGAGCCCCAACATGCTGGGAACGAATATGCCTCTGAAGGTTGCTGGGGTCCGTGAAAACCTGCTAGGAAATGAGTACTGATTAACCAAGAAACTTAACTGCAGAAGAAGCCAGTTATTACAAGCATCTGTCAAAATTCAAATGTCAGGGTTATTGGGAGCTTTTTAAGATTTAAAAACTCTCTGACTTTGGCTGCTCGTTGTATCTCACTCTTGCTAAAATGGAAGTCAATGGAAGCTCTGCCCCCCCAAAATGGGCCTCAATTTCCCAGGTTTAGCCAAATATTTAGTGGTTCTGTTAACCCTTTTGTAACCATTACACCAGGTGTAATAACCCCTGCAATTAGAAGTCCCAGGGAATGGGAAGGCACATCCATCCACCCTGCACTTCCAGCAGGGATTCTTGCCCCTCAGAGCCCGAATATTTGCAGTAGGTACCAGTTATGTTGGTAAGACATACTGAGGCAATTCAAAGCATATTTATAGTGTTCTGTGATTGCAATCAAATTGAGGAAAGCAGGTCCCCATTCTCTTTCCAGAAGAGTGCTCAGGGCTTGCGAGTCAGGCAGTTAATAACCTTGACTGCTCAGCTGCTCTCATGAGCTCCAGACCCTGCTCACTAGCGGCCGAAGTCCTCCTCTAAAACCCACAAATTCTGCCCACAGATCCTTGTAAATCCTAGAGAAGCAGGCTGGACCACCACAGAACTACCAATATGAACTCCTGAGTCCTGACTCATTGTGGCCCTGCTTTCCTGCCCTTGCACATTCAACAACACGAGCAAGGCCAGACAGCCTACAAATTCACTGTACCTTGGCACAGTTTTCACACTCGTAGTGCTTCCCGCTGTCATGCGACATCTGATGACGTATCAAGTTGGACTTCCAGTTAAAAGCTTTGGGGCACTGATCGCACTTGTACTCCCTCTCCTCGCTGTGCGACAGCATGTGCTTCTCCAGGCTGCGGAAACAGAGACAGGCTTAGTGAGGTCCCGGCAGCATCTACACAGAAACTCGGGTTTATCAGTGATTTGCAGATCAGCGTAGCAATAGAGATGGAGTGCCAGGAAGAGGAGACCAAGCAGAGCATATAATTACAGCAACTAGCGCCAAAAGCCCCAGAGGCCCAATCCTGACAGAACCAAAGCTGCTGAGTTTTCATCAGCAGCATCGAGCATGCAGCCCAGCTCAGCTTCCAGGCAGGATCCCCCTTCGTACCAGAGTAATACATTGTCTAATGTTTTGCCAGGCCACTTGCAAAAGCTCCAGGAGATGATGCTTCCATCTCTCCCTAAGGAGACTATTTCACACACCTCTCAATATTTCACTCTGGTAATTCTTCCCTGCAGTCTGAATTATTTCTACCTTATTACTCTCACTCAAAATACACCTTGGATCCTACTACCTTGTGTAATTCCACTCTTTTGATGGCAGCCCGATTTTTCTTACAGCAGGAATAGATCACGAATTACTCCACTGAAGTAGGACAGACCTAGTGTAAGTGATCAGAATCAAGTCTCTAAATATGGTACACTAAGATTAAAGTTACAGCTTGATTATTATTAACTATGTTCAACTAAGTAGTTGTTTATGCATTCATTTCTTAGTTGTTTATTCAGTCTATTAGTAGTATATTCAATCAAGTATTTTTTGTTGCACACCCCTGAATTCATTCTGAATTCAATTCTGAATTTTCTGAATTGCTATTTTAGCATTCATTTATAGCAAATACATTTCTTAATGCCTGCATTGCTTGGTCACATATAAAGTTGTGAGTCACACTATTGCTTGAGTAAAAGAGAAAAGATTACTATGTAATGTAGAAGCAGGTTCACAAAAAAGCCATTGGAGCTGGAATTTTTAGCATCAGACTGAATACCAGCCTGCCAACACGGGGCAGCTCCTACAGTCCTTCCGCACGCGAATCTTCCACTGAGCCCTGCTGAACCAGTGGAGAAAAGCTGCTGGATTTACAGTCTGTTCTGGGTTTTGCAGTCCGATTAGCAACTTTCATTCTCAGCTACAGGTAACGGCAATGCTTTCGCCCTGCAGATGCTGCTTACTTCTACCCCTCTCAGGCTCTTCTTCCCTTCTGGGGAAAAAAAAATTCTGGCTTCCTATCCTAATACCTCTGTGACAACCAGACCTCCATCATGCACTCATAAACAAATTTGCCAAAAGACCTAAAGAGGCTCTTGTCTCCCACACTGGCACCAGCTCCCAAGATGCTTAACGCGGCTACACAACGTCCCATCAACACCAGAGCCATATCTGCCCCCATCACAGACATCCAGATCTCAATCTTCCTACTCAGCTATTTCTCAATTTAATTACGCACACCCTCAAGCACAGGTCATTCAGGCCTTTTGTTTTATATAATCTGTATACAGCACACTTCTGGACTTTTTTGCTGTGAACTGTCTTTGTCATGTATTAACCTTTCAATAATTCAAGAGTTCAGAGAATGACTGCCTTCTATCTCATTTTTCACTCTTTCTCACCGTACTGCCCATCTATTTATGATGACTTGTTCTTTGTTTTCTGCCCTTTCTCTTCAATATTTAATATTTTAAGCTAAATTTACATTTGTTCAATGATTCCCATATGTTAGATATTGTCCTCTAGTTCGTGGGCAGAAAAGAACTTTAACACGGAATAACTCAGAGCGTGTAAAAATGCTACTGTCCAGGCCTTTCCCTTACTCACACTACTGCAGCCCTTCGGACTTGATCTACCTACATCAGCCCTTTCAAATTGATCACACAGACTGAAAATTAGACATGTGGAGCCAAATTCTGCTCAATATCACCCGGTGAATACGACATTATGCCCGCACAAATCCACGCTCAGTGGGGTTGACCGAATGCACAGAGAGCAACGTTTGGCACACCATGTTTTAATTTTCGTGGTAGCGTCATTAATTTTGCCAAGTGTAAGGTTCGGGTCATATGACATGCTGATCAGAGATCTCCTGCATGGTGCTGAACAACTTCCACTCAGTCAGTAGGACCTAAGAGAGTCCGCACTTTGGGAAAGGCTGCTACATCTTGCAGAAACAGCACCTGAAACACTCAGTATCAGTTGTCCAAAGGGGTCACCCCTGCAGGTGCACAAAATCATCCGTGCTAACATCCCACCTCAGCAGACACCACCTGTGACAGAATAAGATCCTGATCTATGGACTAGTAAAGATTTCTGTGAAAAATATGAACTGATGAAATACTCTACTAGTTGATAAGTCATTATTTAAGGGGCAACTGATAATTAAACAATGCAATATCCTGCTGTCTCCTAAAGGGCAGTTAATGCTGTTACTTAGGTTGTACCCACACAATGCAAAGAGAAAAGAAGGCAACACAGACATGTAGAAGCTACGGTACAGACTCTGGCTGCAAAGCAAAAGATATGAGCCAGGTCTTGTGCTGTTATAAACTGGCTTCATAAGAAATACGCTGCCTTATTACAGCTGAGGATCTGGCCCAGGATTCTGTTATTGAAATATCTCAGCATTATTATTAAACGTTGGCTGAGGCCAACTTTTCCCCCATCCTCAAAATGAAAGCATTAAAATGTAAATTCATGAGGGAAGTACTGCAGAAGCTCTTGTGCACTCTAAACACCTATCAGTAATTTGCCAAATTTGCTGTAATCTGCACTGAAATACATTATTTTAGGTAGCCACCAAAAACTACAGTGACAGGACATATGTAAATGATCATCACATAAAAGCTGTACTTTCTATTTACATTCATCTCTATGCATATTTCAGGTATATATGCATGTACGTCTATCTATTTAAACAGACAGATATAATAAGAAAGAGATGAAGCCAAGTGCCCTTTGTACCCCTGATTTCCAAAGGAATTAAAACTATTCCTCTGCAGAACAACACAAAAATACTGCTTGCCATTGACCATAAGGAACCATCACTAAAATAGTTAAACGTTTTCTACTTTCCTTGCATTTTGTTACTTCTAAAATCAGATTAATTTAATGAAAATACACAAGTTGTGGCTGGGTAGTGTGGGCCTGCTCCTCTTCTCACAGCAGCTAAAGACATTTGTATCATCATTATTTTCAGTTGAAGCAGGATAGTTTCGTATAATTTATTTCTCAAAAAAAGTTATGTTTAATGTGATGACCTGAAGTACTGTACTGTTTCAAGACTGAAAGGCTATATATCACATATTAACATCTAGATTACAGTCTAATTTAACTCTACCAGGCATGGCTTGTTTGCAAAGATAAAATTTCTGTCATCAGTGAACATTACTCAGAGACGTTCTGAGTTATTTCTGCCTAAAAATGATGAGTCCATCCGTTAGCTCATCTGAACTATAATAATTTCTCTGATTTCACTGCAACTAGACCAATTCATGACAGCTAAAGAACTGATTATCAGAGGATCCAGTTCTTTAAGGTCCCTGCTAAGGACTTCAGGTCAAGGACTGAATCTCTGAATTGCTGAAACTCAATTGATTTCCATGTCCTAAAACACCAACCAGCATAGAAGTCTTATTAATTGTCATATTTATTTTGTGTATAAGATGAAGGCATCAGATTCTGCCCTCGCCGATGCCCTGCATGATCTGACTGAAGCTGTCACAGAATTTGCCTCATTCCATCATGTTTTAAGCACCTGCTCCTACCTTTGTAAGTCTGGGAAGACTTGATCACACTCTTTACATTCCTGGATTTCATGCGCATCCCGAAGGTCATTCTCAGTGTCAAGCTTTTTCTGAAAGTCCTCCTCCACCATGGAGAACGCAGAGTGAGGTGTGCTGCAAGGGAACTTCTGGTGGTCTACTAGTTCAGCCTTGGACTCAAAGAGCTGGTCGCAGTCCTCACAGCGATACTGGCGCTCCTCTGGAAAACAAAGATAAATTATGCTTTAATTCTACAACATACAACAGTGCAATACTATTTATTAACCACCTGGGTCACATCCAACAGGGAACCCTAACACTGTGTGTTTATATAATATCCTAAATGGAGATATATAGGGTCTAAGATGGATATCCAGTGGGAAGCTGTCAGTCTCTACCTTTCAGAATGAAGTAGACTGACTTAGACACAAATGTCGACATTTAAAATACCCAAGGGGGTGTTAATGGAGTTTTCAAAAGCCTTTTAATTTCCATTACGGTTCTCTTCCAGCACCTAACCCTGTTCAGTGTAAGCCAGAGGCAGATGAAGTGGAGGGTAAAGGAGAGAAGGGGCCTTGCTTTAAATTCAGTAGGAGTAAAATTGGTCACAATGTGTTTCTTACTAAAAGTGACCATAGAAGATCACTAGTATGATCACTTTGGGGTGAATATTTCATTCCATGAATTAATAATTCCTGCAAAACAATAGATTAGCTGAGGAAAAGCCCCAAAAGTAAACTTTGAAAAGAGCATGCCATGATATTTTTTCTGTTGGATTTTATACTAACAGTCAATGTGACTAGCCATATATCCTAGTTTGATTTCAGTGTCATCAGCCCTGCAGACATAAAAGCCCATGGGCTCTGGGTCCGTAAGGTACTTAATAACCTGAGGAGTCTGTCTGACATCTCACATGTATGCAGTACAGTCGGTGACGACTACCTGAGGGTCAGGTTGATCCTGAGAAATCACCATTATCAGGACGGTATTCTGTTGTTCGCTGTCCACTAGCAATAGTTCAGGCCAAGTGAAAACTTGGCCCAGTTTGGGTCTAAATGAGCCCTATGGGACATATACTTGTGTGTGACTGCAGAGCATTTCTCTGGTGTCATTTATAAAATAACTAATGGAATAGGCACAGAAAATACTATCCTTGGAAAAGGGTGACATCTTTAGCAATAAAGTTACCACTAAGGGGGAAAAAAACTTCAACGAATGAATGAATAATCCCCCCTCCTTTTTTTAAGAGACCGTAAGATACTGCTCCAAGTTTGCAGGCATTTGTAAGAAAGTACACCCCTGGATGTCACTTCTCCTGCCCTGGGAAAGTCCCTGTGCACAGTCCCTGAATTCTCAAGAATTTATAAGATGTCCACACTGGCATAGACTGTAACCTAGTGTGTATCAAGTAAATATCCTACAGCTAGCCCCAGCTGTGGCTTTATAACCCTTTGCACTGCAGGCAGCAGAGCCAAAGTAGCTTTTGGAGGTGGGGGGCAAATCCGAGGCAACCTAATCTGCAAGGAATGAGCAACAGCTTACAAGTTTTAGACAGAGAATCTGTGTGTAGGATAAATAATGAATGAGCAAGTGGAGGAAGAATGACTACGTTCTCAAAAGTGACAGCAACATTAACAGCCTGAGATCTTCGCTTTTCAAGAGAACAGAATAACAGTTGTTTAGCTAAATGATAAAAAATAACCTATAATCAGGGTTCATACATCTTAGTCTGGTAGGACCAACACAGCCTAGAGATAATGACTTAGAATCTCTTCCTCCTTCTGCAACATCCATGAAATGATTAAGTTTCAGTTTCAAAGCCTTACTGTTGCCCTCAGTTACCTCTTTAGACCTCTGGTTCTGCCAGGGAGGTTGGAATAAGTAAGGGAAAAACTTGAAAAACATCAAGAGATGCAGAGAAAAATGGACTGTGCAAACCAGAGCTCACCAGCTTGACAGGCACTGAATGCGAATTACGTGCGATTTTTAGGGAAATCAGTTCAACTACAAGCGATGAACAAAACAGCGAACCCCAAAGCCAGCTTTGGCATTGCTTTTCAGAAGAGACCCACCCTCCAGAGGGACTGAAGGAGAAAGGCCCTGGTACGACCTCCAGGCTGTAGTTCAACTAAGGGGAATCCTACGCTCAGGACATGAGTGGTGGAAAGTCCCCCAATGACCGGGAATTTCAGTTTATTCCCAGGCAACCTATGACCTCTCTGTCTGGATTCTTCATTTCTAATGCTGAAAAATGTTCAGTTAGAAAACCTAACAGTTAAGGGGCACCAGCAACAGGAATCTTAGTCACGACATTGGCAAAACACTTTGATAAATGAAAATATATCAATCACGTTAATATTAAACTTATTTATTCACCGAACAGCTTTCAGAAAACACAAGGGTAGGAATATAGACGTATATAACCAGCACAGTCCAGTTCTTCTCCCTAGCTACAGTGAAGCTATTGCGGATTTCAAGAGGATTCCAAAAGAGGAGATATCTTCCTAATTTTTCACTTAATTTCAGTGCTATATTAGATTAGATTAGACAGTAAGAAATGGCTAACCGTGAATGTCTGGAGCCATTGTTTCATGTGAATAATCTTCACTCTTCATGAACAGTAACAGCTCCTCTCCTGGTTCAATATCTGCTACAACCCTGTAGAATATCTGAAAAAGAGAAAGCAAAGTGAGCACCGCAAAAGGCAAAGAGGCATCAAACCCTGCAAGGGAATAGCACTGAATTTAAACACATGGCCAGATCCTGCCCTGGTTTGGGTGTTGGCTGCAAGCAGTTCGATGGAGAGGTGCCAGTTTAAGACTACGGCAAACCCGCTCCTTCCAGCCCCCAAACCTTTTGTGCTTTGGGTTCTGTGAAAAGAGAAAAGAGATTGCTTTCAACAGCCCTCGCTGCACAATGAGCTACGTGATGATAACTGCAAATATCACCAACAATTCACATGCTTAGTTATATAAAACCGACCTATAAATTATCCATAAAACGTAACCTCGAATGACTGGCTTAAGGGAGATAACCCCCGTTTCTCCTCTTGACTGCAGGGGGAAAAGCTACGGGTACCAGCTAAAAACGGACCTGAGAAGACGATGCTGATGAAAGCACAGGCACCAGGCCCCGCTCATTTTAACCATCTCGGAGGTCCAGAAAGCCGTGAGAGGTTTACGCAACCCAGCGGCGCTGTGCTGCGGCTCTGGGCTCGTTTCTGGGAAGGGGCAAGGAGGAGAGGCAGAGCGCTGCGCCGGGGCGAGGGCGCCCACCTGCCCGCAGCCCCCGCGAAGGCTCACGCCGGTGCTGGCGTGCCCCCGCGGAAAGGAAGCTACCCCAGATCTCTCCGGCTGCTCTCTGTCTCGGCAGGAAACGTGAAGAGCGCTAAAAAGCTCCACGAAGCCGCTCAAATAAATATTAGCAACTTCCTCAGGTCTTGTTAAACCAAAACACATGACAGCTCTGTTTGCTAAGCTAACAAAAGATGCGTTTGCGTTTTCTCTGACTAACGTATCTTTAAAGGGTTAGCTCTCAAATTATGAACTCTCAATACTCATTTCAGTGCCTTGAAAGAAAGAGAAAAACCCGCTTCCACTGCTTAAGGTCAAGCAGAGCTGTCTGTCACAAGTTAGATACAGATACACGGCGATACGCAGCGATTTCCCGTGCGGGGACGCGCGGCGCTCACCGTCCCTGAACGGTGGCCCCGGCAGCCCCGCAGATACCGCTGTCCTCCAGGAGGTGGCCGTATAGCCTAATGCTTTACTTCTGCGCGAGCGGCCTTTGCCCACCGATACGTGCGAAATATCCAAAAATAACTGAATAAGACACATTTCCTCCGATTTGTTTTCTTTTCTTTTCTTTTCCTCGTCCGGAGCGCTCCGGAGCCGGCTTCGAGAGCGGCGGGCGGACCACCTGCGTCCCGCCGGGCCGCGAGAGGCGAGCGGGGGAGAGCGGGGACCACCTGCGCCCCGCCGGCGCGCCAGCCACGCCACGAGAACACGTCGGATGCCACGGACGCCACGGACGCGTGCCGCAGCCCCCGGCTTAGGCCGCGTTCGCCCCGCGGCGGGCAGGGGCAGGGGCAGGAGCTCACGGCCAGCTTCCCCTCCCGGCGTGCCGAGGGCAGAGCTCCCCTTCCTCCCACGCCGTCCTGCTCAAACTGCCGCTTCGGGGCTTCTCAGTTTTCCCCTCGTCCTTTAGATAACTGCGAGCGGCAGCTTCGTCCTGCAATTCTATTTCCCTTTAGAAAACAGGGAATCCTCTGAGCAGCTCACATCGCTTCTTTTTTTGGAGGCTTCCAAAGGTTTAACTTTTTAGCTCCCTTTCCAGCAGTACGTTAGCCTCTGGAGCGTGACATGTTGGACCTCTGCCTTCACAGCTCGCGACAGCGCTGCCGGCGACTGCGACTTGCGCTCCCACCACAGAGCGTTTCCAGTCGCGGCTGCAGTCTCGCACGCTCGTCCCGATCCTGCTCGGATTTAGCGCCATATAAATCAGGAGTAGAGCAATGAGGTCAGCAGGGCCGTATTTGCATTAAACAGGTCAGGCGCAGGGCAGTTCTCGGCCTTCTTACTACTTTCCTGTTAATCTTGCTTTTCACTAATTTACGCAGAGATGTGCAACCCAAACAGCACCTTCAAGCCTCCAAAGTAACTCTAGCGACTCTAAAGCAAAAATAACGCCACTCCTGTCAAACCGCTACTCTCTGGATTCGGTAAGAGGAGCAAGGAGACGGTGTGTTAGCACCAGCGACCCCGCGCCAGCTGGCGGGAGTTAAAATGGTGACGTAGCGTTGGCGAGCGGCACGGCGAGCCGAGGCCGAAGGGAGCTCGCCCTCGTCCGAAGCAAGCCGCGATGCTTCTCGAGAAGGCAGCGGTCCGGCGCCGAGCGGTGCCAGAGCAGGGCCGGGGGCGCGCGCAACGCACCCCCGGCCCCAGCCCCGCTGCTGCCTTCTGCAAGCTTCTCCGAGCGCATGCTGCCAAGGGGGACAGCGCTGCCGGGGTTTTACGTGGACCGGGGTGCGCTGGGGACTCGGTTGGGGCGATGAAACTCATCTGATCACACTGAAACGCATTTAAGCAAAGCCAGCTTTTAACTCCTGCAAATAAATCTGATGTCAACATTACATCCAGTGAATACTTGCTTTAAGCAACACTTGTTTTTCCATTTCATAAGATAAATGTATTTAAATCTGGCTCTTTTTTTTTTTTTTCCCCTCCCCAGAACTGTACCGGCCTCCATACATTTGAAAGGAGATAGCCTGATCGGCCTCAGCCGAGCCTTCATATCTGGCGTATTTTAGGTTGAAGGAATACGTGCACGACGTGCAACGCTGCGCGCTGACTGGAGATGCTCCTGCAGGCCGCCCTGATGCGGCACCCCTCGCCCCGGTGCCTGCGGAGCTAACGCCCTGCCCAGGGCAGCACAGCTCTGCCCTCGGCTCGCCTTGGTGCGCCGCGGTTTTGCGTTACGGTATGTAAACCCAGCTGGTCTTTGGAGGTCAGCGGCGCGTCAACGCGAAGGAACAAACCTAAACCACAGCGACACTTTCACCGATATCCTCCCTCCTCTGCTCGGGCTGCGCCACCAAAGCTCTTTTGGTTTTGGTAGACCTTCACGCCTCTCGTCGCAAAATAAGGCCCCCTGGACTGTACGCGCGCATGGTCTGGTTCGTAAAGCGCCGCGTTACGGTGCATCGGATCGCTTTGCAGAGGCCTGGTGTGCTGCAGCACCTTCGCCGCAGGCATGGCACAAATTCGTAACCAACATGTAAATGCTGCAGCTAATTGCCTAACCTGTCTGTGCTGGTGTTTGCAAATAAGGGAATATCCAGCAAAATTACGTGCTTTAGGTTAAGTGTTTTTTTTCATTTTGAATTGCAGAACTAAAGCCCTCCAAAAATAGGTCCAAGCGACAGATCTGAAGTGCTGGCATTTCGGCATTATTATTAAAACGATCATTTGAGTTATTATTTAAAAATATATATATTTTAAAATTATTGCTGCACGTACAACAAGAATTCCACTTGCACTAACAAATTATATACCGGATTGCATTCCAATGAGGATCTAAAATCAGACATGCTGAACTTTAAAACAATTTGATCTGATCTGATTTTAATAGATGTCCTTATTACTTCCTGGAATCCACTGGAATCATCTTGCCCAAGAACAAGGGAGAAGTTCAAGCACGTTTGGTGGAAATGAACCACGCTCGAGGAATTTTTAAGCAGCAGAAGCCTGCGGAGGGCAGAAGGCGCGGGGATGCAGCGAGCCCTCCAACAGGAGAGCTGATAGCTCAGAAATGACTCCCAAGCCAGGTCTGCCTCCTCCTGCCTCTCCTGGCTTTGTAAGCAACACTGAACTGTATTCCTGACATTATTTTTTGTTTTAGGAAATGGTAATGTGGAATATTTGGATTCTAGCATTCTAAAGCTTAAAGATTCCTTGGCTACGCTCCTGACTATACTATAATTAAGGAAAGTTAGTAATTTTTTGACTTCAGCTGGACCAAGATTTCACCTCCGCAGCCTGCCAAGCCCCCTTCGTTACCTATCTTTGTTTAATGTCCTAACTTCACAAGGCGCAAGCACACCAGTCTGCCTCCCGCACTACACGAAGGGCTGCTGCACGGTAGAGAAACGACCCGAACCGTAAAGTCCAGATGCGCGTTGCACATGCCCTGGGATCAGTGGGGTGTGACTGCAGTTTATATAGGAAGAGCAAAATCGGATCCAGATCTGGAAACACTTTCGGAGTTGAGGGGGGCTGGAGTGGGGAGAAGGGGGGGGGTGGCCGCACTCATCACCGCCCTGCGCCTGCGTGCGCCGCAGGTCGTACGCTCAGGCTACCGAGCAGAAATAAGAGCTCCCAAACTGCAAGGCTGTAAAGGGAAAGGGGAGGGGGGGGGAAAAAAGGAACACACACAATTTACTTTTAAATGGATGAATAAGGCCTCATTGTTATGAATCCCAGTTTACTTTTCCTGGTCAGGCACTTGAAATTTTATTTATGCTTAATAGACTGCATTTGGCATGTGTAAAGATGACAGAAGCGTGAATTATGAATGACCTTCAACCTATGCAGGAAGTTGTAATAATTGGAATAATAGCGAAAAGGCACTCGCTGCGAGAGCCGGCGAGCCCCGCGAGCCCCGGCCGCCGCCGCCTGCTCGCTTTGAAGTCTGCTGTCGCCCGCGGCCTGCCCCAGCGAAGCCCGCGCCGCGCGGGTCCAGCTCCTTATTTACCGCCGCGGCGCTCGACGTGCCGTTCAGCCGCCCGCGAACAGTTTAATAGAAATGATACCAGTTCTCGGGGAAGAAGCGACACTCCGGTCTACGTGTCTGGACAAAGTCGACAGCTGATAGGAACGCATCTGTCGTCCTCGCCCTGGAGAAGCTTCCTTCTGCCGCGTCTCACCAACCGTCTTACTCTCGGGCGCACGGGAGCTTGGAAAAACACTGTGCGTGCCCCTGCGCTATTTGGGAAATTCAGGTTTTTGAGCAGACAAGGGATGCTATTTAGATGTGGGAGCAGGTAGCTGATCCTATTTATGCTTAAATTGCAAACTTAACGTATTTAACTTACTTCGAGTGCTAAGGGGGGAGGCATCAAATAACTTTTGTCCCACAACATGCTGACAAGGGAAAGGATTAAACTGACTTCAGCTGTTACAGAAGCTAACTAGGAAAAAGATGGCAAAAAGGCACAGAACGTAAAAAACGTCAAGCGCACTGGTAGCCGTAACGAAAGCCTTACAAGGTCCATCAGCCTTGTGCAAAGAACCGCTCCCGAGGAGAAACGCGGCGCGACACTAAACGCACTGTATGTTCCCAGGGACGGAGCAAAGGGAAAACCTACACGCTGGAAACGCGGCTGCCACGAGTTTCAGGTAGAAGGTTGCGGTTTTGTTTTTGGCAGCAGCGGCCTGCTGCATGTGATCGGCGTGGAAGGAGGACGGCCCTTCCCACCGCGCGGGCGAAACCGCTCTGCCCTCCCGAAGGCCACAGAGCGCTTCCCAGCAGCCATCCTCCACCTCCCGTTACGGCAAAGCCGCCCCGTCCCGAGGCGCGGGACGCGCGCGTGCACCACTCGGGACAGACCGCCCCGCGGCCTCCACGGCACCGAAGCCCGAGGCGGCGCCGGCTCCGTCGACGCGCAGCCGGCTCCGAAGAGCAAAGCGTTACTTGGGAATAAGAGGGGAACTTGCCTGCAAAGCAAAACAAATTGCATGTCCAAAACTAATAACGAGCTTCAGATTAAAGGGACCTGAGCAACGTGAGGATTTATGCCCCCCCCCCCCCCGCCCCGGAAAATGAGAAGGACATACGAATAAATAATCGTGCGACGAGCCGTAATTAAGCATTTGAGGAAACAAAACAAAACAAAAAAAAGCGTCCGAACGACCAGGATTCAATTTTAGCTCCTGTGATGAACAACTTGTGCAGCTGGAGGGCTGTATTATGAAACCTGAGCCAGGTCCTTCTTGCCGTACTCAGGCGAATGATAAATCGAAATAAACTGGAGGTTTTTTTCGAGGGGTAACCTATAGGAGGCTTTCCAGAGCTCTGTATCAGGCCCAAAGAAAACTTGGGCAGAAATCCGGGGGCCGAGCCCAGCGACGGACGGGCCCGCACGCGTGCGCGGGCAGGAGGCCGCGTGCCGAGCGGGGGGAGGAATCTCTCCCGTCGCCTCCCTTCCAGGGCCTGCGAAGCGCCCGGGACGACTGCAGGCCCTTCGCGCAGCCGAGTGCAAAGTCCCTTCCTTCCTTCTTTCCTAGAAGTCTAAAGTGCCCCGAAACGGCAGAGAGAGGAAGCAGCTCGGGGAGGAGGTGTTGGAGCCAGCACGCTCTCCTCCGAGGGTACCGGGAATCCGTGCTGTGCTGTCTCCCGAGACAAAAACCTTCCTCCCGCTCCCCCGAAGCGGCGAGGCAGCTGCCCGGCGTCCCTTCCCACGGCGTCGCCGCGTTTTGAAAGCGCTGGGTCATCCTCCTAGCTGCCATCACCCCGACAATACTCATGTCTTCTTCCATAGCATTTTTTTTTCCTGGTGAATTTGAAGCCTCTGCGAAAGTCCCGGGGTCCTGGTTAGGGGATTGCCCCATCCAGCCTCAGCTCCCAAGCACAGGCACCGCGAAACGTCCTCCCCGGCGGCTGCGCGGGGCTGCAAATGCCGTGGTGTTCGCGACGGGGCTGCCCCTCAGCGCCAGCCCGGGGCACCTGCCCGGGAACAACACACGCATCCCGGCTCCGACCGCAGAAGGCGGCTGTCACGCTCGTCCCGTAAACAGGGATGCGTTAGAAAGTCAGCTGCAACACGGAGTGACGCGTGCCTCAAGCGACCGCATGGCAGCCGCCTCCTGACACCCCACTTCATTCCCAGAGCACGGAAACGGCTCGGTGAATTACAGCCGTAGTGTCTCTGTGGACGCCTACAAGCCCCTGTACTCCTGCCGGTGAGCACAGGGCTGCGATCTGACCAGCTCTCACCTCAGAAAGGTATTTTTGCTTAGAGACACCGTGCCTGCCTGGTTCTATTAAATATTAATGGTCGATACAAAGCTTATCACTTTGCAAGAATGACAGCAATTAGTTGCCATTTTCAGTTCTACAGAACTTCATTGCAGGGTTAGGTCACGTCAGGACAGGACAGCGCTGAGACCAGGAACACTGCTGGCGTATTAAGCTGCAGATAACGCAGACGTACGCAAAGGATTCGGCTGGAGATTCACACCCACCATCGACTCTAATTGCGGTCAACGCAGGATCGCAACTGCCGAATTCCTTATTCCACCAGCCTAACTCCGACACGACCCAGCCCCACTGGAGACGATTTTCAGTGGGGGTTGGATTAAGCTTTATTTGCTTAATAAACTGGCAACTCCTAGGAAGAATAATGGCAGAACAGGGCTCCGTATGAGCGTAGCGTGCACGTGCCCTTCTGACCCATAACAGCCAAAACCTTAATTTCACTCTCCGACAACAAAGCCTCAAAACTATTCCTTAAGTACACAACTTTTGCAGGTGGCTGTATGTTTAGGGCTGCTTGAGAAGCCTCTGTGTTTGCTGCCTGCTAGCTGTGTGCAGGGGAGGGGGGGCAGAGGCAGTAAAATCTGAAACATGAAGCTGTGTCTGCAGATTAAAAAAGTTCATAAAACTTGTAAGATGCGATCAGACCTGGTAAAACCTACAGCAGTAGGTTCACTCGTGTAAGTTTATATCACTGACATTGTGCACATTGTTAAGAGTGTAATACTACTGGTTTTCCCCCATTCCAGTAGCATATACTTGAGTATAAAAAAAAGAAAGAAAACACATTTCAGGACACATAGCAAATCAAACCCTCAGTAGACTGACCCTGAACCACGTGGAATTTTCCATAGATAAAGCAAAGGGGATCTTCATGAGCTGCTTTGTTAGGGACAAGACCTGGAAGCTGAGAGCAGTTTCACAGATATATGGCTATATCACTGTCCGAGGTCTACAAGCAATAAGCAAGACAAAAAACAATATTCAGGAGTTCTAACTTAAACTACTAACAGCTACATTTCTTTAAAAAATATATTTTTTTTATAGCTTGAAGATGATTGTGGTCCCAGCTTGAAAATGCATTCTGATTGCATGACAGTTCCCTTACAAGACATTGCTATAGTTATGCTGTGTTTTCAACTGCATTTTCATTACCATATATATTTAAAAACAATGTTTTTGCTGAGATGACAGTGCAGCCAGACAGCCTAACAGTGCTAATCATTCTGAAGCCATTAAAAAGTTGAACTAATAGGAGTTTAACAATAATAGAGAAGAGTCATCCAAGTTAGCAAAAACTGCTATCGAAACCTAACCGACTCTGAGCTGAAAAAATACATTCCAGGGCAATAATAGTGACAAGACTGTTTGCAGCTCTGCACATACTGTAGTCTCTTTGGGGAAAAGGAAAAAATGAGACTGTACTATTTGTGGAATTTTATTATTCATATACATCTTGAATTACATACTTTCAGGTTAGATTAGGTATGACAGGAGATAATAGGAAGACAGCAAAGAGAAATCCTAGATCAACTTCATTTGAAATAAAACAAAAAAATGCAGCTTTTAAACCCTACTCCGCTTCCAATCAAATGAAATATGAGTTGCATCCAGCACACATGTTTTGACTGCATCCCACCATTACCGAGCTGTTCATCTTAGCAAAACTCATTTGTACAGTTATAAGAAAGAGCCCAGGCCTTTTGCAAAGTTGAACCTAAGTGATGAAACCTAACCTCAGACGTGAATCTGGGGGCGGGGTGGTATGTCTCCGAAAAAAGTCTAAGAGAGAAAACAATAAAAAACCAAAACAAAACACGTTTTTCTTTCCTTCTTTTTGTTAGGTGCAGAAGGTACAGCTTAGCAAAGCAGCTCTGAGGTTCACCTAACCCCTGCCTCCAGCAGCCTGGGAATCCTACCTGTCTGCCACCCAAGCTTGAGCTTAGCCGGACAAACCCGTGGCCAGCGCAAGGCTCGGAGCGCCGGCAGTATCTGTTACCTGCCCAGGTACAGCGCAATGTTTGCTTGTGAATTTTACAGATGAGTTGAAGCAATTAGAGGCGAACAATTACCACTGATCAAGTGTCCCTGTCCTCGCCCCGGCGGCGAGCAGCACCGCGCGGCGGGGACGTGCCCTGCGCGGCGAGGGGTGCTGCTGCCCTGCTGGCACCGCTCAGTCGGCGGGCGAACGGGGGGAAAGTCCCCACGCTGCAGCTCACTGCTGCACGTTCCCTGCCTCCACCACTTCTTCTTCCCTCTTTTTTTTTTTTTTTTTTGGTGTGTGTGTGTCCAGGATCCGGCCAGGCAGACTGACAGAAACGCTGCCACGCGCAGTATATATATATATACACAAACACACATGCACGCTCAGCCCTGACTTAGATTTGTCACTCCTTGTATATGGCCACGTTTGGCCGTGTAATGTCCATTTCCCAGTTTGCCTTCCATTAGATTTTATATTACCTCTCAGGAGCCTGTGCCAGAATAAAGCAGGAGGAGGAGCTGTGAGAAAGGCTTTTGGGGTTTAAGATTCAAGAGCGCATTTTTAGCATTAACTTTTTAGACTATGGTCATAAAATGTTGGAGTATGCGTACAATTTTGTGGGTAAATTTTCAGTGTTTCCAGAGGGCCACATGAACAACAAGCTCTTGCTGACAGTGTACAGTTCACAACAAGCTACTTGAAAGACGAGCAATTTTTAATTTTCAAATCTCAGCAACAATAAGCCATAAAAATGTGGAATTATGAACAGCATGATACTGTGCAAAATAAAAAACAAGTCTCCAGTGAATGAAAGAAATTATTGGCAGCAGTACAGCCACCATTACCAAATCTCAGAAATGTAAACACTAAAAAAGAGAAGCTTACAAGCGCCATAACTTTCATTCCAAAAACGTCAAAACGCGTGTGCGCGTTAGTGTGTCAGAGGAGAGATGCTGATGTTTCAGTCTAGCATATATTTTGAGTTGCAGATCAACAATATCAAAGTAAACACAGTAAGTTGTTTTTACCAATTCACGTGATTCCATTTACAGTCTTACCTATTTATGCCAGCTCTTATTGAACATAACATATCTGAATTTGCTATTTCAGTTAAACTATATAGTTTCCTTTTTGTATCCCTGTTACATAAGTGCTCCGCACTGACAGAATTTATTGTTTTTCAGTATAAAACATATTTCAGCTTAGAGAACGTATTTTTCATTTACTAATAATCTTTATGGTTTCTTTAGTTAAACCAGCTGCTATATAAAAAATAAATTACATCTCAGTCGGCTCGTTCATTCAGTAATACATGTGCTCAGGGCTGAATTTTAAAAGTTGAAAATTAAAGAAATTCTCTATCATAGTTTCTGAAAAAGTTATTTAAACCAGTTTTCATCAATTATCTCATATGAGCTAAATACATAATTCTGTAATGCTGCTGGAAATAGCAGGCTGTCCCACATTCATTTCCTATATGTAAGGAATTTGATTGGAAAGAATGATTTCTAATTGAAGCTTTGTGTCTGGTTGTGATTCTTCCTTCAATACTGTCAAGGCAATTAAATCAGCTAAAGATAATCTTTAACATTCACCTGATGCAGTTAATTAAGTGGTGAAAACGAAGCACAGTGATTAGAAGAATCAAATGTTATGTTACTGGTACCAAAGTTGAAATTTGAAACAAGAATTCACAATCAGTTGTTCCTTTGCTATTCTAGACATTTTACTTTAAAGAACTATAGCTTTCTTAACCTAACTTCACTCGTTAAAATATTTCCTAACGGCATGTATTATTTGAAAACTCAAGCAAATCTTGATTTAAGAAGCACCTAATAACTCATCAGCATAACCGAAAACACAATGCTTTACTGCGTTGCTCCTCTGCCTATCCCAGCCATTTTTTTTTTTTTTACAACACACAAGGATAAATAATGTTTGAGCCTAACAACAAGTGGATTTTTTAAGTGCAATAAAAGAAAAGGAAAAGAAACCCACTAAAGATTCTAGTTCAGTGCAGAAGTATTACGAGTTCTCATGAAGAGTATGAGGAGACATAATAATGTTCACGCATGTGTACGTTCAAATCCGAAGCCCTATACACACAGCTACACTTGTAGGATTAGCAGTTTTGTATCTTCACCCTCATTCTCTCCATGAATTTCACATTACAGTTCTCAATTAACTCAATGGTTTAATTTAGCAATCCAACTGGATTGGTACAGGCACCAGAAAATGTTACTAATTCAAAATCAGAAAATACTGGCTTTGCATATCTGAGAAAGTCGTCCCAGTGTTTATCAGGTATAAGATAAAAAATAGGGGATTGTTTATGAATCAGACAACACTGTGGAAAAAATGGAAAATTCATATTATCTGCAGCCCACAGTCAAAATTACTCTATTCTGCGTTTCACATCTGTGCCTTATCTTTTGCCATAACAGCAAACAGGCCAAAATCTGTTGTGAATTGCTGTTATTTTTTTTTTCCATTGACACCTTAGAGTTCCTTAAAAAGTAAGTCCAGAAAGTGAACGCCACATACCTGATCACTTATCTGACATGCAACAAGGTTGTGCTGATTGTAGCATCCAGCAAACTTGATATATTTGAGCCAGTTTCCTACATCTGGTTGACTGGCATCTATGCAGAACTTCACATTGCAAAACTCATCCAAGATCTAAAAAGAAGAATATGAAAGAGTAAGTCTTTCCACTCCTATCTGGGCATGCTAATTAAAAGATAAATCACAGGTTTTCAGATAAACAAATGGCTAACAATATATGCATGTTTACTCACAAATATGCTTCTCTGGTGAGTTTTTTTTAAAAGAATTATATACAGAATTATATACATATCAATAAAAGGACAATAAACATACTGAAAAAGGTCTTGACCAATGTTTACACATAAGCAAGATGTTGTCTAATTATTGCTAAGGAATACTATGTTAATTTAAGAAGAATCTGATTTTCTTGGCACTCATCAGTGACTATTTGCATTTAAAATTATGATTTTAATTAAATGTGATTCTGTCAGGAAGTATAGCAAAAATTACTAAAATAGGTGGGGTTGTTTTCATTTGAGGTTTCTGTTTTGTTTCAGAATTTACGTTGTTTGCAGCTCCCAGTTAGCCTTTTCATATTTGTTACTCTGCCTACCAAATAAAGTTTGGTTCAGAGTTATTTATCTTGTTTTAATATTATGCTTCCCAAACAGCCCTTCCGTGTAACACTTAAATCACTCCCCTTAATTGAAGCAAATAATAGAACTCCCTATGCCAAACTAAAGAAAATAAATGAAAAACAATGTAAACACTCATGCAAAACGTGGCAGTATTCAAGACATACCAATAAACGGTTCCAATTATGCAGACAATAAACAAATATAATGAGATTGCTTGTGGACAAGGTAGAAAGGATGTTCTATTCTAATATTATGACAAATTGCTAATCATTACACAGGACTGAATATCATTATTTATTTGCGAGCTTTGCGACTGGCCTATCCCGAACTCTCCCCAGTATCCCAGCGCGCACACAACGCCAACGCTACATTTGTAACTTCTGCTGTCGGGCACATCCTGCAGCGAGAGCAAACGACCCTATTTTATTTAAGGAAAAAAGGAAAAGAGAAAAAAAAGCTCGCGCTCATACACAAAACGAAAAGAAAAGAGCGAGGGAGATTGTTTCCCCGGTGAAAAACATTTGTATTCACGTCAAGCCCGAGAGCACTTTTGGCCTCGGAGCTGAATGGCCAGGAATCCCGGTATTGTATATCATTTAGTTAATGAAAACCCAGGGAAGTTTCCTATCAGGGGCTCACAATATCGCCTCAGCCCGCTCGCATTCATTAATTAAACGAAGCCAGCGGCGAGCGGCTCCTCCGCGGCCGCGCCGGGGGCGGGGGGCGGCGGCGGGGGGCGCCGGGCCGCGGGGCTCCCGCGGGGCGCGCAGGTAGCGCGGCGCCGCCGCCGCCCGCGCAGCGCCGGCCGGCAGGATCAGGCCCGCGCGAGCATTTCCACAGGAAAGCTGCCTTTCCCCTCTGCCGCTTCCCTGCCTCGCTCCCTCCAAAGGGGGAGAGAGAGAGAGGAGGGAAAAAAATGAATTAAAAAAAAAGAGAACCCAAACCCCCAAGCGGGAGGCTCGCGGCGGCCGCGCCGGGCGCCCCGGGCACCTTCCCCTCCGGGCGCCGCGACTTGCCCGCGCTGCCCCGGCCGCCCCTCTCCTCTCGGGGCGCTTCGCCTTCCCTTTCACCCCAAATCCGCCCGGCCCGGGGAGGGGGGGGGGCTCGTCCCCCCCCTCTCCCCCGGGGCGGCCGCAGCAGAGCCGGCGCGGGGGGCAGCAGCGCCCCGCGGGGCCGCGGCTGGCGGCGGCCGCCCCGTCGCGTCGCGTCCCGCCGCGTCCCGTGCCGCGGGGGTCCCGGGGGGCGCGCGGGGGCCCCGCCGCCGCCGGGCTCGCTGCTCTTACCTTGTGTCGCCGGGAGCCTGCGGGGGCAGGGAGGGGGGGGAGGGAAAAAATATCCTTCAGGCGGCGGCGAGCAACATCTCGGCGTCAAACGCGGGCGCAGGCAGGCGGAGGCCGCGGCCGTCGGTGTCCGGGGCGGCGGGGCTGCGCGGGCGCGGGCCGCTCCACCATTTGCCGCGAGGGCGCTGCTCGGGCCGCGGCGGGGGGCGGCCGGGCCGGGCCGGGCCGGGCCGGGGGGTGGCGGGGCTCAGCGGCCGCGCTCGGCGGGCTTCTCCCGGCTCGCCATCACCTTCCCCTTTCGGCCCCTCCTGGTCTTATCGGCTGCCTTGGCGTGTGTGTGTGTGTGCAAAGAAAGTTATCGGGAGAAAGGGGGGGGGGGGAAGGCAAAAAAAAAAAAAATCCCTCTTTAAGGGGAAAAAAAAAAAAGAAAGGACACCCCGCACAACAAAACAAACTTCTTTCACTTCGCGCCGGGGACGGCAGAAAGTGTGCGCGCCGCGAGAGGGAGGGGTGGCCTGGGCGCTGCCCCCTCCCGCAGCCCTCGGCGGAGCCCGCCTGCCCGCGGCGCTTCTCCCCCGGGGAGCGGAGCACGGCGCGCCGCGGCCCGGCCCCCCCTCCCCGCCCACCCCGTCGGAGCCGCCCGCCGCCGCCGCCGCCCGGGGTTCCCGTTTCGGGCACTGTCTCTTTAAAGCGGGGCTGCCCCGCCGCCCGCGCAGCGCCGGCGCCCCCCCCCCCCCCCTCCGCGGCCCCGGGCGGCGGCGGCGGCGCTCACGGCGCGCTTAAAGCGACAGCGGCCCCGCGGCCGGGGGTCACGGCGGGGTCGCGGAGCGGCGGCCCCGCCGCGGGGCCGCACCGGGAGGCCGCGGGGGCGGCGCGGCCCCATCGCCGCCCGCGGCCTCCGCGCTCCTCCGCCCAGACCCGCGGCCGCGGAGCCGGGGCGCTGCAGCGGGGGGGTGCCGCCGCCGCCCGTCCGCGCCCGCGCCCGCGGCCGCACCGCGGCTGCCCCGGGCCGCCGAGCCTCCGCCGGCGGCGGCCGCCCGCCCGCCGAGCGCGGAGCCGCGCCGCGCTCGCCCCGACGCCCTCGCGACGGCGGCGCGGAGCCTCCGCTTTCCGCCTCTCCAGCAGCCGGGGCGCCCCGGCTCGCTGTTACTGTTGCTATTTTTAATGAAATGCAGCTTTCCGAGCGCTGCCCTTCCCGGCGAATTTCCCCGAGACCCCGTTTTCTCTAGCAGAACAATCATCCCATTTGCAGCCGCTTCCTAAACGATTTTTCTTTATTTATTTGGTAACGAATCTCATGAATGGAGCTGGCGGGAGGCTGGGCTACTTCTGACGGCGAGGCACGGGACGACGCGGCGGGGAATTAATGACCCGGGAGCCCACTCCCACCCGCGGCCGCGACCCCCGCCGGCCCCGCGGCTCCGCCGGCTGCGCGCAGCCGCCCCCGGTGCCGCGGCGCCGCGGTGCCGCCCGCTGCCCGGCGCCGCCGGCCAAGTTTGGCACCATCCAGGTTAACTACGGCTGTATGTAAATAAATATATATTTGGGGGAAGCGGGCAGAAAAAGAGGGCTGAACTTTATCCCTCACTGCGCGTTCCAGAAGTGCCACCCACTTTTTTCTTTTTTTTTTTTTTTAAGTGCAAATATATTTCTCAGCCTAAAAGTCGATTTCTCTTTACCGGGGGGCCGGGGAGGGGGCCAGGGAAGGAGGGCAGGGGGAGGGCGAGGAGCGGAGTGACAAGAGATGATGATTAATTCGTCTCAGCGGCCTGTTATCTGTGACATTGAACTGTTATTTCAGATAATGGCTATTGTTCGAGACGGGGAGGGGAGAGAGAAGGGGGGGGGGGAAAAACCCTGCACACAGTTGTGTTAGGTAGGACAGGAAAAAAATCCTTTGTCAATAACCTCAAAAAACCTGGTGGGAGATTCCCATAGAGCCTGGGCCTGAGAACCTCGCAGCCCGCCCGGTTTGCTGGACCATTGATTTCCTGCCCTCCCTCCGCTTGCCCATTGTGGGAGCCTTTCTCTCTCTCTCTCTCTTTCTCTCTCTCTCTCTTTTTTTTTTTTTTAATTTAGCCATAAATTGGACCGGCTCGAGCTATGAGCTGTTCTATTTTCTTCCTGTCAGGATGAGGGATTTGTTTTATGATGCATTGTGTATTAAATACAAGTAATCTGGGAAACTGATTGCTCGAGCCCATAGGCCTGATCAGAGGCTCCGATAGGGAGCCGGGCCCCCCCCCCCGCTCCGCCACAAAAGGAGGAAACGCCGGTGGATAAACAAAAGGGGCCTCCCGGTACCGGCAGCGGGCCCGGCCGGCACCGGGGCCCGGCGCGTCCCGCCGCCGCCCGCGCCCGCCAGGTGGCGCCCGCCGCCGGGGCACCGCGGCGGGACGCGGCCGCGCTGCGCTGCGCTGCGCTGCGCTGCGGCGGGACGCGCCGGGCCCCGCGGCGGCGGCGGCGGAGGGGGCGGCGGCGGAGGGGGCCGCGCTGCCCCCGCCGCGGGTAGGCAGGGAAGGACCCCTCCGTCCATACCGTTTTCCCCCTTTAGACGCGGCCCGAACGCACCCGCGGCCTTTGCTCTCTCCGCTTGGAAGGTTCGGTAGGCGCTTCGAGAGGCCCAGCTGTTTCCACAGGGTCCCTTCCGCGACTGTTTATTTAAAATAAGTCGCTATATTAGTGGAGGCAGTAAGGAGTTAGTACTCCAGTCTGCTAGTAATTCCCACCAGGCTGTAAACTGATGCCTCTTTTAAGCCTTTAACTTCATGGTCGTCCCAGAAGTAAAAGTTCTCATAATGGAGACCCTATGGGCATCGTGCATTCCAGCACATCATTAAAGCACAGCAAAGCAGCTCAGCCAAAGCCAGATGAAATAACTGCACTGTCCACTTTTAATGGGCTTCCTGTGGACAAACACTCTGCAGAGGACAATACTGAAAAAGCTGGCGATTTTTTTTTTAAATACCGTAAATGTTCGTATTAAGCTTAATATTATCCTTACATTTATAGACCAAGCCACTTCATAACCACATTTTTAAGTGGGGTTTAATGTTATATTTCTCAAGGTGACTAAACACAACATTGAGCATCCTGACTAACACTGTGGTAAGCGTTTAAAATACTAGCCGAGTATATCAAACGCGGTGGTGGAAAGGAAAAGCAAAGCAAACAAACAGAAAGCAACAGCCCTCTAACATATCCACACACTGCAGGACGGACCCACGACAACAGCGACAAGCGGGAAAGGTTGTCGTGATTTCTGCATGCTAATTCCACCCGCTTTGTGTTGCACATATCGACTTTTTAATAAAATACAGCAAAAATACAAGTGCTGCTTGCTGTTACAGGGGAAGAGCCGGATCCTTCCCAACTCTTCCGCAGATGCGGTGGCCCGTCCTGGAGCGGTCCCTGGCCCTTCGGCAGCTGCTGGACCCGGCCGGCCGCCCCGCCTGCCCTCACACGCCACCGGCCTCGTCCCTCCCAGCCAAAAGGCAGCCTTCGAGCGAGGCAGAGGGAGAGGAGGAGGAAATTAAAGGTAAAAAAAATGTAAATAAAAAATTTCCCTTGGTCTGGAAATGGGCCCAACTGAAAGCATGTTAATCTCCACCTCAGTAATTTGGTTCTTCTGGAGAAGACAGAAGCCCTGCTGCTGTGCCCTGCACTTCATAAATCACGTCTTTATGTGGACAAGGTCAGGGCACCTAACAGCTCAGACATGGGCCTTTGCAGTGGCTCGGAGGGCTCCGGCATGTTTATTCTCTCACACAGATCTCCGAGGAGTAGTCCAGCACGCTTCTAATTACTTTTGATTATTTTCATTTGCTGGGGTCAGTCTGGCTCTGCCGGGGCTGCCGCAGGGTGGATTTCCTCCCCCCGGGTGCGGGCCAGCAGGGGATTAGCACTGCGCGCTGCCGGGGCGCCGCGGCCGCGGCCGCTCCGCGGGCCCCGCGCTCGGGGGCTGCGCGGCGCCGCAGGGGGACCCCCCCTCCCCCCCCCCCCGGCAGCCTTTCGGGGCCGGGGCAGCCAGATGCCGGCTGTGCTGGGCTGTGCTGTGCTGCCCCGGGCGGAGCGCCCGAAACGGCGGCGGGGATTTAGCGGTCTGAGAGGATCAGGAGGAGTTAGAAAGCCCCCCCCCCCCCCGGGAATACCGTTTGCCTTCGGGGAAAATGCAATGTAAAGTAAAAACAAAATAAGAAAAAACAACAGAAATCCCAAAACATCAGTGCAAAAAAAAAAAAAAAAAAGCGGAGTACGTGTGGGCGACTGGAAAGTTCACGGAGCTCCGCCAGGGCCGCGGGACGCCGCTCCGCTCGGGGAGTCGCGGCCGCGCTTGGCACGCGCACGGGCGCGCGGGCGCGCAGCGGGGGGGCGCGCAGGGGCCGCCGCGGGCAGCCCCCGGCGCGGCGCTTTGCTGCCAGCACAAACACACCGGCGTGTGCGAGAGCCGCGCCGGGGCCGCGCCGGGGCCGGGCAGCAGCGCCCCGTCCCCGGCCCCGCCGCCCCCGGGCTCCCGCAGCGCCGCCGACACCGCTGCGGTAGCCGCGACCCTGGCAGGAGCTTAGCAGCGATCTGATTACTCAGCAGAAGCGCTCCACTTCTTCTTCGCTCCTAGAACCCGCTCCTCAAAACAGCAAGTTCCTTCACTCCCAAATCGGCGCTGGACGCTCCGATTCCACCGGCTTCCTTCCCCTCTTGGAGCAGCTTAAAATGGACATCGCTTGTATCCCTGCCGAGCCGTGTGTTCGTTTAACCCCCAACCTTTGCTCGTTTTTGCGGGAGCGGGGTGCGAGGCAGAGCCCCCAGCACCCCTTGCAGCTCCACCACCCGCTCCCGGGACTCCCCCATCGCGTTTTGCTCCCGTGCTCGTTTCCAAGGTAACCGCCAAAAACGATAACCACGGAAGCGGACTAGAGAGAGCAAAAGTAACCCCGGCCCCAAATGAAGTATTTCCC
The DNA here is from genome assembly GCF_036417845.1 of Apteryx mantelli. Lineage (NCBI taxonomy): Eukaryota > Metazoa > Chordata > Aves > Apterygiformes > Apterygidae > Apteryx > Apteryx mantelli. The sequence continues at coordinate 5,810,927 of NC_089986.1, forward strand.
CGTGTCAGTACTTCAGCGCGCTCTTCCATCTCGAGGCTGGCCTCCGCTCTCGCTCACCCCAGCACGGCCCCGGCGCGAGCGAGCTCCCCGCGCACCGCGGCGGCCCCCGGCGTGCAGGCCCGCTCGCTCGCCGAGCACCTGGGTGGGCGCTACCGCCGGGGCGGGGGGCTTCTGTGTACGGACGTGTCGATCCGCCGGCTCCATCTTGTTGCGCTGGTTAGTGTCTCCTGTCCCGGCGCGCGGCGGCCTCTCTGCAGGTGTTGTGTGCAGTCGCCACTGATTGATGAGGGGAAATTTCCTGGCCGGGGGCTGACTGATGAGAAGGAGTTTTCTGGCAGGCCCCGAGGCTTGCTGCCGGCGTTTCGTCCTGAATCTTTCGGGATCTTGGGGGGAACGCTGCTGCCCGAGGCTGGCGTCAAGGGGGCATTCCCGCGCTCCGACCGTACGCGCTGAAGAACGGACGATCGCAGCAGTTTTACCCTCTCCATCAATAAGGAAGGTGTAAAGACAGGAGAGACTGCTGCCTGCCTGCCTGAGTGGAGGAGCGCATGAATTTGCTCTTGCCTTGGGGAGAAAAGTGGGAGGAAAAGTTGGAAACCATGTCGAAAGTGCCGTCTCCTTTCCTCACGGAAAGCACGTTTGACCTGACTGCGGCCTCCGTGTGCCACTTGTGGGGAAAGCGACCCTGCAGAGCAGCAGCTCCCGGGGACGCTCCCCGGAGGTGCATGCATCTAGGGCTGCAAAGATATCCAAAAACACCCGTCCCCCCAGCGAGGGAAACCCTGGCAAAGAAAAGCCGAGGAGGTTTCGGAAGGTCACAAGCAGCCCATGGCCCATGCAGCTAACCCGCAAACGAAACGCTGGGGTATGTGGTGCTGCTCATCCAGCCCCCTCCAGTGAGCGCGCTCCTCGCACAGGAGAACGGAAAGGGAATCCCAAAGGTAGCAGCCTCCTGGTTTTCCTCCTCCAAATCTTCCCACAGGTTTCCCTGCCAAAGAGCGTGCTCTGGCTTGGGATGCCGAGGCCTGTCGCTGTTTCTGTTCCTAGTGTTCATTGCTTCCATTACAGAAGAGCCTGGAAGCCTCCGAATCCAGCCCGGGCCCTTCTCGCGCTCGCTGTTACTGAGCACGTGGAGCGAGACAGTCCCCAGCCGGGAGGATTTGGAGCCCAGGCACAGAAAGATAAAATTTTGTTTAAAAAAACCACGCTAGCTAGCTCATTTTAGCACTTGCTATAGACAGGGCAATTTAATGCACTGGTTGATTGATGTGAGCGCTGGCCTCCTATTCACCCAAAAGCTGTGTGTATTTTCCTGTACTTTACCATTCGCATATTTTGAAAGAAAGCCAAAATTCTGGAGAATCTGGGAAACTCCATCCTTGTCGCCCTTATCCTACATCTCTGCCCACATGCTGGGCAGCTGGGAAGGGCCCTTTTCCCTTAAGCACCTAAGAGCGGAAGACCTTAGGCTGCTCCCCAAGCAGAGCGTGGCCCTCCCAAGTCTACCAACATGACCAGAAAAAGATGTTTTAAAATTTTTTTTAGCACTCGCTCATTCATGCTTGCTGAAATACAACTGAACAAACCTATCCCAAGTTTGTGCCTACTTCTGGTTGCCACAACTTCCTATCCTCAAATTGAGCTTTGGGACCCTGTGAGTGGAGGCCGTAGGTGGCGGGGCAAGGGGCTCCCACCTCATCCGGTCACTCCTCTTCTGGCTGGAAACGTGACTTTTTGCAGCAGCTGCTCTAAAAATAGAACAACTCTAAAAAATGCTCTCATGACCCTAAAGCCGTGCAGGGAGCCCTGCCGAGAGGGCACCGTACCCGGGAGGTAGAAAGCACAGCAAAGGTGTTTTGCAGACTTCCTTTGTAGGTGTGCGCAGAAGGATACAACAGGGATCCATTAACTCTTTACTTCCTCCAATGTTTTAATTTTCATGTCTTTTAATTTGCCGAATGGTTTTATGGCCTGCTCCGAAAGCCCTTTTCTGGGCTCTGAACCAGCGGTGGTGTCCGTAAGAGCTCAGGACGAACGGGTGCGTGACAGCAAGCCCGGAGGTTGTACCGGCGAGTCGCCGGGGGGAACGTGGGTCTCTGCACTACCCAAAGCCTGACAACGGGATTTGTAAAGCGAAATGATGGAAACTGGGAAAGAAAACAGCAAACAAGCGAAAACGCCAGGCTGAAAGGGAAGGGTTACCAAACAGACCGTACGCTGCGTAAATTCACGTGATACGCAACAAGATGTTCTCTTTTAATAATCAGTTTTAGGAATGACTGGCGATTTTCAAAGCATTCCCACCGCAGCCAAAGTTTTAACTAGGCGTACAGGAGTGGACATAAACACCTGTGGACTTTATAAGAGCAAGAAGCAATTTACCACCCAATAAAAAGTCAAACACTCATTTTAAAATCTTCAGGTTCGCATTTGCCGTTTTAAACGTGCGCGCGCGGATGGTTCTAGCGGCGGCTCGGAGAGGCGGGATGCGCAGCCGGCACGCGCCAACGCGCAGGCCCCCGGCACCCTGCCCCGCTCCTGCGGCGCGGTGGAGAAACCCGCCGGGAAGAGGCGGCGTCTCGATTTCGTGCCACCTACGCTTTGCGTCAGACTCCGCCGGGGGCCGCGGGTCCGCGCGCGCGCTCGAGCTCCGGCAGGAGCGTTGGGTGCTGTTTGCACTGGGGTCGGCGAATTCTTTGTTACCGGCTTGTTGTGAAACTATAAATAGGTTAAAATCCTGTCAACGGTTCGAGTCGTGCTTGGTAGATAAGTCCGCGGACTGGAATTCAGGAATGCTAATTTACGGAGCCGATGGAGGAGCTTACAAGGTTGATCCTTATCCTGCACTCCGGCAAACTCCCCTAGATTAAGCCGCAAATATGTGGAGCGCAGGTGCCGCTGCAGCGGCTCGGATGCCTGAATGTCAGCGGGCAGAGCCCCACGCGTGCCCCCAGCTCCTGCCTGGAAACTAGCCGCCCGAGCAAACGCATGACCAGTAAATGCTTAACTAGCCGTGTGCGTGCACAACTAACTGATTTGGGTGTACATTCGAAATGCTTCTCCACGTACATTAGTCACACATGAATAAAGGTGCATGATTAATTTTGAAAAATCCTCCTCCGGGAGCTACCTGATTTGCACAAAAGAGCTTCGTGGCAGCGGAAGAGCACGGCGGAGAGGGAGCGCCGAAGACACGTGGCGTCTACCAGAACCCGGGGTCACTCCATCCCAAATGGAGAATACAGGCATTTTCACTTTTCCCCCGCCAAGGAGGGGGCGGGAATGCAGTATTTCGCTTGATCCCTAGCACCGCCGCTCTGCAGGCGCACGACAGAAGCTGCCTGCCTGCCTGCTTTACGAGGGCAATGGTGAGCACCACGGATACTCTGCTTACCTGTGAAACCTCTGCGGGAGGGGGCGGCAGAATATTTTTGATACGGGTGTCAAAAGAAACCTGTTCTACTAACAGAGAAACGCGTGTTGATCACAACAGGTTATTAATAAAATGGCTCTGAACATCGACATATCTTTGTGGCAGATTTTTTCCATAAATGAGTTGAACATTTTCCAACTTCAAGAAAATGCTCCTACCTATAACCTTGGAAATTAAGGGCTTTTTCCCCCTAAGACTTAGATCCCTCAGGGCACTTGTGTTCTGGCATGCATCCCTTATTTGCTGAAGAAATTTCAAACTTGGTAATTTAGCACCCTACTGATAAAACAAAGAAAAAAAAGAATTTAGGCATGTGTGCATGCGAAGAAGGAGGGAGGTAAGTGGTACCGCTTCGGGCATTTTTTTCCTGTGGCTTTTTTTTTTATGCACAAGTCATGCTGCAGATTTTGTGCGAGATTCATAGAGAAAACATTCCCAAGATGTAAGATGCATATCAATCCATAAACCGAGTTTCACAGATGCAAAATGACCTGCAGAATTTAAATGAGGACGGAGACTGTTTTATAACCACTTTTCTGTATAACTTATTTAAGCTTAAGATGTTGGGCTAAATTTGCCCCTAGCAGAATTACAAGCATTAGCATTATTAGTATTACAGCAGCACCTAGAGGCCCCAGCTGAAACTGGGATCCTGCGTGGGTATAAAATTAATAACCATAAGTCTCTGCCCTGCAAGGCTTACAGTTGACATAGGCAAGACAGCAAGTGGGCTGGATGGAAAGATTTTCGTTTGGTTTTGACAGAAGGAATATGGAGATTTGCAAACGGAGAAAATCTGTGACCGGCTGGGAATGAGCCTCGTGCGATATTTTCCCATAGCTTTTATCCGCAGAGAAGTTGCTTTTCACTTCTTTCCTGTGACTATAATGAACAGAAACTACTGTCTGTCAGCTAGTGCGCACAGCTTCTCATGTACAAATAGTGGGAGCCCGTTCGGTCTCCGCCAGTTAAAACAGTTCTGCGTGTTTTAACATGGTTGATCTGTAGCAGGAATTATACTTTATCGCCGTTTTTTAGCTAGGAAAATATTTTCGCTTTGGAAATGAAAAGTTGATGCTTTGGAACAGATCTTGAAACATAAGCACATTGCGCTGATTGGTACCATAAATGAGAACTCCTCCTACAGAAATGGTTTTGGGGAGGATGCGTAAAACTCGGACTTCTCCTTTTGCAGGAGAAACGTGAACGGGAGGGAGCTCCTCGTGCCCAGTCGCGCTGCTCGGAGCCCCCCAGCAATGCGGCAAGTGCTGAACGTCGGATCAATCGCAAGCCCCACGGGGCAGAGCGGCAACGCCAAAACCGGAGCACACACCTCTTGCAAACCTACCTTGGTGACCAGGCAAAACAGCAGGGCATAAACACGCGCCCCTTTACTCTATGCTCAAGATAGGCTGTAATTTTGGGGGTCCGTATAAGCAAAATGAGGCAAATGTATGAAGAATAGATAGCTTTCTACTAGTATCCAGTATAGTAAATATGCCCCATAAGATAATTTCTTCCCCTTTTTAAAGCCCTTCCCTTCCACAGTGTGAAACAGAGGAGATCCACTGGGGCCAAGGGAGATGTAGTAGAAGACACCGGCTGACAAAGGTCGTCATCTCTGCTGACTCTTCAAGTGGGACTACTGTCTGGGAGGGTGGTCAGTAGTTTATGCTCAACGTGCCGTAGACTGAGCTGAAATAAAAGTCGGCAGGCTGCCTTTGGAGCGGAGTTAGGGGCCCGAACCGTTGCTCTTGCGCAGAGGGAGCTCGTCCGCCTGTGGGCTCGCTGTTAGGCTGGGTCTTGCAGCTGGCGAGGGGTCGCTGCCAGCACAGAGGCAGGTGGCTTATCCCAGCTCCCGGCTGCGGGAAGAAACGTGCCAGCATGGGTGGCAGCGGCTGGAGTCGGAGGACGGTTTGGGCACGCGGCATGCGAGGCCACAGGAGCTGGCCTGCCTCGACATCGCAGAGCTGTCGTGCCAAGTCTGCGTCGCACCCAAGAATGGCACCTCCAGAAGTCCAAAATAATTGCAGGGTATACCAGATACCTGTGTTCCATATTGCTAACGTAACATTTCTGACATCTGCAGAAATGAACTGAAGATAGAGACTCCAACCAGACACTATGAACAGAAGCTCAAGACAGTTGCCCCTTGCATGAGGGAAATTATTTATCTGTCAGCTCCGGTGATACAATATATATGAACCACCACAAGTTTCCCCAGTGCCTCTGGTATATCCAACAATGCTACAGAAAATGGAAGTGGGAGTTGTGAATACACATTAGCACTTCAGGATTAATTAATTCTTGTTTAACCCTCTAAATTAATTCAGGACTTTTGTCGCAAACAAAGAGCAGTAGCTTTAGATATGGATGATCATGGACCAGGAAATACTTCTACTGAAAAAAGAAGCTGAATTGGCTGGGATAATTTATGACATGTGAGTTTTTAAAATCCAAAATATATCTTTTATGCATCCAGAAATCTATTCAGGTATCATAAATGAACATTATGAATCACATTATATGAACATTATAAAGATGGGAGGTAATTCTGTAGCAGTTTAAGTTTAAATTCACCCGATTTGACAAGTAACTGTTCTGAAGCCCTACAAGCATTATACATCTATTTCATGTATACATCTATTTGGTCTATTTACCCTGGATTTGGCAGGTAAAAAAGAGGACAGGGACAGGACAAAGAACACTATGATAATCTCAGTCCTTGAAGAAAGTGATAATAATGACAGCTATTGGCACCTCGACAGTTAAAAGCATCCTTCCTCTGCTAATACATCTATTAATGGGGAGCAAAGACAGACCAGGAACCTCAAAACCCCAGTAAGTCGTAGATCCCTGTGATACGGTACTGGCTCCACCAGTTAAGAGAGTAAGAAAAGAATAAGCTATAAATGGGATAGAACAGAGGCATTGTGCGCTGATTTGCAAACAGCCCCCTGCCACGGTCTGTGACCACAGACTGCACCGTCCCAGGCTCCCGTCCCTAACCCGGCGGCCCTCGTGCACCTCGGCGTGCAGTGATCCCTGCTTGCGTGATTCCGGCCAGGAGCAAAAATAAAGTGAGGTTAAAAAGAAAGGTGTGTGTTTTTGGAAGAATTTGTAGCATTTGGACTCCAGCTTAGGCTGGCTCAAGAGTACTTGTTAAGCCAGAAGTCTGTTCCTAGGTTTTGGCTTGTAGATTAAATATACTTGTTACCGAGAACATTAAGCCGGAAAAATCTGAGAGAGATTTGACTAAGATATTATCAGCTTCAACTGCAGCACTGAACTACTAAAATGTAATGGCTCTTCAGGTCCCAAGTTATTTCCACTGACTGCTATATAATCAGCATGTTAAATCTGGGCACCTCTTCAGGCACAGTTATTTGTATGATAAATACAGGTCGATACCTATTGATTTTATAATTTTGATTCATCTCTATGCAGTGCTTCCGCTTCACATCATTGTATTTATCAAGCTTTTCTCTGTCCCTTTCCTCCAAGTCTCCTGGAGCCTCCAGGCCTCCCAAGTCCATGCAGGGTCCTAGGGCCACCAGCACCTTCACCCGAGCCACCCATGTTTCGACAGGCACGTGCTTGGGAATGGCCCAAGAATTCGCGCATGCAGCTCTCGGATGGGCACGGAGCTCCACGGAAATCCCACGGGAGTCAATACATGGGTACGAAGCCCCGAAACCTCCTTCCTCGCTGCCACGATCCCGCTGCCACTGCTAGGATTCAGAGCCGCTTCACAGCCACTTCCCGCTGAATTTTTAGATTGCTTTTGCTTCACCCCCAGAACTTTTGGGGTCGGGACCCAGCGACCGTCCCTGCTGCAGCCGCTGCGGCAAGAAGCAGAAGAACGAACAGGGCAGGCGGCATGGAAAGCCCAGCGCCGCCCGAGTAACAGCGGCCTGCTCGACATAGCAGAGGAAACCGGCCCCCTCGCTGCTGCTGGCAAGCGCGCCAGGGAAATCCCGTCACCTCCGCTGCCTTGCGTACATGCAAACGACGGCAGGTTGGAGACCGTTAGTGGCAACGAAGCGCCTGATTCGGCGCTCCCGCCAGGTTCCCTCCACGTGAACTGCGTCCGGACACGCTAGACAGGGACCCGCTGGACTCAGCGGTGCTTTAGGAACCCGCTTCTGCCCGCGATTCCAGCTGCACGGAGCCGCCGCCGCTCCGGGCAGGCGGCATTCCTGCCGCAGCCAGCCTGCGAAAGCCCGCCGCCGCCTGCACCCACAGGATGTGGGGCAAGAGTGGTTAAAAGCTTCGGCTGAAATCCGTGTGATGAACGAATGCAAGGCAAACAGGAAAACTTCTTTATGTTCAAAACGCCTGGCGAAAAGCACTGAACGCTGCCAGTCTAACAGCTTCACAGCAGCTTTGCAGGAGATGCTGCGGGGAGCTGCAGCACACGGTGCTCTGCAACGGCAGTTATTAGGGCGAATATGTTCGGGAAGGAAAATAAAAAGAGTCAAGGAAAACTAAAGACCGTTTTGGGGGGGGTCGCACACTCTAGCAAGATAGAAAGCATGTGCTAATTACAAAGTGAGGCCTATCACCATGCAAAAATAAATGACTTCATGAATAGCTTTAGATATCATGTTAAAAGCACCTTTAGGAACAAAAAGATGCTATGCTAAAAACAAGAGATCTAAAGAGCTGTTATTACACATCCATTACATTTACTGAGCTGTCTCATTTACTTTTTGAAGTTCCGTATACATGATACAGCAAGGCAAAACATTTTATGTACCGTAAGAAATTTGAAACAATGTTTAATGTTCAGAAGATAAAGTTAACAAAACTACACATCAGTGACTTTTTTATTTCTCTATTTTATGACCTTCAAAGAACTTAGAGTAAAAGGAAACAAGAAGGAAGGGTAAGTAACCATGCGCTTCTGCTTGCTTGCTTTTTTTCTATGTGAAATTACAACATTGCTGATCAGAGCCCAAGGCAGAAATCATAATAAAAAAATGTCTTCTTTTTAATGTCTAGATAGGAGCTTTAGAAACACTGATGCTACAAAGTGTTTGGGGATGGAAAGCATTTGCTCTTCTTGCAGTTATCAACAGTCATTTGTTATATGATTTTCAGATTTTTCTCCCTGAATATACAGAAGCCCATCACATTCGCAACTGTTTGGCAACAGTTTTTCGGCTATTTCTGCTTTTTCTGAAACCAAAAGCAGCTACAACTAGAACCCACAAGAACTATTTCTATAAGCATCAGTCAATTAATATTTTCTCTCGGTTCCTTCCAAAATTCTCAGTCTCATTATTACGGACCTTGTGATGACATTTATAGCAGTAATTACCAAGTATTTTGGGCAGTGACCCTCCGCAGGCTTCCACGCCACAGGACACCAAAATGCTGATGAGGCAACTGCTACGGCAGGTCGATGATTTGGTTTTCTGGAATTCTTTTCCCATGGCATTAAAGCTCATTCCGTAGCACAGACACGCACGATCCACTTTCTAACCTGAACACGCACTCCAAAATCAGTAGCTACGCATGGAAACCATCCAGCACGATCAGAGAGTTTGTTCTTTATGCAGGCTCCATACTGAGAACAGAAAGAAGTGAGAAAAGCAGGGCATGAAGAGTTGCTCATCTCCCTTTGGAAGGAGAAGGCAACCAGAAGAGGAGTCGGTGGGATGGGAGGTTGATGCAACAGCCTGCAACATGGTGTACTTCACTGATATACCAGCCTAACGAAAAAAAAGTTGACATGAGTAGCATGGAGCTACCTTTAAGTTAGCATCTTGCCGATTTCTACTTTAGATGAAAACGTGCTCAGTTTAAACTCTCACATTGCTACTGTAAAAATGTTTCGCAATTGTATATCTATGCTACTGGTGTGTAAAGGGTCTGGTGGAAAGTAAACAATTATTTCTGCTGAATTCAGGAGGAAGATGCAAGAGAAAGAAAAAAACACACCTCTTAAGCTAATTCATGAACCTCAGGAATCTTCCGCCCATTTTGTTGAAAAAAACTCCAAACACTACGAAATTAAACTCGACATGGAGCTCCCATCCCTCATCACCTAAAAGGCAAACAGCGCTGGGCTGAAGCAGGGAGCCAGTGCAGGAAGCAAGGAATACCATTTCCAGCTGGAAACTCGGAGGCCGGGCAGAGAAGCGGGGAAAGCAGTTGGTTATTACATTAGCATTTCAGGTGGACATGGAGTTAACATCTGAGCCTTTCGGAAAAGACCTTTAATGGCCCATCAGTCCTCTGAAATTCACTCTAATGCAGCTGAACAGCTCCCTAGACGTAACCATTACGCTGCTTCATTACTGACTTGGGGAAAATGTCACCTACTGAATCACAAAAGATACTTCCTGGAACATCAATATTTTCCCAGGAGGTCCCCTAGCCAAAGTCTCTCTTGGCCCAACCCTGCTTGGAAGATCTTCCAGGGCTGTAGCACAAGGTGGTGTGGCTGGAGACCAAGTTAAGGCATTATTTTATTTTGTTTTGGTTAGCAGAGTTGATATTTGGTCAAAGGCTTCTAGCTGTGAAATGATGAGGAGCTGCCAATTTCTAAGCTAAATGTTGTACATTCATATCCTGCTACTGCTAACTCCATTATGATTAGTCAGGAGTGAACTTAGAAGGTTCAGAAATAAGGTTTGGATAAACATCCCAAAATTTTGGATGCTTATCTGAGCCTGACCCAAACCCCCTGAGTATGCAGAATTGAGCTGGAAATCTGGCAAGAATGTTAATTTCCACACTTTTCATTTCTCTCTTGAAGGCTATATTTGCAGTTTAAGAAATTTCCTTTAATTGGAATTAGCATAATACATTATTTCCCTGTGGTGAGAACAGCTTTTCTGTAGTTCCTCTGACTGTTTGGATTTTGTCCAAGGAAGTACAAAAGGGGATGAAAGTGAACACAAAAATCCAAAATAAATAAGTGAACCAAACTCTTTAAACCTCACAAATGGCTGGTTTCTGCTTAAGACTTCCCCCTAAATGAGCAACGTGCTCCATTCCTAAAATGCTGCCTTTAAGTTTTCATGGTGACTCCATCAGAATGACTCCCATGAACCTTTCACGTAAGTTTGATAATAATTAAGGCCTGGTGCCATTTTGTGGAACTGTCAGCCCTTCTTTTCTGGGGTAAACATATGCTTCAGATGTAATCTTGTTTGCTTCATTAATTTAAAATTATCAATACCTATAAAAATACTGTGCCAAGCTATGTAATCTTTTTGGAGAGCCTGGAGTTAAAATCAGTGGGTATTTGACCCTCCAAAATTTAGGGGTTTTGAGGGTTGAACATAGAATCCATTTTCCATAATTCTTAGTCCACATTTTAAAAAGTGGCTTCATTCATCAAAGTTTATAATATTTGCAATGAAAATGAAGTATTTAGGCAACAAACACAGCCTTCAGGAGCATGGAGCTTTGGGCCTGGATTGCACACGAGAGGCCCAAGCTGCAAACAGAAAGACCTAGCCTTTCCCAGCAAAAATCCAGCTGTTGAACCTGACTGTGTTGCAGACCTCAACAGCTTCAGCACTGGATTCAGATCCACATAGACTACCTCAAGACTATAACATGAAAAACCTGCAAATACCAGAAGTGATACTCTTTGGAAAGCAGCCTCTTTGCGAATCAGCTTGTGATACAAGACGTGGCTGAAGCCATGTCAGTGACCTTCTCAGACATTTTCCAAATCTGGGCTTGGAGATCACGTTAATATGTAATTGCATGCTGTTCCTTTTTCTCAAGCACTTCAAACTTCTAAATAGCAAACTAAATATAGTGGGAGTCTATATTGAGTCTCTCTCTCTCTATATATGTATATAAATAGGTATCAATATAAGCATGTGTGCATGTACGTGTGTAGATATAAGCACAACACATTCACACACATCCATAAAACCAAGTGTTTGCTCAAATTTAGTAATGAGTAAAATAAACAAAAAGTGAGTATTGACTTAATTTTTTTCCCCTCTTACCCAACACTCACCGTGAAGAAAAGCAAAGCTAAGTGCCATTCCATAAACAGTACATTGAGTACTCAAAAATAATCCCTTTCAAACCGTATTCCAAAACATCGTGCCTAATAGGCACTGGGGCACTGAAACAAAAAAAATCGCCTCCAGTTTCCCTGAACCGGCCCAGCTTCCTGCTCCAGCGTCTTATCGGGAGTTTATCTCGGTAAACAGCGAGGGGCAGCAGCGGACAGACCGAACCTGCTGTTCCCTGCCATTCTGTAACGGGGCAGTGCTGCCTGTTTCATGAGAAAGAAGAAAATGTCATCCAGCCCGAATACAAAGGACAAGATGCTATCTTGCTGCTGGTTCAGTGAAGTCATATACTAGGAAAAGTATATTTAGCTATTCATGGGCTTAATAGTGGCACAGGACGGCCGGGACGCCGCACCGCTGCTCCGAGAGCGACATCTTGTTGTTGATGTTCTCCAAAGAGCCGTGTGAAACCCTCGCGGCCGAGCCCCGGAGCGCTCTCCTGGAGGCTCAGCCTCCGTGCGAGCGTGAACCTCGGCCCATTCCCGGGAAAACGCGGGGAAGGAGGGCCGAGGCTGTTTGCACAGCTGGGCAAGTGCCAAACGCAGCCAGCCGGCTCCTCCCTGTAACACAATGGGCTTCTTTGGGGGACGCCGTGGCCGGACCCGCTGCTCCGCGCAGGGCTGCCGCCAACCCAGCCCCACGGCAGCTGTGCAGGCAGCGACTCGCAGCCGCTGCTCCGGCCCAGGACGGGACCTGCCGGTAAAGGCAGGTATTTGTGGGGCTGCCGGGACCGGCACAACCCTCCAAACCAGCGCTGCTTCTCTCCATCCTGCCACCACGCAGGGCAGAGAAGAGGTTAGCGCGGGAGTCCCTCGTAGTGCTCCCGTGTTTGCGTCTGAGAAACCACCAAACACGAGCCAGACCCCCAGGCCTGGTGTGTTTGTGCTTAGTTAATAAGCAGAGCTATTTAAGAGTAATTGTGGCCCATTATTTTCTTTGTGTGGCTTTTGTTATGTAAAAGGAAAGGCCTGCAGTCAGGGAAGAGGACAGGAATGGGAAGTGGGCAGACCCCACCGCGGGCTCCTCAAGATCCCTTCTAGGTGGGAGCTCTGCATCCCCCAGACCTTATCAACTGTTCCCAAAGCAAGGTGGAAGCCCATTTCCATGACCCACAGTGCAGTAAAGGAGGGATGACACGGTTGCTGCTGCGAGGTTGTCCCGAGCTGAGGGGTAGACCCACAGAGCCCCGGTGCTGAGAACCTGCAAGGATTTTTGCTAACACACTGAAGTCCTATGGTTATGGGCCTCTCCAGGGCCTCCTCTAGATTCTACTACATGTAGCCCATGCCAGCCGACTTTTCCTTTGTTTTTGCTGTGTTAAAGGCATCTCTGCTGGTTTATAGGGTTTTTTAAAATGTATTTTTTACATACAGTTAAATGCTGCCATGTCCTGCAAGAGCATTTTCTTCAGCTTCTCATTTACAATATAATTTCTAAAAAAAAGTACTCTGACAGCAGTTAGTTAAAGTTGCATCTGCTGCCTGCTCCTTTGAAGCCTACAAGATTCACATGTGGGAATGGACTTTCCCATGATGTTAACGGATGTCGTTTCACTGGAGCCAGCGGAGCGAGGCTGATGGAAACCCAGGGAGAACGTGGGCCATGGACTCCGCACATCCCAGGATCCTATTCTCTAGCAGGCTAGCCTTGCAAATAACATTTAAAACGCCATAATTCTAATTTTCTTGGAAAGGTTTGTGTTGATACATCTTTTCAGAGTACCATTCAAGCGAAAATCAGCCAATTAATTATAAAGTGAGCTTCATCTTTTTGCTGTGCAGTTGGAAGAGCATGACACTAAGGCACAAGGCCAGATTTGGGGCTCAGCTAAGCACACACTTCTCATTCCTGACATTTAGGTAGGACAGATATCCACAGGAGGACTTGGTTTCTTGAGACAGGTGGGACCTCTTTCATTTCAGGACAGGGAATTCTGTTACATATACATGTTTTGCATAAAGCTTGTGTCACAGGGACAAGCCCACGAATAGATGTGAAATAGCAACACCTGGAAGAGGGTTTGTGGGACAGAGAGACAAGGCAAAAAGTGCAAAAGCGAAGGCAGTATTTTGATGCTAACTTCTCAAGGGGAGACAGAGAATTGATGTGTGGAATATGACACTTAAGAGAGAAGAAATTAAGGGCATTTCAGAAAGATGTAATATAAAATCTGAGTTTCTGAAGTGTGATAAGTTTTCATTCTGAGATGTCTGTACCTAAAATTTCAAAGCAGCCAGCAGAGATAAGAGTAAACTGCTAAGGATATGTCTGGTAACCTCTGGACATAAAGGAGCACATATAAGGAGATGTCACAGAGTTTGGCCAAAGACGACAACCAGGATCTTACAGACAGAGAGAATCACTGTAAAGTCACCAGAAGCAAATGCTCTAAGTGCAGAGCAGCAATTTAAAATGCTTCCATAGTGAAATCTCGATCTCATTGAGGGCAGCAGGGAAGCCCTGATTGCCTTTGGAGAGAAGGGGAACAATTCAACCGTTTGTTTAGCAGTCAGAGAGAGAACATTACCTGATGTACAGCCCATGTTGCTTTGTGACTGACGGGCGAGTGAAGAGTTAACAGGACTGAAGTTTGGCAATTGATATGCAGAAGAACTGAGAGCACAAGAGCTGATGTGCACAAAGCTGTTGAACAGAGGACTTAACGGGACTAAAGTCGTCTGCCAAGCGATATGCGCAAGGACTGATATGCGCAAGGCTGCGGAATGGCAGCATTAACAAGACTGAAGAAGTGAAGTCTGCCACCTGGAATCCGCACGGACCCCCGGGGAGGGAAGAAACAAGACGGAGGTGTTGTGGTCTTGCCTCGCTAGCAGGGTCCCCCCCCCCAAGCAGGCAAACAGACAGTCCTGTGATTGCGAAACTCGCCAAAAGTCAGCAAAAGCAGTGTTTGCCCAGAGCCCCAGCCGCATAAAAAGAGACTTGGGAGCTAGGAGAGTTTGAGCAGGGACGGGAACGTGACCTGATCATCCTCTCCGGCTGGACCGTGAGTATTCCCCCCCCTCCCCTTTTCCTGGGACGCTGGGTTAAGGTAACTCCTCGAGGTTGAGAGCCCTCTCACTAGGAGAGTGAACAAGAAAGCTTTCAAGTAGGGATAAGCAGTCCTTCCAATTAATAACGCAGTAATCGACGGTTTCAGGTTATCCTTTCTAAATTAGTAACTGATGGTTTTGTGTTATCCTTCCTAAATTAGTAATCGCATTATTTTAATGGATGTTACTAATCCAAGAACTTGTGTGAGGAAATAAACATCTTTTTTATTATTATTATATTACTGTCTCAGTCGTTGCTATCGAACCTTCATAGCATGACAGCGTGACAGTGACAAACACGTTATAAAACAGACACTTGTGCAGAGCTCCTGTTGCTTGCAGTGGGCACTGCTCCCTAAAACCACGCGGCAAGCTGCATTTTGCTGTATGCTGCAATGCAGCGGAGGCTGTCGGGCAGTGACCTCCCTACTTTCCTGTCTTGTCATCGTGAATTATGATTTCTCTTCTGCAGTTTCTTTTCTCCTGTTACTGTAATTTCATAGTTGAGCTCATCAGCTGGTGTTAGCCAGTGTCAGCCTATTTAATAATGGTGTAAAACAAACAACTGAGAAGAGCTTGTCACCACAGCCATGTACTTCAGAAGGCACAAGTCTAAATATGTGACTGTTCACACCCTTTCAAAAGCACTGGAACAGGAACACACTGAACCAAAAGCACTGATTTATATCTAAAGTGGCACGGATTCCAAAGTAACAGTAAAAATTTAGGTCAAAAGGGAAAGAGCATGCTACGAAGCATTATTGCTTTGTCACTTTACACCTTAGAGTGCTAGGTGATGCAGGAGAGAATTGAGAGCAAGACAAGATATAGAATAGTCACCTTGAACATGTGGGTGGGAAACAAAGAGGGATACTTACAGTTAATTCTGCCTGGCTAAAATTACTATTTAAGGCAATAATTTGCAATATAAGTCAAGATGAAGGGTGGGGGGTTGCATCTCAGAAGCATTTCTCAGTAAGGCATGGAGCCCTTCCAAAAATACACTGAGCAAAATCAGTTATGTCTGCAGCACCTGGACAACTACGAGGGGCTGCATGGTCACAGTCAATGCATGAAGGAAATCAGCTGAAAGGACCCACCAAATTCAGCTGTCTTAATAAAAAGAAAGTTATACATCCGCCCTGACCATGTGGAGATCTTAGGATCTCTAACCATTCGCTATCTCCTGTATTTCTTCTGCATAGGCTAGGAGAGAGGAGAGGAGGATCTCTGGGCAGACCTCTTGAGCCCAGCAAGCTGAATTTTAGTAAACAAAAAAATGAACCGGCTGTATATGTGATTTTCATTGTTCATATACAGAAACAGGAGTATCAGCATATACATGGTGATTTACTTTGTGAAATTCACATGAAAAATAATAATCAGGCTTTACACTATAGGTTGTCATTTCCCAGCGCTGAGTACCAGAACTTATTATCCCAACGTTTAGAGGAATTACATTCTATTCTTCATGTCAAAGTGCTAAAAATAGAGGTAATTTCAGTAGGGAATTATAGTCAGGTTGGCTGAGATTCACTGTGATGTACTCTAAATGATGTGTTAAATGATGATTTCCAACACAGCCTGTAGCAGAAAGTTTGTTTAGAATGACATTTGTTGTGGCACAAGTGGCCACGACGAAGATGAATTTATATATACACTTGGAGCACCTGCCTGTAGAGGTGTTGCAGATAAGTTCTGCCTGAACAGATGACAACAGAAATCTTGCAAGGAGTCACAAACTGAATTTATGCTCCCAAGTGGCAACGAGAGTGTGATCTCCAGCACTTTCTCCCCTCCTTTCATTAAACGTATGCAGCCAGACTGTCAGTTGTTATTAGACATTATATGGTAATTTCTTCAACAACTATCCTTTAGCAAAACGAGCTCACATTGCTGCAAAAACTTGCAACTTGTTTAGCTTCTAGTTGCATGGGTTTAACAGAACTGCTGCTCTTTGCTATGTGATTGCAAACTATGACATTTAGAAACAAATATAACATTTAAAATTGTATTCAGACCTCTTTAAGCAACATCTACACAAATAAAGCTTCTATACTCAGAGATTAGCAGTATATGGATATAAAAAGATAACAAATGTGAAGGCTGAGAAAGACTGAGGAATTTAAAGGAGTAATGATAGATTCGCCTGCTATTTGTTAAGGAAACCTTAACAGTGAAATCACTTCTTTACCCTGCAAATATTTAACTCTGGTTTTGCATCTGTGTGTTTATATATAAATATGAAACCAGTGCCCTTGTCAGTCCTGGAGACTGATGCCACCTACCCGAGGACAGCTGCCACAGTTCAGAGCTACCTGGCCCGCTCTTCTTCTCGGGATGCCTCTGTTGCTCTGCCACCAGATCTCAGGCCTGGGGCCTTTATCTGCCTTGGTGTTTTATTCTTCAAGGCTATTGCATAGAGCGTGTAAAACACTCACCCTCTCAAGTGAGAGAGAGTTTGCCGATTTGCAGCAGTTTGCTTTGAGGGGCTGTGAGTGCTGCTGCTGCTGCGAGTGGAGTGCAGCGATCAGAAATCCTCTTGAAATCAGGCACCCTCTGATTTGCACTACCAGCAAAGCCACTGACGTGGAAGGACTTTAAAACAGCCAGCACTCTACATGCATTTCTTTCTTACCTACAGACATACTCTGCTGATAACTTGGGACTGGCTCGGACTCTCGGGTATGCCAGGGAAGGCTGTGTCGCAGGGCAAGGGCTCACCCCGATCGCAGCCCGTCCTGCTAGCCCCGTCCTCCTGGCCACGAATTCCTGCCCTCGCCATTGTGCCGGCACCACTGCTTATCTGAACCCATGGGAAGCCAGTTCAGGAAGCTAATCTGGCAGGAAACTATTGACTTTAAGGTTAGCTTTTTGAGAGTTCCTCTCCCTGAACTGGCTTATTGAGCTGGCCCTTGTCTGAGCTAGCAAGTAGCAGCTGTGTCCAGGGAGCAGGAGGGAAAGGACAGCAGGGCCCTCCTTTGGGTGCCATCCATGCGTTAGATTCATTTAGCCATTTCTTAAATCTACCTGACCCTTGGCCTCCTTGCCTGGCTCTGAATACCTTTTAAAGCCTGCTCACATAATTATGGCCTCATGTTTTCAATCCTTACTTCGCATAGTTCAAACTATCTTTGTAGACCAAGAAGAGGCAAGATCTCCCAGTCTACATAATCCTGGCAGTAACCCCTAATCATCTCAAATGTTTGCTAAAAGAGTAGCTCATCTTCTGCCGTGCTCACATGTCCCAGATGTGCGTACGACATTCCTGCCTAAACAGCTACAGAAGTTTTCCAGCCTGTCACGATGACCCTGATGCCAGCAGTATGCTTTCCACCAAACTCTTCATCACTTTCTAAGGCAGGAAAAGAGCCACTCTAAGTGGGAAAAGATTGTTTTGTTTTTATGCTTAGACAGCCCTTGTAAAATGCCAACAGAGGTGTCTGCCAGTCCCTAGCAATTATAATGATTTATACAATGAGATCAACTTCGACTGATACAGAACATCAAGTTGTTTCACAAGCACCACCTAACAGTGACCTTTATGTTAAAATCAGTTGTGTATGAATAGCCTGCTGGGTCTCAGTTGACATACAGGCCAAAAAGAAAGCAACTCTAACTTCCCAAATATTTTCTTTGCTTTCAAACACTTTTTTTTTTTTTTTAAACTGGTTTTCCATTGTCTGGCATTTACAATATACCCACAGAGGTAGAAAGGCATATGTGTACCTCTCTTTCCTATCTAAGGTTCAGTGCTGTTTCCATTTGGAAAATTTTTTGCACAAGCCATTTACAAGGCCTTTATAAACCATTTTATGCCAAGACCTCTCAGATTTCCAATTTATTGCAACTGAGTCTAACTGGCATTGAGAATGAAGGAGCTCAACTGTCATGTATAAATACCAGTTGGAGTATACAGCCATGCTATGTATGGACACAGAGAAGCTGCTGATAAAGAGATGAAATGTCTAGGAAGCAAGGGAGCCAGCTAATCAATTTGCAAAAGGACCAAAATCTAAGAAGTTTGCTGCCACTTCAAAAGTCTTCTTGTTAGGGCATGCAGAGAGCCTAGCTTCTGCTGATGCAGATTTTGAGCTAGTGACAGTTCCTTCAAACCATTTAGATCTTTTTGATGGCAGAATGAACAAGTCTAATCATTAAGTCCTAAACACCTCTGAAGAGATCTGTCTCTGTGAACAATGATGTGAATCTCTTCAAACATTGGTACAATTTATTTCCTGGTTTGCTACCTCTCTCAGGGCTACTGTTTTCATAATCCGATACCTAAACAACCTTCTACCATATCTTTGGTCTGGGGAGATACAGTACCAGGTATGCAGCAAGAAATCATTGTCTAATGGCCTCAACAGGGGCTGAATGCCAGAATTTACTGTGTTCTGCTGTTGGTCTCACATGGCCTGTTGTCATGTGAGCATCCCATGCTGTGAAGTGGAGACAGCAATAACCACTTTGGCACTTTGTAGGAAAGTTGTGAGAATTCATGGACTCATTCTGACTGGTTCTTTGAAAGCAGAAGTATTATTAACACTCGGGAAGAATGAAGTTGAACTAAAATAATGCCACACATTCCTGCCATTTTTAATCACGGGAGTCAAGGCTTGGAAGGGGAGAAAAGCAAGCACGTGCTCCCATTCACAGGTCAAGGACTTACTCTGCACATGTGCTGGGGAACAGTCCATCTTACACAAAACCTTTAAGGGCTCCTCATACCCCTCTCTTCCCTTGATGTCAGCCTGCTTGTGTAGAAAGGACACTGCAATGAAGGGCGCACAAGGGAGGAGGCAGTCTCTAGGCCACCAGGCGGCTTTTGCGGCCAGTCCTGCAGTGCTACTTGCAGGGATCCTCTGCTGAAGGAGAGGGAGCCCAGGACCACCTGACCTACGGGCATCACTCCCTTCTGTCTTGCTCTTCAGCTGCAGTGGGTAGCAAGGGAAACAGATAAGGAGGGTAAGTATGCTTCACAGGCCAGAATGCACAAAAAGAGGAGAAGAAGAAAAATAGAGCCTTTAGGAAAGATAAATCAGGCTGTGGCGTAGGAGGTGGGACTGGATTAGAAAGTAGCAAGAGAAAGGTTGAAGGAGGGTACTTGGACAAAGCAAACAGGGCTTTCCTCCAAGCCTGGAAATTCTCAGGAGACCACTCCTTGCCTCTATCGACTACTTCACAAACACCCAGGTCTAATACGCAAGTGTAATATAAACCTTGATTCCTCAAGATTAGCACTAGTTGTGAAATAATGTTATCACTTCCCATTAAACTTCAGGAGTCCTTCGCAAAAAGTCCCCAAAATTCCCACGGGCTTTACATGAGTGCAAGATTTTTCTCTGATGTCCTTACTCATTTCTTCTCCACAGCCAGTCCACCATAGGCACTCCCAACAAGTGTACAGGACTGTCCACAGAGGCGATTCACCTCACCTAACTTTGGTGATCAAAAAGTCAGCTAGGCTCCCAATTTCAGCCCATTTGCAGGCAGGCAAGCTAATACACACATCAATGAGTAGCTCCCACTCTTTGGGAGCCCAGAAGACTAGTTCAGAGCAGACAGGTAAGCTTTGGACAGGTAAGTCAGGTCGAAACAGAGATAAATAAGGACTCTTTTTAACACTTGGGCAAATTCAGATGTGCCACATATAAACATTTCCTCTATTTTTTTTTTACAACTGTGGGTCAAAACAGGCACATACCAGAAACCCAGACATCAGCCATCCATGTATCTACACAGTAACCACCGCATTTCTGCTGAGTTTACTAGAGCAATAGCTTGGGCAAGGAAGCTTCCCATAGCAAGGCGGTTGCTCCAGGACTCATGTTTAGGAGTATGCTACTTCTGAAGAGAAACAAGATTTCCAGCACTGCACATCCTTACCTTTAGGTTTGCTGGATGTCAAGGTAAGACTTAAGCAGACTGAATTTCAGAGAATGTGTACAGTGTCAAGACCAAAGTGAAGTCGGACCACTGAAAATCCAGGTTTGCCTGGCCTGCAGTAAATAGCATTGCGTGCTTGTAAAGACGACAAGCACTCCGTCACGCTGGCCCCCATGGCCCAGGAAGAGACCAGTATATGCCCCGGGGCTGTTCCTCTGCAGGAGACTGGGCAGGAGCCAGCAATGCCTACAGACAATCCAGCATGGGCTGGGCTAACACCATCCCAGAAACACCTGGGAAGTTTCTCTCTTTGGTCAAGGTGACTTTACCTCCTTACAGCTGACACCATAACAAGCAGCTCCTCTCTCGGGGTGCCTAAGTGCCGGGTAGATCTTACATCCTACACTTTATCTTCCCTGTCCTTGCCCGACCGTGCAAGAGCAGCCACCCTCTGCCCAGTATTTGCACCTATGGACATGCTGCCTCTTTTTCCCTCTGTCTCCACACGATCTATTCTTTGCTGAAATCGCGGGACCCAGGATTTTCCTGCCGACAGTGAAAAACCAATCTCCTTCCTCACAGGGGGCGAGTTTAACTACACGTCACCATCTCAGACCACGGCTGTTAGCACCACCCATTTTCATTAGTTAACGAGGGCTAAAGTTACACTTTGAACATTCATCAATCAGTAGGAAAAAATACGCATCAAATTAAAACTCCGAGAGAACTCCAACACCTTAGGGCTTTTTCCTTTTACAAGTGACATTTTCTTCCACTGAAAACAGAACTACTTGTGCAGGTGGTTTTTAAATACAAACAGCTGCTCCATGGAAATGCAGTTGGGGAAAATAATTCAGAAAAGGAGAAAGGCAAAGCCATGGGTGTGGAGCAAGACTCTATACTGCTCTGATTCTCAGGGAAATATAGGAGGGGAAGAGAAACCTCAGATATAAACAGTAAGTGGAATTTCCATTGCACTGGTCCCAATAAACACACTAGCTTTAAGGAAAGAAAAATGGGATCAAGGAAACAGAAAGAGCCAATTGGTATTGCAATGGAAAGCGTGTCTGAGGGGTATAGCTTATAAAAAGCTGGTTCATCTTTCAGCATCAGAACAGCGCCAGGCTGCGTGTTAAACTGTGCTATCAGTTAGGTAAGCAGAACAAGGTTGGGGTTAGCCTAACTAGATAGCTAGTTTTCTGTGGCCATAATTTATTCCTCTCTTTCCAGAGGGTTCCTCCTTTCTTTTTGCTTCATTTCAGTCTGTCCATCTTTTAAAATATCCTACATGAGGTACTTGTTTTAATCCATCTTTTAAAATATCCTACATGAGGTACTTGTTTTAATCACTATCATCATTTTAATTACCAATACAACATGCTTTGGCTCAAAGTGTAACAAAAAACTAAGTAGTTATACTATGGCCAGTTTGTGAGGAGAACTACCCTGGATTGCAGAAGATCTCAGAGGCATTATTATCAGAGCTGAAATTATCTGAGCTTTCATTGCTGCTAAAGTTATTTTCTTATTCCGTCTTTGTTCTGTGACATCCTCTCTCTGCATCCCTCCATTGCCTCTCTCTTCTGTATATAGTCTCAAGAAAAAACTGCTGTCTTCACTTTCAGGGCACTTTGTGGTTTATCTCCTCACCATGTGCCATCACTATTTAAAAATACAATGTCGATTCCCACTTCCAATTAACATACAATTGTCGCACCTCTGGAAACACTGAATTTTCTCTAGCCTTGCCCTCCACACCAGGGAGGGTCCCCTGCATCCCCCCCCCCCAAGCTCTCATTGTGTTCCTTCAAACTCTTCAAATTTGTCTTTGAATCTGTCCTAACAAAACCCTTCACGAGGATTAGTCTCATGGTATGCTAAAACTCCTGTCAAGATGACAAGCCTTGGCTTCCTCTTCTCTCTGCTTATAGGCACCTCTTAACGACATCTTTCACTGCAAGGTCCTAAAGCAAGAACCATCTTTGTGTCCTCTTTGTGTTCACCACCTAGCACACAGGTCCTAGCTTCTGCTGCCCCAGTGGTGAAGTCTCCAAATCATTTTGAGTAAAGATTGAAGAAAATATTGAATTAACCATTTGCTCACATGGGAGGGTTATGAGCTCAGCTAATATTAGTGGGCCTGGTACCATATTCCTATCTGAGCAAGTGCAGTTCTGCTGTGATAAGAACCCCAGAATTTTATCTATTACTTTTTCTGGTGCCAACAGTGTATAAAATACTTCACATACAGAAACGAGGACGAAGTCTTCACCTCAGGAACGGCATTCCAAGAAAATGACATGATTAGAGAAGAGGTGCACAAAAGCCCATCTGATGCTCGCGATGGCACATACGCACCTTGTTAGTTCCACCATTCTTTCTCACTTTCTCTTTACATCTATTGTGTTAACACGTTTTGGAGGCGAGGATTTTGCAACAGAATAAGCTCTTTTATCAACCCAAAGCAGACCGATAGTATCCCAAATGGGAAGGGGGTGAATGCCAGATACCTCTGAAAGGTGTGCAATCCTTGCAATGGACAAATCCATATCAAAACCTTAAGCATTCAGGAACACAGAGCAATCAGTTGCAATATTAATGTGCTGGTAAAAAGATTAAAGTTTGGCATTACACATATTTTCAAATGCTCTGACACTTCATTCTCATAAAGGCCAGCTCAGTTATGTTTGATTTGTATTCATATCCTATAATGTGAATATATTTGCTCAAAATTGCTTAGTAGTAAATCACCATCACAGAAATAAGCTTATATTTATTTTTAGTATTCATGAATTGCATGGTATTGGACCACCATATATTTAACACCTCTGAAAAAATCCAATAGTAACTTTTGAAAGGAACACCTTTATATATCATTATGGACATTGTTTCCTTAACAGTTAATCACACGCTCTCTAATCATGTGACTTTTACCTTAAGAGAGAAAAATGAATGACTCTTTAGCTTGAAATGAAAAGCCCTCTACTTGACCTTTCAATGCAAAAAACCACATAGGGCCAGGTCCTGAGGGTGCTGAGCCTTCTTGGCCATGCGCTGAGGACCCTTGGCTTCCACTGAAGTCAACAGAAGTTGAATGCATTCAACAATTTGCAGGATCAACCCTGTAAACACTAAAAGCTCTCTCTAGAGTGATATAAATATGGACAGTCACTTCACAGATTTAGTCCGGCATTAGGGTTACTTTAAAACCAAAGCTGTCGGAGAAAATGTTGGATCTATGATATGACTTTGAACCTAGGTCACTAAAATCTTTCCCAGCGCAGCATCTTCTTTGGGATTCTTAAGAAAGCTAAACCCGCAAAGACAAATATTATGGCAACAAAAATAAATGCGCAAGTTTTTAACCTTTTCAGGGAAAGTAATTCCTTTATGGGCTGCAGCTAAAACTTCCTACCTTTCTTTCCCTTTTTGTTGTATCTGTGAGTAATTTCTTCAGTCACATTGTTTATAAGAAGTGAAGTTATTCGTAATCATGCCTTAAGAGTATGTACACAAACTGGACATCCTAATAGAGCACTATGTATTAAATTCCTGATTGTTTGACATAAATTCTCTCTCTTTCTTTTACTCAGACAGGAAGCTTCCCATTTATTTACGAATAGGTTAAGACCCTAGTCATGTTCCTAACCATGTTCCTAAGTGCTAACATATATTAAGTAAATTTAGAGCCTCTTCTGCATAGGAAACAAATTAAACTGGTTAAACACGGAGAAAGACTAAATGTAATCTATCTTTTGTCATGTTTATGATATCGGAACGCATCTTATATGAATGTTCCAATTTGGCTGTTACAGCAGATGGGTTGCTTATGATAAACCACAACTACAGACAGGGAATGTGATAATATAAATCATAAAGAAGATAAATAACAAAATTCTTTGAAATAACATTGGTTAAATATTTAGACATTTGGTTTCTAAGCTTGCTTGCACATACAAAATAGTATTCTCTAGTGATGGAAAGAAATGCTCTCAACAATAATCATATTGGGCCAACTAAGAGAGTTTGGAGAACTTATTTGCGTTTACAGACCTCTTTGGATTTAAGCATATAAGATTTGCATACACAAG
Organism: Apteryx mantelli; assembly: GCF_036417845.1. Lineage (NCBI taxonomy): Eukaryota > Metazoa > Chordata > Aves > Apterygiformes > Apterygidae > Apteryx > Apteryx mantelli. The sequence continues at coordinate 5,835,441 of NC_089986.1, forward strand.
GAAGATATTTCCTTTTGGGGTAGATTGTGGTATGGAAACCTGCATTAAAAAGTATGTAAAGCCTATGAAGGAGCTATTTTTCCTTAGGTGAAGGCACACTGGAATGCTGTTTTCTGCTTTGTGCTCCTTTGTGTAAAGCACACAGATAGGCAGGTTTGGGTCTTGATTTTATTCTCTCTAACTTATGGCTGGTCTAGCTGAGATGGCATGAGCAGGTACCAAACCTTGAAATTATTACCAGCCAGAACTTCTATTTTCCAGTTCACAGAAGTCCTAGAAACCTGATTTCAACCAGTAATTTAAGAAGGAACATTAGTGTGCAAGTCAGAGGAGGGTGACAAACTATTGAGCTTATGACTGCACCAAAGCAAGCAATCCACATCTCACAGATTTTATTTTCACTGTCAGCTTTACACATTTAAAAGGGAGGTGTGTAGTCCAAGGTAGACATCTAAGCTTCCTTTGTAACCCATGGAGAGCGACTAGCCCTTCTTGAATGCCACTCTCAGCACCCTAATGTAGGTATTTAAAGGAAACTGGGTAAATTGCCCTCAAGAGGTGCCTATCTTTTAAAGCTGATGATCAATTTAATCGATGAACAATAGATAACTAATGTACGCTAGATGTCTAAGGATGGTGTTTCACATGGCTAAAGAGAGAGGTGTTTAATGCCCCTCTTGGTGTTTGTATCTCAAATGCCACTTGTGTCCTTTGCAAGGTGAGGGCACAAAAGAACAAAGCTTGAGCACTTGGCATTTAAAACAAAAATTATTTGGGTAATGGTTTAGAAACCGGAGCTAAGCCTGTGTCCCCTGAAATAAACAGGATACTTGCCCCTGTCTTGACTCAGGGCAGGACTGAGACTTTGTTTTGGAGAGAGTTTTGCAGGGAAGGGGTCATGCTTAGTAAAGAGAGACAGTTACAAAAGCCCATGAGATATGCATCATTTCGCATAATTCCCATTAAATCTCTACACCAGTGAAAGCAACTGAGGTATTCATTAAACACGAAGGATATTTGTGTATTACACAACTGCTCCATTCCTCTGCCTGAATCCTGCCATGACTTACATCCTGGGGGATGCAAGGGCTACCCATGTGCAAGCGCACGCAGCCTGCACTCCCTCCCAGGCGCCGATGCACAATTAAAAGAGCAGAAACTGCAGCACGGACATTTTCTTTTAAATTAAAGATCTTGCCTCTTTAAACAAAGTGATTATGACGAGGACGGAAGGATTAAGAGACAACCGTTGCCTTTTGTGCGGGTGGTTTCCCTAATGGGAGACTTTCTGGTAAGGGAGCACTATATATTCTTCAGGCTCAAAGCTAAACTTTTATTAAAACCAATTAATTCATTGAACAGGCTTGTATCGCTTTACAGTGCCTGGGCCTCTGCTTAAAAGAAATCAATTGTATGAGTACAGCTGAGAAATAACCACTATAATAGATGTTTTAGCTCTTGCTTTTACTTTTCTCTGATAGCCCTTAAGGTGGTCAGAGGTAAAAGCTAAAGATGCATTGTAGCCTAAGGGATGATTGAATGAAAAAATGGGGGATGGGAGTATAGCTATGCTGATAGACCAATTTCCCACCACTGCAAGCCAGCGCAATTGATTGATGAATCCTTGCTCTGTCAAGAGGCAGCCCTTCAGATTTGATCACATAAATACTCATTCAACTCAAATTCTGCTTGACAAGCCTCAGACAGCTTTGTTCTGTCACAGATATCATTGGAAGGAAAATGCTCCATTAATCATCCTTAATTAACTTTACCATAGTCTGCTGGAACCAATATGTTCTCTGGCTAAATCCCTAAGACTTAGCTAGATTTCTATAGTTATCAAATAGAGAGTTGTTTTTAAAGTTCCTCTCCCTTATTGCTGTCAACTACAGGAAATCTTTTCCTGCCTGTTTTTTTTTTTTTTTAGGAAATCACTTCCATTGATCAGGATGAGGCTTAATCCTTTGTCAGTTAAGTTCCTTTTCCAAAGACATACAATTTTACATATTTCCAATTACAAATCATTACGTCTGCAGTAAGTACCAAGGTGTTTTGCTTCCAAAACAACCAGTTGTTGTCAGGCTGCTGGAAGGCTTTAAAAAACATAACTAAAAAAAAATACTAAAAAAACGAATGGGAGGAAACACATTGGATTAGTTAGATTTGGGGACAATTAGAACTAACAGATGTTTCAGGTGCAAAACAGTATTGTTTGATCCTCAGCCTTTCTTCCCACCTATGCAACCCCACTGCTATCTAGGGTATTATGCATAAAAGGATGCGGGTGAAGAGCAGCTCGTATTGAGTGGCAAGCGTGTAAACACGCTCGTTAGCCTGCAAAACCCTTATCTTTTCTCACCCAGCAGTTCTGTTTTGCCAAAGAACTGGAGGAAGCTCCGGGGACTACCATGTTAACGTTGTACCCCAAAGTAAGGGATGTTCAGATGCTTCCTGCTTTTGATGGAACTGTCCTCTGGTGAACTTAGGAGAGCTCGCAGGAATGCTCTTGAAGCGCACGATTCATTTGCCTTATGGAGCTGCCTCCATCTTTGCGTATCGCTACCCTGACAATATTTCTTTCTTCTGATGACATCTTTCTGATCTTATCTTTTAACATGGTGAAAATCCTATATTCCCATGTATTTTAAATGGCACTTGAGGGATTCAGTGCCTTGCAGGATTGGGGCTTTACTGTCCCAGGTGCTGCACAAAAGTCAACGGGAAGGAAAGACGACACAAATTCCTTACTCTTTCACTCCCATCAACCCAGATATGTCCCTATGAAAGGATTCACTGAAGACAAGGAAAGAAAATATCATGGAAGCCACTTGATTAAATATAGTCAAGTGCGATGACCATGTCTTTAGTGAAATAAAGCCTTATATGTGCTTAATCTCACAAAACCTTACTCATACGAGCAGCCTTTATTCCTGAAAACTGCATTATTCAAAGCATGAGAAAGCTTCGGAGAATAAGGGCTGTCATTTACACGTGAAGCCAGGTACGAGCAATAAAATGCAACTTAAATTGTTGAGCAAGTTTAATGCTGAAAGCTAATGCTTCTTTCTGGAGATCATATTAAGGAAACATAGTATTTTAAGATAAACGCTGTGGCACAGGGGAAGGAAGGTTCATGCTCTATCCGTGTGTATGTCAGCAATCTTCTGCTGGCTCCTGTGCGAAGTCGCTTTGTGTTATGTTCTCTACCGGCCTTGGACTCTGGTCAATTTAATCAACGCTCTTCTTGACTGCAAAGCCTGTCCGTCGAAAATGGAAGCGACCGTTTCAAGCTGTGCGCTTTGAAAAGCCAGCTGGCCTCTTTTAAAGTCTCTGGAAACTTGACATACTAATGTTTTCTTTACACAGCACAGAATATGCTAGTTCTAAAGGCATCCTCTCAGGTTATACAGCAGAAGAAGGTGGATACATAAAGCAGGGCTACCAAGCCTTTGCACTCCACCAGGCCAAAACAAACCACATTGGCTGACCACAAGGTGACAATGAATTGGGTATATCTGCATAAAAAATTGAAATAACTTATTTTTTTTCTGTCTTATGACGTCTGTAATATCCAGAGGAGCCAGAACACCCTGAGAAAACGCATGTGAAGTGCAGGGTTGAGCCTCCAGACAGCGGTCCCGAAGCCCCCAGCGCAGAGCATATCACTGCCTGCGGGCAAACCAGGTGCCCTGGGGCCCCTGGCTCAGGCACCTGCCTATTGACCTCGGAAGGGCTTGGAGATGGGGGAAGCAGCCAAAGCTGAGACCTCTGAATTGCCACAGCTCTGTGGTGTCGGCCACGTTTCCTGGCATGAATTCTCCTTCCCCTTTCCTTTCGTCCTCGGTTCATTCTCTCATTCCCGCATGTTTCTCCCCGCTGCTTGCTCTTTGCCACCCCATTTTCCCCCCATTCAGCCTATATCTTGCAGAAGTTTCTCTCCCCAGTGCACGGGGAACTAATCTGCTCTTAGCTGTCCTCACACAGCTCACATGGGTTGCGGGTTAGGTTTCTGCCCCCACAACACCACCGATGTGCTCAGGGAGAGGAGAAGAGAAAGATAATTAAAGTCCCAGGAGGAAGGAGTATTTCAGCCATCCTGCCTTCTTAATTCTGTCTGGAAAACAATGATAAAGTGGTTTTATCAGCAGCAACCTGACTACTGCTCTTAAAACAGGTCCCGTAGAGGCAGGAGCCCTACTGCTTCTGCTCATTACAGAATTGGGATCCTTGGTTTTCTTTCTTATTTGATCTTGCATCAAAATACATGTGATATAAAACGATGGACAAAGTGCACAACTGAAAGAATACTTAGATGCTGGAGACTTAAAATTCTTTTATATTATCTCAACCTCAACTAGAATGTCCTGTGCATCATTAAATCGTGAAATGGAATAAACAGGATCAGATGTATAGTGAAAAACCTGTAAATGTCCTTTCTCATTACGGAGGTCAAAGAATACATTAGTTATTTTTAACTAATGTCTTATTCGACCCCATGCAAACTTAAATCAGTTTGGGTCTGACTGATTCAAAGCTGTTCTCTGGTTCCCTGCTCCGCTGTAATAATTGACTAGGCTAGACTTTAGAAAGGTCAAAAAAGCAGCCCCACTTCATATTATTTCAGCTAATAACTCAGTTCTTAAATCAAAATTTAAGAACTAATCTCTCAAAGCACCATTTCCTCCCCCTCCATTAAATCCATATGTAATTTCAAATTAAATGATAGATGTCTAAAATCTTTACTTTTTCCTTAATTACTTTTAAGTTACTAGGAGACACAGCATGAGGGTTTGTTAGAAGATCTAGGATTCTCCAAAAAAAAGTGGAATTAAGAAAATCTAAGAAAATGCAGCAGTGGCTAAAGAACCTCAGGAAAACAGCAGGCTATGGATAAGCTAAAGGAAAAAGAGGCAGACACAACGCAGCATCTCCTGCTGGCTCAGACCTGGCTGGGGAGCAGATCTTTAGGGTAGGTGGGGTAGGGCTGAAGGAAGCTTGACAACACAGATGAGACACGTTAGTCAGGACAAACATGCTGGGAGCTTCCTTTGCACAACAAAAAATAAAGGCATCAAATTAAACTATCATCCCTCTATACTTTTAAATAAATGTGTTCCAGCAGCTCAGCAGCATATGGCTTATTAAGTGGAAAAACTAAGCATTGAACCATGTCAACCGTTTACCACAGCAGTTGCCATGTAAATAATAATCAGGCAATGTAGAGATCTTCTCTTCCATTTTTACAAAATATTTTGATATTACTTTATAAAAAACAAAAATCCAAACGCCTTTGATTACATTAGTTCACAATATTATATTAGCTTACAAAAAACATATTCTGCATTCAGCTTATTCTTCCTTCATTCAATTCTGCTCTCCTTGCCTAAATCCCTTCAAAAGCCAAAGGGCCTGAACCACGACGGGGGAATGCAAGAGGAAGATCATGAGGAAGTGCAGCACTGCTAACGAGTGGTGTCACCCCTTTAAGATCATCATGGTCATATTTAAGAAAAAAGAGAAAGAAACGTAACCCAACTTGCACACGTAGGCAGGGGACAGCTTTGCCCCTTCGGAAGTCAGTAACAGGAAGGATCGGGACGTGAGGCTGCGTGCCCGGGTGCACCTGCATGGGCAGAGCTGTGTTTGTTGTTTTTTTAAAGACACCAAATGTTGGGCTTTGCGTGTTGTTTATGTGATACTTATTTGGGGCTGCAATAAACTGCGGGCGGTTTGAGGTTGGCTCTTCAAACTGTAACCGCTGTGGGGTTTTGTATTATTTTTCCTGCCCCGGGAGCTTTTCTTTGCCGCTTTGCCGTGGTCACTCAGCGCCGGGCTTTTGTTTAGCCTCTCGGCGCAGCGTTGTTTATTTGCAGTAACAGCGCTGGCGGCGCTCCCCGCGGACTGTTTGTCCAGCGGCCTGCGGAGTCCCCGGGATTTTATTGTTGACAAGTGGTAGGTGGGACCCAAGCTTTTGTGGTTAAATTGTTTATTGATAATTACCTGTTAATTACCGCTACTGCCAGCCTCCTGTAATTTACTGTAATCACTGTTTTCCCTTGCTCCCAGAAACATGTGTAAAATGGGAGGGACCACAAAGAGGGAAAGAGAAGCAAGTAGGCCCAACTGTGCTCCCTCATGAGTTTTCAGATCACAGGATTTGATTAATTTAAGGCAGCAGCAAGCAAGAGCAGAATCAGGCCAGTTCCCTGTGCCACTGCCCCGGAGCACGAGCAGAACATCAGCGCCCAGGAGCCGGCAACAGCTCTTCTCACACGTTGGCTGCAGAGCTGAACCCAAGCGTGCTTTGCCCCAAGCCGTGGAAAAATGTAAGCTTTTTTGCTTATAAGGGGCTCGGAAAAGTTCCCTGCTAACAAAAATACTGTTTGGCCTGAGATGGGGTCATTTTTTAAAGTGAGGTGGGTTTTCTTGGTGGTGGTTTGCCTGGCGTGGGGCTTGTTGGGTGCCTGCTAAGATGCCACCACAGACCACCAGCTGAAGACCGCTGCACTGCTCTAATGCGATTCTCCAAACAGTTCAGGGACTGGAGACAGGCCTGCAGAGGTGTCACTGACAAAACCTCCGTTTCCAGAAGCATTTCAGCTTTTCGGACTAGAGGCAGGTCTAAGCACGGGACAGAGGCTGTGACCACCCCCAGCCGAAACACGGGTTGCCCCATCCCGACCCACCGTGGGGGGCCCGTCCTCCCGGCTGCGGGCCCACTGCGCGGTGCTGCTCCACAGGCCGGGGCGGCCAGTGGGTAAATCAGGGCCGCTCCAGGCTTGCCGGCCGCTCTCATCTCCAGCCTGCCGGCAGGGCAGAGACTCGCTGCTCCTGCGAAGGTGAGGCTGCAGCATTAATAATACTGAGCGTGAAAGCCAGCACCATCAGCAGCCTACGGGGCAGCTCCAGAAGGGCTACGGAAGACCAAGAGCAGCCCAACGCCAAGCCGTACCTACGGGCACACTTTCCTGAACGTGTTACTGCAAGCCCTTAAACACCGCTGAGGATGAACTGCCAGTGACACAAAACAAACTATTGCGTTTCCGTGTTTTGAGTAGTTTACACAGTTCCCCCTTTCCGAAGGGTTACAGCTGGGAAGGAACTATATCTTCATTTAGGTACACTTATAGAATTTTTATTCTAGGTGCCTATTTACATGTTTCCTGACCTAAACAATAGCCTCCCCCCCGCCGCGTGCTCATCGGTCCCGACCGGCACGATCTATTCCCGTGACTCAGCCCGGCTGTGTACAATTGCCCAGGCAACTCGCGAGAGTTTATCATCATTGTTTGGTATAATTGGAAGCAGAAGTATTTATATGCACCCATATACTCTGCAAGTAAATTTATAAAGGCAACTGTCTCTTTTAATCTATAGTACACCCAGTGTAAACAGTTTTTGAAAGAATATTCTGATTTATTACATTACTTGCTAAAAGATCAATGCTTAAAATGGATATATATTGCATTAATCCAAACACGCAACATATCATAAAGCTATTTTCACAATAAATTTACCATTCCTGCAGACACTTTAATCCCATTTCTGCTTCCAAGGAGCACTCTTTTCTACGTGCGCACACATACACCCACAAACACACACGCTCACAAAGCACCATTGTAATGGTAATTAGCCTAATTTATAAACCTCCAGCTAGACCTGTAACCTCACTATAATGTACATGTAACCATAAAGATGTGAATTAAAGGCACATTAAGGAGAAGTGCCAAACAAGGCAACGCAGCGTTACGGCTCCGGCGTAATCTCTCCCTCCACGCCGTGTGCCTGCGCAGGGTGGCACATCTGGCGCCCGCAGCGTGCTGGCGGGAACCCTCGGCACGCCAAAGGCGGGCAAAACCGGCACTCCCGCCTTCCCCTAGGTGCTTCTCACCTTTCCCGAGCTCAGTCATACCCTAAGTTATTTCAGCTTCATTTCTGAGATTGGAAAGAATCTCTCACTGACGTGGGATCCAGATCTCCTTCAGAGCTAATAAAATGTCACCCTGCCAAACTGAGACGATACATGCCAACCTTTAGCCTAATGTGAAGTTTTATAACTGAGTTATAAACCCCTCAAAAAACAGGGCTTATAATGGAAATGCTGACAGATTCTTAACTATGCAGTTTCCAGTGGGCTTCTGCTTAATATACGGTATTTCTTCTCCTTGAAGATATTAATTTACTTTTTGAAATGTTCATTGCTAAGATTAAGCGTAGGGTTTTGAAATGTGTTCACAGGCAATTTATGCAGGCACACAAATGTACTCTTCTCCAGACGTACAGAATACTAATTTGAAAATGATTTATATGCCATGCTGTACTGTACATCCATCCCCTGTTCAAAAGGTTTTGCTCTGACACAACACTGGGATCATCTCATATATTAGCGCTCCAATAGCATTAGAAATTCTCTGAAAAATTTATGAGGATTTTGGTCCATGGAATGGGCTGAAATGAATTTTGTAGATTTCAGCAAAATTGCCAAGAACAGCAGAATAAATACGGAAGAACAGTCGACACGTGAATATGAAAAATTAAGACCTATGCATATAAAATACATACTTCTATGGGAGGACAAGCAACAGGAAGATTCAGAAAGGCTGGGAAAAGATAACAAAGTTACAAAATCCTCAGAATAATCAGGCCTTAGACTAATGACCTGGTAGCATTCTGCGTGGACATGCACCACGTAGACCAACTTATTTTGCCAGCAGCCCCCAGCTACCTATTGCACAGAAGGACAGAAGTATATTGTCAAAATGCAGTAACAGACCTCACAGCTGACGCTAAAAGGTGCTTTTTACAGGCTTGTGCATGCATCCAGCATGTGAACACTTAGCAAGAAATAGTCTTTCAGCAATTAAACGTATTCTTAAAATACATTTTCACTAATATTCCCTAATCTGGAGCTTTATTTCCTTTTCTCACTTGATCCCCCATGAAGATGTTTGGAGCTTGTTTGGATGCACGTTCTGCACACGACCAGGGTTTGGCTGTTCAATATGACAAGGTAAAGGCACATGCTTCAGGAAAGCCTACCCCAACCTTTTCCAGGGGATAATGTTTTGTTTGAAGCTACATGTTTTCATGAATTTCTGTATTCACTATAAATACAGGAGCATAAAATGCATCAGTGATGAGAAAATACACTTGCCTTTGAAGTGCAAGGGCCTGGCAGAAGTGAGAGCAGGATTTTCTCTACTTTTGACTGTAGTAAAATTTTCTGTGCCTTGCGATCCCCACTCAATCTCATGTGGCCTCTTGGAGAATCATAAGAGAAATAGCGCCGGACAACTGAAGGCTCATTAAGCACACAACACTCAAAGGAGATGAGAGAGAGAATTTATAGATACCGAGAGTGATATTTCTCATAGAATATAGACTGCTTCATCTCTACCTCAATTCTATCAAAAATACCCTGGCTATCACTGTGAGTGATTCTCACACTAGGCAGAGAAGGCCAAATATGTGTAACATAAACATGTGACCCTGAATTGCCTTTACATTAAAAATGATAGAAGAAAGCTCAGAACTTCCTAGGAATCCCTTAGGTGTTTGAATTGCACATTGTGCCAAGGACCCTTAATAAAATTATTCCCATGCTAAGGACACCAAGGGTAAAAACACCAGTTCATTTGGAAAACGTGCTCACCGATGTTCCCTCGAGAAGCGCGCTGGAAGCAAGGCTTTGGTAAAGCCCAGAAGGGAGCTGCTGGGCAGGCTCAGCTTCTGCAGGTCCCCTGCATGCCCCCGCGGCACAGGCCAAAACACCCTCCTGCAATCGGTGTTGCAGCGAGCACGGGGGAGCAGGGTAGGCAATACCGGCCGTGCCACGTGCATGGAGCTCGCAGAGGAAATCAGGCGTCCAGGCAGCCCTTCCTGGGCTCGGGGTGCTGTGCTGTCCTCTCCCACCGAGGCCGTGCCCACAAGCCAAGTCTGCACTCACTGCAGCAGAGACCCCCCAGCAGTCCCAGGTGGCAAGTTATAAAGTGTTTCAGGTGTGAGCTATTATGCAAACACTAACGATCAGGATTTTAGTGCTAGGCCACCAATAGTTTCTATTAAATATTTTTGCATTTAGGGAACCTCTTTAATTTTTGCAACAATATTTTAATGCCTTTATGCTCTTTTATATAGGTCTTCTTTGTTATTATTTAATAAACAGCTTTGCTGCTTCCTGTAGAGTTGGTGGAGGGCAGATGGAGGATTTTTTTCTGAAATTATTTAAAACAGGTTGGAATGATCCTGGAGTAGAATCTACACAGGGCTTTTTTAAATTACTTTTTTTTTTAATAAAGCTGGACCAGGTTTCAGTGGAGAGTGGTAAAGAACAAACGGAGGGCTGGGCCGTGCTCCCACTGAGCTCAAGGGGAGTTTTGCTACAGAGATGAAGCCTCATCCTGTATGAGCGACTATAGCTCCACTGAGACCATGAAGATCATTATTAAATCGATGAGGTATCAGGGGAAGATCTGATTCATAGTATTTAATAGTACCAGGATCACACGCTACCTTTTTCTTTCACCTTAAAGATTTTCAGGCATCACTAAGCACCTTATCACAAACACAGAATTAGATATCTTTGCTGGAGAGTTGAATGTAATCATGGTTTTAGCAAAGATACTTAATACATCCAGTGGAGAAAACTCAGTAATTTGTTCTGTCAACTGGGAGAACAACTTCAGTAGAAAACTATTTCATCTGCCCCTGCTTGAGATGATATATTTTATTTGAAATAATTTCCTCAGTCTGTGTCTGGAGGGTGAAAACTGACTTGTTCTTATTTATCTTTCTTTTGGGGCTGCATGAATTTTAGACTCATGAAAGTGAGAGACTGATAGCAGTTAAGCTAGGCAGAGCATTGGCAGGTGAGTGTGAGCTTCCACACCGCTGCCAATGTGTCTCGAGTATAGCCCCAAATACCTCTATATTCTAGGGAATAGCCAGCCCTTAACAGGCACTGCCACTTTTAAAATACCAATAACTGTGATCTATGACTTGGATTTCCTACGGAATGGCAGCTAGATTGGTTTCAAAACTACTTCTACCCTACCCGCATTAAGAGTTTGTAGAACACCCTTTGCTGCAATATCCAAATGCTAATTCAGACCACTAATCCCCGAGCGCCGGCACCGAAACACGGGGCAGCCGGGTGGTGGTGAGGCTCCCGAGGACAAGGAGGGAGTCAGGGCTGTGCCCAGGTTTAAATGCCAGCAGTGAGTAGCGCAGTCGGCGGCACCCCCAAACAACAGCAACAACAGCCACCAACAGATGCAATGCCACGTTTAGTGCTAAGAAACTACACCTTTCATACCCCTTTATGAGAAACCCAAATCTGCCTAACACCGAGATGCGAACACCCTGCTTTCCAAAGCTACCACATGTGGTGGGCATATTTGTAGGTACTGCAAAGCATTTCAGCTTAATTTTGGCCTATATTTTCTCCAGCAAGAGCTATAGAAAAGGTTGAACTTATTTTTGTGCTGGAAGAGCCGAGCCCAGCCTTACAGATTCTGCTGAGATTTATGCTGGGGACCATTTCTCAGTAGCCACTGGATTTGGTCTTACATGGTGTGCTCCAGCTTAAATTGAACGTTATGGTGGAGCTACAAACCTAAAAAAGTTTGAATTTCCTTGCAACACCAACCCAGCACTACAATAGCACCCTGAATACACACTGCAGCCGGTGGTCATGAAACACAGCCCCACATTACAGAGACCTGAAGATCATTTATTTGCAATAGCTCTGTTTGCAGAGGTTTACATTTTCACTGCATTTAATATTCTTGCTCTGCTGTTATTCACAGCATACGTTTTCAAAGAATAAAGAACAAACAAGCTAATGTTTATCACCTATGAATCATAAACTATCTATTTGCAGTGAAACCAACCGCCTTTCATCCGTGTTGTCCTAAGAACAGATTTTATATGGTGTGTGAAACCAAAGGTGGCTGCAAATTGTAAGTCAGAGATGAATCAGTTAGGAAGAACCCATTAAACATGAATCCATGGAAATCCTCCTTTTTTGTTGTTAAATATTCCTACAATAAATGCTACAGTGTGACTTGCAATTTCCTCAAGTTCCTTTTCTCAGAACAATGATGGTTGGCAGCCACTCAAACTACTTCAGTAAACTTTGTAAGATAGAAAGCAATTTAGTTTCCCTTTAAGACTTCATTGCTAAAGTTATGCTCATTGATTTCCAGCCTCATAATTAAAATTCCTCATTAAACATGCTTGACAGCTGAATGTGATGCCTTTTACCTGCTACTGCTACCTTTTTTTTTTCCTTGTGATACCATTTCATTACAAAAGAACAATAGATTTCCTTTCAGGGTAACATAAGGGCACCGTGAGTAATGTACTTTCTATCCTACAGAAGGCCTAATATTGTTAATTTGCTAAATCAATTAAAAGAAACCACTTTGGAGAAATACGCAAGTCTTGCATATGGATCACATCAGACATAATGTGTATGAGTTCAAAGGCTGGCATTTCGCCCCAGTTGGCACCTAGCAGTTTACTCTGATCCAGGGAATTTGGCTCTTGATTTCAAACAAATGCATCCTGAAGGCTCAAGGCCAGAAGTAGCTTGATGTGATTTATGCTTCATACTTTCTCATAACAGAAAACCTAAAGAGCTAAAACAAAACAAAAATTGTTATTGCTGGGCATTTGCTGCAACGCACATGCAAATAGGGAATCACAGCATCAGCTCAGAGTCCCGGAGACCCCGAGCAGGTGCCCTCAAGCCGACTCGGTTGCCCCTTACGCCTTGCCGTGTCTAATACGAGCTTTTCCCGTGTGGGACTGCCGAATCTCTACGATCACTACTCTTCCTGCCACTTGTGACAACCCAAGGCGGCAATGACCTGATGTTCCCTGTTTACCAATTGCTTTGTTTTCCCGAGCAGACTCCCGGCACGGCATCCCCTCCACGCAGCGTTGCGGCTACGCAAGCCCGCGGGGCTCCTCCGACGCCGGCGCAGCATGGGCCGCCCCCGTGAGACGTCTGCCCAAAATATGCAGCGAGAAGATGGTGTCGATTGCACTGGAAACGCGCCGGGGCTAGCGAGGCACATCCTGCAGATTCCCAGCTGTGGAAACAGCCGCAGGAGGGGGGAAATTTCACGTTGTCAGCTTACGCCCCAGCGTCAGCCCCAGGTGAGGAGGGAAGCCTCTCTGTGAACGGGCTGATTTCCTTAATAGCTAAAAACTATTTATGCTGTTAGTGGACCTGACCTTGGCAGGGGCTGACTCCGAGCAACTTCAGAGCACGCTAGTATTTCTTAGGCTCGAGCACTTAGCAAAGGAACAGAGACTCTCTTCCCAATCATAAAATTAACAATGGGAGCAGTTTAAAAAGACAGATTGAATTTTACAGTTATTGTTAAAACCATTAAGTACTGCCTAATACAGCAGGTACCCAGTGCAAAATTCATCTCCAGAGCTGGCTTAAAAACCAAAATGAGGAACAGATCACTGCTAATGAAACAATTAGTTGTTCCACAGTTTAAGAAAATGATTGAATCATTGGCATAGCTTTACAAATTCTAACTTACCTACCCAGGCATACCGCGTGCCAACTACCACGCTAGTTGAGTACTAGGTAATTAGCAATATATTAATGGCACAATATAATTTGGTATCTTTTTATGAAAGAGCAATAAATAAGTTCTGTAAGCATGCTCTGCTGGTCCCTGAAGTTGGAAAAGCCAGATTTGCTCTCGTGCACAGAAACATAACGCTTGTTTATAGCAGTGCCCAGTGATAGTTAAAGGGCTGTCAGCACTTTCATTACGAACCCTATTTTTCTATGGTTTATAACTTGGATATTTTTTTCCCCCAAAACTGTGGTTGTAGTGCTCATGGACCTGATAGTGTGAATATTTTAAGTCATGCTAAGATGAAATTTGGTACCAGAGGCTGTGAATATGAAAGTGAAGGATATTCATTCTGAAAGAGGTTGCAGAAATAAAACTTTAAAAAGAAAACAGCAAATGGTCATTCAAATATGCCTGGTTTTGACATATAATGCTAACTTCCAAGTCACCGATGTGATCTGTGGGAAGGTAGCGATACTGTTGCCGCAGCCCTTGTACGGTGTTTGAAAACTTCTGCGCACTGTAAGGATTTCAGGATGCCTAAGAGAAGAGGGTACTATTACTGACATTACCAGAGAAGTACGGACATCAGGTATCGGCTATAAGAAATGTTTCAAGGATTTCTAACATAAATACTATCGACATTCTGATTGACTTCAGCGAGGCCGGGACCACGCTCGTCCATCGACATTTAAGTGTGGCACACTACAAAAGATAAACAGAATTGAGCGCCGGCAGTATTTGCACTGCAGACTCTCCAAAGCAACGCAGAGCGTAGCCCCTTCTAACCATTCGGGGAAAGCTTTGGGGCAGGATCAAAGCAAGAGCGCCCTATGATCTGGACCTCTCTCTGGGATGTTAATTCCCCAGTGCACGTGCTACAGCTCTCGAACCTTTCGGAGGTAGGAGCAGTAGCCAGGAGGCAGCTAATGCGGTGCAAACATGGAAAGTAGAAACTGGGGGAGAAACTGGGAGGGAGAGACAGGAGAGACGGAGGGACAGGGTCTAGCGAGGCACAGCGCGGCGCTGACACGCAGCCGCCGGGAAGGCTGCCGCGGAAGGGACTGTCGTCTTTTCTTCCACAACAACCAAGAGACCAGCAGGTCGCTTATGCTGGAGTGTTTGCATCTTGCTTAAGCGCTGTTTGGCTGTGTCCAAACTGGGTGATCCTGCAGTATATCAGGAAGACACAGGATGCATCCTCTGTCTCCAGCCTGTTCCTTCTGCAAAGGAAGTGGGAGCAAGCGACTAAAAGAAGATTAAAACCTAAGGCACATCTGCGGAATCGCCCCCTGCAGACAGTGTGCTTGCTAAATAACCACACGGATTTGCACGTCTTCTGGGGAAAGGTGGGGCAGAGACCCCCGGCTGAGGCGTTTTTGGGCGACGGCTCTGAGGTCAGCCTTCCTCTGGACCTGACATGCATTCGTTGTGCCCCGGACGTAACACGGGAGGGTGCTGCCCCTTCCAGGCGTCCAGGCACAGCGGAGCCTGGGCTGCTCCTCGGACGACCAGAAGCACCGTCGGGCTGCAGGGACTTGCCCTTCGGACATGGAAATATCCCACTTGAGGGACAGGTTGCGAGTCACAAAGCGGAGGCAACACGTGTAAAGGGGCAAAGGACAAGAAGGCACAAAACCAAGCAAATAGGCAACAACAGAGAGCAAAGTAAAAGTGGGAATGCTTAAAGGGCCTCAAAAACCATACCACTGCCCAAGTTCCAGTTTCCAGATGTCCCCATAAAAAAAAAATAAATTAAAGAACAAATGCAAAACGGAGGAGGAGGAGGAGCAGAAGCGAAGGAGCGAGAGGAGGAGAGTAAATGCCTGCAGGCTCATCTTTGATTGTTCCTGCGCATTAGTCATTTCCCGGAGCAATATCTATGGGAAATGATACAGTCACTGCTCCTCTAAGCACTCAAACTGCAGAACGCACGAGGGAGTTCTCCATGTTACAACATCATTCGCATTTTTGAACGCTACATCATCCTTACAATTTAGGAGATTCTCTTCCCAAAGTAAACAAATTTTGGTGGGGCACAGTGGAAATCTTTTGTGGCAGACAAAGTGATGAAAAAAACAGTACATTTGGGAAGAAAAACCTACACTTTGGAACGGGCCCGAGTCTATCTAATTGAACATACTCCACTTAAAATGTCTGCAGTCTCAATATCTTGTCATTGGCAAGAGGGAAACGGAATTTATGAAGGTGAGCCTTGGCACCCAAATCATTCATTAAAACCCTTCCGTTCCTGAAAACATCTGGATGTATTTTGTGCAACTGAACCACGCACACGAGAGCGAAGCCGTGTCTGAGTGCGTCTGTCCCATCTCCCCGACTCGCTGGGGTCCTGACAGGCTCTTCCAGCCCCTTCTCTCTCCACGGAGTCCTTTCTGCTCTCGCCACCCTCTAGCTACCATGAAGCCTTTTGCTTTCTCAGACCTATTGCCTCAATTTCCTTCTTGCCTTCAGAGCGCTCGTACGTCCCGGACGGCCTTAAACGCCTCTCCCGGAGCAACTGGCAAACGCCAAGCCTTTTAAATGCTACGCCTGGAGTAGCAGAGGGAAGTGCACACGTTTGGGAAGTCTCCATACAGAGCTGGTGTTGCTAAGAAGGGTGTAGAAAAGCACAGCGAGAGGCTATGGGAAAACTCGGCACTGGGACAGACTGAGGAATACACTAGCTCGGGGAAAACCCTCCTTCTCGGCTCCGTTTCTGCGCCGTGAGCACAAAGACACATTTGTTCATGCAGTTCTGATGCATAAATAAGTTAAACAGCACAGATCATCTCCAGAGGGAACCAAAGGTGAATTTGATACACAAGAGTTTACTACAGAAAACCTAAGAGAGGTGGCAAGCGCAAGCATAGGCAA
The DNA here is from genome assembly GCF_036417845.1 of Apteryx mantelli. Taxonomy (NCBI): domain Eukaryota; kingdom Metazoa; phylum Chordata; class Aves; order Apterygiformes; family Apterygidae; genus Apteryx; species Apteryx mantelli. The sequence goes on from NC_089986.1 coordinate 5,851,919, forward strand.
AGATTTTAAATTAATTTAAAAGCAGCTCTGTCTTAGAAAGTAATTGAAAACATACCCAGCTCTTACAGCCTTACAACAGCCTGCCATTCCTACGCGAGACAACGCCAAAACACTCCATATGGGATCCTGACCACTCACGTGACTTTTAATACCCACATGATGGCACTAAAATGGCCTATTAGATTTACAGTGTCATTAACCTTCCAAAATAAAATGAGAGTCTGCTCTGGAAAAGAAGAAGAAAAGAAAGAAAAAAAGAAAGAAAAAAGAAAGTAAAAAAGAAAAAGAAGAAAAAGAAAAAGAAAAATAAGAAGAAAAAGTAAAAGAAAAAGAAAAAGAGAAAGAGAAAGAGAAAGAGAAAGAAAAAGAAAAAAAGAAAAGTCTAACTGCCACTGGGTTTCGGGTAACCAGTCCGCGAGGAAATGCTGACAGGGGTCACTGTGGCATAATCTTTCATTCAGCCCCAAAGCTGTCACATCCTCCCCAGATGTCTGAAACATAGATATAAATTTTCATTATCTGGCAGAATAGGGGCAGAGGTACACCAAATGATTTTTTTACCAATCAAATTATAGCTCATTGCCAGATTACGTGCAAACACTAATTCTGTGAAATTTTCTTGTGGTCATTTATCTACACTTATACGTAGTAGTACTGCTGAAGCTGGAAAAAAAAATGGTTTTTCAAATTTAATTATTGTTTTCATAATCACATTGAGGACACATAAAAACTGAATAAAAAATCAATGCTATTATGGAGGAACTGAGCCTTGCCCACCGAAAGAGTAAGATCACAACATCTTTTTAATAAAAGCAGAAAGGATGCATCCCTTCAAAAGCCTCAGAAAAATATTTTTTTTTACTAATGGTGCTGCATAAAACTAAAGCCTAGAATTTACAGAGGTGTTCAGAGGAGCTCGATGGAAATTCAGTGCAATTTTGAGGTCTCTCTTGGAATCCTTTAAAGCCTCAATATTTCTCCCAGGTGGAAAGATGTCAAGCGGAGGGCCGCACTGGGGGGCTAGGGCAGGGCGCTGCCCTGTGGATGAGCAAGTTCCCAGGAGCCTGGCTGGGGATGAGCAGCAGCAAAGCCAGGGCTCCAGCTGACACCCGAACCCCAGCCGAGAACAACGTGAGATGTCTGTTCCTTCAACCGAGCCACTGTTGCAAACAAACAGTTTACAAGCGAGGACGGAAATGTATTAATTACAGAAAGAAAAGCTGGCTTGAATCATAATATTTTATGATCCTCCAAGGTGAATTCAACTAAGTATTAGAAATATCTAGCTCTCCTAAATCCTAGGTGGTTAAGACTAGTATTGTATTTCATGACCCCTCTTGGTGACAATACCAACTAGCTAACAGGATATTCTAAACAGGTAAAATATTCCCTCCAGGTGACTGCTTTGCTGCAGTGTAGAGGGGAACACTGCGTCCCCTGGTGTTGCTCTCTCATCAACAGCCTCAACCAATTCAGTGGTGGCGGCTACCTGCCCTCCATTGCCGGGAGGAAAGTCCTCTCAGTCGCCCACTCAGACTATAAAAAGAGAGTTGTTCTTCTGCTTTGTCTCCCAAAATCACCCACTCGAATTATAAAAAGAGAGTTGTTGTTCTTCTGCTTTGTCTCCCAAAATCACCCACTCGAATTATAAAAAGAGAGTTGTTGTTCTTCTGCTTTGTCTCCCAAAATCACCAACTCGAACTATAAAAAGAGAGTTGTTGTTCTTCTGCTTTGTCTCCCAAAACAGGCAATAGTGGAATAACTTTTCTAGAGTATTTTTCTCATCAGATTGTGAGCAATCATTTGAGTAACGGTCACGGTAAAAGCTGAAGGAATATTTTTGCCAGTGACTTAATGCATGAACAGAGGAAAACTCACAGAAATGCTGTATTTCCTTTTCCTTGTATGCAAAACTTGGATATTAATATTTCTTTATGTCACAAGGAAGTCGCGAAGGAGGATCCGTGAAACACTTTTGTAAAAGGCTGGTATGCTCAGAAATGCAAAGCCTACAGTGCTATCTTCTTTCTTATCTTGCTTTGGGACTGTACCAAATGCTCTACAAGACTGGATCACTGTCACCCTGTTATGATGAAAGATGTGCCTTTGGTTATGAAGTACTCTGGAGACACCAGATTAGAGTTCAAAGGCTATTGCTTGCATTAGTAGTAAATGCAGGAATTCTAAAGCAAGGAGATATACTTAGTGTGAGCTTTCGCATATCACTTTGCTGTTTCGCTCCACACCCGCTCTGCAGCAGTTGGAGCTACTGTTTGAATCTGAGCTCCATCTGAGTTGAAAGTTTGGGGCATGTTTATTGGATAACACAGATTCTTTTCTATTAACCATCAGCAAACACTTTGTATATGTCACAAGCCCTCTGCTCCTTCCAAGAGATTGGAATTTGATGGAAGGAGGAAGAAAAACGTGACTATTGTAGGATCCGGCAAGATTTAATACATCCCCTGGAAGAAGTGAAACATGCTCAACTTCTATTGCAAACAGGGGATACTGAGGGAACTCAATATTCTCATTTAATCTGGGAAATTCCACTTGGAGAGGGAGTTTTATGGATGTTGAGAGCCATACTTCCCTCTGTAACACCCTGGGAACGGATTTCTCCTCTCTTGGATTCAGGCAAAACTGACTGAGCCAGTTTGGCCTCCTCCCTAAAATGGTGCTCCCCACTGTCCAACGAGAAAGTACCACATCAAAAGCTGCTCCAGCCGGAGAACATCAAGAAATCCATTTGGGCAAGATGTGTATAAACAGCCCCACCCCCACATCACACTCCCCATGTCCAGGGACCTCTGTGTTGGCCCTATGATTTTATTAAAAAATCCCGCAACAAAATTCCTGTCTTTGGTACTATGTAACCAGCACATAAAATTATGCTGGTCTGCTTTAAATTAAAACAAAAGTCGTACCAGATAGGATCTCTGATACATATTGAGCTGCTTTTCTCATCTGAGATTCTTCCTCAAACAGCTAAAAACAATTAGGATAAATGAGTAGATATAAAGGTCAGCAGTACAAACAATTCTGGGAAAACTAGATAGCTCACTGGATAGTTACTTTACTTCCGTTACCACAGAATGAATAGATACATGTCCAAATTCACTCGCAGCAATCTGATTAGAAAGATATTCAAAGTTCCTAAATAGCTTTTGTGGTTTCATCTTTTTTTCCTAGCTGAATTGCCTCTATGCTGCAGATCCACCGCAGATTTGGCACGACTGAAGATTTTCTTTAGGAGAAACGCTTAGGGTGTTTTTGCCATTTTACGGCGGAGGGTGCAGACGCCCATGTGGGAATACCACCATGGGGCATTTTGGCTCGGGAATGTCATTCCTGAGAACTATTAGTCATCTGCGCAATGTCTAATGACATCACTCGGGAAGGAAATAGAACAAGAGAAAAATCAATGGACAGCAGATACCTACCTATTATGAACTATAATTGTGCATTTACCAGTCTGCCAAGCCATAAATCTAGTAGTTTAAAACCCATTTTAGCATACATTCATATATGTTAGGAGGCTATTAACACAGGGGTGAATTATAGCAAACAGGCTTCTAAGCAGAGTCAGGATATGTATTTTTTAAATAATTATAGTGTTCAACACTGTAGTTAAGACTCTGAAGGGTTTTGTATTCCACCAGCTTTTATCCCTAACCAATCACAATGGCAAAGAATAAATCCTCTTAGGTTGCAACTTTCCATGCCTGATCTCATTCTTCATAGTAAGTATTGATCATGGGGGGCAATCTGCAGCTCCCTAATTAGGAAAAACTAGGAAATAATGATTGTATGGGGTTAGGGCCACACTCGGTTCCCACTGGAATGAGTGGAAGCCCTTTCACTGGTTTTATTTTGTGTTGGATGAAACCATTTAAGATTCTGCACTCCAAAATGGAGAGGTTAGAAAAGCCTGAATTAGGCCTCCAGAGCTGTTTAGAGGAGTGTTTTCTTTGGCCAATAGAAAGTGTTAATAATTTAGGCTGATGAAGGTGAGAGTCATTACCAATAGCTGATAGCTGCAAATAGCACGGATAGATCATTAGCAGTCATGCAAATACTTCTACTGTGGTAGCTCAGAAAAAACCCTTGTTCTCATACCAGCGGTCTGTCATGTAAGGAATCTTTAATAGGTTTTGTATGAGCAAACAATAATGATTTTGGTCAAAAAAATTCAGGTTTTAAAATACTCGTTATGATGAGGAATTCATGGGAAATGGATTTTAAAACACCAGAAAGACTTACTAATGATAGAGAACAGATACCCACAGAAATTAGCACATGGTCACAGTATCAACCAGAAAAGAAAAGAAAAGAAAACGAAATAGTTCAGGAAAAACTCAAAGTTACATTTAATATTGTATCCCTCATTCACCCAGTTGAGACTACCATAAATACCAAAGAGCTTTGGACAGCGTATACAGAGTGCTGCTTATGTGCATGGGTCATGATTCTTATTGAATCGGTGGACTTGGGTTCAGCCCTATTAGTCCCATAAAATGTATGTTGCAATCCCTAAATACGTTAGTATTGATACACGGTGAAATACAAAACCGTCCGCTTCGATTTTCCTCAGACTCTAGCCCATATACAGCATTCTTTAAAATCTCTTTAATAATAAATGCATATTCTACATAGTTTTCTGTCAAAATAGCATGTTTTTTTTCTGGATGATGTAATGAATTGCTTAAATTCAAAACGAAGATAATTTAGCACTTCTGGGAAACAGTTTCCGCTTCTGCAAAGCCCAGCCTACTGGTTTTAATCAGTTTTGAGTCAAATTCCTAAAAATTACAAAGAAACTCCAAAACTTCAAGTTGGTTTTAATACAATTCTTCCTTCTGTAATTTCTTTAAAAAATGTTTCTCTGCACTCAGTGATTTTGCCAGTGTGTATCATTTCTTCCAACTAGTCGTGAAAAGGCGCTAATCAATGCATTCGCAATCAGATGAAACTTCAAAAATTCAAACACAATTTTAAAGATGTTACAATCTGGGAAGCACATCAGTTAATGGCGGGACTAAAAGTACCTCATAAACACACAAATAATGCAGGAAAAAGTGCTGAGGAAATAACTGAAGTGTTAGCGCACGTTGCTACGGCCTTCAGAGGAGGGTGTTGCGCTAACTCAAGCGCTATGGTGGATGCTGTGAAAACAGACATTTGCAAAAAGCATAAAACTTATCTTCTTCGCAGCATTCCTTTTACATAGGGTAGCAAAAGAAGAGAAAGGCTACTAGAAATTTCACGGCTGCTGGAGGTAAGCGCCTGTTTTTAGCGACAGCCCCCCGTTGCGCTGCTGTTACGTAGCCGTTGGGTTCGCGCTGCAGGCCCGAGCACGCCGCCTCCCCTACACCCAGCCTCCTCCTCCCTTTATGCTTATCACAGATTAATGATGTGGGACGGGGCCCAGGGCCGGCAACATGTGCATGAGCTCAGTTTCCACATGGTTAGCCAGAACATGAATGCTTGCTTTTGGGGCCAACCATTTAATGACAATAAATATTTACTGGGAATATGTGAATTCCTAAGCTCATTTTGCAGCTACAGCAATTGCGTTGCTGAATAAGTCTTTCTCTTACGGATGGTTCTTTGTCAAAGATACCATCTAGTTTCTCAGTTTTGCTTTTTTATTAAAATGTAATGGGAAGAGTTGTTAACTGGACACGTTGACCCCCAGTGCCAGCATTTTTGTAGCCAGGCCAAATTTATTTAGAAGCCTAAATATAGTTTAGGAGCCTAACTTTATGTGTCCATTTCTAAAACTTTTGGCTGCTTTTCATAACAGTTAGCTTTGCCTTCTTCCCAAATGTGAATCCAAATGTGAATCCTACCCGGAAAACCATTTCACAGTTTTTTCAGTCCCTGCCTCAAGCATGAAAATCCCCAGGATTACTGAAGCATCTATTCATATCAACAACCACCTCTGCATCGCACCGAGGTGCGGCACCTCTTCGATCATGCTGCGTCGAGACTGTTTCACAGCCGTAATATTTTGAGAAGTAGAATTGATATTTTTATAGTACGCCAGCTCCAGTCCCGAAGCTTACTACTTGCTCTCTTTCCAGAGCACGCTGTGAGCTAACCACAACAAACATTTTCTTGGGAGGCAGTTCACGGGCTGAGAGGCTGATTCTGCACAACCTGAAGGCACCAAGCGATCGAAACGCTGTGATACGGCATAAAATGCCACACGTGAAGCTGGGACTGGAAGAAGAAATATTTTACGTAAATAGTAGAAGGAATTTATGAAAACCTTGGCTTGTGCTCCACCATTATTGAACTGCTCCTGAAATACGAGTTCTTAAAATATATATACAGAACTAAGGAGTTTGATCCAAATCCCGGTGAAAGACTCCTGTTGACTTCCGTGGGCCTCAGGTTTGCCCCACACAGTAAGGGAAGGCAAACTCTTGGGACATGAACAGCATCATCTTCAGTGTGCAGGCATGCCTCGCTTATGGGATACTATTGCTATTATTACATTACTGAAAATAGAAACTAAACAAACCAGCGTGATAGCTAATATTTCCAGTAGGTAGAAAAATACAAATTCTGGCTTACTCCAGTCTTTCCCAATTGCTGATCTGGGAAACAGTCTTTGTACTTTCCTCCAACTCCCCCAAACTCCCAAACTCTTTCCAATTCTTTCTAAACTATCTACAAAGTCCATAAGCGCAGATCAGTTTTTAAGAAGCGCTCAACCTTTTGGCACCTTCTGTTCCTTTTCAGATCATTTGGATAGTTTTGCTGTTTGCTGGCCTGCTTTCAGTAGTGGTTTGCAGGTTTTCGTATTTGGAGTTGTAAGTAATTATGCTCCGCAGTCACAGATTCATCTTCCGCATTCCTTTCAGGATGAGAGGTGCCAAATCATTTCCTGTTTTCTAAATACAAATGATAAATGCCCATATTTGACATAGCTTTAAGTAGTTTTCATTTTGGAAACTTTCCTGATTCTTTTTTTTTTCAGCGAATGATATATAAGGAGCCTTGTTTTATTGTGTGAATATCTCAGTGTGCTGCTTCGGTGAGCAGAACCTTTTTCTGACATTCTTTTATTCTAGAGAGTCAAAATGGTTTGCCAGTTGGAGGATTTAATATCATAATACAGGGCAGGAAGCAAGTAAAGCTATGTGACAGACCAGACACTGCTTGTGTCTTGAGCGCGGTGAAGGACAATAATTATCACTCCACAGGGAGCGATTAGGCTCACTGAAGCTTGAGTGATTACTCTTTTCTTTGCTGACCGTATAATCAGACCTGGAACTCTGAAGTTACACGCAATTTTTAGAAGGCAAAATTTTAGTGAAAGCACAAGTAGTTTTCACGTACCATATCCACAATCAGCCAATTCCAAAAGCAGCAACACTACATTCCTGCTACTTAGTCTTCTTTATATTATATATATATTATTCAGTTGCTACTATCTGTGCAACATCTCCTAAATAATTAGCAAGAGAAAAAGAGTAATAGGACATCAGCTGGAATAGGAAGGAGTAGCAGTCAATACTAATAAAAAGTCATTATTTACCAGCACTACCACAGGTGGCACAGATTTGTCTTAGGAAGTATGTGCAAAAGAAGAGAATGGGACTATCTTTGGTGCCAGTCTTGGCAAAATGCTTGACAAATGCTAGCATTTTTCAATAGCAATCTGTGTAGTGAAGGGAACAGGCCAAAGGATATTGGTGAGAATGAGAAAAGTAAACAAAATAACCTTTCCACTTACAAGAAATTGTAAAACAGGCCAGTTTGTTTTCAGGGTCTTTTGTTCCTATAATACCTATTATTTGTTCGATAACTTAAAGATAAGAATTGGGAACATGATTGTTCAGTGGGAAGTCAAAATGTTCCCATTCACCTATTTCTTTAGCCAATGTATTGAACAAAAAGCATAGCCCACACCACAGAATAAATGTATCGCTTTTACCACTTGCCCTTAGCTCACTTCCTTCTGACAACAAATCTAAGGTTAGGAGATAAGATTATACCCCATCTGCTCTATCTTGGAGTGACAGGTGTATACCTTTCAAAAGCCAAGACGCAAAAGCTCTCACTCGGGTCAAAGGCTGGCAGGGCTATGTTTACGATAACTTTTTTTTTCAAGGATACTGAGAGTATTTTAGCTCCCCTGTAAACTCCTAGTTTTTAACACTAAAAGAGCATAATGAGATAAACATGAAAGTACAGGAGGCATTGGACACACTGGGAAGATAAGTCGGTCACTTATCTGTAACATCAGAGCGGGGTTCGCGCAGCCTCTGAGCAGCGTGCTGCAGTCTTTCCTTGGCTACTTGAACCACTCTGAAATCATGATCTCAGTCTGTGAGCCTGCAAGCGGGCACTCAAATAATCTTGTGCCAAGATTAGAAGAGTTAGTAGGGAACATAATATTTGGCCAATTTGCAATACTTGACAAGTTAGATTGGGGCAGGAGTGGGGGCACTTCATATTGGGATGAAGCTGCTAGTATTTCTACTGACTCCAGAGAGACTCAGATCATGGCTTTCAACCCCAATTTCTAAGAGTTCCTCCAGCAAATAATCACATTCTCAAGTCTCAGTCAAACACGCGCAGGTAGGTAGACAACATGCATTTGTCTGATGTCTTGAATTAGGACCTTAGTGATGGCCAGGGAGAGAATGAGAAAGAAAATATCTCACTGAACCTGGTTACTGCAGAAAGGTTGATAAAATTCATCACATACTATTCCTTGCCCCTCCCTTTTTTCAGTTCAGCAGCTAAAGCTGTTTGGGTGAAAAATTCTAAGCTCTGTTTAGGTGAGTAACAAATTGTGCTACTGTTTCATTCTTCTTTTGCCATTAACTCTTTTATCGTATTGCTGGCAGTACTTCTCATTTCAGCCTGCTCACCATATGTGCATATGCTCATACTTTCTCTGCTACTAATTGCTTCTCTTTGACAATATCGTCTGTACGTGCACACCATATTGCTGTTTTTATCACTCTAAGCCTATTAATGGCCAGACTTATAGTTCCCAAAGGAATTAATATTAACCAGCTCTCTAAATATTGTTCATGTCTCTCAAAAACTCCTGTCTTTTGGAGCCTGACTCTGGTTGTTTGCAATTAGATTGCTGTATTTCATTCTCTGAGGCCTGGAGTCTTAACTTTTGAAAGTGTAAATCAACAAAATTTATGAGAGTAATATTAATATCTAGGAAAGGCAAAACTTAGGAAAAGTAAACAACTCTTTCGTCTTAGCTGTTTGCTTACCTAGGGTCAAAATCTGCCCTCAGCTATACATGTGCAAGTTCAGCAGGTCCCAGACATACAGATTTCTGTGGAAAGAATTTGGCCTTAGATGACTTCAGAGGTTTCTTTGTCAATCCAGTTTCCCAGAGAACACTGGATACTCCTACAAGAGGTTAGACTTCACCGTTCCAAAGAAAAACAGTTGTAAGTAGATACTCATTTACTAGCATTTAGAGAATGTGACAGGATTTTGCTAGGAATTTTATACCCACAGTTAGTCTAAAAAAAGTATCAACACACCGCTCACAAACCGTCCCCATACTGCGAGGAACCATGCAAGGAAGATGACAAATGTGCAGCAAATGACACAGTGATGCGATTCACTGTAATTCCTAACAAGAAAACTAGTCTTAAGAATAAATAGCACTCCATGTAATTTGAAGCAAGAGAATACCAGCTAGCAGATGATTATGTTCCCCGTGGAACCAACATGATATTAATATAATCTAAGTGGCTTAAACCAATTTTATCCTATGACTCTCTACTGGGAGACAGAAGAGGAGGATTTAAGATGTCATACATGTCATAGTGGTTCCTGCTGGGTAATTTCGATGCCTGTAGCATGCTGGCTTTGCGAACCCCATCCTGGGGCACCTAGCTCGCCCCATGCACTCTAGGAGGAGCTGGGGCTTCTCACTCGAGGCTGTAGATTTTGCTACAGGAAAGCCAGGAGCCAGATGCTTAATGATCAGATGCTGAAAACCTCAGCGCTGCAGCACCTAAATCCTTTTGTGAATCTGAGTTTACATCCAAGAAAAATTTATGAGCTCTTGCTATTTTTAACCTCTTGTTGCTCTTATTCAGCATAAATGTCAAGCTTATAGGAAGACTGTGACTGGCCAGGGATTGGCATCAAGATCTCGACCTCTCTCTCATCAAGCATACAGTGTTTCACTCCAGGCCTCACACTTTCTCAAGGTGTTGGAAAGCTGGACAAACAGGTTACTGAAATGGTTATTGGCTCCAAACTCCACCATGAAAGTGCTGTGCAATAGGGATAGCTTGCGTTCCAGTCTCCACAGCGTAAAGGTTCTAATCTTTGGGTTGGGGCGAGGGAGAAGGCATGCTGTGAAGATCGCCCACCGTTACCGGGCTCACTATGAAAGTATCCAAGTCTTACTGTTTTCAAGGATACACACAGGATTCATCTCTTCAGCAGGATTTCCTCTCATACTGGAGCTGTAGCATATCAACTACCAACAAGATTTTTTTATTGGAAGACAGCTTCCAGGAGTTATGCCATCGGAGACTGCGGCTTATCATGAGAACAAGGAAGCTGTTTAGGAAGCGAGAAAGGGCCTCTCGTTTTTTAATATGGAGCCTAATTCTTGTCATGTCCTTAGCTATGCAGATAGGTGTATCAATACTAACTTTGTTCCGCTCATTGGGTTATGTACTGCATTAAAAATTAGACATCATTATTTTATTTGAAGTCTGTGTGATGTAAGGAATTACTTGAGGGGGTGCGAGGATGACATCATTTTTCCCTGTGCTTTCTCTCAGCTCTAAGGCAATGACTCATGCGGATACTACAAATCGCTTGACTCTCTGAGCTGAAACACAAGCAGGACAGAGGCCATCTCAAAACAGCGGCAGGTCTAAAACCAGCTATTTTAGATGAACTGATGCCTTGACCAAGACTGGATTTTCTCTGGTTTTCTTTTTAAAAGAACAGATAGAAAAGCTTTGCACATACAATTACAGATCCCTAAGGGACAAAGAGGGGGCTTGAGGTTAGCATGTGCCTTGCTGACTCAGGCCACTGTTAGGAAAGCAAGCTGAAATGAGAATCAACTGGAAATTAACTGTACTCTGATGTAAGAGTGTTCAAATGTGGAACAGTTATTCTGGATGAACTGGTTTACATGTATACAGGAATGATTTTGCGTGTAAATAGAGCAGCAGAAGTGGAAGAGACGGGAAGGACAAACTGACACTAACTCATGAAAAGGAATAAAACTACAACTATTTGTGGTAGCAAGAGGAGAGGATCAGGCTCTGACCTGTCTCAGCCTGCTGGAAATTTTGTGAGAAAAGCTCAAAATCCATCACAGTCAATACCTATCTGAGCCCAAGACCGAATCAACCTCAGTTAACCTCGCACTGTACCACAGCCAGCTCTGGAGGCTGCTCTGAACGTCGCCTGCTCAGCCCATCTCCCATGCTGGGCTCTGATGCCAGAGAGTGAAATTTCAGTGGCATTTTGCTGATGAGGACGTTGGTATGGGCCCGGTTTGGTGTGTGGTCCGCCCGGCGAGCAGGCTGCTCACTTTCATCCACGCTGGACCTTTCACTTGACTTTTGACCTTTCACTTGGCACTGTCCTGTCATTTCCTCGCTTTCACAAATTTTAGCCTCTCACTTGACCTGTGACCTGTGACCTTTCACTTGACCTTTGATCTCATAAATTCTGGAAGCTCATACACGTAATCGCGGAACAAATAAACAAAGCGGCCGCGAGAAGCTGTGCTGGAGCGGAGCCCAAGGGGCCGAGGTGGAGGAGCCCAGCCCCAGCGGACAGCGGCAGCCCAGTGGACACGTCCTTTTGTCCCGGTGAGGAGCGGCACATAATCAGCGTGAAGTGCGTTGGCCTCTGCTTTGACCGTGCACCAGGGCTGGTGTGCTGTGCGCGTACACTGCTTTGTGAGAGGGGCGAGAGCCGTGGGATTACACAGCCGCTAACTTTGCTATTGACAAAAAAGACTACTCCACAGATCGCCATCCACAAGCGCGTGCAAATCCTGACCTCTAAAATCCTGGGAGGTTCTTATCAAATCAAATCACCCAAACACCTCGAAGCCTATTGCTGTAGGCTTTGGATCCTCATCATGGGAGAAATCAAACAAGCCTCCCCTGAGCCTTTTCCCCCTCCTGGTCAATTCTAATCCTGAAGGCTTCAAACACACAGCCGTGTTCAGCCTTCAATGCAGCGGGACAGTGTATGATAAGGAAACTCATGATACTTCGGCCTCATGAGATAACGTTCTCAGCTGTGAACAGTTCTGTCTTTACCAAATCTATAGCACGATATCCATATAGGAGCACAACAACAGTGACAAAGAATTCGACCAAATGAATTTAACAACTTTGCAAAATAAATGAATTTCATGAAAGAAGCCATGGCAAAGATGAAATCTCACAGTCAAATAAGTACGATGGTTTTAATTAAGGATAAGGTCTTCAAAAAGACTTAAAGCATATAGATCTTTATACATGAGTGACCTAAAAGCATGCAGCTATATTAATGGTCTAGCCATTTGTTTTGTCTCTCGCGCTCATTCTTTTCAGCAGTCTTCAGATGAGAAATGCAGGCATTATATGAACAACTCGTAACAGCATTGCTGACCCAAAGCTAACCTAGAACTGCATATTCTCTCCTCCTCCTCTTGGTAGAGGAAAGGATAGATGTCGGAAGGAAGCTGTAAAAGAGAAACAAGGACACTTCAGTGCCTTGAAAGCAGAGCAGCTTCTCTCTTTGGTAATGGAAGGGCCTAAAACAGAGCAAGTAGCGAAAGCAGCTCGTATGTAGAGTGTAATTGTACTTGAGTAGGAAGCAAGGTGACATGGGAGATAGACAGAAGCAGTGCCAATCTGCCAATCTGTTGCAGAGGGCATCTCTAACAAAAAGGAGCTGGGGGACCACTGATTTACTGTGACACATAATGTAATGAACCAGTGCATGCTGTCACTTTACTTAAATTCTGTGTGATTTTACATTTTGGAAGTAAACTATTTTAAATTCATGGAAAGAAAGACTATGCAGAGAAAGCAACTGAACAGAGAGAATGATCAAATCTTTGTACTCCTTCAGGTATAGCAAAAGATTTCAAAGTTTAAGATGAAATTTTGGATATCACATGAATCAAAGGTCTCACTGCACAAAAGGAGAAGTGTTCCTTGCTTAGAGGTGATCAGTTTTTGTGTGACTTTCAAATATAAACTCATTTTGCAAAGTAATAAAGTATATATATTGCATTTCCAGCAATGTAGTCTCTTCTTCATTAGCTTTCACTAGTGCAGCAAGCAAATCTTCTGATCTGCTGTTTTTTTTTCTCCCTCATACAAAGTTGACAGTATACCAAGCCCTGAAGAAGTTTCAGCATCCTAGTCCACAGAGAGCTGGAGATCACTGAAAGTTAAGCGATTGTAATGGTAGTTCATAGCAGGCAGGTGATCCACACATTCTGCTCTAGCAACAGAGGAAGCTCCAAAGGTCAGTGGTTGCTTCAAGTAACCTGACTGCTACTTTGCAATATGACCAGTTGGTTATTCAAGCACACTGCACATTTGGCTCTGCAAACCTATGCTGAAGACCACACAACACTTGCATTTATTCCAGTTCTTCTCTCACATTATTTTCAGCTATCTACCATTTTGTCTGGAAATGTCAAGAATGAGATATTGAAAGGAAAAGACAAGTGCTATGGGTTGGAGGAAGATTACTCTTACACAGGGCAATTTTCCACCTGCACTTATTTAATATTTTCCTTAGTGATCTTAGCATAGAAAGTAGGAATGTGTAAACAAAATGTGTTTTTATCACAGATTTGGGACACAATGTGGATAGAGGTGAGGATTAGAGTATTTTATATGAAGAACTGGACGCCCTTCAAAGCTGAAATAGTAGAAATGGGATGATATTTAATAGTACAAATAGCAAGTTATCTGTTAAAAACTCAAAACCCGGCCTTCACCCTTTAGAATTGAAAAAGACTCATGTGCTGGTTTTTATGGATGACTACCTGGTATCGGTGAGACACACTTTGATAAGGGCAAAAGTGTATCTAGGATGAACTAAGTAAAGAGACTGTTCACTCTATTACACAACGCATTGCTGAGACCTCAAGGGCATTAGGTACAATGTGGTCACCCACACTGAATAAAATAAGACTGGAGCAGGTTCACAACAGGGTTACTTGGAGAGACCATCTATGAGGTGGAACGAAAGGAGTCTGGATTGTTTAGTTTAGGAAAACAGAAGAACCTGGCAATTCTTATCCAGGTCGGCTTCCCACCAGCCTCAGTGGGAATAAAGGCTGACGATTTCCTGACGTTGCTGAAGGTTTTGTCCTAGAACACAATGGGAGCAGAATCAGATCTTGAAGAAGAAAAATAGAATTGGACCCAGAGGAGTCAGGGCTGGGAAAGCCCCAGCACTTTCTGGTTTGAATTGAGGAGGGCTATAAAGTCCAATAAAACTCATATTGAAATATGAGCTAAAAGAAGTGTGTATCACTGAATTAGGTTGGTCAAGACAATTAATCGAGTTTAAGTGCTGCATATATATATATTTTAAACATTCTTTAATTTAGTGTTAGCATGCTTGTTTTTCCTTGTGATTAAATATGTTTGTAAAAAGTATCTTGCCTACAGAAATGGAGCAGTAAAGAGCCTGAGCAACTTTTTCCCACGCTTTAGGTTCAGAAGGTTCTTTCACTACAGTGTCAAAACACTGGAATTCCATTTCCTGTCTTTAATTTAAATGACTAGCTTACCAGTGTTTTACTGTCTATATATTTATCAAGCAGAAGGTAAATTATTTTGTTAGACACATTGTTTTATTTCCAAGATAAATCTCAGGAGTTCACATTTATAGAAACCAAGAGGAAGAGCCCATGGAAGCCCATTTAAAGCCTGTAAGCACCTGAATTCTCTTTGTCTTTTTAAAACTTCCTAAATATCCTCAAAATCCTCAAAATATCCACTTTCATCCCCAAACAAATAAAGCACCATTGGTCAGGCCTTCAAGGCCCAGCAATTAGAATCTAAAGGCTATGATACACATTTATTACTGTTTCTCCTAATATTTAAAAGAAAGAAAGCGTTTTTGTCACATGAAAGCATAAATGCACCTCTTACAGCCAGGCTATGTAATTACTGCATTTTGATCCTATGTAGTAGTATTTCTTGTAGAACGGACAGTTAAAACTTTTAGACATACAATATCCAAACCCACACTCTGGATGAACACTGTGAAGCTGGTGACTAAAACCTAATGGCAATGTTGGCTAGCAGAAAAAGACCATGAGATTTAGCAAATCCATCCATCTGCTTGCATCCCACCGAGGCAACGTGGTCGTCCCGAGGAGGAGGGTCGACACCGCTTGCCCGGCTATCAGCAGACAAAAGCACATGTCTTTCTGAGGCAGGAACGCAGAGATCGGGGGATGCAATGACCATCCCAAAATCAGATAACATATTCTTGACTCAATTATTTAAGCAGGAATATCTGGTTCTTTGAAAACACTGAGCATCTCTATAGAAAGCAGGAACACAAAATGATGCAATTAGGTAATTTTAATCATTCAAGCGTATCTCCTAGGAAAACCTAAGCAGAGGGATACCTAAAAGTTTTCTCTTGTGTCATCTGCAGTGCTTTTAACTCTACTCTCCTCTCTGATTGAAGGTTGAACTGCAAGCAGAGCCAGGCTGGGACACAGGGAGGTCGGGGAGGCGGGTGCGCAGAAGCACAAGCAGCGGCCCGCGCGCGGAGAAGGCTCCCCGTCCGTGGGGCGGCCGCCCGCCCAGCCCTGGGGGCAGGCACAGGCTTGCGCCGCGCGGCTGGCCTGCACACCGCGTGGGCAATGGCTCAGCCAACGCACACGGGATTTCGAGCCCGCTGCGCAGCGTGGGGGCAGCCCGCGGCGCGGGAGCACGGGGGCGCGCCGCCTGCTCCGGGGGCCCCTTCCAACCGCGGTCCCCGCGCCTGGCTCTCGGGAGCTGCGCCTCACCGCAGCGCCGATGGGAAGTACAAATAAGTTAATGAAACCGCAGCATTTTGTTCTGTGCGGACCTGGACTATTTCAGCCATGAGCAAGGCGAGCAGCCACAGGTGTTGCACTAAATAAAGTAATAGAAAGTGTCTAAATCGTAACAGTGGAAGCCCTGTTTCAAAATCCTTGTCTGCTTTTTATTAATAGCTGGATTCCTTTCTATCAGCAGTCACAACGGCATTTACCTTATTTTTCAGCAGAAATATTTTGATAAGAAAAGATCTACTAAAAATTACTACTGCTTTTTTGGTCAGTTTGTACTCGGATAAGCTTTCAATCTTTTCACAGAAGGGGAGAACATAAACTTGCGATTCAGAAGAGAGAGGAAACCAGGGGTTACAAAGGTTGGGAGGCCAAGTAGTCTGAAACAGACCCCCTCCGTCAAGCCAAAAACTTGGCAGGATAACTAGAAACAGACCAACCCTAAATCCGAGGGTTCACGAGCACTAACATAATTAGCTGGAATAAAACTAATATTCTAGTGTTAAATTTCACCTCAACACAGAACAGCAGCTATTAGGGAGAGCCTGGTGAGAATGAGAAAAGATGTGTTTCATTTAAGCCATTTACACCGAGCGGGAGAGCACACGGAGGGTTATTTCCTCCAAGGCGCGTTTGGATACTCGGGGTGGAGGCTGCCGTAGCGGCTGCCAGCGAACGGCGCTTCTAGGTGGATGCGTTTATCAGTTGCCCGAAGTGTCTGGTAAAGCGCAGCACACCGAAATCCTGCAGCATTTGTTCCTGGGAAAAGAACCACAAATACATTGGAAAAAATGTTGAGCAGGAAATGTTTGACCACTGTTACATCACGAGATATCAAAAGAATTTCACATTGGCTACTTCCTTCGCTGAGGGGAGCAGGGTGTTCTCGGCTCGAAAATGAAATGGCCCCGGAGGCCCTACCAAAAAAAAAGAGAAACAAAAAACACCCCGAAGTTTCGGCAGCAGTAAACACCCTTCCCATTTTCCCTAATTAGTGGAATAAGAGCGAAATCTTCTTAGACAACACGCAACGAATATCAGTGCTGAGAGAGTGGATAAACAACATTAGCGATCCGCGAGTAGCGTGCAGGAAATTCCAGCTATCTGATGAGCTGTCGGCTTAATGAGCAGCCTTTCACATGTCATCAGCCGGCAAGAGCCTACGTTGCGCTTTACAGCCTTGCTTGCAAGGCGCTGGGAAGGCCGGGCCGGGCCGGGCCGGGCCGGGCCGCCCTTTGGCACGGTGGAGGACCGGTTGGCTCCGCAGCACCCAGCAGACCTGCGGCCGTGCGAAGGGCAGGACGGCAGGGGTTTGCATCCGGGACCCAAAGCAGTACAAGTTCCCAGCCGCTCCGCGCCTTGTCGCGGCCTCGCCTCAGGCAAGCGGCGTATGGTTTCTTTTTGAACAAGCTATCTTTTAACACTCGCAAGCGGGATGATTTAACAGAAAGAGAGCGTCTCAATTTTGTGAGCAACGTCCCCCCTAGACTCTACCCAAACAAAGCTACTAATGTGTGGTCATTTTCTTGGCAGCGGCGCGCGGCGCTGATAACGCCGCTGCCTGCTATTCTCCCCGGAGTTTGCTGCTGGAAGACCGCTCCGTACCTCATCCCCTGATGCTTCTGATGCGGGTGATCCTCCGACTGCACGGCGCCAACCACAACATGCTACCCACCGTGAGAGAGCAGGACACAGGCTGCTCTAGTCAGGAGTTATCGTCTATCATACTGATTGACGAAACCAAGAGTGAGCAGAAAAAATAAACACGAACAGAGGCTGCAGTGTATGGGGCAGTCAGCTGGGAGTTTTAGTATTTGCCCTTGGTGATCCTACTCTCATGGTAGGTTATCTTTTCCTTGTGCTATCATTTATCATAACTTTGAGGGCCAGAGGGAGAAACAAACCTACAATTTTTCTATTGGTTACATTCATTAAGCTCTTCTTTTTTTAGCACTACTTCCTTTGCCCCTAATAACAATCCCACCCCCTCGATCCGTATTCCCCGAAGAACAGTGAAATCAAATCTAAGTACAGTCCTCCCCTTTTACTCCTATTACAGCAATAGACCATTGCAAGCAATTAACCTCTGTTATTCCACGGGCCCCGGCTTTCAGGCGCACACTCGCCGCGCCGCGCCAAGCCCCAGCGCACATTAACTTCCATCACAGCGAAGTTCGTGCGGGACCCCTCGCATTATTCGGCCATAGCTGTTGTTTTTGTCACTAACATCTCCTTTTTAAATAATGGCAGTTGACTTTTGCAGGCACAAACCAAGTCCTGTATTGGTCTTGACAGCCACCATAAAGCACTCCCTGAAGTGTCAGTAACAAAGATGATTTGTATGTGGCTTGCAGTCGTCCGCGCTTCTAATAGCTTTCTCATTCCAGCCCAGAAACACCGAGCAGAGAGCAGCTGCTTAAAGCTGATACAAGCATTTCTTCTCTCAGCAGGCCATTCTTGCATAACCATTTATTTTGCAGAGTTTTAAAGTGCCTGAAGGATTTAATTATGTACATAGACAACCCCTATAAACTCTATTCTAGGGTTTTTATTGACTTTTGTGCTGAGCAGCTCTTAGGCATTTCAATTAAGTGTTTTTATAAGAAAAGCAACAATATAGTAAAAGAAATATATTCTTTATAGATAGTTCCAAACAGTTTGTGCTGCTTGAATAAAGTTTATTTAATTGACGAGGATTTAGAATATCTTATGCTACAGTTTGGAAGATATGTCCGTTTGGACCGTGGATCTGTCTAAATGGGCCTGCCAGGACCACTTAAGTACCAGGGGAAAACAGCTTGGATCTGATTACTTAATCCTAATAATGTGCTGTGAAACTTTAGGAGACTACCTGTCATTTAGCAGCATGGTCAAAACTGAAATGGTAAACAGCTGAGAGCAAAAGTTTCACTTTGTCTCGTTACAGGTTTGAAGGAGCCCAGACTGGGATTGAACGTTCAGCTGATGGAATTAAAGTTCCCAAATCTTCACGAGAGGCCAATGTCGCCTTTATCTGCTTGCCTCAATTGCTGCTTTCTAAACTATTTACAAGGCTTCTGCAAACCTGCATTCATTAGGATGTAGGATATTTCAGTCACAGCAGGTGGCCAACAGGAGACCAGGCCTGTTTGTGAAATATGTAATACTTTTTTCATATACTTTAACCAGAAATGTGCACCTCAACAGCTCTCCTAACTGTTCTAATTTCCCTTTCTCCTCTTAATCTGCTCTGCGAGCCATGAGTATGCATTAAAATCTACCTAAAACATTTCACCCAGAGGCAATGTAATTCCGAAACAAGCAACCAACATTTCACAGCTCTGGAGTAATAGATTAATTTGAACCTAATGTTGCCGTCGTTTACTGCTCCAAATGTTCTGGTGTAGACATAGCCTTGAGGCACGGCGTTGTGGCATGCGCAGCTCCTGGAACCAAAGCTACAGTTGGCTAAACATCTGTGCATCACATTTGCCATGTGCCTCATTATCCTGCGCCCCACTGTGCCTACCTGTCCCAATCAGCTTCTCAGCCACAGGCTATCCAATTTTTTTCCCAACTAAGAATCTTTGTTCTCCTTCTCACTTACTAAATTTTTGCGAGACCTCTGCACCCGAGCAGTAGGGATTCTGTGCATGTGAACCTCCGAGGTTCTCTAGCTTCTTAATTCTCCATTAGGAACAGGAAAATTACAACATTAAGTCTCCGACATGTCACTGCATAAATTGTACCATTTGCAGAATCTAATATAAAGTCTGTGACTAAGCACATAAGCATGTAATAAAGAACCGAGTTGTTTGTTTTGACTTTAACAAGTTCGGTCTGCATCAATTATCTGTAAGTAAAGAAAGAGTAATTTCCAATTCCAGATAAAAACGCTTGTCACAGAAAGAAAAGATTATTACATCCCAAATCAAAACCAACCGTTCCCAAAAGTTTAAAGAGCCAGCCTTTTAAAATTCATTGACATGAGAACAAAAATACATATATTTGCGTGTTCGTATGAAAATAAAATCAACTTTTAATAGCAAAACGCGCCTGTTCAGGCATTTAAAGCTCTCCATTTAATTCTCTATTTATAGCGACATGTGCAAAAAAGGCACAGTGCCTTTATCTAAAGCCGCTACAGAGTAAAGAAGAGAAAGTAAAATAGGCTACAAAGCAGAACCAGGGAATTATCTCAAACCAAACATATCAGTGTCTAAAAACTAACAGCTCATCACTGGATTAAAAGGTTACATTGTTTTCGCTTCATTGTATGAAGCACTTGAATTTGCTTTAAGTTTATATCCTTTGGACTTACTCCAATTAGGAGAAATTAAAAATACCTTTGGGCTAACAACACAATGTTCATCCTCTTCAGAGGATACCGAGAGAACTGGAACCTAACGTACATTATGGTCTGCTTCCTCCCAGCAGCATAAAGAGGCTTCCATACGGGCAAAAAACACATTTATACCTCCTTACAGCCCCTTCACGCTGGCAGGACTGAGAGGCAAGCCCTACAGCCAAGTACCATTAAGCAGAATAAACACTTGTGGCATGGCTGAATTTCTCCTCCTGTAAGATTCTTAAATTCTTGCTACAAACTTTTCCTACTGTTCATTTTTAATAGCAATTTTTATCTGCCCTTCCCTGAGCAGCTGTCAGTTCTGCCACTAGTCTTACCTGCTGTAGTTCATGAACTATATTAGATTTCTACACATAATTCCAACACACACACACACTGCTAGCATGTTTCATTACATGCTTGAATTAATTTATTCTATATGGAATTTGTTACCTTTACAATAAAAAAATGTAACTATTCATTACTGAGAGCAGACAGATGGAACATGTTCAATTTAAGACATCAATAAGAAGCGGGGGGGCAGGGGGAAATCTTATAATCCATGTGGCACAACCTATTCCATCTGGTACTTCCAACTTGTCTGCCAAGACTTTTTTCCTATATAAAGTGAACATTTCTCTTTAGAGTTAACGGAACATTCTTGGGCATTAAGACTCTGTATCTGATTTATAGATAACAAGCAACAACGCACACTAAAAATACAATATTTTGAAAGCATAATCTGTTTCATAAAGTAAAGGTTCTGAGCCTGACCTAGGAAAAAACAAAACAAAAAAAACAAAAAAACACAAACTCCAGGAAATTGTGTTTATCTAAAAATGTTATCTAGGCAGTCAGAACAGAAGCTGCAGCTTTTGCTTTAATGAAGCATGAAAGTGATTCAGCAAACTGTTTTGGTCTCTTAAAAACAAATATTAAGCTACATCAATACTAAATCAGACAATAAAAATGTTAGCAATCCCTTAACAGGAAGAAAGAACTTTTTAGCACATTCCCACTAGTATGCAGCATCTAGAAGATAATGCCAAAACTGTGAGTTTTTGGCAGGTATCAAAATCAATTTTAACTGTTGGTTTAAAGGCTACTAAATTAATTGCAATATATTTCCACTGAATGTTAAGATAATGGGGCTAAAGTAATCATTTTTGTAATACAATCACATTCCAAGAGTATTTAATCAAATAGGTTTTTTTCTAGTGTCTTTATTGACAGAGCACTAAAGGCACATTTTCCATATACTTGATTTCCATTCTTGAAGTGTGTCCTCTCACTCCTGCGGTGCTTTGCATTAATCTGTCTCATTATATGAAAGACATTATGTCACTTTTCTGTTTATTAGCATACTGGCCCTCAGCCCTAACAATAACCCTGGGCCACATACACCCACGGCTGGCAACCAGCCTAATGATTAAAAAGATTGTTTCAAACCAAAAACGAAGAGGAATTCAATCATCCACCTAAACCTTATAGGCACTGAGGAACAAGTTAATTTGATATAATGATGTACTTGGGGTTCACATTTATCTTTTAAATCTTAAGGAGAGATTACATTGATTCAGCCCTGTAGCCACGGCAGTGACTGGTCACGCTGGAGGACTGGGGGGTCTCATATGGTTGCACTTGATACGGAAAAGTAAAACAACGAGCATCTGCCTTGGATATCCAATTACTATCTATCACCTACTGTATGCTTAGTACAGCAGGAAAAGTATTTTGGTTGCTAATTTTATGGGATTTGGCTGCAAATGTGCAATATTTGCTTTCTCTAAATCCCACTGACTTTTTACTCTTTAAGGAGAAGACTAACTGCAGGCTGCTGTGCACTCCTCTGCATTCGGGCCACGCAGGGACTCCGTCTGGGCTGATCATATGGCCTTAACTCCGTCGTGATCAAAGGGCCAAAACACTTCTACTGTACAACACAGGAAGAGCCACATTTTTTCCAGCGCAGATATTCCCAATTTCCATACAGAGAAATGAGGAAGGAACCAGCACAGCTGGGGTTGCGTGGGGTTTAGGTGAGCAAAGTGACCCTGTCTCGGACCTCCAGCGGGGCGCGAGGGCAGAATCGGCCGCAGCGCTGCCCAGGGCCCCGTTTCCACCACGAGCATTGCTGAGGACCACATTTCTACTGTGGGCATTGCCCAGGACCACGTCTCTACTGTGGGCATTGCCTAGGGCCGCGTTTCCACCATGGGCAATGCTGAGGGCCCTGTTTCCACCATGAGCGTTGCTGAGGGCCCCATCTCTACTGTGGGCAGCGCCGAGGGCTCCATCTCTACCATGAGCATCGCCAAGGGCCCTGTTTCTACCACAGCATCGCCAAGGGCCATGTTTCCACCACAGGCATCGCCAAGGCCACGTCTCTACTGTGGGCATTGCCGAGGGCTCCGACCCCACCACGAGCATCGCCGAGGGCCGTGTCTCTCCCGCGGGGCGGCTCTGGAGCGAGTCTCTCCCCGCTGCAGCGCCCGGCCCAGCGCCGCCACCCCAGGGCCCCTCTGCGAAGGCGGGAAGGAGGCAAAGGAGGAGGAGAGAAGAGCCGTGACATAACTGGGAGGACATCTGAAAGCGAGCTGACCGCCGGCAGTCGGATACATATGTTTTCTGTCGGTGGTGCCTTCTTCTCGTTCCTCCGTCAGAGCTTGCTTCAAGGACAGGAGCACCGCCGGGCCCTTTTCGCTCTTCGCCCCGGCGGAAACGGCGGCGCGCGGGCAGCCGCTCTGCCCTTCCCGCCGCGGGCAGCCCGCCGGCGAGCAAAGCGGTGGCAGAAGCGCCGGCACCGCCACCAAGGCCGCCGGCGAACCGAGGCCGGCCCGGCTCGGGGCGCCGGGAGGGGACGGGGACGGGGATGGGGCCGCGGGCCGAGCCCGCTCCCCCGGGTCGGGCCGTGCTGGGAGGGGAAATAAGCTCCAGCGCAGACAATTTTCAGCTTGGCTGGTTTTACTTTCTCTAGCAGGCCCCGCGAAAACAAACTGACAAAACAAAGGACACAAAATTAATGACCCGTGCGGTCTGTCAATTGACTCTTAGTAACAGTGGCTAGTTCACCTTAATTTTTTCTTTATTTTTTTTTTCACTTTGAGGAAGTAGCCGTAGGCAGCGGTTAGGGTTCATTTAAAAATTCTTCAAAGGCATCACTTGGTTTTCATTAATTTGTTGACTGTAGTTTCTGCTGCTGACTAACAAACGATGCAAAAGAGTTTATTCAAATTAAAAAAAAAAAAAAGAAGAAAAACCCTGTTAGCCACCGCACGTGTTTTCCCGGTGTTGTTCATAAATAATGGCACATGGATAGTCTGGGGCAAGACCCATCATTCAGGGTTTCGACATCTCCTAAAAACATTTCAACTTCTTGATTTCCTTTTGAAGCACGATTATTTATACAGTTGAATTTCACCTGACAGCTAACTAGAAAGCTAAGTTACAACAAAGATTTTATTATTACGCAGCTAAAATTATTTCTCAGATGTTTTTACTTGCATTTTCGGCAGAGGCATATTTTATGCACTAATGAACACCGCCTAAGAGCTCCTAACATCTAGCTCCATCTCGTACGGCACTGGGTTTCCTCCAGCCTTGCTGAAGCGGCACGGTTTCCCTTTTATAACTTATGACACATGGTGAAAAGGTGCACGACACTCCAGCCAACAACATTAAAGTCCTTTAGAGCTGCATAGCTAAAGCGCTGCACAACTTTTTAAATATTTACCCCATTATATAAATGTCCATTGAAGGGCACTTACATAAATGATAAGAGCTTACAGCAAACACTTTTAGAGACCAGGATCTGTGGTATGCAGAAGAGATAAGGCCATTTCCTGCAAATCCTTATTCACAGAATTAGTCCTTAATCAGGCAAATAGACCCACTGATACCAATGGGGTTTCTCATGTGAGCAAGGATAGCAGGATTGGGCTCTTAATGTGGCATTTTAAAAATTCAGATCTGTTCCCACTGAAACCCATGAGACTTGCTATTGATTTTACTGGGAGCGAACGCATCCTGGTGAGCATTACCTTTCCAGCAGTGTTTATATCATACAGCCCACTATCTGCACCTCTAAATATACATTAAACGCTCGCAATTACACATGTATGTAAACTAGTCCCACTACTCACTAAGAGACACGGCTAGTTTTCTTAAATGCTGTGTTCAGCTATAATCCATATACAATATAACAGTGATCCCACGTGCTAAAATTTATCCAACATGAAAGAGACAATTCAATTAAGGAAAATGAAGAATGAAAATACGTTTCTTGCCTTGAAAGTAAACCTCATGAAAGAAAGCAATATATTAAACAATATAATCACAAAGCTGACATTTTCAATATATGGTGTTTAAATGCTAGAATTGTACGGGCCCTTTCAGAATACTGCATAAAATTTAGCTATATTTAGCTTTACAATAACGCTGTGAGATCCACACAGAAATATTAACCTGATTTCATAGGTTGGGAACCCAAAACAGAGCGGTAGCGTGTCTCAAAGTGGCTCGTTACAGTCAACTGAAAGTCACCCTGGTTAAGCAACAGTGGTAATTATGCAAAGCTACAGAAGGAGCCAACATCAAGCTTGGAGCAACGATCCAGAGCTTCTCCTTTTACTTCTTTACTTAAAATTATTCTCATGCACCAAAGGGATATGAAAAACGACACTTTAGCATTTCTAGTCTCTCCCCTGTGAGCCAAATTCACTAGCAGCTATCTACAAACTTCCTAGAAAGTTACCAAATATTATAGCACTGCTCATTTAGGGCCACTTTTAGCTTCATTTGTCAGCATTTCCATTACAAATCTTTTTAAAGGGTTTATAATACAGCCACAAAAAGCCACTTCAGCCTGAAAGCTGGCATACAGCTTCTCAGTCTGGGAGTGAACTTTGTCAAACTAAACAAAATATATTTTATCTCTCTTTACGTTCTATCAAAAGAAAGAACCTGAGAGGTCGGCAAAATTAGCAAGAGCTTCTATGTGTATAATTCTGCACGCACTTGACCTATTTTATATAGTCTTAGCATATACATTATAAATTGCTGAACTTTTTAATTCACACACATATGTGATCCACCCCACAGCTATTTTTGAGGAATCAGGGAAATGATGCCAGGCTCCACTAGTTAGGGACTGAGCTGTTGGTGACAATTATAGAAAAAAAATAGCCAAAAGATGTTTTTTTATATAGTTTACGATTTTCAGCCAAGTTCTTTGAATCACAAGGCAGTGGGTGTTGGTAGCCAAGTACTGACTGATCAGTTTAATAAATGAACTATAATGCACGATAACTGTATAGTTCCTTTCATGTGTAAGTCCCAGCACTTTAGAAGGGGGTGCATATATGAGTATATTTTACAAGAAAACCAAGGTCCTCTGAGGCTGCAGCTTGTGCTCAGTGCAAGACTCCCGGAAGAGGGAGACAGACACTCCGAAGAACGGGACGAACCCTAGTCCCCCACCTCTCCAAATACTGCTCCCGTGCAGTGACGGACCTGCGCACCACCTATAACACATATGTTACGAACAGCATGTGCAGCTATGAGGCACGGTAGTGCACAATACTTGATTGCAGTAAAGGTTAGTAAAGAGACACAATTAGACATATTAATGGAAGCAAAGTCCATCAAGGACTGAAACAGTGTGAAGATACCAGCTCTGTCTTGGATGACTGGAAACTGAAATAGTATCTCCAAGGAAGGGTCACTCAATCCTTGCCCCGCTCTTAAGCTGTTTTTCTTGGCATTCGCTACTGGTAGCTACCGGAGATACTGGAATGGTTGGTCTTTTGGGTCTGACACAAGATGAGCTTTTCTTATGTCTTTATATTCTTACTGACAAGGAAGCTCATGGAGAGGCTCTGCAACAGGCCTGAGTTGCACAAGGGGCTGGCAGAAAGCCGGAATGCCGTGGTGCGCGGGAGAGGCCCCCGCTCACGGCGGCCGGCTCGCGGAGCTGAGCAGGCACAGCGACCGAGCCGGAGCAGACACGCAGCCAGCACGAACAGAGAGCTGCACCTGTCTTTGTTAAAAAATCCACAAGCCACAAGAAATCACAACCGTTTTTGCGTGAATACTTCAGCCTTCGGGTGGCGGAGAGGGATCGGATGATTTCAAGTCATTCCAGAAAAAAAGAAAAGAAAAAGAAGAAGAGACAGGGCTCAGCAGTGAAAAGGAGACTCAAGGACGGCCCTGGCAAACTGAAGCACCTGCACGTGCCCGCCGCAGCCGCAAGGCAGGCGGAAGGGCTCAGCTTTGCGTAGAGGTGGCCAAGGGGGCGGGTATTTTTTTCAGGTGGGAAGTTACCCGCTTCGGCGAGAGTTGTCAGTAAACCATACGCCACGTGACATTCACAGATAGTTTATTCCCCAGTGAGACAGGCTGCTTGTTAAACAGAGCTGGGCACGAGCTTAGATGCTCCTGCAAATGCAGAGTCTGAGTGGAGTAAGATATAGTGGGAAAAAAAGAAAAAAGATATTAGGATATTACCAATATAGAAAAAAAAATTTCATACTGCCTGTCCATTTAAAAATGACTTTAACAGAATACTTGAAATTAGAAGTGTATTATATATAAAGGACTGCACGTCAACACAGCACTGTTGTGCCTGCTACTTTTATTGTCTATCTACAATACTCATACGATAAATGGACACATACAGCAGCCACTGAAATAATGTGATATTGATTTAAATGATCACTGGATTAGGCCTTATGGTCTCCATTCAGCAAAGCATTTAAGCATATGTTTAAGGTTAAATACATACTTTCCATGCTTAACTCTACAGGGATAAGCTTAAGCATATGCATCAATTTAAGCAGATACTTAAGAGCTCTGCAAAATCAAGATGGACATGCTCGGACATATGTTAAAAGTGTGCAACGTTATTTAACTGATGCCTCATGTAAAACCTCTAGTGAATATAATGAATTACGGAAAGTGCCCGGTATCCTCTGCACAAACTCTGACCTGGGCGGATTTCCACTGATATCGGTGGGTCCGCGCAGGTGGATCGCTTTGGAGCACAGGGACTTGCGCGCATTCGCCTTATGGGCGATAAAATTGGAAGCAGAGAAGTTGCTGCAGAAATGCCGGGTGGTCTCTGGTCATGCTGGAGAGGTGGTTATGTGGTTATTTAATCCTGGCAATGCAACATTTGTAAGGGTTATTTGCGGCGGGTAGTCACTCGCTAAAGAAGGGCTTTAACACAAACGTGACTGTACAGTATGCTTTGGAAAACGGTGCTCCTGACACAGCAGAGAGGACACGCAGGCCGGGATTAGTAACGGTTTGGAACCAGAGGAGCAGCCTGCCTTCGGATCATGAAATAGGTTCTGCTTGAAAAGGGATTTCTACCCCAAATTTGAGGTCATGTTATTCTGAGTGATGCACAAGGTTGTAAAAAACAATCACCAATTATGTAACTGGAAGAGTTTTTCTTCTACCTGCTCTAATATATAAGGAGAAAATTCTTGATGGTGGAATTTAGTAAATCTCAAATATTTAGCCTGAAGTTTTTCTAGAGGTGTATGAAATAAAAGTTTTTTCAGAATGATCTAGTTTCACCAGATTATTTTAAAACTTGAATCAAACCAATATAAATAATGGGTAGAATTACTAACCTGCAGGGAATGTCATCACAAATTTCCTGGAGTTTTCCATGTAACTATAAGCATGACTGGTCTATTTACTGAAAGTAGTATATACTGTATAATGTTCACTGAAAACCCATGTAACTAATGCAACATGATAACCACTAGGGTGCTACTGTGACGTAAAGGATATATTACAATTTTATCCAGTTCAAACAGGGGAAAAAATGGTTTTAATAGTCCTGCCCTCTAAACAAATACTTCGCCTGTTCTACTGAACTTGAAATTCAAGGTTATGCATAAGTCATCCTGCAATAAAAGTAATGTTATGGAATAAACAATGCTGCACTGCAAGATGATTTGAATCTTCAATCACTGAATTTTTGGAAATATTTATATGAACCGAATATGTTATGTGTGCCAAGATTTTTTATGATTCTTATAACGCAGTTGCGATGCATCGCGTTGTTATATGCAAAAGCTCCAGTGACAAGCCCATAGATTCAAAGCGCCGGAGCTTGCATTGGCAGGAGGAGATGTTTCATAGTGATGATAGGTTTAGCATTCCGGAAAGCAGGCTGGCTGCAGTACTGCCTCAGGGCAGCACGGATACGGGGGTGCAGGCTCACAACAGTAGCATCTCCCACTGATCCAGACGTGGGGGAGCGAGCAGTCAGTTCTCCTTCCAGACGCACGGCAGACGCTGACTTAGCTTGGGACGAGAGCTGCGCCGGAGGAAGAGGCAGAAAGCAGACGCAGTTTGGCAAGTTGCGGGAATCAGCTTGTGCACAAACCGGGTGCAGCTCTTACCCCGCAGCCGTGAGCAGGGCAGGCACTCAAAAGAGGACGGGGAATATCTGTGGCGATGCCCGTGATCTCCTGTGGATGGTGCGTGCATGCCGGGGAATTTGAAATTCCAAAGAGAATGAATATAGAAATCAATCTGCTCCCCTGCCTCACTTAAGCATATCTTGCTGGTATCAAATTGCAAAGGATAAAAACAAAAAAATTAATAAATAAAATAAACGTGTAAAACTGAGTGAAAATCGAGAATAACTTCCAGCTTAGCAACATCTGAAGGTCCATACCCTGGATATAAACCGTTAGCTACAATGCAGACATATTCCACAAAAGTTGAACATGCAGTAAAAGAAAAAACATTTTCCTGCTATCACACAGCAACCATAGAATTTAAAGAATCAGCTGTCCTGCAAAGGTGGAATCTTGTATTGATTTTGTACTGGAATCTGACATTATTCAAAGGTCATTGCACAGAGGGCACGAGATTCCCGGGACTGGAGTAACCTCCGAGGATGCAGGATTACTTGCTGCCATGGGTGCCTTTAATAATACCAATAAAACGAATACTGCCACTGCAACTCTCCTGTATTTAGCTCTTGTCTTTAAATCACATTTCCGAGGGACAAGAACCAGAAGTTTGCATTCTGCTCTTCCCCTCTAACATTTTGCCCTCTTTCCAGACAGAGACCGTTTCCACCTTGGCCTGCTCAGGCCAGATGCCACGGCCAGCCCCGGCTAGCGGGGACAGCGGCCCCAGGGTGGCACCCGCGGGTGCTGGCTGCGCCTCGCGGGAGTTTTGGCAGCGCTGCCCTCCCGGGTGCCTGCTCCGAGGGACGGGAGGTGAGGTTGTCCTTCCCTCATGAAGCCAGCATTGCTCTCCAACACGGTCCCCTGTGTTTGCAATCGTTCTTAAGGCTTTCCGACCACGCGTAAAGATACGGAGGAACCCGAGGTTTAAGTGTGGAAAGTTAAGACCTGCCAGATATCACTTCTACTGCCGCTTTCCCTGCGCCCCTCTTTCAGAGGCAGAAAAGCACCGCCACCAATTTGGAGCGGCGTCTCCCGTTTCAGTGGAAATGAGGCCCATTTCTAGGTCTTCTGATAGCTCAGTCTGCATAAACGAATTTAATATTACAGCTTCTTTCTCACATTTGAAACACACCTGCCAATTTAGGATGACTGTAATTTCTGTTCACTGCACTTTCTGAGCATGCCAAGTGATTTAGTAACTCTGCTGCTGCCGGCTAGAGGCAGCGCCCACCCAGCACGCCCAGCACCTCCCTTCGCCCCGATGAAGCTGCCGCAGGGTGGCCCGTCGTGCGGCACCACGAAGCTCTGCACCAAAGAGCCAACGGAGCCAAGGCGTTCTCCAGGGAAAGCTCCTTTTCGCTCGAGATTTCGGACATATGGAAGGATTCAGACCTTTAGGTGGGGCTGCCCCAAAGAAAACTGCTCTGGCTCACGTCTCGGGTGGAGGCTCTGGCAGGACAGGGAGGGAGGCGGTGTTACGAAGGGGGGATGCTGCGTGTCCAGGCTCCTCGTGTCTCCGTCCAGCTGGCTGTCTGGAAGGGCATGCCCGGACGGCAAAGCCGGGCCCTCCTGCAAATGCCTGATACCCCTGCATAACACTGGACATGGTCTCCTAGAGCAAGTCAGCAGAACAAAAGCACCTTTAGGTGAGTCGGAGGAGGGAATCGCACTGCTGAGCTGCCGTTGCCGTGCCAAGAAACACATCCCAGGCAAACGAGGCGTTTGCCGTGGCAGGTTCAGCATCTGCTTCTTGCTTCCCGGAAGTACCAAGAGGATCGTGAGAAAAGCTGGGAAAGCGGCTTGGGAAAGGGGCATCTGTGAGCTGATACGCGACTCCTGCATTTAGCCACATGCTGACAGGCATCAGGCAAAAAATATGTCATTGGCAAACGGGAGCGTTCCCCATTAGCTACACAAGGGACACTTACCCTTCACTGGACTTCATCTTAAATGCACAGGAGAGTATCCAATAGCACAAAAGTAACATATTTTCATTCTCCGGGGCGTAAAGGCATAGTCCTGCAGTGCTGGTGCTCGATTGGAAGTGATGTGCTGCCATCAGCCACCGAAATCAGTGTAATGGTAAGTGATATCTGGTGCATTTAGCAGCACAGTGAGCTTGTTGCGCTGGGACACGCTGGCAACTTTCAGCAACGGACAAAAGGGGGATTTGTCAGCGCAGGACCATATTTTGCCTTGGACCCTAACCACAGACCTCCATCGCTGACGTGGGTTTATGGATGCAAATCTGGGGTAATATCGCAGGGAGGGGTCAGGTTCGGGCTGCAAATGCTGCTAAGGGCCAGCCCCGACTTACGCTCCTCTCGCCACCCTCTCTTCTACCTTCGCTCTGGGAGACGCAGAGGCACACACTCTCCCTGAAACTCATCACAAAGGAGCAAACCAAGCCAAAAACCTTAAAATTTACTACCAGAAGCCCTAATCAGAATATACTCTGTATCTCATAAAATAAACATGGTAATGAAAACCGTTTTTACCATGGCCCTCAAACCTGTGAGCATTAGCAGCTGCTCTCTGTAAAGCCGTTGTTGATATTACTGGAAGATAGACATCAGCTCAGGAGATGCTGTGGTTGGCTCTTTCAGGGTTAACCTATCTTTAATGGAATTTAGCCATGCTTTGTAACCCCAGACAGATAATTAATGTGTACACACGCGTTAAAAGTTCTAAATAAGTAACTTTGAAACCAAAAGTTTTAATTATATGCCCCTTTTCCATAAACAAAATCAGATTGTCTTGTGCTTGCTTTAGAAATTGGACTAATCTTTGACAGGTTGTTCTCATTTTCCAATTACCCACCAGGGAACACACATTGGCACTCTGGCAAATAATTTTTGGCTCTCCCCCTTGGTTGCAAATAGTGTCATTGTTCTTGGTTAAATCTGTGAAAATTATACCTACGCTTCTCATTCCTGGCTGCTTGCTAGGGCATCCTGTGCGGCTTGGAATCCAATCTCTTTATCAGGCTCCATATGCTTCCTTAGCAAAGGGCAAAACCCTGGGCCTTTAGAGGAGCTGCAGACTTAACTCGGACTCTCCACGCTAGGCTGGGGCAGGAAAAGCTCCTTCCAGACTCCGCTTTGGAGTTCCACTGAAGCTACGTGAACAGATTTAACTCTAAAACCAGCCTTGTGTATCCACACCCCTACCAAAGGCAGTGGCTCTGTGAATCCATGGTTGTGGACAGGTCTTGGCATGCTTTTTTGGCTAGCGTGTCCTCAGTTATAGCTGGATGATTTGGAACAGGTGAAAGGTTTCACACTGCAAACGGAAGCTGGCGAGTGAGAAGAGAAAACCAAGAGGTATCTAGGTACTCAACTGATTTAAAACAGCACCAGAGAATGGGAGCTGCGCTGGAGATTTTTCTTCTTGCATCTGTTCAAAATTCTGCATCAGAGCAAAATCAAGGTGGTGCTTCTTCATCATGACTGACTGAAGTGAAAGACCTCATTTTCTTTTCCCACAGTACACCTTAACATAGGACAAAGTCACTAATATTCTGAACAGAAATCTTTTTAGCTTGCTTTACAAAGAGGCATGACCGAATCTGTAAACTCTAAGGGCAGGAGACGTCTTTGGCTTGTACAGTAACCAGCACACTGGGGGCAGGCGGTTGCTTCCACCGCACGAGCAGTAACCAGGCATGGCACAGCGCCGCGCTGCCAGTGCCGGGCTCCTCGCTCAGATCAGGAAAGAGCCAGCCCCGCTCGCTCGCAGGCGGCAGCCTGCAACTCGGGAGTCCCACAAGCAGTATTAGCAGAATTATATTAGTCACAGCTGGAATAAAATGACATTTACAGATTGGCATAATCTGCTCATTGGTTCTGGATTCCTGGACATCTAAGGCTTGTCCGAAGTTCACGTGATGTTCCTGAACGCTGGATTTCATATTTAGAGACATGAACTGAAAAATGAGGGGGGATGGCAAAAAAGAAAGGAGAGACAAACCCAAGGTGGAAAAGCAACTTCTTTTTGGCTAACTATCTGAAGTAACTAAGGGTGTAAATTCAACCTTTGACAGCCAAACTGTATTGAAAATCCATTTGTTTCAATTTCTTATTATACCTAAATAACTACTTGAGGCTGAAAGAAAGAGGCTGCTGGGAGCTGCAGTCAGACGGAGAAACAGAAGATGCGGGATGTGTCCTAACACACCAGCAATCCTGGAAATCAAGAAACAGAGGAAGAGTGTCTCCCCTTGGAGATACTCAGGACTTGGCGGGCCGTGGCCCGACGTAAGCTGACCCTGCTCTGAGCGAGGGTTTGCCCAAATGACTTCGAGGTTCCTGCAGCCTCAGCTGCGTTATGGTGCCACGATTCTGCTGCTCCACAGCCTGCTGCCTCTAGAGCTTCTAGTACTGGCAGCAGCGATGTCATTTGCTACTAAAAGTACTGAATAATACAAAGATGAACTCTCCTCTGTGGATGAAGCAGCAGCCTGACACAGATCGAAACATCTGGAACGTGAAAGACTGAAGGGTCAAATATTGCTGTGATAAGCAACCTGGACAGTTACTTATGTCCAAAGCAAAACCAGGTGTGCTACCCAAGCCTCCATGTCATGCCCACGTCTGTCAAGAAAAAGGCTGCCCCTTGACTTGAAATGGATCTAGATTAGGCCATGTATGCTAATATTTATGGAATAAAAAGACATAGATAAAAATAATGAATTGATGTAATGTAAAAAATAAAATCTTAATGCACTTTACAAACGCATAGACACCCAGAGCCACAGGTCTCTATAGGTGCACATTCGGGCACGCACACACATTTGTAACACCGGGGGTCCTTCTGATCTGCCAAACAATCTGACGGGGGGATTTCAGTCAAAATGAATTAGAGGAATTAATTGAACAAATCAAACTAAACTTAGTCACAGCAGTCCTCATTGCCTAGAGAGCCTCATAAATCTGATGAATGATGGGATGATGGCAAATACATCCTCATTACCATGCTAAATTCAGTTCACTAAATAAATTAGTCATGTCATCAACGTCGTCACTGCATTCCTCTGCCCCAGCAGCTGCGCAGCCGCTGTCCCTCTCTGCTTTGCTCCTCCAATAATACTTGCCAACTTCAAAGGGGCACTCGGAGGATTAATGACTCAATGTTTGCAAAGTGCTTTGAGATCGCCCAGATGAAAGGTGTTTTATAATCCTCTCTTTGCTTGTCCAGCCTGTGTCAACTGAGAAGTGACAGAAGCCGGTGGTGGCAGACCCGACTGGGGGTCTGGGTAGCCTACAGGCAGCCATTGGCGCTGGTATTGCCGTAGGTGGTTTTGCATTTGTCTCTGATGAGGGTCACCAAACGCTGCTATGGCAAGCCCGAGCCCCTCCGCTCCCACCGTCTCGGGGTGCCGGGGCACTCGTTGGACCAACAGCTCAGCAAGAAAGTTGGTGGGAATTTATTTGCCAGGAGTTTCTTACTGCCTGAGCTTCTTCAAGGTGCCCGTGTACCACGTGCAGGAGCTAGAGGTGGGGTGGGATGACACTGAAGCAGCTACCAGGAACCAGGGTCAAACATTAACCTGGGCTGCAGGATGCAAGCACACCTGCGCCGGCTGCGGCGGAGCAACTTCGCTTCACTGGTTCCAGTGCACAGAGCAAGAGCTTACGCACTCGCACTCCCTTGGCCGAGGACTTCGCAGCTCAGGCCTTCAGCGGTGCTGGCTCGGGGGAAGCCCAAGGCCGGGCGATGACCCGTCGGGACTCAGCCGCAGTCGCGGGCTGCCTGCGTGCGGAGGTGGCACCGCGGCCGCCCCCAGCGAGCCCGGCTCTTTGCTCGAGTGCTGTCTGCAGCCCCTTTCGCAGAGCACTGCATTCGCTGCAAGCGCTGGGGCAAAGGGAACAGAAACGGCCATCCAGCAACATCTGGCCTTCACCTTTCCGCAGCAGACTGTTTTTAATTTGCCTTCCTGCAATGTTCCCTGCTTTTCCCAGCTTCCAGCTGTTCCCTGTTCCCACAGGCTGCAGAGGAAACTTTCCCTTGGCTGCAGCCGTGGCCGGATCCGGCCCGCTCTGCCTCCGCCACATATTCATCCTTCCCCTTGCTGTTTCTCTCAGAGATGTACAGTTTTCCCTAAAAGCACAGGAGAAAGTGCTGTTGGTTTTACCACGAGGAATAGCAGATCCGCCCTATTCTTTCTCTGCCTGGGGATTTTTTTTGGTTTCTGAGCAGCAGCGACTTGCGGGCCGGGAACGTCCCCTTCCCCGAGGGCTTTCGCCCCCAGCTGCGCAGCCCCTGCCTTTCCCCGGCAGGGATGGGCCGCCGCGGCGCGCGTCAGCCCCGCACGCCATGCCATCGCTCGGCATGTCCTCCAAAGGCCTTGCCAATGCCTTCGAGCAAAGAGTGACCGTGAGGTCCTGATATTTCAAAGCTTGAAGAGAAGACAAATGGGAAAATAATTCAAAGCAGCTATTGGTATTCGTCTCCTCCTTCTCAAATAGCTGCCAAATTTCAAGCTAAGTAGTCGGCGTTTCCTCTCGCAAACTATTTGGGCAAGGAAAAAAGAAAAGTTTAATTATTTTTAAGTTACTTTGAATAGAACAAGCTAGGCCATCTTTGGTCCTTGCTCTGGCAAGAATCCCCAGTAATATTCTCGGAAGCTGCTTGTATAAGCAAAAAAACACCAGCAAACTCTCTCAGCTAGCCAGGCCTACGGACATATCTCATTGACTTCAGTGGAAGTCACACGTGTGCATTTACAAATAATGTTCTCTTCTAGGTGTAAATTGAACAAAAACATCCCTGAGGAATCTACCTATAAGTATTGGGATTTACCTCTGCACTCTGCCACGTTTGTATTCCTTGGGGTAATTTTCAGCTGTACATTGCAGGAGGGAAGGTATTACTCAGTCTGCTTTATTTTAATATGAATGAGGGTTACTGTAAGAGCGAACATTGTTTTTAGTATTGGCCCTGAAAACTACAAGCCAGCAGATGGCAGTTTAAACCACATTCAGTCAAAACAACATAATATTTTAGCCAGGACCATTATTGTCAGAACATTTCAATATATTTATTAGAAGATTTGACTGTACGGATGGTAATGAGACTAAAAAGACTGGCTGTAAATGTTAGCGGAGTGATTGCATCCCTCCATAGGAAGAAGTTTGCACACGTGCTGTTTCCTCTTGGAAGCACTACACGGATGCAAGACTCATCCTCTGCCCTACATTTGCGTGAGCAGAGCAGGCGTGTTAATGGTGGAGCCGCCCAGCTTGGCCTCGGTGTACACGTAGGTGCAGGTGGGCGCTCTCCACGTCCTCCCCGTCTCACGCTACCGCACGTGCCTCTCTCTTCTGCTGGACTGCCAGCATCGTGCTTCGACACGTATGTGAATGCCTGTGCCTAGAGAGGTGTTTGCGTGCTGCACTGTTCCCAAGCTCTCCAGTGCTTTGGGAACATTTGTTTTACACCTTCTTTACAGATGAGAAAGTTTTACCCTATAAACGGCGTTTGCAGAATGCCCTAAAAGTGACAAAACTTTTGTTCTCTGGTAGTTCAGCGGTTCTCCCCAAGCAAGAGGAGCTCCTCCGTTCCTGGCTCTCAGCGCGCGCTCCTGCAGCCTCACGCGGTGCAGGGAGTCAGCCATCCAACCGACACCGGCTGGTTCGCTTAACTTGATCGAAAATTAGAGACGGCAGGATTTAAATATCTGATCCAAAGCCTCCATGCTTTATGCCGGCTTTCCCTGAGCAAGCTCGCGGGCTCCGGCAGACACCCGCTCCCCAGGATGAACTCAGAGCTCCCCGCGCATTCCTGGATGATAAATCTTTGATATGCCTTACACTTCAGTGCCCTGAAAATGCAACTTTCCACATTTATGAATACAAACAACGCTATTATCTCTACCTTTCTAATATTTAACTAATCTAAACACTCAGGTAAAATGTTATCTGAAATGGTACTTCTATAAATGCATTAACTTTGTCTTCCTTTGACTTTTAAGATATCTTTCCTTACTAATACATCTGAAAAGATTGTTTGGAAAGCCTTCGTAAAGTGGCAGAGCAAACAGATGAAGGGCGTTCTTTAGTAGTTCTTTATTATTAGCTTTCCAATGATACTATCTTCTTGTACTTTTCTTAACGAGAAAATAAATAGAATTTGTCTCACACACAGCTGTGTTTTTCTTTAGCTAAGGAATGCACAAAAGGAAATTTAAAAATCATGCATTATCAGTGAACAAGCTAGTTAAAGTAAATAGATTCCAGCCAACTTGCTTCTAAAAGATTAAAGGTTAATGAGGGAACTTACCTTGCTCAACAGATTTATGAATAATCAAAGTCTAGAAAAGGTACATCCAATTTTACCTGCCAACCAGGTGTCAATAGCAGACACATATCCACTGAACAGCCATGTTTTCTATCACATCATTTAGTGCTGTTTACTGATTAATTGGCATTTTAAAAACAATCATCAAAATTCTTAACTGACCCCAGTTAGTTCTTCTAAAAAAATTCAGTGACTGGTATAGGATGTTAGTTTAAACAAACAGTATGATCTCAAAGATCCTTCTTATTCTCTCTCTGGCTGCAAGGATTATGTAATAAAGCATTAAGCTAAGGACATGCACAGAATGCTAGTACCTTTTCAGTAGTACTCACTTATCGGGATATTTATGCTAAATAAATATATCTGGATTTGCTAAGTAACCCATAAAACAATTACCCAGCTCTGAATTATGTCTGAGGAACTCCAAGAAAGCATATCAGAAATAGCACGAGCTTTCTAAAGTTAATTTGCAATCCTCCTCTGGGACAAAAAGTACCAAAGTAAAACCATATCTTTCAAAGCGTTTGGAACATCTCCTGCTACAATCAGCCCCACAAAGCAATGCACAAACACTCCACCGAGGCTCGAGTCCAACAGTCAGAATCGTGTCAAAATCCACAGTAGATAGCTCGCTACGGAAAGCAAAATGGTTGTGGTTTAAAGGCTTTCTAATTTAGGTTTAGTCTGGCATGTATTTCTTTAATTTCCTCTTATACAAAACAAACTTTAGAAAAGTGTTTACCCCAACTCAGCTTCTGCTTGAGCATCTTTTGGAATATGTGTTCCTAATGGAGAACAGCTTAGACAAGTCTGAACGCATTAGTGTAGAGTCGTTACTGAGTTTATGTATTTGTTTATTTATTAAATCTATTTTAATCCCTGTTTCTCTAGTTGGAAGCCTAAAGCCATCAAAGGCTTAATGTCTTTGTGCATGCTTCATGTGCAAATGGATATTTTAATGCCACTCTTTAATGATCCTTATGGATTTTTACAGCCTGACCCATATATCCTAACTGTCCCTTTGAGTGTACACTCTAATGATACCTGTAAGAGCTGTGTGCAAAATGCAGACTTGGGTCCTTTCTGGATTAATATATTCTGAAGATGAAATGTTGCCATCGGATTGGAGAAGTATTTTACCCCTTAAGAATTTCAACTCATGTGAATCTTCAACACCTTTCTTTCTGTTCCCTCTTCTGCCCCCTAAGCAGATAAAAACAGGACCATTTCCACCTCTCCACCCTTCCGCCCAGATGAAAAAGTAAATAGCATGATATAGTACACTAATTTGTTTTAAAGCAGAAGTATGTGACTCACTTGTTTATCTCTGCACTGGAACCAATGCCACAAAATGCCATAAAACCTTTGAAAATGTCTGAGAGACACACTCAGGGCTACCAGTATACAAACTTTTTAGCCCAGAAAGCCAGACAGGTGAGAGTCTGAAAATTTAGTGCATGTGCTGGCAGACTGGGGCTATTTTCAATAGGAGTATCTTAATTAGTCTGATGAAATTTCCAAATACTTTTAATTCCTCTATCAGGCCACTATAAGAGGAAAAAAAATCCATTCAAAAATTCATTTTCTGCCATATATATACCACATGAATAGTGCTATTAAAATAGCACTGGTAATTACAATAGCATTATGGCATATACATTGCTTAAAAAAAGTTAGTATTATGCTAACTGTAGTTATATCAGAAGTAAGGCGCTTCCACAGATTACATCATCTTTGGATATAACCCCACCCTTGGATATCACACTGTCTTTGGATCTGAGGTCCCACAGCTTGGGAGAACATTGAGTCACTTACGTGACAAAGGAGTCACAACATTTCTCTAGTGAAATTTGCCCTCCAGCCACTCTAAAACCTTGTCTTTTATATAAACCATGGTGGTGCTGATTTGCAGGAGCCCATGGAAAAGACTTTCAGCATTGTACCACAGAGGGTTTGCTTGCCTCAGCTCAGGGAGCGAAACCCACCAAATTTCACCTGGAATCACATGAAATTCCACATGGCTTTGATTTAAAACTATAAATCAGGCCAGGTTTTCCTGGAAACTGAGCCTAGATTTGTGCAAAAAGTTTGCAAACCTCAATGTAGCCTTCAACGGGCAGCACGTTCCATGTGACTTTGGGTTTCCTGGCAAATATTTTGCAGGGCTCTGGTTTCTCATTCCTTTTGCTCCTGGCCTTCTGTTATGGGGTTGCATGTCACGATGAGACAAAGGAGAAACCTTGAAACACTTTGTGTTTTGATATGTCACTGCAAGCATCTCATTTTAATGAGAGATTGTGCCATGCTTATTCCTGGGGAGTAAAACTTTATACAAGAAATAGTCCCATTAACTTTAAAGAAGGTGCCTGCAACATAGGAGACTGTGCAGAGCCGTTACCAAATAAGGAACATTTATTTCCTCTTTGGTGGCAAACAGTCAAAACTGAAACACATTATGCATAAAAATAAGCAATACCAAGCTGTTTTTTTTACAGTACATGCTGCAGTGAGGGAAAATTCACATTTCCTAGGCATGAACTAGGTATCTTTATTCCCCCCACTCACCTATGGATCCTCTGGGCATGAAACCCAGGTAACTATGGCATTGCAGATTTCCAAAACGTGACAGGAGAACTGAGTGACTGAATGCTCTATTTGTGGCAGGTTACAAACATTGATCATCTCTTATTTTACCCAATTGGCACTTAACTTCTTTTGTACTAGCCCTTTGATTCTGCAGTTTTATAGTGTTAAACTTTGAGGTAGTAGCACAAGTCTAAGCTATTAGGTACAGCCTCTGGAAAGCCCAGGCTAGGTTCATTACAGTGATTATAATCCAAAATAGATATGTACTCAGAATCACTTCTTCTTCTGCAATTACACAAAACAACAGAAAAAAACAGGGTCTCAAAACAAACACACTGTAAGTTCAGGAAAGAGCCCTTCCTTAAGCCTGCACATTCACCTTCACCTTCTTCCCCCCAAAGTTACAGCTATAACGAAGATACTTGAAAGCAGGGATGCCAACTTTTATTATTTTATCCTAAACCTCAAAACAGTTGGTGCCTTGCTTGCTGTTGGGGAGAAGATCTCCAATGGCCACAAAGATCTAAACAGACATAAATATTGGTAGTTTTGAATGTCATGCTTTCAAGAGGGCAGGGAGCTGATGTGACTCCTTCTTGACTGACAATACTGAAGAAGCAAGAGTCAGCTGATTGAGATGAATGCTACCTTTAAAAGAACTAGAGGCATCTATTCTGCAAGAAAATAGGACTATTCCATAAAAGAGAAGGAAATCAATTACAGCCTTGCATATAATACAAGGCCTGAGCTCTGGTCAAAGCAAGAGCTCTTGACACACAAATGTAACCTATTTCTGAATCTCAGATCACTTCATGAGGAAGCATATGTCAGGACATACATCTGAGATGCTGAAGCTCCTTTCTTCATCAATATTTAAAAAACAAGTCAACACAAGGATAAAAATTACTTTGTGCGAGAACAAGTGTTATCAGCATAGATAACTGCTGTCCCAATGGAAGGAGTATATTGTACCTGTAGTATTAACCACCCTTGTCCCCCGAAACAAGAATATAGCTGGAATACGAATAGTAGGCAAGAAGCAAAACAGTGGACAAAAAAATAAACTCAAAAAGTCAGTGAGTCTGAAGCAGATTAGATGGTTTTAGATCTGATTTGATATATTAGGACGACATTATAAAAGAAGTGGTTGTAGCAAAAAGGATTTGAAAGCCTGTGATTGTCAATCCAGCTGAATTCACACAGATGTTTCTTAATAAGCAATGTTTTTTGTCCATTTAATTTAATTTGGATCAATTTGTGATCAGCCAATTCCAAACACTGACTTGAGTAAATCAAACTAAGGGAGAGGACATTAAAACAAATAGTAAAAGGATTGTTACACACTAAATAGGGCATGGCCAGGATTAAGGTAAGATAGACACAGCTTCAAAATTCAATGCATAAATTGCTGCAGTGATCACTAAGGGCAATGGTATCAGCTGGCAGAAGAACAGGGGGCAGTGGCTCAGAGGAATGAAGATACGGAAAAGGAAATGACTTTATCTCGGGAAGCAGACCTCCCAGAGCTCAGTGCATCCAAACAGAGGGCCCACATGAACTCCATCCCACAGTTCTGAATGAACTGATACGTGACATTTCAGCCTCACTAGTAAATTTTAATAAATTCAAGCAGTCAGGGCTGGCAGAGCATTACTGGGGAATGGCAAGCCAAGGGCCTACATTTTAGAAGGGGTAAAGAGGATCCAGCTACCACAAGCCCATTAGTAAGACCTCAATAGTGCACAAAGTGCTGGAACAAATTTTGAAAGGAGAATCGAAGACTTGGCATTAAAAGTAAAAAGGGGTAAAATGTAATATGGGTTTTCCAAAGGCAGAACTTTCCAAATTAAGTTGGGAATCCTCTTCCAGTAAAACTGATTGTCTACACAAGGGGAATGAAATTTTAATCAGCCTGAACTTCATTTAAAGTAAATTGAGAAGCTTTAAAAAACAATCCAAGGAGTGCATGGGGAGTACACAGCATGCTAAAGAAGGAGATAGCAATGGTTTGTGCACCAGGAGAGAAGGCTGTTAGTGGACTCCGGAGTCTAATATCCACACCCAAGGCTGCATAATGACCATGACACAGAAAAACAGGTGTATCCCCTACGGGCTTATGGCCAGCCCCAAAGCTGGGCTGTACTGGCAGTGCAGAAGACTGGAGTGCTCTGTGAGAAGAGCTGGTTCAACTCGAGGATTGGAATAAACAGAAATGGGATGAGACGTAGCTGTACAAAGTGGAAAACGCTACACTTGGGGACTCGTATGGCTTTCACTGAAGAAGGGGAGCTCGACATCTAAAAATGGCAGAGGAGGAGAAATACACAGGATTATGAGCTGACTACTGGATGGTTACAAGCCATCAGAACGGCACAGCCGTGCAAGAGGCAGCTGTGAGGCCAGAGCTATAGGTAGGGTAGGGTGGAAAAGTATCAAAGTGATTGTGCCAAGCGTTGACGAGGCCTGTTTTCTGAATAATGCACACCATGTTTGACCAGTCACCTAAGATCACTTGCATGGACATAAAAAGAATAGTTTTAAGACAGCCTGAGATGACTATGAAAGGCATTACTTGATTTCTGTGACAGACAAATGACCTGTGGTCTCCATTTCTAGGCCTATGTCCCTAAGACAAAATGAAGCTATTTTTGTCTTCTGTATTTCTGGGAGGCTGTATTTCTTCTTTGAAATCTTCTCTCATCCTGCAGAGCTTTTAAAATATTTATCTCAGACAAATGCAAATCATTTGCTCAGATCACTGCTGAATGCAACAGTAATACTATAATTTTCACATTCCCTTGAAACAATAATCCAGGTGGATTTATTTCCTTTGTAAATATAATAAGTTTTCTTTAAATTTTATTTTTTTAAACAACACCAGAAGGAAACAGAAAAATAGTGGTCAGTTTGTATTAACTTAATAAACTGAGGAAAACTAAGGATTTGAAAGTTACTAAAGTTATTATTGTAACCGTTTACCTTAAATAAGCAAATAGTGGGTTAAGCCTTTACAAGAGTAGCTCCCAGGAATCATCAAACAACTTACAGTTCTGAGAAAAAAATGCCTCAATACTGGATTTGAAACCCATCTTGAGAGACTGATCAAATATGAAATCCGTCCTAGAGAGTACACTTAAGTACAATACCTAGACTCTTAGCTAATCCCCAACGTGCTGAGGTTGCCTTTTTTGCCCCCAAGCAAGCAGAGAAACCCAAAGACCTAAATCCTAACTCTAAACAACAGCCTGATTCAGCAAAACAGATGCATAGTTTCTAAGCGTGTGAGTACATGGGACACCCTTCAGCATACTGAGTGGCTTTCCCTGCAAATCCTGTACTGGTACTATGGTCATTGCTATTGCTTTTAATAATTGAATTCTTGGTAATAATCATAATAAATATTCAAAAGATTACAAAGTGTATTAATTAAAACAATTATGTATCACTTATAATACTTTATATATAAATTTTGGCCACATTCAAACCTATCCAATCCGATACAAGTTTGGAAGGAGTTTGAATCAAATTATTTAGAAACTCATTTTCATGCTCTGGGCCCCCAAAACTCTGGTCAGGCCCCCTGAAAACGTGGCGAAGACGAGAACTGCAGGGTAAGCTCTTTGGCTGCCTGAACCCCCATGATCCTGAAGACACCCAAGGTGACCAAAGGAAGTCAGAAGCGTATTGGTAGTCCAGAGTAGAAGGGGTTGCATATACGAGCCCTAAGAGGAACAACTTTCAAAAACTGAAGAGAAATTGTTGCTGATAATGTGAATCTGCTCCCCAGTGAGTATAAATCTACACAAGTTCCAGTCTGCTGCAGTTTTTGCGGAGTACTTCCCACACAGTTGTTGTCAATGTAAATCACAATAACAACCTAAGAATTATCTCCTAAAATGTAAAATTGAAGTTACCAATAACAGCACACATGAAATTTGGGGATAGTTATGATAGTTATGAAGTCTTAATTCCTTAACTATGAGTTGTCACCGCTCACAGCTTGCAGTTAAATAAAATTAGAAGCCATTAAAATTCAGTGGCAGTTTTCTTGTTAACAAAATCATCTACCAGCAGCAAAAAGAGCACCAGGAAAAATTGCACCAGCTGGTCTCTGATTCTAGAAGGCGGCTATCGGGCCAGGCCCTGCGGCTTGTGCGGACACCTTGCGCAGGATCCCATCCGACTCCAGCTGAAGGCAATAGGTAGGTTTCTTCCTAGTAAATCCTGCAGGAATGGGCCCAAAGCACTTGATGTGCCCGCTCTGCGCCAGTAACTCTACTGACCTCAGATGGACCCGTTAGGGAGCTGGGTAAGAAACTGCTTCTTAGGAATTAAAACTAAGCAGAAATGTATGCTAGCGCTCTGAACTGCCAGAC
Organism: Apteryx mantelli; assembly: GCF_036417845.1. NCBI lineage: Eukaryota > Metazoa > Chordata > Aves > Apterygiformes > Apterygidae > Apteryx > Apteryx mantelli. Next base: position 5,895,992 of record NC_089986.1, read on the forward strand.
CGGCCTCCGCTGGCACGCACATGGAGCCAGAGCAGCTGAGGTTCCCAGCCTACGAAAATAATTCTTTGTTTGCAAACGAGATTTTTTCGAAAACAAAGAACAAAAACAGAGATTAAAATCCTTACAGTTCATGCAATGATTTCTCATGCTTGCAATTAAGTCCATTTTGCATATTGCAAACTCGCACAGACTGTCACTGTAAATTTTCTCCTGTTATCGACAAACTGTTTGCCGATTCACAGATGAGTGGGCCTTTTTCTAAATCCACGATTATATATATCAGCTACCTCACTGACATCATCCAATAAACTTAATTGGCGACGGTTTGTCTTAACTAACCTATGTTTTTGAGGTGTTGTCATGCAGAATGAAATGTGTGTGCTTTAAAAACCTGCACCCTCTGGGATAGCTGGCATCCGTACAAATTCGCAGTTATAAAGTTGAGTTATAACGTAGCCCTCCCACGAAACGCCGACGACATTTTTGGTGCGATTGCTGATAAGATCGCAAGCCCTTCCCCTTCCCCTCTCCATCCCACCTCCAAAGCAGCGTGTGCAAGTTCTCAGCCATCTCCAGCGACGGCTGAGCTTAGTCACACAGACATAAGTGAAACGTGTATCTGCGGGCACTTGGAGCAATCCAGTGGGCATTGCGTTTACAACGGTCCCGTCGCTGTTGTAGAACTTGCTCTGCAGTTTCACCGCGTGAACCTTACTTTCCGCGGGATGGTTTGATGAAATATAATGAAGCAATTCCTCGTACTGCCCAGACAACGACGCATCTCGATGAGACTCATACCGACAAAGACGCATGTTATGATTCAAACAAATTGTACAACTCTGCCTTACCAGAAACCACTTGGAACGTGCATCATTGCTTTGGACGCACACAAGCCAGTCATGGAACATATTAGCATGCCAAATATAGTGAAGCTTAAGACACTTCTCATACAGTTTTAAGTTTCAGTGTGTTATTAGAGATGAGTAAATACATAAAAGAACAAAATGCACAATAAAAGCTGATCTCCTTCCAGACCCTTTCGAAATCTGTCCAGTAAAGTATCCCTTCCCCTCCTTCCCACTGAACCCCAAAAGACACATTATCTTTGAAAATATACTGCAGCATTCACAGGGTCAGCAGGTCTGGCATCGGCTGCCGGGCTGGCTGCGGGCTCCCGTCCCCCGGGCGCTGGGCCTTCCTCAGGGACCCGCGCACTCGCCGCATTCCACTTTCTTAATGGGGTGGAATCTGGAACACATTTGCTTCAAACCTATTAGTGCGCTTCCCTCTTTGAACCCAAACTATTTTTTTTTTTTAAGTAGTTTTATTAAGCTTAAACATCAAATCCATTTTGTTTTGCTAACAAACTGGCAATTTCTTTTTGATAAGATTTCAGCCCAGTGTTATGAGGCAGCCTATGCACATCTTTATCTCCTACCGTCCAGGAAATATGGGCACATGATATACTCTCATTCCCCTTCACTGCTCTTGTTTTAAATCAGTAGAAAATAGTTGGATGGTATGTTTGACTGATATTAAATCTGAAACAGAGTGATAGCTCCAAGTTTGGAAAAGCCTGTCTTAATTTTTGGCTAGAAAAAATGAATTCAAAGATATATTTACTTTAGGAACACACCATAAACTGGTTAAGATTAATACTTCCTTGCTTTAAAAAAAAGTCATACAAATTTGTCTGATTAAAACGCTAAACCTGCAAGCTGACTAATTTCAAACAGTAGATGTTTCCTTCTGTTTGTCATTATACAAAAGAAAAACTAATGACAGATCCTCCCCCCCCACCATTGCATTTATAGGGGCTAACGTTAAAAAAAGACAGTGTTTGTAACTGCACCCACGCATTATGCCGAAATATTAAACGTGCCCACTCTTAATACTGCGGCATTCACATCAGGCAGAGACACCGACAACCAGCCTGGCCTATAGACTACTTGGATACACAGATGTGTAACTAAAATAACTCCTTACTTGAAATTAAATTTATTCTTACACTCACAGGACAAAAGGACAGAAGCAGCTATCCAGTTTGACTGCATAACTCAGGCTGTTACATTTTACCCAGATACCCTTGAAAGGAGCTGAAAAACCTGGATTTGGCTGCATCTAACACACCCAGAAAGCACACAGATTCAGAAGGATGAGGAATCTCTCCATTCCCTCGGCGGTTTGCTCGAGTGGTTAAACACCTCCATTTATTAGGAGGCTTTGAAGGCAGCTCACTGTACTTCTGCGCCGCGGCGGGCGGCGAGAGCCCCGCAGCCGGGACCCCAAGCGCCAGCCAAGGAGCTCAGGAGCTTTCTGCGCAGTTTAACCCGTTGAGGCCTCCCCAAAGCACGCGCGTTCCCGCTTCCCGTTCGCTCCGTTCAGCGCTCCGGCTTTCGTCTGCTCTAAAGCGTCTGGAGCAATTCCTTCAGGTTTGGCCCTGCTCTGTGCGGAGTTCCTCCCTGGATGAGATCCAGAGAGCACGGATTTCCCATCTCAACCTGCGAGTCTGGAGCAGGATCGACAAATGCTTAGTAGAGTCAACCAGCTTGAGGCTGGCAGGGAGCACAGCCCAGACTGGAGGTATGATTTATTAAAGCAGCACTAGTTACGCTCCCCAGAACGCACATGAGCCTCTATTCCTCCACTCAGTAAAAGCTTTAATCCAGTTTCTTCACGCTAACTTTTATCACAAATGAAAGAAATGTTAATATACCTCTGTTTAAATCACTGAACTCAGATTAAAATAAACTTCGATTCCATTCTTAAATATGTCACGGTATTTCTGTGCGTCTTGGAGAGCCTCTCAGACTGGCCTATGCTATTTTTTTGTAAATATCAGAATTTAAATTCTTACACTAATTCTATAAAATTAAGTGTATAGAATTGCCAGACCTGCTTAGAAATTGGAAATTCCAAATTTTCAGGAAATTCTTTAAAAAAAATTCAAAGTGAAGTCTAAAAGCTAAAAAGTCAATGCTTCCCTTAAAACACGCAGTAAAAAATCCTAGATTCAGAGTCACTTAAGCCAAATTTCATTTAGTATTTAAACTTGCTCAGGTTAATTCAATTCATTCGGAATTTTTGTTTTAAAGCCTGAAAAATCTTAGGAAAAAATGTGTTGTGTTACAAAGGTACATTTAATAGAAATACGTAATTCAAATACATATATCACAATAAGAAATATTCTGACACTAGAGAAACAAAATGAGAAAGCTGAAAACAAATGACAAGCTTTAAAGAAGTCACTCCAAATTTCCCCATAAAGATATGCAAACACAGACACTCTCCCACAGAACACTGAAGCTCTAGTGGAAGACTTTTCACTCAATCCTTTTCCCCAACAGCTAAAGAATATCAATATCAGGTGCTGTGTTGATCAAGACCGCAGATGTTCCTTGGTATCCGTCTGTTCACCCTCCTTCAGGAAGCGATAGGTAGTAGACTGCCGCGTATTTTGTTTATCGTGATCTGAAAGGCCTGCAAGGCGGATGAAACCTCCTTTTTTTAACCTCAGGTAGAAGAGGTGCCAACAGCTCCGAGCTTGACACTTTGCCAAGAGCCCAGATCCTGCAGCTTTGAAACTGGCTGTTTATCAGGTGTGGATCTGCCCCACGGTGCCAGCAAAGCTCCCAGCTCCAGGAGCTGCAGCTCTGCCGCGCTCCCCGGGGCTCTGCCCTCCGCCTGCGACCTGCCGCTGGCGGCAGGATCAGCCGGCTGGACCGAGCCTTCCCCCGTACCCTTTCCATGGCGGTTTGCAAGCTCCTGGGGCCGTGGCTTTAAGCAGGGCTGACGGCAGCTGTAGAGACGCTAGCCTGACTGCTCCCCACGGATACGTTAGCTTGAAGAGGCCATGGCTGAACTGCCGAGTTACTCTGACGCCTGGGCAGCAATCGCTTCTGCTTCTCCTCACTATCATCCTCAAAACCAAGGCCTAAAAAACAGAGCCCGATTTAAATACTGCTTGGCCAAGTCCAGCAGCTAAGCTATTAGTAGGTGGTGGCTTGACAAATTTGGGGGCTGGGGGGGTCAATACCTGCATAGTCTTTTATACAAAGCAAACCAGCTTGTTTCTTTCTTTTTGCTATTGCAGGCCAATTTAAACCTCCCTGAAGACTTTACTTGTAGGATGAGCCTTTGCTTACGGAAAGTAACATAGACAAAATAACTGTTTTTCAGATTTGATACTGAAGTCCATCTGAGACTAATCAAAAGTCCGGTGTCTTTGGACCCTGGTAGGGCCAAATTCCTAATGAAGACAAACGTAAGACAACAGAGGGAGTGAAAGGGCATCTCATCTAATCTGCTCTGCAGAGTAGATTTATACTCAAGCAAATCAAAATGATAGAGTTGAGTCCTTTTTAAGTATTATCGTTCTTTCTCTTCCACTTAAATAATCTCACCTACTTATTTACTCCTCTTTCTTTCAGGGTCTATGAAAGATGCTTCTGCTTGTTTACTTCAAGTGCTATATTGAAAAATCAGTGAATTAATCTCTCTTATTGTACCACAACAGCATGACATACAAAATTCATTTCCCTCCACTTCAGCCCCTCTGGATGAAAACAACTGCTACAACATTTTGCAATTAAATTTCAGCTTTTTTATATCGTTAGCTAGCTTTAAAGATTTACCGCTGATGATTTGGCTAACTCAGCCAAATCCCATCCATGTACCCATCTGTGTGTCTGCATAAACAAGCTCAGCTCCCAGTCAAACACCTAAAGGAAAAGAGTCATTTTTCTCCAGTGACAAGCACCCAGAAGTTTTCATCGTGGAGAATGTGTGAAAATGAGAAAACCAGCTGAGTGTTGAAAATAACACATCATGTGGCTGCGTAAGTAGGAGCAGAGTTCTTCTGAAAATCTGGCCCTGAATATAACATATATCACTAATTCTGGCATCCTGTATCTAGCCTAGCTGATACCTAATGATTTAGAAAGGGACTGGGTGCTGCAAGACGCAGGCACGGCACGAGGAAGCCCTTTTCCACCCCGACTGTTGCATCAGCTTGTGCCTTGAAACAAGTTATTTCATTACACTTCTCATTATCTCCACTTTTATTGCTACACATTTTATTGGTCATGAAATTATCCAACCCTTAAAAAAAAAAGTGGAAACCGTGAAATTTATCTCAATTTCTGAAGGGCACCTAGGTATTTTGTGAATTTTATTAGCAAAACCTTAATAAATAAAAGCCCTTCTCCTGCTTGCCCTGCCTTAACGTTTATAATCTCCCAGTTTCCTCAATGCTTAATCTCCAGTCGCTGTGAAACCAGATGGTTAAACAATTAGATAAGTCTCGGGCATTGTTTACTTTGTCTCTTCTGTAAGCACCAAACAATAAATCTCACAACTTGCGTGTTGTGAATGTGATAGCGAAGGCCAAATCCCAATTCAGCAGCAGGACTCCTATTTCCTGGGCCCACAGAAGATAGAAAATATCACATTTCTACCTCATTCGACCCTTTCAATATCCCTGTCACGCTTCGTTGCTTTACAAGGCACCGTTTCACTGTTGCAACAAAGATTACAGCGAATCTAACAGGTAGGGCCTCAAGCAACCACGGGGACCGAGCGGCCCGGCTGGGAGGCACAGGGACGACATGTCTTATCTGCTCCACATCTTGGCATTTCTAACCGCAAGGACTGCCCTACTGACAGCCCTGCCTGTCCTCAGGCAATGAATCTGTAATAAGATATACAACAAATAAGAGAGGGATTTTTTTGCCGAAAAATATATACCGAGGTAATTAAATTGCTAACATGATGGATGGCCTCATTTTATATTTGAATTCAAAGTGACTTTCTGTAGCATACAGAAAAGTGACTTACTACAAAAAATATAATGCCATAACTTGCACTCAAATGGAGATATGGATATTTGCCTGGAATTTTTAAGAATCAAGTTTTGTTGCTCTCTTAATGACAATTTATAGTATTTTGATATGTTTTACCCCAAATCTTAAAATATTTAGGAAGCATTAAGTAATTTAGCCTCAAATTAGCCTCTGAGTAACATCCCATATGTAAGTAGAGAAACCGAGACACTCTGAGGTTGTAACGTGTTTGAGCTCACCTAGGAAAAACCTGCAGCACTGGGAAGGGAGCTTGGTTATTTGAGTACTAGACCTTAACCAAGCACTGTACAACAAAACACTGTATGTGGCATTGGCAGCATCACTTACAGTCAAGACTGTTCTAACTCCCTTTTGCAGATCCTATTTTCAGCTATACATACACCTAAAGAGATCTTAAAAATACCATCAATATCACTACCGCATTGTAGCAATACAAGAAAATTGTTTGATTTTCTTCCCCCCCATTCTATAGAAGAAAAAAAAAGAAAAAGAAAAAGCACTGACCAACTGCTCAAAATACATCAGAATAGCTTCACACTTCTGTGGAGCTGTTCCATTAAACAAACTAAGGATTTGATGTTATGTTTGAAGGTCTATGTTAATGTGAAGTTTCAGCTGTAATGCATTATAATTTAGGTGATCTAATTTTGCTTTTACCTTTTTTCTATCAGAAATGTGTGATCCGTACCATGAGTTGTGGAAGCTATTGACTAGCAGCCATAAAAGTATTAAATGTAAACAGCTTGTTACAGTTATTTGCTGTGCAGGAATGCTGTTTTTAAAAATCCACTCCAAAAAAAGCTGCAAGTCCTTGGTATATATTCTCTTGCTTTTGTCTGATAGAGAGTTAGCTAGCAAACATTTCAATAACACCTTCATGCAAAGCATATTAAAAACTCATTGTTAACATCTGGTCATTATTTCATTGCAGGGCCACACACTAGATAAACACGTATACTCATAAGAGCACAATGCCTTGCCATTACCTCAGCTGTGACACCAAACAAGCAGACCTGGGAATTATTCAGTGTTTTGGGATCAACGTGGGTGACTCTCACAAAGCAGGGAGCATAAAAACTCTGCCTGACAAGTGATGAAACTGCAGGATTAATAACCGACTCTTATCAGTTCTTCACTCTCAATTTTTTTACAATAGGAAAGTACGTGTGAATAAATAGTTCCAAACCCCAAAATTAAGAAAATGTCATAATGGTCCAGTTAACTAACCTGTAATTATACTGTCAGTTGTATTAACTTCATCGCCCACTAATAGAGTAAGTTATAGTGGAAGCAGCCAATGCTGTTAGGAGGGTTATTTATTTTATGCCCTAATTAATCAGTACTGACACTGAACCACATCCTTCCTCCTTCCTCATTATTTAAATTACCCATTTATATGGATGAGCCTCTTTGCTTTGTGCATTTCATTAATGCGCTAACATGCTCTCACAACAAGAACGGCTGTTACTGTTCCGGCGAGGGGCTTAATAGACATGCCACCGCGGCCGCTCCTGCGCTCCCCGCGTCCCGCGGCGCTTTCCCCGGGAAACGGCGGCGGGGCCGTGAGCAAGACGGAGCCGCCGGGCCGTCAGAGGTCGGATCCTCTGCGGCGTCGAGGAAGAACGCTTTCGAGCGGCTTCGCAGCGTCGGCCCAATTTCAGGCAGCAGGTACCTGCTGAGCCTAGAGAGAGCAGGAGGACGCTGCGCAGGAAAACCTTTGCTTCCAGTTAGACACATGCCTAAGTGATTTCCCGAATCTGGGTCCTGATCCTAAAATTGGAAGTGACAGGCAGCAAGTTCCCTCGCCCGCTGCTGCGCCTGGCCTGAACGTTGTGGGAGCTCTTTCCTTAGCGTGAAGGAAGCAGAGGTGAGACTGCTTGGTCTGCAGAGCGGAGATCAAAACGCGTCGGTTTGAATTTGAACATGAGGCAATTCAGAAATCTGAGGTTAAGAATATCTCTTATAGGGCTTCATATGAGGGTAAAATGATCTCATATCATTGAGCTCAAGTTATTTACTCCCTTTATTGGAATATTTCATAACTGAACTGGTAAAAAGAAATCTAACGAAGTACTTCTAATGGAGTATTTTAGCCGGTTTTTTTTGCCCCCCATGGTTCTTCCTTCCACATTGGCCTTTTCCAGCTTTCTTGCTAAAAGCACACGTCTCGGATCAGCATTTGCTCTCGTGCATCTGTGTATTCTGCACGGCAGCCCGCAGAGGCCAGCGGGATTTTTTAAGGTGACTAATAAGCTGTTTAAACAAGGAGCACGGATGGGCTTACGTGCATGGCTCTTAACTAACCGGCAATCCCCTCTGCCGGTCTCCCGGAGGGGCAGCCGTGGTGCTGCCATGCGCGCCCGGCCGGGATGGCTGGTTCAGCCCGGAGGCCCCGGACAGCCGAGGCAAGGGGCCCGGGTGGGCTCGGGAGCCCCGTCCTGCATGCCACCGAGCACGCGCCACAGCCCCGCGCACGCAGACCCCCAGCTCGCAGTTACCACGCTACGCTGCCTTCCCTGGCGTAACAGTTTAAATTCAACATTAAAAAAACAAGACAAAAAACAAAAAACCCCACAGCTTTAAGCAGTTATTGTGCTTCCTGCCCTCGGCACTGGCTGCTCACGCCACAGCTCAGTCACCCCCTGAGCGGGGCTGTGCTCTAAGAGTCCAAAACTCAAGGGGGAAGGGGAGGAGGATGCGTGGCCCAGCCCGAAGAGCCGGGCCCGTGTAACCCGGAGGCACCCGCCGCGTGCCCAGGGCGAGCTGGGCGGGCGGACGGCGAAGGCCATGGGGCTCTAGCCGTTCCTGCAGCGAGCCCGTGCCCGCCTCGCGAGCCCGAAGCGTGGAGCAGGCTCGTTGGGGACTGCTCCGCCAGAGCCTCCACGCTGCGCTGCCAGGAAGAGCTACACCTAGAAACGCACATTCATAAGTCAAACTGTTTATTGACAGACTCTTTCAAAACCGCATTTTCTAAAGGAGGACAAATTATACAAGGCTGTGCATACTTTCCCTGGGTAGAGTTCAAACACAGCTTTGGTGAGCTTTCAGAAGGCAAAACACATTTGAACAATTTAATTCAAAGCTGAAAAATGCGATTGTTTCAGGTACCCCGCAAAAGCTATGAAGGGATTTTTAAAACTTCTGGAATTTTTAACTGGGACTAAGCTAAGATGTTCTAATTTAAGAAAATATTTTTAGAGATTTTAAGCTTTATTAGAAATTTGGATAACATTTATTATTTTTGAGGAAACATCCACAATTTTACCAGCACAGCGTTCAGGCAGCAAGCCCGATGCCAACCCAGATAAGTGTAAACCAATGCAACTTTCAAAATGAGGGAACATTATCTAGTGCTACATTTTCAAACCAAGGGCCATGTGCAGCTCCAGTAATTTGTGGTTCAAAGCCAATAACTAAACCATCCAGGTTTCATTCAAATATTTTCCTGACTCCCTAAACATTTTGCCAAACCATGAACTAATTTTCATCATGAAGGCTCTTTCATATTTAACACATTTTTGGAGAGAGTTGCTCATTTGGCAGACCTCCAAGGGCACTTGAGACCTCATCGTGCAATAGGCAGTGTGCAGAACCAGCCAAAAGTTGCCAACTCCATATTGTCCGTTGAAATCTGGTGAGTAAGAAACCATCTAAACCAAACCAATGCTGTGCAACATTTCCATGGACTTCATAGCCAAAGCTAGGCAAGGGTGTGGTTTGGGCAAAGAGCCCACACCATGAAGTGTTCTTCAGGTAGTTAGCAGCTATAGGAGGTGTTTGGAGACTGCTGGTTTTGGCCAGCTGTCCATATTGACCTTTTGTGTGTGAAGGGAGCTTTGGCCAGGATATTTTTCCTTCTCGGAAAAAGGCCCCAGATATTACATGTTTATTAGCAGAGAGAAAGCTGATGAGCCCTTAGTGAGCATCACGATGTTGATCGCTCCTGGCTGAAGCCCAAGTGTTTGTTTTGAAGCGTGCCATCGCACTGCATGTTTAATTGCACTTATTTCCAGTCAGATTGCTCTGAGCAGTTGAGGTATGCTGTTATTATTACACACAAAGTCTACACACATGAATGCCCACTTAAAACAACTGACATGGAAAGCTTTTAAGGTCCAACATCTTATAAGCAGAGCAAAAGCCAAAAACCAAGGACCGACCAAGTGCCCTCTCCAGCCCCCATTTAAGTCAACAGCAAAGCCTTGGTCCCCATGGCTCAGTGCTGACAAGTATGAGAATGGCCAAAGAAATGCACATTAATTATCATTACTATGTCTGTTATTGTATAACAGACTGTGATTCTGTACTTTATCTCCTGAACCATTATCTCCTGCCATGTGATCTAAGTGTTGATACTGCTAATGTAAAGGAACACAGAACAGTAGTCATTTATCCTGCAAAAGACCTCGTGCTTTTCTTGTTCTATCAATCATTAAACAAGTAATGTCTTTTGTGTTATTGCCTTGACATTCATTAACACTCACGTCACAGGAAATCTTTGCAATTAAAATCCTTATTGACGATCTGTGGTTGTTTCTCATTGGCGTGTAACAAGCAAGATAATAAAAAATGAAAACAATAGTGTTATCATAGATAACTGAGGAGGTTTTTCCTTTTTCTTTTTTGTGCCTCAACTATTTTAATGTTGCTAGTCTTTATTTTTAATTTGAACACAGACTCGAGAGCTCTGAATGCTGGTAAACCACTTTTTATCAGTCCTGAACATCTGAACACCCCTTTGACATTAATCCTGTATGACCAGCTTTAGTGGAAACACTCAGTTTTGGAAAATTCAAGCTATATGAGAACAAGACAAATGTTCCTTTCCTCACACTATTTTGCCCCTCGGAGACATATAATGACCATGTATGCAAACTAGCAATAGAAGAACATTGAGTTTTGTCTCTTGTCCAAAATACGCATCGGAATGATTTACATATTCTTAGTTCTGAATCTGGGGATAATGCCCTCCAGGAAGCTGTGGGCAGATTTTCAGGGAAGAAGTGATGGGAGAACAGCAGCAGAACCAGGATGGAAGCTCCTGCTGCAGGTGGCAGAGACATGACTGACCAGTGGGTTGGGTTGTGGGGAAAGGAAAGCAGCAGTTAGCCCCTCTGAACATGACTTATGATCAGACAGTTTACCCTTGCCTACTGCCATTTCCAAAACACCCTTTCTTTTTAGTCACATGGAGCCTCACAAATTTAGGCTGGTTAATAAGGATACTGCCTCCTGTTGTAACAAACAGTCAAAAGCATCCAATTTAACAGATGACTATTTGATGACTTTTTTCCTTCTTGCAGAAGGGGGTGAATTTTGCATATGCTGTTAACATTATCTATGTCGCTCCTTGCTGTGGGACACACATTTTAAAGATCATTACATGGGATTAGGAAAGAAAATAGAAACTGAACAGAAAAAAAAGTTAAGAGGAAAATCTATATAAGAGACTGGAAACTTTTTATTAGTTTAGGGTTTGTGTTTCTTTGAGGGGAGAACCTTAAGGCTCACTCATTTGCTACATAATCTTGTTTGCTGAGTTTGAGGCCAGAAGCACTTCCAAAAACCTTCAGTTAACTTACTAAACTGAAGAAAATGTGTTTGTTGAGATATATGAAGATGAAGCAGTTGCATGCCTCCTGTCCTTCATCAGCACAGACTAGCTGAGTATTTAAGCCAACACACTAGGATCACAACCTTATTATGTTATCAGATATGAATAGGAGTAGAATCTTCCATATAAAAAAAAGGAACAGTGGCACCTAATATTCAAACTGTGAAAAACATTCTGTATTAAGAGTAATCATAAGTTTTCCGGGCAAGAATCAATGTTATGTTCTGAGTTCACAGAGTGCCTAGTAAAATGGAATCACAACCTACACCTCTCCAGCTCTGCCATCATACTAATATACTCATTTCTTAATGCTACATAACATCAGGCATTTGCACACAAATGCTACTGTACTGAAGGACAAAAATAGCATTTCAGAGCAGTGACTAAATGTAACCTTTTAATCTCTTAGCTTTGGCCACTTCATATCTGAACCTTAGGAGATGGTTCTGTGCTCTCATGCAATTCAACTTACTTTTACAAATTTCTGTGCTGCTGGTGAATGGAAGCAAAATTAGAAGTCAAATCTACAGCTTATATATTCCAGCTGAAACACCTTTTTAGGTAGCTCTAGCATGTTGGCAGAGGAGTCAGAAATAGTGTGCTGGGACCATCTGGAGAAAAGAGAAATGTATCTGGAAAAGAATTTAATCACAGCACAGTGAAAGAGGTTTTACCTTGCTCAAGGACAAATAAATGGAAAACTCTTTTCAAAATATATTTTCAGGAAACTCAGTTTCTGTCTCATTTCTAGGGAAGAGGCACAAAAATATTAAAGCACTAACATGTCTGTTGAGACGGTCTCTAACAGTGACTCTGGAACTGATTTGGCACATCTTGCGAACTCAGATTCCTATTTGACTGAGGCCAAGCTGCCTGGAAGATGCCTTCTGGAAGATAATAAGCATAACCTCAATTCCCACAGACATTGACATAATTGAAAAATTAGATCATTAGACTCTTTCACTATCTTGGAGACTGTTTTAATTATAGCCCATATATCTTGGACATATTTACTGAATGTTCCCCATATACAGAGGTGGTTAAGTAGTGAATGTATCTCTGCAACCTTGCTATAGAAATAAGCTGGGGGGGGGGGGGGAGACAGACTCCTCCTTGCGTTACTCACTCTTATGCTACAGTGCTGGAACTCTTAAACACATAGATGTCAAAGCCAGAGGGTCCAATTATAATTGCACCTGACCTTCTGCTTAACATCAAATGATTTCTGCATAAAAACAATAGCCCAAATTTCTTCTTTGTGTCACTTCTGTGACAACACTTCAAATTTACACCAGTGTAAGCATATACCAACATACTTTTTTCAAAACCATTACGCTCACAAAGAATGTTTGGAATAAGCTCCTATATACATTAATATCTCTTGATAATTAGCAAAAACAGAAGGGAAACTGAAGACAGACCTAAGGTAAATTTAAGTCTTGTACATTTTGAGTTTGCAGATTTGAGGGAGCCCCCTTTGAGACCTGGTAATGTGTGTTTATGAACAGCCATAGCAGTGAAGAGGACACATCATATTCAACACACTACCAGACTGGCTTTTACTGTGCACAAGAATAGTTCAATAAACTCGTATCTCTTTCCCTTTTTCTGGTAATTTAAGCATTAGTAGTGTTGATAACCAATTTGGACTGCCTATGGTTTTTCATTTGACACCAACAGTAATAATCTTAGCAGGAACTGTATTTACAAATCTGTCCAACAAAAAAGAATGTAACAAAACATGACGTATATTTCTTGGAAATGTAAGTAGAAAATATATTGATTTAATATGTTGCAGGTATCTACATTATTCACATTTTATGCCAGTGATTAAATTCCCTTTCTCATACTCTATAATACTTTCAGATGATAAAATTAACAACATTTTTACATTCAAAATACACTAACTCTACCTTTGGTATTCACCCACATTTATCGAACCTAATGAATCTGAAGAACTGAGACATTCAGTAAACTAATCTGATAGCATACTCTGTTCCCCTTTGCATCTCCATAGTTTACTAGACAACTGAGCAAACCAAGATACTACAATATTTAACACAGTCTTTCAGTTCAGGTAAACCTTGGCAAGGCAAAATAGCATTGTACAAAATGGTGAGTTATGAATGAGTCTCAGAAGATATTCTCACCACCAAAATTCTACTTTAGGAATTCTCTGTGAGATCAAAAGTTAAATTTCCTATGAAAAAGTATTCACCAGCTCCTACCTTCAGTGAAGGAGCTGGGTTTTATAATCGATACCCAGCTGTTGCAGGGATGATCCTGTGTATCTTCTGAAAAATAAGTTCCCTGCATCAGAAAGGAGAGCAGAGGGTTGTAGGCAACCCAAGAAACACCAGTTTTTTGAAGGGTGATGTGATATGCTCAATAGCACAGATTTATAGAGTTATGGCGTCTACCTTCCAGCTCCTCCTTTGAATTGTTGACAGAGACTCCCCGATTGACAAATGTATTTGTACTGTTTTCGAACAGCTTATTTGAACTTGCATTGTACTTGTGTACAAGTGTCACACTGGTGTGAAACCACCCTGTGAGGACTCCAGGCATCCATCCTAGTGCTTGCTTCACATACGGTAAGGGGTGTTTCAGCCAGCTTTCAAGCATGCTCATGGTGATCTCACGCCATAGAACAAATCCCTGCATCTGCATGACTTCACTGAAAGGGAGAGCTAAACCTTGTAGCTGAACAGCAGGCACGGCACTCAAAGAGCCTATGTGCTGCTCTTGCCGTGCCATCAATCCATGCATCACCTACAGCAAGTCTTTTTATCTCCCTGCTCATCAGTTCCACATAGGCAATGTGATGAGTGTGTTGGACAGAAACAACAGACCGCAGGTATTTGGACATTAAATGGATGAGCATTCTGGAGAAGTGTATTAAAAGGTGAACGTGTAATGCAAACAGGGATGAGATAAGAGATATCTGATTCATAAAGATTATGCCTTTCATGCCCTATATATGGGTGGCTAGTAGGTCACTGTACATGAATTACAGGTAATATAAGCGGGCATGAGGAAGCAACATTTTAACTTGAAAGGACTTGTAGAGGGATGGGAGAGAGAATTTGCATAAAACCATACCGAACAGATGAGAATGGACAAGTCTGCTAGTATCAAAGACAAGTCAAAGGAAAATTACAGAAGAACAAGGAAGTTATTGTAGACAATACTTCAATATCCTAACCATATAAGAAACCAAGAAAACCTCTAAATCCACCAGAACAATTGCCTAAAGGGTTTAGCAAAAGGCCCCAAGCTTCTGCTAGAAAAATATCACATTACTGATGACAAAAAGCCTTATCATATTTTCCTACTTTTAAATTCTTTAGAAGGCAAAATACTTCTGCAGGCTGAAAAAAACAAACAAACAAAAAAATCAAAAAAACAACCCTTTAATGCAAAGGTTACTGCTATATTAATGAGTGTTATCTAACTTTTCAACACTATTTTGTGAACACCAAAAAAGGCAATCAATGCCAGAAGTATCTTTTGTGACAGCAAATATTTTGGGAGGTTTATTATCTTTAGACATATACAAGACTTTTTTTTAATTGACTCTTATTTCAAAGAAGATTGCAAAAAATAAATAAGTTCTGATGATAAGTATCAGTGTTCTAAACTTACGACAAGTCCAAGATGTTCTTTCAGATGCATGCATCAGAAATGACAGTAAAAGACAAAAATACGTAGGCAGAAATGTGAAAGAAATCTAGGCAGAGGTGTTAAAATAGTTTGGTTAACTAAAAAGCATCAAGAATTCAGAAGCTTTCCCAAGACACAGCTTCACAACTTAAAATTCACTTTGAGCAAGATATTCTGCTGATGTAGTTCTGCTAAGTTAACAGCTTAAGTTTGAGTTAAGTTGGACTCTCCAACAGAAGGAAGAATGGAAGTATGTGGATCTATTGATCTATTAAAGTTACTGTGTTTGGAGGAGAAGTGTGCAAGTGATCTTCTCCTCCAGAGCCAGACTAATTTTATTCACACACTCAATGGATAGAGAACTGTACTACAACAATCTACGAGCAATTTGTTTACAGCGACCAGGTGCTAGCGGGTACTGGGAAGAGAGAATGAAGCAAAAGTTAGGCTAAAAGACAGGCCATGTTCCTGGAAGCACCGAGGAGCAGTCTTGACCATATCCATACCATGATGCCACCCTCACAGGCCTCTTCCCTCCCTGGAACCAGATTGAAAAGAGGTGTGTGAAGCCCCAGACTGTGACATTTATATAATTATTCTGGTGATCCAGAACTAGGGAAAAAAAAAAATCTTCAAACAAACAAGAAGAGAAAACAGAGAGGTCCATGGTGGATTTAGGTAAGAAGAGAAAAGGTTTGGTATTCATGTGACCCGAGAACTCATTTCTGAGCAACATTCCTCCATCTTTTCCTTTAGCCTCCCCTCTTCCTGTCCCTCCCCCATGAAAGGATTAAACTCACAAATTAGAGTGAAACCAAAACCTATTAATACCAATGTAGTAAGCTGAGACATCACTTGACAGTGCCGAGTTTAAGCCTGATTGGACACAAAGGATGAACAGACCTCTGTGATTCAGCACCCAAAATCCAGAATTACATTTCTGCTTGATGACACTTCAGGAGCGACACACATTAGCAGCGCTGTTAAGCATAGATAACACAGTGCCACTTAGGTGTCTCACTACAAGCCCCTGCCAGTAATGAGCCTTAAAGAAACAATGACTCACGGTAACATGAACTGTCACAAGATCTCACAGAAAAGGATATGAGATAACTCAAGAACTGCAGAACACAGCCTGCCCCTGTGCTCTGCAACACGCCTCTTCCCAGAGCCGGCTGAATGGCACAGATAATATAACGAGATGAATAGACAACTGCATTTACATCCCATGAATCATAGGAATCCTTCCATCCCCCTTCCTAAACAACCCTTCTTCATTATCAATAAAGTTTCAACTGTTGTTCAGAACTGCCTCTCCTTCAGCCAACTGCCTCAGTGAATTTCTTTCCTTCTTCCTCCTCGTTGCTGGGCCATGAGGAGCCTGGTGCTGAGACAAACCCACAGGGCCCACTGCAATCCACCACAAGCCAGCAAATGGGACCTGATTCTCTGAAGTGGGGGTTAATGGAAGATAAAAACTCTCTTAAAGATCAGACTGCTTGAGTGCAGTTTTATGCAGCATTTTGTCCATGAAGATGGCCTTTTAAAGACCCTTCCCTCACACACTTAGAAATATTCCTGCCCCAAAGAGAGTATTTTTAAATTAAAAAAGGGCATTTTCTTACCTGCAGTACTGAACACCTTGGATCTGGAAACCAAACCTGTAGTTGTGCAATCACAGCCCCATCACATCCACATACAGTGCAGAGAGCAGAGCAGACTCCAACTCTATATGAGGCTCCATCATGCAAACAGGTGAAAAAACTTAAACCCTTAGAAAAGGAAGAAACACCAGCAGCTTTTCAAAGTAATATTGAAAAGGACCTTGCTGGATGAACAGCAGCTGTGGTGGAATGTTTATGGCAGAGCTATAAACTCATGAACAAATTATGAGGATTTACAAGAGTAATTCAGTCTCCAGCCAAACCTACTGAATGGCAGCGGATGATTCTCCTACTGTCAGGCAGAAATAATTAGCGCTGCACTTGTGGAGGAGAGTTTAGTTCTATTTCTTACCCTACCTATTTAAAAAAAAGGTCATCCTTTCAGTTATTGCAGTAAGCACACAGGAAGATCATTCCTTATCTCTTCAGTGCTTCACCTGACACTTTTTATGGACTCTTTGTTCTCGTTTCAACTCACCTGTTACAAGGGTGTTTTTTTTTTTTCCTTTTTTTAATGACACAACACTTTAAACTCTGAATTTTAACTACACCTCAAACACCAGAATTCAAAGCCTCTGGCCAAATTGTTAAAAGCTCAATGGGCTTGTACTCATATTTTGAGCTAGACTTGACATTTTTATACCCCTGAGTAGGATGTTACCTATGCATGCTATCCCACTTGTTTCACCACTGGTGAATGTGATTGAAAACCTGGCTCTTAGGCATCTAACCTGAGGTCCGCAAAGCTCTGCCTTTGGGTGCTTGGCTTTTATATAGATGCCTAAACACTTGCTGATATCTGTGGGAACAATTCCAAAAGGCTTTGACCTATGCATGCATTTGAAGGGTAAATTTATTTGTAAAAATGCTCAGTCCTATACTGTTAAGTGGCGATTAACAAGAGCTTGTAACTATGAAGAATCTTTATTATGATATGTGAACTAAGAATATATTAATGATAAGATTTAGTGAGGAAAAGAGAGATATCCAAAGGTACCACTGAGGGTAACCTTCAGGCCAGTGACATCAGCCAGTCTCCGCTGGTCTAAGCCAAAACACCCCGGGGGGGTTATATTCCTTCCCAGATGATAAGTGAATGGAAAAGTTCTCTAGAATTCAATAGCAACAAAATTCACAAGAAGGACGTGTGTAGCAGAGTCCCATGAAAAATGTTCTGAGCCCTAGAAGTATAGAAAAGAGTACAGGAGAATATAGAAGACAAATATCCTTTCCATGAATTTTTAAACTCTCGTGTAGAAATTATACTGTTCCCAGGTAAATCCCAGAGGATAGTGCAAAACCCCTTTCAAAACCTGCAGTATCTCAGGCATCACCATGGATAAATGTGGACTTTATAATGGTGACTACTCTAAGTGCCCTGTAAGGTGCTTTTGTTTGTGAAGGGAAATCAAAAGCTCGCTGAAATGTGTGGTAATTAAACCACAAAGGCTTTTATCTGAATGTGCATAAAAAGCCAAGGGCACATTCAGGAACTGTTAAAACACATGAACTATGCAATGCTTGTTTTCTGACAAATCGGGGAGAAAGGCACCAACTTAAAGAGGATGTCCGTGTTCTGCTTTTCACAGTAGTATCTCTTTGATAAAAAACAAACTGAAATGAAATGCTCTTCCAGTCTCTTCCCACTAATCCAGACTGGTTGGTATATACAGAAGAAACTCTCCAGGCACTTCCCCTTTAGATCACAAAAGGAAACATTAATCAAGCAAAAGATGGGAAATTATGACAGCTAGCAACTAAAGTTCAACGCAAGTGGCCAAGTCTGAGTTGATCACAGGGTACAGGTGACTATCCATCAAATGACCTACCACAACACACATTAAAATGTCTAGGTTAATCAGGACAGTAGCCAAGAACAATATTTTTATGCTGACTTTCATAACAGCAGGTACAAAAGCAATCCCCTTGAAACCCTGGTCTGCAAGCATTCAAGAAAAGAATTGATTAACCGGAAGGAATTCCAAATATGATTTAAACTGAATTATACTGTCTCCTCACTGCAAAGCACATACAGGACCAAGGATGTTTTCTATGAAGACTGGAAGATAACAGGTCTGCAGGGTTTTAGGAGTGAGGTGAAAAACACATCAAAGTCTGAACTCCGCTTCTGTATTGATACCTGTAGTCATATCAAAACACAGAAAGTGAGATTGCAGATGATAACTATGTTATGTCACCACCTGATAGTGACATGGGATCAGCTGCAAGTATCACTATAATTACTCTGCAAAATCCTTTTCCTTAATGTGGGTGAGGAAGAACATTCTTACTAGGTGATATGAGGTGAATATAAATTGCACCACGGAGTAATTAATATCAGTTTGCAATGTGACTTTGGACATCCCATATTTCAAACTTGGCACCAGGAAGTGACAGAATGGTTGATAAAACGATTTTATTGTTAACAGTAAAGACACTTCACATCTGTGAGATTACTTCCTCCTGAGGATCTCAGAGCCGTTTTGCCAAGCGTTCGTGAATACGCGGTTCCTCAGGGAGGCAGGTGTTTATCCTCAGCTTCGCAAGCGAGGAATCAAGGCACAGACGAGCTGAGGTGACTCAGCCATACAGGATGTCATTAATCAGGAGCGGATTAATCCGGTCCCATTGCCGTGCCTTAATCCGAGGTCT
This sequence comes from Apteryx mantelli, assembly GCF_036417845.1. NCBI lineage: Eukaryota > Metazoa > Chordata > Aves > Apterygiformes > Apterygidae > Apteryx > Apteryx mantelli. Next base: position 5,915,446 of record NC_089986.1, read on the forward strand.
GGCCTCAGCCCCCCATCCCTCGCGAGCCCCGTACCAGGGGCTCTCATGCGCTGTTACTGATTGTGCCCAGGTTCGTAATTGGGCCCGGTCCCCGTCGGCACCCGGGCGGACCTGCGCAGGCGGCTTCCAGGAGGAAAGGGCAGACTTCTGTCGTGGGCGAGAGTTTGCGGGTGGGCGAGCAGCACTGCTGCGGAGGGGGCAGACGAGGCTCTCGGGCAGCTTGCGGATGCTGCCCCGGAGCTGGCACCCTCAGGCCAGCTCGGCACCTCGTGTAGCTTTAAAGAAGGGGATTTTTTTTTTTTTTCCTGGAAGGAAACCTGGGAGTCTGGAGGGAAGTTGTGCCCGTGGCGGTGCAAACTGAGAGGAATAGCCAGGTGAGCCTGAGCTTGGACTGGGAAGTCGGTGACTCAGCCAGGTTGTTAAGGCATGTGCTTAACCTTCTACGGAAATGGTTTACTCATGCTTCAAATGAAGCATATTTATAAGCATCCAACTAATAAGTAAGGAATGTTTTCTGCCTAAATGTGAGCTAATTTACGAGTTACAAAAATAATAGCTACAAACCCAAATAACTTATTCTACCAAAAAACCCTCTTATCAATGACAACTGTCATTGCCACGGCTTGCTTTATTACTTCTGCTCCTCACTTTGAGTGGTTTGGTGGGAAGGATCGTTATGTAGTTAAAAGGATGTAGACAGAGCAGAGATGGGCTCGGTGCGTCGGGAGGCTCCGGCAGGGAGACGTTCCATTTAGCTGTGTCAGTTAGTGCAAGTAAATTTCCCAGCTTTGCCCCAGGAAAGTAAAAATATTTGTCAGGCCAATGATGGATGCTTATAACATTATATAATGAAAGAAGAGCTCAGCGTATGTATACAATGGCTGCAGTTCAAACGATTCTACTACAACAAGCTCAATAATGGAACTTTTAAGTTATATATATGTAAACCAAATGGAAAGCTGAGAAACCTTCCATCTTAGATGGCTAAACTGTTTACCCAAACAGAGAGAAACACCATTAATTCTCTTAAATGACAATTTAAAGATGCGCAGACTGATAATCCAGGGCCGGTCGGCTGACGGGGGTAAAAGCGGCCACTCGCCCGGCCTCTGTGCGCCCGGCGGGGTTTGCGCAGCCCCGGCGAGCGGCCCGGGCTTGCTCCTGCTCCCGCAGACCGCAGCGCTCCCAACCGGAACGCAAGCTCGCTTCCACGCTTGTGATCCCCGCTCGCGGCTACAGCACAGAGGTAGGATTCATAACCAGAAGTCCAAAATGGTTTTAAAAGATGCTTCAGAGGACACGCACCTGGGCTGGGACCGCCGGCGTAGCCCAGAGGAGAGGGGCGCTCGCCCGGCACCCCGTGAGCACCCGCCTGCCCGCAGCGCAGCCCCCCGCACCGCCGGGGCCTGTCCCCACCTGGGTGCGGGGGACGGCGGCAGCTGGAAGGGCCCGTGGGGCTGTGCGCGCCGCGGGGGGGGCAAACGGCCGGCGCTGGAGCCCGTGCTGCCCCCGCCGCCCCGGGGCGCTGCAGCCGCCCCCCGCGCAGTGCTGCCGCCTTGCCCTGCGCCTCGCCGCTCGGCAGTGCCAAAGGTTAAACAGCAGTGGGAGACGGTGGTTTTATTTCCAGTTTCGCTGCAAGCCTCTGCTTGGCATTAAGCAAGTTCATTGCTGTAGCGCAGTTTTCCCATCTGGAAAATGGGAAGGGGGGATAAGACTTACTTTGCAAGGGTGTTAGAAAACAACATTTTAATGCGTTTACAGTAATTTGAGATCCCTGGATAGTAGTGCGAAGAACTACTATTATTATGACAGAAGGCATTTTTACTTCTAATGCACGAAGAAAACAAATAGCAAGAGAGTAAGGTTCAAAGACCTAACATTCATTTTATTTTTATTTTTGAACTTTCTAATTTTTTAATAATTGAGACCACAAATGTTCAGTTCCACATGTGCAAAAATTCCATTCCAACCCTTTCTGAAAACTGGTTGCCAGCAAGGAAGGCAAGGAAGAATATGCTAAGCAGAAACGAAGAAACAAAATATTTAAATACAAAAATGTTGATACTTCTGTAATTCGCAATGATTTTCTCAAACCAGCCAGGATCTGGAGAAGCATTTGACAGTGTCTGGGCTTAAAGCCATGGACAGTATCCACAGTTTAGTGTTGTATAATTTACAAACTCCTGTTCTTTCAACAACTACTCAGAAAATGAAATTGTTAAGTAAATATATAGCATAAAAACAGCTCAGAAGAACAGAGCAACTCCTTTACATCACTCAAAAGGTGATGGCCTCTGTAAGAGAAAACAATTTTCTACAATCTGTCAGAGCTAGAAGAACATCAAACAAACCAAACAACATGAAAGCTATGAAAAAAATTTGCATGCCTTTTTTTGAGCCCACAGCAACTGCTTCTCCAGTGGTATGTGACATGGAGATGGGCCCTTACATGCTTATGCCATCCAGGTAAACAGTTTTCATGTGACGGTGCTGGATTCTGATATTATCAGATTACAAAAATGACAGTAGTTGGGAAAGACGTGTTGGAGAAAAATACATGTGTTTGCTGAAGCTGCTAGCACTAATAGGCTATGACTTTCAAAACCAACTTATTTTGGAGACCCTTCTTCAGATGCTTTAAAGGGCCTTGGTTTTTCAAAAGTGTGCTGCAGCAGCACTTTACATATCAGTCCCTAGGGGTGTCTTCAGCTCAGAAATTAAAGAGCTTCCAAATCAGGGGCCCACAGAGAAAATCTGAGCCCGAGCATAACTTCTCGGAGACCTCGGGCCAACGGCAGTTGTATAACGCAGTGCCCGGGTAACACTATCAGTCTGGGACACTAGAAGAGCCATAGGAAGAATGCATTACCTTTCCCACAGTTTGGTCAGGAAACTTGAGCAATTGTTCCTGTATTAAACATATTAGAGACTCAGCCTTGTTTGCCTACTGATATCCTTGCAGGAATGGAATACAAAGATGAGGGTGTGAATGCTATCTGCTATATCACCACTTTCAGGCTGCTAGGACAGTTTTATTTGCTTTATAGTAATTCATTGCCAACTTCACACATAAAAGTTAAACACGCTTTTTAAATGATAACACTCAAAAGACAGTTTTCAGAAGGAAAAAAACCCCACCAGAACGCAAATCTCTACTTAAAAGGGGTTAGGTGGAGGTTACTGAAAAGTGTTCCCAGGTTTCTTTGGTGTTGCTTGTTCCCGTAAACGTAATGACCCGGGCTACCTAAGGAACGTACTGACCCGCGCGCCTTCACCTAGCAGAGACCCGCGCTGGGGCCGAGCGAGGCCCCGCTGCCCCCCGGGTGATTAACGGCTCTCGGGGGAGCCGCGGAGCCGTTCCCGCACCCGGCCCACCCACCGCTCGCCCGGCCGCCGCGGGCTTGTCGAAACCCCAGACTTCGCCCTGGCCGGTCCTCAGCAAACACAGAGGGATGGTTACACCATCAGCTGCGCCGGGCTTTGGCTCTTTTCTCCGGTGGTGGCAAGAACAGCTTAAAAAAAGCTTTACTTAAATGGAGTTATGAAAATATCAGCCACTGATCCAGAAGTTCTCAACAATTCAATGATGCAAGGTCATTCCTAATTGCCTCCATCTTTCCTATTCTCTCTCCAGAGAATAATTACTTCAAGAAACAAAGTCCTGGTTTATTTTACTAAGATCCAGAAATTCCCTGCTTTTATAACAACAAGCAACTCCCCTCTTCTTCCGCTTTGGACTAAAGAGAGTATTACCACTGTCAGTTATATGCTGTGGAAGTGTTAACCCTTAACATCCTTGCGGTGAAAAAATAAACTGTGCAGAAATAATCACCTCGTCTGTTTAGAATTACTCAGTGCTGTTAAAATGATCATTCGTTTTGTTTGTTTGTTAATGGGAAGAGCAAGACCATGCTTCAAAAGCATTTATTCTGTACATTAGCCAGAATTAATCTTCCTCTGGAATTGCTGTTTTGATGATAGAGCAATGCATAGCATTTGAAAACTTCCCTTCTGATTTCTCAAATTCAAAAGCAAAAGTGATTGCTGTGAAGTGGCCTAAACAGTCAGGTGTTTAGGCAGCAGAACTGCTTGATTGGACCCCTGTACTGAGCTCATAAAAAATGGCCAAGTCATAGTGGTAATTGCAAGGGAAAAGTGGGTTTTAAAGCAGGTCCTATAGTAGCTATTACCTTTCAGAGGAAAAGGGACTGGCCCTCTCAACTGACTTATCACTATTATTATAGTATTACTATTACTATATAATTGCAGGATTATAGTATTAACTATTCAGCTAAACTTTATGCTAGGCAAAAACAATCATCCCATAACCTTCTCAAGAAATACTGTGCAAAGAAGAGCGTGCGCGATGAATTCCATAGTCTTCTCTGTGAATTGCTCTACAGCAGACTGCAACTTTCTTGGTCATCTGTGTTAGTTAGTATTTCCTCACAACTGTTTTCTGCAGCTAATTTGAGGTCCTTCGATCAGTTGTGGACACTTTGGCAAAATCATCTGATATTCTGAATTTGAATCGGCTTTGGTTTAATGCTGGAAGCCATGCAGTACGAATATACTGTGCACCTAGCACTCCAGAGTGTATATACTCAGAATGAATTTTCAGCAGTATTCTGTAAAAATAAATACAAAATCTTTCTGATTAACCTGTGCAAGCTACCAGAGAGGTTGCCTAAAGTGAGAAATGCCTTCCTATACCCAAGAAGCTTCAGCAGCTTTTTCATTCATTGAGTTGTTCTCCGTCTCCTAGGTGTTTGAGTAAGTGTCTTTGCATCTCCAGTTCCAGCCTGGATTTGAACTGGAGCTGCCAAAAATCTATTAAAAAGTTTTACAAGCATTGCTGACAGGGCCAGGAAGGCCTAAAATCTCAGGAGAAAGCCTGTCACTTGTCTTCTCCTTTTTCTTCATTATTACTCTGCTGAGTGGGAACATAACATACAGGTACTGAGAACTCATGAACTACCGGGAAAATCAGAGTGAGGAGCTTAGCTAAGGGAGAATATTTTGTTTCTTTGAATAGACTCAGTTGTAAATTAATTGCTTAATGTCCTTCTCTAAAGTAATTAATTTTAAACACAATTTCACAGATTCAGTATGTTATTTCAGGATAGGCAGTCAATACTTAGTGGCTTACCAAAGAGACCCGAGACTGAATCTTTGAGGCTTTTTCCTCATCTAGACAGATTGCTCAGTCATAAAAGTCCTTTCAAAGGTAAAAGAAATGAGGGCATGAAAGAAACAGATGTATTCTGATCACACTACAAGGATTTTAAGGAAATCTTATTTTTACAGGTAAAATGGCAATGAAAACCAAAGATTAAATTTTTCAAGTGTAAAAAGAAAAAAAAAAAAAGCTGTTGTATTTCAGTCCTAAATTAAAATATATATATACTAACTGATGAGCTATCTGCTTCTCATCTCAACGTGTGTTGCTATAAGGTTGATTTCACAAGAGAAAAAGAACAACAGTTGCTTTAAGAAAAAAAGATGAAGAAATGCAGATCATTCTCTCAGCAGTGTTTAGTGCCTTTTTGGTCAGTGCCTCTCCTTTCTCAAGTGGAATCAACAGTCTTAAAAATGGTTACCATGAATCTTCAGTTTTGTTTGGAAGATTTTGTAAACCAAACACTGGTCTTATTTCCATGTGAAGCTCTCATTTGACATTACAAGCCTTTCTCCTGCTCTAGCCAGCTATCTGGTTTCTGGATTATAATGCTTTCTTGCATTCTTTTCTTAATCCATTTAATATCATCCCATCTCTAAATCGACTTGGCAGGTCTGAAGAATAATCATTTTGGTATAAAAATAGTTTTAATGGTATGTCCTTTAGCATCTGCCATCAGAACAAATTACATTCTGCTTAATGCCTAACTGCTGCGTAGCTACTTCTGTGTCGTGCCCCTCTCCAAGGCCAGCACAGTTCCTAAGTGAATAACAGTACAACATAGCACTGATATCACAAATTAGCTTTTTCCGGAGTGAGGAAGAAGAGAGGAGTTTATTATGTTGGCCATCAACCACCACAGCCAGCATTTCATGACAGCTTTTATTATCAGTAGCCTTCTATATTCTCTTGCTTATGACTTTCTGACAATGCTTCTTTCCAGGATAACACCTTCCATGTGTAGCCTGAAGCCAGAGAAATATTTTTCCAAATAAATTTGATAACAGATCTCATCAACTGATTTGCAGGTTGGGCAAGTATTTTAAAAATCCTTTACAGCATGTGCCTGGAACAAATGATCTAAACTTGCAGTTTGAAAGGTGAAGTTGTGAATGTTGTAAAATGAGAGATCAGAGAAATTAAGATTTTGCACACCAGTAGGACATTGCACATGAAGATTTCAAAGTTTATTAGACGTGCTAATGATTTTAGCAATGCAACATCCTGGAAGATAAGAATTCTGATCCCCATTTAGACTGGGAGAAACTTGGGCACATATACGTGCAGAAAATCCTGCGAGTACAGGAATCTGCAGGAAGGAGGGAACTGAGTCCTTTAAATCAGCTGCCTTTTCTATCTGGAAATACCCCTATGAGTCCACAACAGTGAGTCCCTCCAGTAGTGAATCAAGAGGATTTGCTGGAGAAGCACTAGTATTTTAAGCAGTTCCTAAAATCTAGCCTTGCACAGATGGACATGTGTGGGTCTCCATGGAGGAGCCCATACAGTTATCGCTTCCCTTGGGCCCGTACGAACTTTTAATTCCCAGCTGTGTTGGGAACAGCATGCCTTCATGGGTAGCAAATGTGTAATGCACTTTAACTGTCTCTAACCTCATGACCAACAGGGCGGATTTTCAAGGGCAAATACAGGTGGTGACAACCTTTCAGTTATTTTGTAGGGTAGAGTACCTGTCCCCTTTTAAAATGCATTGAAATTACTGTCTGTAGAAAACGTGGCTGGGACAGTCTCACACATGTAACGAGACTACCAACACTGCTACTCGCAGAGGACACATTTTTCTAATCACTGAAGCGAGATTTCGAGTCAGCACACTGCATATAGAAGTCTTTGCTCATCAAACATTATGGTGAGCGTAATCATCAAAGACAAACGCTGAAGCTACAGGGAGGGATCTCACCCTGCTCCTACGAGAGGAGCAGGACGCTCCCAAGGACACCTCTGGCGTTGGAAACACGCATGCAGGTGGACGCTGACATTTTCACTTGAGACAAAGTTTTTGTCTGTGTAAAGAAACCCATCCTAGTGCTCCATGTCTGAGGTGTTGCTGCATTAGGAAACACTGCGTACTGGTAAACCAAAGACTGGCTTACCTTTCCCAGGAACATCAGCTCTCCTGAAGGCAATCATGCATTTTCTATGCCAGAACTGCGTATTCGACGTGCACGCCATATAGCTGAGTGCCTCCATACGAATAATCCTTAATGCATTTTGTCAAATCTGCCTTTGGCAATGATTATTTCATTATTAACAAACATGCAGCAAGAAAAGTTCTTTTAGATTAGTACGTCTTTCTGGATGAGCCAATTTTTGAGCCAGGAAACACTATCTCTATTGTAATGGCCTTTCACGATTTCCTGGAAGACTATGTCTTATCACAGTTACAGTTTGTCAAAGACAGTGGACTTTCTACCTTCACATATAAAAAGGATAATATACTCGGTGTAAACTTCAGCCCTGTTTAGACTGGTAAAAGTAGCACATCATCTATCAATCTATTTTTTTCCTACAATTTGAATTCTGGAAGCATATTTTAAGCTCTTCTCAATGAATATAAGAAAGTTTCTGCACTTTGTTTGACCCTGCTGAACTTTGCAACACTGACTTCTCAACACCCCTGCTGAAAAAGCCACTAAATCTTACCAACTATCTCTTTGTTGTCTCTTGCATTTTCCCAGCCCCTCCTTCCAATCTTACCAAGCCAGTTGAGCTGCACTTTTCACCTCCTCTGTTGACATGAAATGAAGTAATCACATTTATTTGAATATTCACTACAGATCTTGTCATCATCTCAGTTTATTAGCCAAGAAGATAGTGTTTCAAGAGTAAGTCTTAAAACTTTACAGCATGGATCTACTCACTCGCTAAAAGCAAAATAAGTGAATTAAAACCTCAATTCATAAAGCAAATAAATGTCATGTAGGCACACTACTGAAATCAAGCCTTGAGAACTAATGAGCCTGCAAAATAGAAACACAGAACCTGAAAATGGTACTCAAGTAATGTTCCAAAAAAAAAAAAAAAAGGTATCTCTGTTTCTGTTAGGATGCTGGCACAATCCGTCCCTTTGCAACTGAGTCTGACTCACTGATTCACCACAGGAAAAAAGGGGGAAATCCACAGGCGTGAATGAGAGAGCACTTCCAGTCAAGCACAAATGGATAAATGGATTTATGACATATGTATTACATATGCATTTATGTATGCATGCATGCATAAAAACAAACACGAGGCAGGAAACAGCTAAGGCCTTTGAGACACAGTGGATGCTCATATCTGCCATGTGATGGTTTACAACTTTTTTTTAAACCCTTTCCTCAGTCATGTTACTGGTCTTAGGATTTAAAAATCACTCTTGTATTTAGATAGACAGCTGTATATACAGCTTCTGGTATTTGAGTATAGACAAATACATTTACCTAAATACACAAAAAGAGAGAAAGTTACAGAGTTTGAACGTTTCCCTTGTCCTACAGGGAAGACGCCTAATAGATGCATTATATATAATCTGTACTGAAACCATGAACATTCATTTCTGGTCATCCATATGGGAATGGATAGTTATTATCTTTGGGTGAAATGTTGCTAATTTTCTGTGCCAGCCCCATTTAATCCATGTCAGTGGCATATCTGTACTGAATGATAATCTTCAGATTATCCCTTCTTGGGAAGATGTGATTTAATGCAAGCAAGAAGAAAACAAATTTCAAGCACCTTTGGGAGAGCACAAGAGAAAGGGCATGACCTTGATTTGTATCTGTTCTAAAGACAGAGGAGTCAGTCTTTAAGTCTGTCACTAAAGCACTTTTTTTGATTTCTAAATTTACGGGGGGAATTGTTGAGATAAGAACAGGCGACATGATGAGAGGCAGGGCCCTTTTCCCTAGCAAAAGGAGTGAGAGTGTCTTTCCAGCTGCTCTATCAATCTCAGGTTGATATTATACAGGAGACCTGAGCAGAATTTGTATCTACAAGGTTACTTCTGGAGTCGCTAATGAGTTTTGCGGCCAAGGAAAGAGGCTGGTGGAATCGAGTCTCCAGAATCTAGTCACTACTGGAGCCCTAGGATGGTATGCACCTTCCCAGAAAGAGGATAAAAGGTTAAAAGCCTGGTGATAGATGACTTTGGAAAGACGGGATTGTTTTCTTTATAGAAGGATGACATTGAGAACAGACTTTTTTAAATGTTTGGACTATAATAGTGTGCCGTAGAGGTCTGCAGTCCATAATGACACTACAGTTCTCTCCTGTTATGTTGAAAATATGCTCTAACAAGGTTGGTCTGAAAATGCACATGATGGACCACATAAATTGTTTGTCTCCTATAAAAATTCAAAAGGCTTTCCAGTTTCATCTTTTTTGGTTTTAATCTTTTAAAAGCATGTTCAGATTATATTCATTTGATTTTAGCGAGATTGTGCTCTAAAATAAATGGCCTGTGTGCACACACACTAACACATGTGGAATTCCTTTTCAGTAATCCTCAAAGAGGCTTTTGATTTTACTTGTGATTCACCAAAAAAGCATCAGTGAGCAAGTGAGATGTGCACAGGGATTTAGATGGCTCCAAGGTCACCACATACATTTACATAGGAAACATATGGCTATGGGAAAACTTTCCACTTTGCTGTAAATGGGTTTTTGAGGTGTTTTCACAGAATCTGATTCTCAAATGGATAAAAATCCTGCGAATCAAAGGCCAATCGGAGGGAAATGGCATCTGAGTTAATAAGGCAACCCATCAGCAGCTTAGCTACAGGATCCCGGAGGCAAATCCAGAGTCTGTAGTTCTGGGAACTGATCTCACCGGAGTCAGAGGGAGCTTTGTGGCTCGCATGGGAAAACCCTTATTCACCTTCCATTGCCATTGTCGTCTTTGACAATGAAAATGAGGCAAAGTCTGTTGCCCGGCCAGGAAACACAACGTTGTAGGGCAGCTCTATGTCCTGTTACAATGGGGGGAGCCTTTAATAGATGCAAAGGGCAGCCTGGGAGGGGAGGAGCAGGAGCAAGCTGGAGGAGGGATTTCTGCTCCGCACGAACCTCGCACGAAGCCGTGAGAAGGGCCATGCACTGAGCATGGAGCTGAAGACACCAGCGCAGAGCAACTGTGGGGCTTGGGAAATTGGGGCACGGGGCAGAGGATTCCTCCTGCGCCCCATCGGGGAGCTGTGCCCTGCCCAGGGCTGCCATTCAACGCTGGCTTTGCCCCTATAATAAGGGAAAGGCTCTGGCTATTGTCCAGGGTCTGAAAGTCTATTATTAGAGAAGAATAAGCTTGAAATGCAACAGCTTTCTGGTGAAGGAAGCTTCACGTGACTCATCCATCACAGGCTTTATTATTGCTTCAGAACCTACTGCAGGTTTACAACCAGATGTTTTAGGGACCTTACATTTTCACTGCGAAATATTCATTCCACCATGTTTAAAACTGACAGGCAGGTAGTTGTAAAGTCAGCCATAACCGTCAAAGCTGGCAAGTTTTGCCTCAACATGATAAAAAAGTCTGTTATTAGTACTTTGTGATTAATGATTATATATTACAAATGTACATTAATAAGTATAATATACTCTCAGTATTTTATTGCTGCTTTTATGATATGACAGGCAAACCTATGAAAGCATATTTAATGTATTCGCACACCCATATTGTGTGTGTAATTTACACAAACTGCAGAGAAGGCTTAAAATGCATCTAAAAAGGACACAAGCAAGGTTGGTGGGACTCAGAAATTTAACCCTTTTTTTTAGTTATATCCCCTATAGAGAGAATTTTGCATTCTTTCTAATCGCTAATTTTCTGCAGTTTAGCAGGACAAATGAAGGGGGGGGTTAAAAAAAAAATAATGCTAAAACTGTAGCCCCGTGAGAAACTCCCAAAACATGAACAGTTACTACTGTATGAGGCAGGGGAGAAAGGGAAAGGGAAATACTGGAAGAGAGCAAACTTAGTTCCTTGAAGCACCGTTGCTCTGCTGAGCTCAGATGCAGACACAGTATTTGGCAACTTGCTCTTGTTTGACTAGCCACCACTTGCAGCAAATGCAAATAGAGAGAGTAAGGCAGCAGAAAGGGTATATTGCATCAACCCAAGCCTTTATATTAATTATTAACTTTACTGTCTCTAATTTGGGTTTTCAGGAAGCTGCAGCAGCTCCTGCAGAAGTAAAGGTGCTCTGATGAAATCTGGAAAGACGTGGACTGGTGCAGCCACTTCTTCTGCCCCTAGGAGGAGTATTTTGCATGCCAGCTTCTCCTGCCTTTCTTACATCTTTTTCCTTTCAGAGCAAGGACCAGTTCCAAACCAGGCTCGTCCAACTATTTTTTCCAGCATCTACATATTATCACTTTACCTGGATAAGTGATCAGTTATCAGCATTCGCAGCAAGTGCTGTTCAGTCCTTTGCACCTTCTTTTCACTTTTCTCACATGAAAGTTATCCTAAAGAATCAGTTTTCTGTCTCACTCCATGCCTAACTGCTTTCTGCCTTGTTTATATAATCATCGTCATCATTTTAGTGCCATGTGGGCTGAGGTCTGGTATTGAAAGAACATTGCATGATCTTTTGGGGGCAGGAATATTTCAGCAAAGGAGAGTCTGAATCTCCACCAGGGTTCACTGACAGTACATCTAGGAATGGAGAGCAAATGCACATATTCCTTTCTGCAGGGACTCCCAGGAAATCAGTGGAGCAATTCCCAGCACGGGTTCAGCAGTAGCTGGCTTACAGGAAAAATCCTGAAGGCAGCAGGGTTCTTCACCTCCCTATTGTTTCATATATGAAACAATTCCCCTTTTCCAGTATGTCAAAACACATCATCATAATTCACTGACACTATTAAAAGAAAAATGTTTCAAACATCTGGATAAATGCATATATGTGCGCAAAAGGGGCACTCTGGACAACTGCATTTGTTAGCATCAATTTGCTGGGGCACATTCCTGACTGTAGGAGCCACAGATGTGAATAGACATGTCCGCAGATAAATAAGCTTCTGGGTCAAATACTCTGAGCCGCAGAAGTCTTTGTTCTCAGTTTATCTCCTTCCTGCTGTGGTTGCTCCCGATCAGCAGGTCTTGGATCAGCTCTGGAGCTCTGCCCTAGTGGGCTAAGCCTCACACCTTTGCTGGAAATTTGGGGCATGCCAAATGATTCAAAAGGTGTTCATTTAAACTGAAGCAATCCAAAACACAGGTTGAGAAATGATAGGAGCTATCAGCAGATATTCTAGCCAGACCAAGACAAAGAAAGGTACAGAGCACCCACAAACAAGAATGGTTTCTTTCCCTTTGGAAAGTAGGTAAATAAAATTTCTTCCTAGTTTTCTGATGTACAAGTTTTGCATTGTGAACGGAGAGGTTGTTGGGTGGGGTTGCCATGAAGAAAACAACTCACATCAGTGAGAACAGCAATGTTCACTCATAATTTGTGAGATGAGCTACTGGACACATTAAGATGTATTTGGTGAGATATTTGTCTTCAAAGGGAAGAACAGACTTGTACTTACATAGCATGCTCTCTCAAAGAACTTCAGTGTGTCCTACAAATATTAATTCAGTCACACAAACACCCCAAACACCCACTGTATCCCTCTGTTATAGGTGAAAAAATAAGAGCCACATTTTCAAAAGTACCTTCATTTCGGGGTCCTTCTGACTTTAGCTAGTGAGAGTGAACTTTGCAGGTGACCTGAGCCCCAGCAGTTCTTACTACAATCAATGTGAGCGTCAGATGCTTGGCTCCACTGGAAAACAGATCACATGGATGGCCAAATATTAGAGACAAGTTGTCAAAACATGAACTTAAGTGACTTGCACTATAAGATGTAAAAGAGTAGGGGGATAGGTTTTTTCTTCTTGAGGACTGTTGTAAAACTCATTTGTAACCTCACAGGAACAGCTCCAAAGGAGATGATTATCCAGGCCAATGGAGGATTGCAGGGTTCAGCAAACAAGGATGAGCTTCCATGAACTATACCTGACTTTGGTACAAATCCAGACAAGCCCTAGTTCTTTTTTTTTTTTTTTTTTCTTTTCTTTAACATTTAAGTAATTCCTCTCTACTTCAATCCACTAGAGGTCAACATGATTGGAGCAGTTTTCCGCTGGTTTTGTTGTGTTCGGCAGGAATGCACTGCTAGCACGATGGTCCATGGTAAGCTGTAGGCACATTATGGCCCACAGCCCCCTATACATATACCTGTTTCTGCAAAGACACTCTGCTTCCCCCTCATAAGAGAGGCAGCAGTAAACTGAGAACATGAAACAACAAAAGCCAGGATGAGGTAGGCAGAATTTCACTAGTACTTTGTCTCTATAAGCCAATTTTCTGTAAAATCTAGAAAAATCAAGTTTATGTCTTTTTTTCCACTGAAAAATGATTCAGGGCATTTTTCAATTGCACCAGTAAACAAAAAGGTGAAATTTTTGATAACATTTTTCGTAATATTTGATAATTAAAACATAGTAAGATGAAGGGAAGTTATTAAGTCAATCAGTCTAAAAAAAGGTTAAATGTCACTTTCAAGGAAAAATGTTCATTTGTGACTAGAGAAAAACTAAGTACTAAATAAGAACTAACAAATCTTGGAAGCGAGTGTAAGGTCTTTGGGACAGGGACTACTTAGTGTCCTGGGCTGGCCGTGGCCTTACATGCCACAGCTTTGCTCTACGCGTGTGCTCCGGGAGAGCGTGCAGTACAAACAAGGAACAGCAAACCCTGGAAGAACGCTCTCCATAACAAAGGTGTATCGCTACGTTTCTTTACAAGACAATCAGTGCACATTTAACATTATAAAATACCGGATAACAATGAGCAGCCTCTTTCTTCAGCCAATTCACCTCAGAGACATGTTGGCTTCAAAGCACAGATGGGTCATTAACATATGACTGTTGTTGGGCATAAATAACCCCCAAAATACCTAGCACAGCTGGAGCCGAGCACATTCTAAAACACTGAAAACAAAAGAGGCAAACTCGTCCGCCCCATAACTTCTCGGCACTCAATGGAGGCCGCTGAGCGGCACTGAGCCTTGGCCTGCCTAATTAGACACAGAAAAATATAGTTTATAAACCTAACTCTTAGGTAGTGAGTTTGAAAATGGTAATTTTAACCTTCATACCCTTCGGTTTCTTTGTCTGTAAAAGACTAACCTAATTCCACGGTTAAATGCAGCGAATGATAATGCACGATATTTTGACGTTGAACATGTCATATCTGTAAAGGGCCTCGGAAACATTGGCCGGAAGACGCCGGGTGAGAGCAAAGCAATAGCATCGCTTGCTGAGGAGAGAATCCCAGATGCGAGGCGATTTGCCCAGTCATGAGATTTTAGGCAAACTGTCTCTTAAAGACCTTTTGTGCCATCCCAGATGGGTTTTCCCTCTGTCAGTTCTAACATAGCACAAGCCATAGGCCACCAGAAAACGAAGGACCGCGCCATTCCCTATGTCTGATGTAGCGTCTGTGACACCGCGTGGGTAGGACTGCCCTGGTGTCCACCCAGTTGCCGTACGTTATTTTACCAGCCAGCTGCACTAGCCCGTTTTCACAGTTAGCTGCTGTGACACAGGAGCGGTGATGCCAAAGCCCCGGCCGGCTCCAAGCGCAGCGGACGCGCCAAGGAGACGGCTGCCGCTCTCTGCCCGGCGAAGGAAGCCTCTTCCCCAGCGGGTGACAGAGCGCCTTGTAGTGACGCTTCTTGAGCACAGTCTGGGGACCGCTCGGGAGGAACACTGCGAAGTCGTAGAGGTAGTGTTACCTATAAAATGTCTGAAATATTAATACGGGCTATATATCTTCATCAGCCAAAAGACCCATGGCAATGCCACAAGGAGGAATCAAGCCGAGCCCGTAGGTACAAGGTGAAACCCCGAAGAGCGAATCAACGCAGACGCTGCAGCGCGAAGCGAACTCTGTTGAAACGTAGTGCTTTCTCCGGCTAACCAAAGGACAGGACGGGACGCCCATGCACACACAGGTAACATCGCACGTCGATTTGTCGTGGCTGAAGACACGCTCCATGGAAGCACCCTTTTCTTCATTAACAGTTTGTTGGCATGACACTGGCTCTTTCTATCTGGCTAAATGACTGACTGGACACTTTTGCCACGTAGATGGCCGATGGCGAGGAATGAACTTAGACCCATTTAACTTAAGGCTGATATTTATTGTTCCGGGCCTTGGGCAGCACTAACTTTGACCCGCTGTGTACACGCAACCGTACACATCAGGGAGCTGTACAAAATAGAGCCGGTGCTGTTTAAATCCTCCGAGGATGAGTGTTCATAAAAGACTTAACCATGTTGCAGAAGATTAAATAAAGATAAACTTAATAAATGATTTTATATATCACGCAGGATTAAGATAATTAGGACACTACATGTATTTTCTATCGATTCTTAGTAGTAGCCAAAATTAGTTTTAGACAAAGCAGACAAAATTAGCTTTAGAATTCTTGAGAGTCAGTATTAACCTACCAGTCACTCTGGTTTTGCTAATAAAGAGAGACAATATTGGACTAATACTGGACTAAAAGCATCAGTATATTTTTAATAACCAGTTTATGCCCTATGTGGCAGTTACAGAAAAACGATTTGTCACTCTCTCTCTCCCCTTATGCTGCTTTCTAATTTCTAGAGATTCACCTGACTTATTACACGGGTTTTGTGCGTTATCAGTTTTAGTCTTTGGCCTTCCTACACTGGATTCCTGGTGTTTAGGGTTCGTAATTCTGACTTGATTATTGCAGGACATGTTGCATTTCTAAACACATATCCCTCTTTACATCTTTCTCATTTAATGAACACAAACCCAGTAACTTTTTCTTTGTACAAATCTTATTTTACAAAAATGTAATGAAACATTTATTTTGAGTGCAAATTCCCTAAAAAAAATAAAATACATGGAAAAAATTAGAGAGGCTTAAGCAAGTAACATAATCCTTCTTATAATGTAGAATTTATATCCTTATATATATTTTTTTCTGTGGGTTTTCTCAGTTAGTATTTTTACCACCACTTTGTCTTAGCACCGCTATGAAAAGTTTGTCGCACAAAATTAGCCCCCCCGCTGCTGGGGGAAGCAGCCGCCCTGCGGCGGGGAACCCGCAGCCGGAGAGGAGGCAGCAAGGAGCCCCCTGGCTCCGAGGTGGCCACGACCTCACCTTCCTTCTACCAGCCATCGCCCACCCGGGGCACCAAGAGCACATGAAAGAAGAGAATGGTTCTGCCTTTTTGTTGTGCTTGTTGCTGTTGTTAAACAGCCACAAAATTTGCACTTGCGTAGCTGCACACTGTACCTGGTACAGGAGCTGTTCTGTAACTCATCACTGGCTTCAGCCTTCGCTTGCTACTAAGCCCCTTTTAATTGCTGGAGGCAAAAACCTAACAGTGAACACACACGTGTCCTGCACAGCAGAGTCCCATGCCTGATCTGCTCTGAAAGAGGTTTTTGCTCCTCTTTTTTCACCAATGTACTGTGAGCCATAAAGGACACTGAAAAGAACCTGCAACATTATATTAAATCTTTGCAACATTGCATTTCTTATGGTTGCAATAAGTTCAATGAGATTAGAAAATAAATCGGACTGTAGTGCATGTTCACCATCAAAGAACATAAAATGGCTTTACTGTACATGGGTAATAAAAAATATTTAATAAATTCTGCTGACCTAATTTTTTAATGTTCTCATAGTTGGCATTATATATGTATATGTACACAGGCACATTTTTCATATATTTAACCAGTAATAACTTTTATCACCACAATTTTGCTATTGATTGCTTCTTTAACAGCAAAATGCATCACAAACAGAAATGAATGAAGCTGTCAGGAAGAAAGTTCTCTAGTAGCTTTACTGTCAATTCCCATCATAAATAACCATGACATCATATGAGTCTTATCTACGGGTTGCTGTTACTGATCAATGGCATCACTCTAGTAGTGTAAATAGCTTCTAATGTCCCATCTTCCACCTTCAAATAGGTTCTGATTATTTATGATAGCTGTTAGGTTACAAGTCTGAGCTGCGGTTTGGATTTATTTTCTACTTACAGCTGCTGTGGATTTCAAGTTAGATAGGATTATTTTTTAGTTAAGATGATGAAATGGGATAGAACTGTCATGCAGCCTAGAAAAACCTTCATCTCATTTACTCTCTGTAGCAATTTGACTCTGAATCCAAAGACCTTCAAGGCTTTTCATTAAATTATTCAAAATGTTAAAACAAAGACTCTTAGTTACTTTTGCCAGTTCAGTGTAGCCTAATCAATTTACAGTTAAAAGGAGAAGGAATAATGTTTTTCCTTGTTGCTAAACTAGGAAGGAGTTTCATTATATGCAGAACCGTATAACATAACCTTACAAAATTGTCATGAAAATATACCAGCCAACAGGAACATCTACTTGTCAGCTTTTCCCATGGTGATCATGAAAAAACTAATGATGTTTTACTCACTCACTCAAACAAAAACTATTCACCCCCAGGCTAGTCGATATTTGGAAGGATGATATAATCTCTATATTTCTTATGATAATGAAAGGCATGTCTGCCTGACTATGGAGCTCCCGATTTTTTTTTTTTAATATCTATTGCATTCCTATACCCCCAAATGATTTTTATAATTGAGAGCCCTGGCATTGGACATACCCAGTGACAGCACAATTGGAAACAAATGCACATAGATTTCCACTTACCACAACAGAATAGAGGAGTCAATGGCACGTTAACTAATTCATTATTTAAATTTCCAGAGTCAAGTTCCTCTCTTGCATTACATTTAGCAAGTGCACTAAGTTGAGGGGTATTCTAGAGGGAATGGGTCATTTTTCCCAGCATCAACAATAATTAATAAATGGTTACTGTTCTATAGCTCATTTGTCTAAAGGAAACACCCTAATGACACTGGGGGGAAAATCAATAAGGATAAAAATGCAGCAGTGATAAATATTCTGCTACTCTTATCCTTTGGTGACCTTCTGAGGGGTTTCAGGTTTAAAGATTCATCCCACTATAGTCTTTTATTCCTCTCTTTACCATAATTCATCAGTTAATATGTAACTTCTAGCTGATTACAACTTATCTATAAATGTCTTTTATGTGGTAGCAACACTTGAGTCTCTCAGTGGAACAAATCTGACACATTTTTTAATTTCCTTTATGGCAATTTAAGTGTGAATGATAAAAAAAAAATCATGATGGTATTTGGTGTGATAGCTTGACAATGCAAAGATCTTTGGGTTTGGCCTGAAAGAATCCAAAACATGCTCCAATCTGTGTATCTGGGTGACAAGCACTTATTTTTCAATCCAGTATTTCCTCCTTAAGATTGTTCTGTTTGGTGAAGAGCTGTTGTGCTTAAAACAGTGCGCACCTCCTAGCACTGCCTTACCTCGGTTAAAGAGTAACCACAGCACCGGGGGTCACCTGGAAATTGAAAGTCTTAAAAACAAGCAAACAAAACCACCGTCTTGCTTTAGGGCTTTAAAAGACATTTTAGTAATTACCAATAAAACCGATGGCATTTCTCCAGTTGCTACTATTGTTTGGACTTACAAAAGTATGCAACGATAGCATCACTTTCACATGTTCTTTCTCCTGACCACAGAGGACTTTCCCTTTCCTTTTTTTTTTTTTCCCCCCCTTGGATGTTATATTCTGTATTTCTTAGGTAAACTCCGGACCTCAGTGGGGAGAAGGAGGGAATGTGGCTGCTAGGGGCTGACAATAGCTGTTTTGTCACTCCTAGGCCCTGGTCACCATCAGGAAGTGGGGACGAGTCCAGCCAGTCGATGCCAGGGGTGGATGATTTATTGCCTCGTGTCTTCGGTGGCAATTGGACCCCTTCCCGCTGTCACTCAGGCCTTGCAAAGATTCTGTCCTAAAGAAGAGGTTCCCCCCTGGTCTAAAGAGATTACAATGCTTGTCATAAAGTGTCTTTTAGTGGAGGGAAATGGGTATGAAAATGGGTAAAGAAAGGAAACAATCAGAAGAGGAGAGAAGATGGATGTTCTGTAACCTTTTCTCAGAGACCCATTTCTTCTACTTTTTCTCCTGTCTTTAGCAGGTTTTTGTTTTGGCTGATGACAATGCGTAATAGCCTGATAAATTGATTTTGTGAGTCCCCTTTCTCATCTCTTGAGAAGACACTAACTCGTTGGGACTTCAGAGGGCTCTCGGAGGCAGGAGACAACAATTAGTTTGTTGGGGATGTCAGAAAGTAGCTTCAAAGTTTTGCCAGGAAAAATCCTTTCTGACAGATCGGTGCTGACAACGTTGGCAGCTGCTTGGAAAAGTGGAGCTGGAAACTCCCTCTGAATGTGAGGAGCAGGGAAAGATTGCAGAATATTAACTCTGTACAGTGAGTCAATACTAGTGCCGTTGCTTTTCACTGAAGCATTTATGTGAACGACTAAAGCTTCCTACCACATGAAAGAAAAGGAAGAAACATTAAAAATCAAAACGCTACAACTACTACCCAGCTATCATTCAGTGGGAACAATATTTTTATCATGATCTTTTTCAAGTTTTTTATTAGCAATCCTTAATAAACAATCTTCAAAAAATGCCACAAAATCAAGAAAGCTCATCGTAACAAGATTTGCTCCTCCTGAGCACACTGTTCAAATGCTTTGGTCCTTTTGAAGCGGGTGACCTTGACACTTTTTTAACAAAATATCATAGGAACATGTTGTTATGTTTTAACACTGAAACCTAAAAACGGTCACTTTCTCTTTTTTGTTGAAACCAGGAAAATCTTTCACAAAATTCTGGCAGTTGTTACATACCTAAAGCCGCTGTATTAAGGTATGTCTGTTACACTAAATACTGAGGAAGAGCCCTGGTATATAAAGCATCTCTGTTTTACAGTCTATCTTAATTTCCTTAACCTGAAAAGAAAAAAGCAGCCATTTCCTTAATGTAAAAGCACTGGTCAGTCCAGGCTTGCTGAAAAGCTATTAGCATTTTGTTGATACAACACAGAACTGAAGGGAAGCTATATTTTCCTACAATCACAGGTTTTTGGAAGGAAGAGTTGACAGCAAGACCTGACAAGAGCTTTGCAAACTTCTAGAAAAGAATCTAAAGAAGAGTCATCTCTATTAATTTTACAGATAAACATTATACAATACAACCACATTCCTGTAGAAGTGCATTGCACATGTTGATATGGATTCTGGCACAGTTATTGGTTCCTTTGTACACATTATGAAGTGCAAAGATACACGGGCTCTTTTACTATAGTAAATATTCATTTTTGCAATTATGTGGAAGGTGCTTATTTGTAAATAGTAACCTCATATGCACACAGACTCTTCTGCTCCAGACTCTTTTGTGCTAGACTTACTTGAGGATCTCATAAAAGCAGAGAAAGCTTTAACTTACACATTTCTAGAAAAGATAAACTCTCAACACCAATATTCCTATGCAATAATGCGATAAATCAGTTAAAATTTATTTAGAAAACTTCACAAACCTTTTGGCTGTATTGTTCTATTAACTGATGTGCATATTTGACATCGGATGCTACCTACATGCATTATTGCTTCCTATGTTTACTTCCCTGATAAACTGCAGCTAGCTTGGAATAAATCATGTCACATCACTACTGATTCTGCACAAAGAAATCTTTCACTGAACAGTGGGTATTTTAAAAGGAAGAGGAGGGATAAAGAGTATTGATAAGGAAGTAAAACAGACCTTTTAAACTCATGGAGAAAAGGAAATGTTGTACATTCAGTAGTTACATCCAATTTCATGAGAGTATAAATTGCTTTGCCAAAAATCTCTTCAGATGCATTAATACTGCTGTAAAGACACAGTGCTAGAGTAATAATTGCACAGTCATCTTCTAGCTTTTAAAATCTCATCAATCCAAATAATACCACTTTGAGTTATATCCTTCTAGAAGAAGTCCATTAATATTACGCAACAAACGTACAATAGATCCTGAACAAATCCCAGATTATTTTGTAGGTGGCACAGATTTGATATCGAGAGTCTCCGACTAAACGTTGGGTCCAACAGACATTTCTGTCCATTGGCTGGTTTGAGTTGCTATTATGGGGCAGAGGGTGAGGAGGATCAGTGTATGTGGGAAAAAGTGCTATTGAAGTGGAAGAGAAAATATGTTTTTTCCTTCAAAGATGCACTAGAAGTCCATCAGGCTATTAATCAAATAGATAAAACTAGCACTTCAGTCCCTACCTTTGACAGAGTTCCAAAGAGCAACAAAACCTTTGCAGCACACCAGGAGACTCTTAAAATTCAAGCACTCTCAAACTTAGCAGCACCCCTGAGAGCCACAAATTGAGAGAAATTAATTCTGTGCCCCTGCACCCCTCATTACCAGTAGAGCTGAAGTAGGTCAAATGCAAGTTAATCTCCTAAATTCCACTTTTGTACATGGATGTTAAAGCAGCCATTACTTTTGCACTGGCAAATGTCTCCAGGCTAAAGTGCAGAACTTTAATAAACCATATCAGGCTAGTATTGAATATAATTCCAGCTAAACGCCTCAAATGTATTTCTTTACATTATAGCATTGCCCACTGAAATGACCACCCCATGTATCACTACAACAAATATGTCGAAAGAGTTTAAGCTGCACCTAAATGACTATTTGTAATAAATACCTCATGCTTTTGGAATTATTAAATGTTCATGACTGTTAAAATGGCTTTGTTGTGATCTCAAACACAGAACAACTATTTAAAATGGAATAGCGTGTTAAAGATATTGCAAAATTTGTCATCTCAGGAGAGAGGCAAACGCATTTTCAAGGAAACCGGACCGCCCTGCAGAACGAAGCAATAAGCAATTGGACTTCATACCGCAACATCTATGTCAACAGATATCTAGTAACATTTAAACGTTCTAGCCCTCATTTCAGCCCTCGTTATGCAAAGGTAGATCAGGTGTGTGTTTACAAAGTGAACAGACTCCTGTGAGATCAAAATTGGGCTCTTTACTGACAAAACCTGCCAATGTTATACTTTGATTCCTTCTACCGCAGCATTATTTTCCTGTTGAATACTATCATGTGCAGGAATATGAGACGCTAGTCTTTCTCCTGGTAAAGTCAGCAGCAAAACTCCACTTCAGTTCAGAGCTGTAGTATCAGCCTGTGTAAAGCCACTTCCACCCAGGGCATTTATTCTAAAGCAGTCAAGAGTTTACAGGTCATATACTTCTATCGGGCCTCATGCATAACTCCTGCTGATGCCAAAGGGACTTGCACGCATAGAAAGAGTAGGTTATATTTCCCACAGTGGCTTCTCTTGTCCTTCTAATTCTTTGGGGGTGATATTTCTATGGACAGTAATAATTTCATGAAAAAGAAAATATTCCAGTCCTAAACATAGCAGATTTATGCTAAAAATTTCACATAGAGTCACATAATTTTAGGTCAAGACTGTACCCTAGCATGAGCTTGCCATTATATATTTCTCATTGCTCCTAACGTATCTTCAGTGTACACACAGTTTGTCTGAAATTTCAGCTAATGATCTGCATTTTTAGTGTCAACCTAAGTTCAAAAGCTAGCAACAGATGGTGTAGCATCTACAAAGAGAATAGTTACTGTGAAAACGTCTTTAAAATATTTTTTCTGAAGGAAAGGAATAAATCCAGTGCTAACCCCCCCCCAAAAAAAAAAAAAACTGAAAAAGAGTATTTCTATATTACAATAAATACTGGTGGCTTTCTGAAATATTGTTCTGAACTCTATAAAACTAAAAACTAAAGCTAAAACTCTGCTTACATACTTACGGACAGCACATGCCTAGGTAGTGGTAGATTTATTGCTATGATCATATGTTAGACAGTTGTGTTGATTCTTCAATATCTTCAGAACCAAGTAATAATGACAATTTTTGGAGGCAATAAAATTTCACGTGTCTCTTGCATTAATTCATTTCTATCACTAGCTTCTTAGACGCATTTGGAAACAATCAAGTTCTTATTTTAAGGAGCCTTAAGATAAGGTATCTGTGAGCTCTACACTTGGGGTAATTGATCACATTTGTTTCCTGTACGTAGGTTAGACTCCTCTCTCCCTTAAACTTGGCATGTTTCTCATTACCCTATGCCTTGTTAGCCTAGTAGAAATGTTCTACTGTGGTGAGTGAAAACAGGACGATACTATTACAAACCACATCTAATCGGTGATGGCAGCCCTTCTTCTTCTCCGGGAACTTTAGAACCCTTAATGCTTTTCCGCGGAGCTCTCCTATGGACCAAGGTATGCGCTACTTTGCTGGTCAGGTTCAGGAGCAGTTCTCTGAATTTTTACCAAGTTGTTCTAATCCATAAGGAGGTTTCAAGCTCATGAAAAACAAATTAAGCATGTCGTATTTGTTCTCTTTCCATGCCCTACATGGTAGCAATTTTTAATAAAGCATTTTTAAATTTCAGAATGTAATGATATTTATGTAAAATCAGCCTTATTATTTATACCATAAAAGAGTAATCATTAAACTTTCTCATAAAAAAAGTAAAAATTTAGGCTCTTTCATAGTCTGGCTTTATATCAGACTTATACGATACTGTTAGAGTGGGTCATACTCTGCTTGTGTAAAGGAAAGTCATGGTGCTACATCCATTTTTATCAGCAGAGAATTTGGCCTGATTTATCCTGATGGAAGAACTCCTATTACATAATATTGTAAATGGACTGGTGCCGTTACGTGAAAAACACACAGTGCTGTATTTTTAATTTCCTCTTCTTTTCATTGCATTCCTCCTTCCCTTTTCCTACCGACAGCCAGAAGAACAAAACCTGTGCATTTACCAGAAAGACAGAGAAGCAACTTCCTCTAACGCTAAGCTCAAACCCATGCTTGCACAGGAACCGGCAGGGAGGATTTTAAACAGGCCTTGCTGCCTCTGAGAAATCACCCAGGTATTGCACGAAACTGCTCCAGGAGGGGAGGCTGGGAGTATGCAGGCTTTAGGGGTATTTCACTTGACTTGCAATAGACTTGTTTCTTGTAATATCTCATTTAAAGACCCAGGGAGTTTTACATCCAGAGATATATCCTACAACACCAATTGAAAGTATTGCAGCTGACCAAATTAGGTATTCGGAGGTAAAAATCTCTTGCTGCTAAGAGATCTGCAATACTTCCACGAGGTGATGTGGAATATTTTCCTTATATTCAAAAACTAATTTTGAAGGGAATATAGCAGCATTGTCTTTAGCTCACTGAAGTTAATAGTCAGAATTGCTTACTGCTTACCGCTGAAATATTTCAGCTTAACAGAAAGCAAATACTTCATTAGGGAAACACTATACCCAGTGAGGGATCATTATTGGGTATAATTGATAGCAAAAACTAAAATTACTAAGTGGGAAGGAAAATTCTGTATTCGTACTGAAAAGAGACCTAGTCAAATAACAAAACATTTCTGGCTATTTCTATTCTAAATTCCTCTCTCTTCTAAATATGCTTTTTATGCTGCATTTATACAGTCCACTGCAATCTACCTAATTTGTTCCCACACTCTTTCTCAGCTGTCTTTCCTCTCTGACCATCTAGAGAACTTCACACATTGTCAACCTATCATAGGTGAAAGCTTTTGAAGATCTACTACTTTTCTCCTAGCCTAATAAGGTCAGCGACCTTTCAAGCTCTACTATTTCCTTTTCTATCATTAGCCTGATATGTGCATCAGCTACCTCTCAATTTTCTTCATCTCTTCAATGCCTCACTTCTTCCTTTGGACATTGTCTAATTAGGAACTTAATTTCCTCTTCTCTGATGGAGTTTTTGATAATAGAGAGATCCTATTCACCCTTGAATCACATAACATTACTCTGATTTCCTGCTCAGGAGTGTCTTCAGGTATGTTAATTAATTTTCACGGTGGCAATTTTGCCACAAAAACACAGTAGACTGACAGCTTATCACTCCTGTAGAAAACTCACTGCATGGAGAAAAGCACTTCCCAGCTTCAGTCAGGTTCGCTTCAGACTGAATGAGGAGCGCAGACAAGTGGAAGCAGCGGAGCGTGAGGCTTTGATACCCTGTAGAGCTCCTGTTGCCACGAAATCCTTCCTGAACCTTCCTCTCTCTTGCTCACAAGGAGCTTGATCCAAAACTCAGTATATTCAAAGTGAATCTTCTCGCTGACTTCAGCAACCGTTGGCTCAAATCCCGGTAAAACAGCGGCCCAAATTGCTGTTTGCCCTGTCACCACTTACGTACACCGTGACCCCACCGAGTGAGTTTGTAGAGCGCAGGTACTTGGAGCAGCTCCAGCTTCTCGCAGAAAAGGCACTGGCTTTTGGGAGACCTGTCACATCCCCGCTCCCCAAACCTCCTTCCCTCCAGCTACAGGAGAAGGGCAGCTCCCACCAACTCTTCGGGAATAGGCCACAGTTCTGCGCTCCCCCCTTTTCCTACACGTAAGCCAGTGAGAAAGTTCAATCACACTGGGGTAAAAGGGGCTGAGAAGGACCCAGAATTTGTTTTCAGGACTGGGATTTTAAAAGAAATTCAAATACGAGTTCCAAAACATGCCTGATTTTTGCATGAGCAGTTAGGTGTTTCGGGACGGGAAATACAAAAAGGTTCATGTTAATTTAAAAACAAAATGCTGTTAAAATAAAGTTTCCCTTATATTTTGCTACACCATTAAGGAAATTTATGACTTGCTCCATTTTTTTTTTACTCCTTTTACTACATTTTCTTTATTCCCAATCAGTGGCTGCTCTGCAACGAGCAGTGCCTTTCATCTCCAGTGATGAGGTATATCAGGAGTATTCAGTCATTTTTAAATGTACTGAGAGATTTCTTTTGGTAGGAACCACGTAGCTGCTATTTCATCTGTGTCCATTTCTTCACTGTTTTACATAATAAGTGCTGGGGCCCAACTTCTATGTGCTGTAACTTCACTGAAATCAGTAGAGTTACAGCAGGAAGGTAGTTGGCCCAAACAATTTTTGGGCGAGCTTGCTTCCTGGTGCCTGTAGTGCCTATCTGCGAAATTCAACCTCTGCTCGCCGTTGCCCTGATGGAGGAGGTGTGGGGCTTCTCCGCAGAAGCAGGGCTGGAAGCGACAGAGATGCAGAGCAGAGCCGAGCCTCCTAAGCCCCTGTCCTGGGCGTCAGAAGAGCGTGGTGAGAGACAAGAGGCGTCACCAGGAGTCACCTAGCCCTCTCCATCACCATCTCCTCGCTCAGGCTCTTGCGGCTGGTGGCAGTAGCCAAGCGTAAGCTAACCCATAAAAAAACCTGAAGTTGGAAGCCTGCTCTGCCGTATGGCAGGCACCAGTGCTGAGACCACCAGCTGCAATATTGGGGCCAAACGCTAACATGAGGTTTCCATTCCCCTCGAACCCCTCCTCTCTTGATCCTTCCTGAGCATTCCTCAGAGATAACTAGGGATAAGACCCAGAGTCTCCAGCAGAAAGCGTTGCCTCGCAGCGTTAATACTACCCTGTAAAACGGAGGCTTTCATGCCGGAGGAGAGGCGGTCTGTGGTTAAGGCGCTGGGGTGGGATGCCAGCAGTCTGCGTTCTGCTCCTCGCTCGACTGACGATTTCCTCTGCCACTTAATCTCCACTCAGCTCCCCGGGGCTAGGGGGACTCCCGCACGCTCCCCGTACCCTCACGTCCTAGTGAAAAGGTGGAGAGAAACCACAGCTGGCACATGCAGAGACTATTTCTCCGATAAATACTGTGTTTGCTTGTTTTTCATTAGTCGTTAGAAGGTGCTAGTTTATAAACACCAGGGGCTACTTGGATTTTTGAGCTGACCACCTCCAAAATTTAAAGGTGAGCCTCCACCGAACCTCTTCCCAGCATTGCCACATTTGTTTCATTTTTGCATTCTTGGAAATGGCCACACTTTAATTTAAATTTTAAAAGTGATCTGTAAAGCTTCTGATGAATCTTTTGCCACTGAATTAAAGCATTCCCTTCCCCAAAAGTGTCAGACTGGGAACAACTTTCCTCTTGAGACTGAGTAGCACATCTAGATACAGTGCAGGCTCATATATGCCTGTGTTTGTGCATTTTCCCTTCCTTTCTTAAGCTCGGGTTTGAGATTTCAGTTATTCTGCAAACAAGCCCCGAGAGACACACAATTAGACTCCCCTGGAGACTGACCCCTTATAGTGCCCACCTGTAGCCAAGCCCAGATAGCATCCCAGTGCAATGAATTAGCACTCTAAGCTGATTAGAGCAGCTCTGCACAACTCTATTTTATTGACACAATGAAGAGAGGACAGAAAAGGGCCTGAAATGAGAAAATCATTTCCATGCTGACTGAATTAAAAGAACAAAAGAGCTCCTTGCAGTTGCAGCATTCAATTTGTCGGAAAAAAAGGAAGCCACTTAATGGATCACAATAGATCTGAGCAGACAGATGAAATTTAAAACTTCAGCATGAGTGCGATTACCAGCTAAACATATTCTAAATCATTTCCTCCATATGCATAATTTAGTCTGATTATTTAGTTCTGTTTTGCAAAAACACTGTGCAAGATGTTATCTTCTAAGTGTCTTTGCATTTCATTTTTCAGAATCACAGAACGTTGTTTCATTGTATGCTAATACAATTTGTTATAACATAAATTGTACAAAAGTAATGTTGGGTAGGTTTTCCTTTCTCCCCTGGTTCAAGAAGTGAATTAATATTTTCGATATATGGAAACAAATAATACAAGATCATCTTATTCAAAAGTAGACCTAAATTGATTATAAATCACATGCATTATTCCACTCTGCTTAGAAGAGAATGAACACACTGCGACTCGTATTCTGGTAAAATATATTAGTTTGTGCCACTATAAAGAGCCTTCTCATTAAATTTAAGTTTAAGGTAACAGTAATAAGACAAGAATACAGACTATTAAAGGGGTTCCTGTGAATGATATATATAATTATTTGCAAAACAGATATGCAATTTACTTTGACATTTTCAAATCAAAATCTACTTGCCTATATCATGGGATTTTTTTATTTACTAGTTAGGAAATATACCTTTAAAATAAATCTGTGAAACGAATTGAAAACATCAGTATTTTATGCTCCCTGTCCCCTAATTATGTAAAAGCTTGAATCTGATGCAGTCCTAATTCAAAACTGAAAATCAGTTGCATGTGTAAAAATATTCTAGTTTCCCAGAATATATTTATATTTTCCAAGTAATGAAGTATTAGAGCAAGAAAATACTAAGCACAGTCCTGCAAGCATGTAGGCATATAAATAAAAACACTTCACTGCAGATTCTTTGAGAGTTAAATATTTAAGATTTTGCAGAACTGTAGCCTTATTTTTCTACTCAAAATTTAAAAAGCTTATATATTGGTACAATATTTACAAATCAAATATATGGTGCAGATCCATAATTCAAAACAAAAATCATTTTCTTAGCCTCACGATTAATTCAGAGCATATGAACTCAGATAATTTGCATCTATTTGCCCGGATATATATTTTTAGTCTCTGAGCATGTTTAAACCAGTTAATTTGATATCCCTTTTGCCATTTGGTTTTTAATTTTACCAGCTCATTTATTCAGTTAAAACCTGTGTCTATTCTGAAATTAAAAAAACAAAAAAGTAAAAAAAAAAAAAAAAAGTACAGGAATTATAGTTGCTTGTAAAAATCCTGTTTTGAAGCTGGTGTCTTTCTAAGAAGAAAGCTAAGATGAGTACTGGTAGGATTCACTTCTGTGAGCTGTTATTACTGATTTGACTAAGCATTTCACAGGGGTAAATACCCAAATCATTCAAGGAATGATTGACACAGTATGACATGTGGTTAACAGCCTTACCATGAATGCTTGAGACATACTTTGGTTTTAGAAATTTTACAGATGCCAATGTAACCTTCAAATATTTTACATGATAATTTTACCCACTCTCAGAAAAAGTTTTACAGCCGCGTCTGAATCATTCAAAGGCTTACCGACGAGAAAGGTTACTGTAGCCATTTCTTTCTTTTTTCTTTTCCCCGATTGATTGAGCTAAGAGTTTTCTATATAAAAAAAGGCATGTATAAAGCTTTGGGATATTTTAGCAAAATCAACGTAGTGTAACTTTGCTGACAGCTTGTCACATTTCACTGACTGTCTGTCTGGGCTCCTGCGATAACATCTGCATTCACTCAGTGCGAGCGCTTACCCTAAGACAAAAAAGTCGGTCCTGCCACATAATGTTCCATCATGCTGTCAGTTCTGACATGTCATCTGAATTTTTTGAATCACTAAACACTTTTGGGACTCTGGTCCTTATTATCTTTCCTTAGTTTCTATACTCACTCTGCAATGCTGAAAAATGTAAAATGTGCAAACAAGGTAGTGGACGGCCCGGGCTTTTTGTCGTCTAATCCTCAGGCCCTCATTCATGCTCACTGTTAATCTCTTAAGACATTATAAAACTGTTAGACAAAGAAATGTGAATACCTCTGCTTCTCAGCAGAA
The DNA here is from genome assembly GCF_036417845.1 of Apteryx mantelli. Lineage (NCBI taxonomy): Eukaryota > Metazoa > Chordata > Aves > Apterygiformes > Apterygidae > Apteryx > Apteryx mantelli. Next base: position 5,945,080 of record NC_089986.1, read on the forward strand.
TGGGAGGAAACCAAGGAAAATCTGGATCATGCTAAGCTTTTCTTTTCACCACAAAAATGGTAACTTAAACCTGTTGCATCAAATTATTTATAATTCCCAACACTAAGGCTTTCCCCCCCCTCCTACGGAACAAGCTTGGCAATATCGCAGGAGGGGGAAAGCTACTGCAGAATTTTCAAAACACATCAAATGTGTCTGTCACACTCAAAAAAATAACACGAAGCGCACCAGAATACTGGCAAATTAGTGTTTAATCCCTCCGCCGCTTAACGCCTGGCACGGCGCACGGCTAACAGCGCCGTCAGGAAGGCCCGAGATGGGCTTTGCAGACCGTCTTCGCTACCTACGGCCTGGGGCAGGGTTTGCGGGAAGGGGTCCTGTCGCGCCGGGCTCGGCTTGTCCGAGGGACCCTGGCTGGACGGGCTGAGGGCCCCATTTAGCATTAATCCAGCTCTGTTTGGAGCCGTCTGCTATTTCAGGTCATCATTTCCCTCCTCCTGCCTCCCGCGCCGAGGGAGCATTAGCATGTGGACAATAGCGAGTCAAGCACCTATTCTAAACCTATTCAAACATATCGTTCAAACCCATTAAAAATCACACCAGAAATGATACTGTCGCAATCAGCTAAATTTTATTCAGGAATGCTAGGGCTGAAAACCAGGATTTTTATCTTCTCCTTGTGCAAGAAAAGTGCATTGTTGTCCTGGGTGTTGGGAGCAGATAGTGACGTTTTAAAAGTGTTCAAGCCGCACAGAAGTATTGGAATGTAAATGCCAAAGCCAAACACGCTAAGCTGAATCACACCACGAGGATTTCTTTACACATAAAACAGCTTCTGTTAAAATAGCAGTTTACAATTAATTTATTTAAATTGGTGTAGAAACCAGGGCGTTACTATTTCTGCTTAAAACATGCTTTATTTAGCTTAGCTTGCACCAGCGGGAGGGACCAGACTAACTTTGAGGACAGCCTGCAGGGACAGGCGCTGAGCTGTTGCCTTTTTCATAGCAACGCCAGCCATCAAATTCGGGAAATGTTTTGAGAAAACCCTTTTTGAAAGTGAGCGGAGGGGCTCAACGCTGGTAGGACTGAGCTGCTTTGCGAAGCGCGTCTCAGAGGCGGTGGTGTTTCAAGCAGCAGAAAGGACAGGTAGGACGGTACGAGCAAGACCGCATGCCCCGAGAGAAAGGCGAAGCACAAAGCCAGGGTGCTCTGCAGTAGGAAATTAAAATGCATGAGGGTAATAAGAGGCAATTAGAAGCTGGTTAACGGAGACCGAGTACGAGATCAATGCTGAAGGCAAAGATGACCATCACAGCAGTGACCCGCTGGAAAAGAAAGTGAGGAAGCTGAGGCCAGACGAGCTAAACATGGTAATGCTGAAGCTATCCCATACTCGAACTTCCATTTTGCCACCCCGGACATACATACATTTTTGCACAAAATCAGCATTACGGCCATGTTTTTCAAACTTCCACTGTGATCCACCTGCTCTAAACCACAGAAATACTGTGACCACAAATCCCATAGAAAACACGACTCTCCAGAATGGGCAATTCAGAGAGGCGGATCGGTACAGCCCCGTCCCACCGCAGAGCGAGGCACGGGGAACTGCCCGCAGGTCGCACGGAGCCACTCAACAGCCCTGTCCGAAACAAAAGGATCGCGAGGAAACGTTCCACAAGCCTGAGCTGAAAGTCGAACAGGCAAATGTGCCCAGACTTAATTTTGAATAAAATATGCATACACTAATAGCTATGCTTTTAGGAAGCCCATTTACCGCATGAGGCCATTTCAAGAAGATACCAGAGCAATGAGCGTTGCTCACAGAAGGACCGAACGGCTCCACACAGGCCTCGCGTAACATGTAAAAACTCACAGAAAGGGAACGAAAGACCGTTTCGCGCATGTTGCCAATACACTTCATCAAGTTAAGACTAAGAACAACACTTCGGGAAACCCACTATACACCAGAGCCCCTTTACGCTGTAGGCTTCCCCTGCTGAAATGTTACGCCTTTTGTGGGATCTTTTACATCTTTCCATGCTAAATGCTATGACTGCACTTTAAAGGAAGGCCCACTTAACAGTCGTATTTTTTCCAAATTAATGCTTATTGTATGCACTGAAGTTAAGGCGATCACATAAAATTGGGCTGGATTATGACAACCTATGTCTTCACTCCTGTGTGCCACCTACTGTTCAGCTAGGAAACATTACAGCTGTCACGTCAATAAAACGCCATATTAATATTCTCTGGGGTGGAAATACCCTATTATCCTATTTTTTTTTCTCTTCTTTACTTCCGAACGCGTATGTTTGGGAACACGAACGCAGCCCGTTCTGCAGGCCTTAACAAGCAGGAGAATTTTTTAAAGTGTAGCAACATCTTTATGAGATCGAATGCCCAGATTTCAGGAGCAGTGTTAAACCGCGCGGCGCCCTAAACGACAGAGGGCCGAGCTGCGCCCTTTGGCGTGCACGTGCTCGTTTGCGCTAGCAAACATTTCACCGCACGCTGCCTGCCTAGCTCCTGCCTTGCTGTGCTCCTGCCCGAGGAAGACGCCTTCTCCGGCCACGCGTGCCGGGGCCTTGGCTGCGGCTGAGCCGTCGCCACGCACCTTTGTTTCATTTCGCATGCAATTTTCACCTCTGACCCGAGAAACTAGTCTTAGGCTTCCTGAACTTTATTGCCTGTTAATAGACTGCTGGCTCTCTTTTCAGCAGTCACAGAAATGGTGGAGAGACATTTAATTGAAAAGACGGACAAAGCTCGAGTCTGAAAGGCAAAGTCGGTGCGGTTTAAAAAAAAAAAAAATCCAGAAATAATATGTTTGAGGAGCTTCGGATATTCTTTACAAGTTTGTGCCTCTTTACACAAATAAGAAAGACATCATTGATTTAATTATCTTCCCAGGGAACAATAGTATAATACGCTGAATGGTGCTAAATGATTGATCTGGTAATTCATCTTCTGCTAACAACTATCTGCGCATTTTGTTTCTCCCCAGTCCTCAGACTGATGACATTAGCAACAATGTCGCGGAGCAGTCCCGGGCTTTCATAAAACACCCACAGATGCTCTTTCCTGCCAGTGTTTAGGTACACATGGTTATAATTTTGTCTGTATTTCTTTGTCATAGATTACTTTTAACTACATCTGGTCATTTAAAATAAAAAACAAAGACGCAGCTAAAGTCCACTGGCTTTATATCAAAAGTAGCCTTCTAATGAAAGAGGGAGATTTAATTTTGTAAGTATTCTGATGAGTGAGAGACACCTTTCTGTTTCTTCAGAAGTTCTCTGTTTTGTTAGGACATTATTACAGCATAAGAATATTATTGTACATGGAAAGGCATTATTAAAAATGATTTATTGTTCTGCGTTAGGAAACTTATAGGAAAAGTCTGATAATATATTAAACTTGTTTATTATGGACTTCACATAATTTTTGAATAATGCAGCTTTTTCTTTTGACAAGAGCAATAAACTCTGCTGGTACAGACATACGTTGATTATCCCAAGTCAACTGTGTTGCTTAAAGAAACATGCCCAAACAATCAGCTTTTGACAGCTGCATCTCCTGTTATTTACAATAGCCATCACAGTAATAACTCACCATTTCTATATTAATAAGGCAGTGAAATTTATTATGATGGTATTGAAAAGTTATTAAGTACTGCATCCCAAGTGACAAAGTACCACAGCACTGTCACTATCCAAAAGCAGTTGCCCATCCATCACAAAGCTTTCCAGATGGTCCTGCATCTTTATCGCTCCCAGGTTGGTGACATCACCTGTTCACCCACTCAAAATTGATGATGAAAGCAAACAGATCTATCTTACTTACATTTACCAAATCAATTTAATTTTACAGGCCGTGGCTTAGTGACATATTGACTGTTTTCCTTAATGGCATCTACTGTACTTAATGCAAAGAACTCATCTTTGAATCCTGGCTTGCATAATGTGGCATTCCATAATAAATTTTTTTTAACATATTTATTTAATGGGAAGAATTATGATTTTTTGTCAGTTCTGTTAGATGTAATTATTATTCTCTTTAGTTCTGTCTTTTTATTTTTCCTTCTGATGTTATCTGCCTTAGTGGCCAAATTCAATTTACATTCTTTGTCTTTTAAAGGGATGTCTGACATCTTACAAAGATTTTTCTTTATATTTTGATAATCTCAGGGATCTACTCCAATTCTAGCTTCTCCCTCAGTTTATTCATTGGGCAAAGTGCTACTGGATTCAAGTAAAATGTACCTGGGTCACATGTGAGTAAATAAGAAACACCTTATTTTGAACAGGAATCCTAATTCCTGAAACGTCCTCCCAGTTCTGCTCCGAAGCGGGTACCAGAACTTCACTCTCCCCCCACTCACCGAAGGAACAGGGGCTCCTGCCTCGAAGTCCACATGACCCTCGTGGTTTCCCTCTGCTTTCCTCAGGAGTTAACTCTCTGGCTGATTAAATTGAAACCTTGGCAGCGCTGGGGGAACGTCTATACCTTCTGGAGACGCGCAGAAAGGCTTCGCTGGCCGTAGGGATGTGAAAGAGCGTGCCGTGACATGGGCGATTTCCTGCCCCCAAGGTCAAGGACGCGGCCGGAAGAGGAGGCTTCCCGACAAACAGCTCAAGGTTTAACTGCGGCAAAGGCACCGCCTCGCCTTTTCTCCTGAGATTTCAAAACCCGCCATCGTGCCATGCCAGAACCCGCTGGATTCGATCTCAGCGCAGGCGCCGCCTGACCACCGCGCCGGCCCCGCAAGCGCCATGGTGGGCCGGGTCCCATTGCCTCGCCGCCGCCCAGCCCTGCTCCCCCAGTGCTGCCCCATGGCAAGGTCTGGGGAGACCAGGGCTGCCTTGCCGGCAGCAGCAGGAGCCCAGTCCGGCTAGGTCATCCGCGGGATACAATTTTTCAAGTTTTCTGCGAATAAGCTCCATCCCCGAGCCAAAGCCCGAGTTTTGCAGATCTCATTCCCTGCTTCCACTCCAGTTAGTGACAAAGTCGTCTCAGCAGGCGACGATTGCGGCCCTGGTGCAGGATACTGACGGAAATCGGGGGCTCATGTCCCACTGACCTCGTGGCACGAGACTTTGCTTGATAACATTATTCAAAGCACTAATAAGGAGAACTGAAGAACCGAAGTAAGGAACAGTAGAGAAAGATGACGGCACACTACTCCGTGTAGGGATTAACGGTTCCCTTTTGTGTCAAATATATTTAATTAGAACTAAATCACGAGTCCACCTGCTTGTATCACACTATTCGAGGACCTGATGTTTCCTCATTTATAACTATAAACCGTATGTCCTCTGTGCAGGGAGAAAGCTGGCATTAATAGCCATAGAACTGGTTGGTGCATATAACTGGCATCACCTCTCAGGGTGACACTTTGCTCATGCAGCATCTGTCCACCTAGCTCAGGGATTCCTATAGCTGCTGTAGCCTCTCACTTAGTCACAACCTCAGCCCAAGACACGGATGCAAAGAGAAGAAGAATTCAGACTGGCAGCATTAGCAGCACTGTAAGTAATGTCTTTTTTGTAAGCAACTTTGTAGGGGCTGTCATAAGCCCCCTCACACATCCTCACCCCAGGCAAGATATATGGTATGAACTCCATCCTATGTGGCACTGAACACTATGTCCCTAACACAGAGCTTAACACAGCAGCTAAGCACATGCTTAACTCAAACACCTGGGTAATCCTTTTGATGATAAGCCCGTGCTTAAGTGCTTTATTGGATCTCAGCCAGAGTGCTCTATGCCTTGCAAAGCTGAGCTCCAAATGGGATAAAACATCACCTAAGTATTGAAGAAAAGGTAAGGATGTCACCCCCACCTGTAGCTGCCAGAAACAGATGGTCTGTTGACCTGGGAGGGGGGAATACGTTATCTGCAAATAGATTTGTCTTGTATCGATCGGAAGAGTATCCATCCCCCCATTACAAAACTAATATATTGCTTTTAATTTCAAATAACAGAATCATTCACATTCTTGTTCCTGCTTCTGCTTCAGTGATAAATTTGCAAAGGTTCCTGAAATCCTTATGCTGCTGAAATCTGTATACAAGGACAAAATATAGGCAAGGATTCTGCATTATACTTACCCACTTTCCAGCCATCTGGTCTAGAGTGGAGTTGCTTTACATGTTAATGCCCTTAAGACCATTCAAAGAAAAGTCAAGATGTGGTCCGTTAGTCAGTGTAGCGATCATGAAAAGTGTCAGACGGCAGCAGAAATTTAAGTTTTCTATTTACCAATGGGACTTACTCAATATCCTGAAGGAATATAATCTGAAGCGGTGAAGTCTTGGTTCCTTTCATTTTTCCCTTTTGCAACAGAAATAATCTGCTCTATCACCATGTGACTTCATCAGCTACAAGGAAGTTATTTCACTAGTTGTGTCTACAAGAGATAGAAACTGGACTGACACTACCAGCTAAATTCATGTGTGCCCCAGAAGACGAATTTCATTTTAGGAAGGAAATACATTCATCACTGACCTTTCTAATCGCATGTAATCCCATGACCTAGAAATGACCGTATCTACATCTCAGTGTTATTCCATTCTGTAAAACTATAACATGTTTAATTTTGCAGAAGCAACCCCTGTCTACCAGTCTAGTTTACATGAAAGCCTCCTCTAAAGGCTGAGCTTAAAAGTTTGTTAGCCCCTTCACATAACCATGTGTCCTCAGCACTGGTGTTGTTTATCAGGAATAGCTTAACATGAGTTGTAAGATGTGCGAATCTCATGCCCAGTTATTTAAAAGATGCTTCATTTTATTTTGTTTTTAAAGAAATAGATGCCGCTTTCAATATTTTGGCACAGGTTTTCCAAAGGAAGACCCAAAAATGGAAGTTTACATAGATACAGAGAGAGGAGTCAACCAGTAACTCCCATTGATCACAGTGGAAGTCTTCAGCTGCTGTGGGCGACAGTAAAATCTAGCTATCTGTTTAGGCGCTATAACATGGATTTGAGAACATATACTTTAGATTCCAGTTCTAAAGTCCTAGATGCTTTTGTAGCTTACTGTTTATTTTTCATAAAGATAGGTGGTACTTTTGGAAATCAAAATCTCCAAGCACACCTAAATTTAAATTTAAAAAATGCTAAAGTAAAGCCAAACAGTGCAGAATGGAAACTTAAAATTACAAATATTCCAGTCCCTCTATATCAATGGGAAGCCCTTGCTCCAGAACAGTGTTGAAGAAGCTGCCAGCTTTCTCCGAAGAGGCTCTTCAAAAGTGTTAGGGGGACAGAAAACCAAGTAGCCTCCTAACTTCCCTTTAAAAGTTATAAGGAGTTTCAGCTCAAGTATACGCTACCAAATCTGAGATGTCTCTTGGCCTCAATGCTATGAAAGGAAAGTATACTCTGCTTTATAGTCAGATTATATGTTATTTTACAAAGCATTAAAATAGTTTTTACTTCTATTACAAATCTGATTTATTAGAGTTTATTGCTCCTGTTTCTACCGTCCTAGTAAAGAAATCAAATAAACATTTGGATAAAAAGCTCTGCAGAAAAATCGTCCCTATGAATGTGACTTTGAGACTGCTATAACAGTAAAAGACCTGAATCTGAATATTTGACATGCTCTGGAAGACCCTGGTGGTAGATAGGCGCATTTGCTTTGGTGACCTATTTAAAGGCTTTCTTTGAAATACTCTCCCAGTTGTTTTTCATAGCAGGACATGAACTATGATGAAATCACTAAATTCGTGTTCTCTTGCTTTTGTTTAAAAAATTACTGCCATCCCTTAAAAGCTTGTTTTCTTTGTTGATTAAGAAGCAGTCAATTTTCCCTTTTTAAACAATCACTGAGCAACGGCCACCCGGCCCCCTCCGATATTCGGGCTGCTGGCAAATACTAAAACCGCAGTGACAAACTGCAAAAAAGCTTGACCTCTCCCCCTGTCCGGTGACCCTGTGTTCGATTTGTACTTTAGCTAACCAATACCTGATTAGATAATGCTCAGCGCTAGACCTGCAGAATGAGATAAAATTCAAATTTATGGCTTTTCATTTAAACTGGTCTACAGCACTCTAATCATGACCCAAGCACAACTACATCACAACAAATTTTCTTTGTTCCCCCAGTGCATTTTATAGCTGAAGTAAACGCGTGGACACAATAGACATTGTTTTCTCAGACTTGCTCTGACAAAACTCTGCCTCGATGCCACAGCGAGTTTTGCTCCCTGGGCCCCATGAAATTCCTAAGCCTAATTCCTAAGCATAGGCAGTGGCAAATTTTTCTGCATCCACCACAAAATTTAAGGGTGGCAGTTCCTCCGGCTCCCACTTTTCTCCCAACCACTACAGGCTCATCCTACTATCAACAGAGATGGACTCAAGTCACAAAAATTGAAAGTTAGAAGTACCTCAAACTTGGAAATACCCAACACTGTGCCGATCTTTTTGCATGGGACTTTAACACTGCCTATTATAAAAATGCTCTTTCCAAAAATGTAGCTAGAGTCCAAATTTGGATTTAGTTATAAGCCCTTCCCTGCAATGCCTGTGTAGGGTTTTGGGTTGGAATTTTCTACTTTAATACTCTACATCACTTAACAACATTAAACAATTGCTAAAAAGGAGCAAATCTTCCTTTATAAAAAATATTTTGATATGGTTATATCAATCTTTTTATTAAAAAGAGATCCTTCTTACAGCATTTTTGAAGCTCAAACATCATTTTATGTTCAGAGGCTTCACCTTAACCTCAGAAAAATGCAGATAAAATTGAAAGATTGATTTCCCAATAGCTTGACCATCCTCACTGTAGTTGTAGGGAGTCTATTCAAGAGAATTAAATGAGTACACAAACATTAGCAATGCTGCAATCCCACTGTGCATTTTTCTAAGTGGTGCACATGGGAAGTGAAGAGAAGAGTAAGCCGGACATAGTGAGACGGGTTTTTTTGGCCTGTGGAACCAACGAGCACTTTAACCCCTTTCAGGGCCCACGTCACTGAGCTGAGGTATCAGGGCAGGCAGCCACCATCTGCAAAGTAAAAGTCTGTGATCCATTGCCTTTTGAAGTCACCAGACACAGCTTACCTCGATAGCACCAGGAACTATCCTAGGATGTATAGATAATCATACAGAAAAGAGTATCATGACACCAGCTAGATCAGTGCAGTTCACAGGACAAGCAACTTCAGTATAATTGTGGAAAAGAGATTTTAAACCCCCTCACACTACGAAATGACTGAAATCCACAGTCAGTACTATACAGGAACTTCAGCTCCATCCTTTCTCTGCTGAAAACAGTAACAACATTTCACCCTGATTTCAGCAAATTGAACCCACCATGCCTGTTTACTAATTGACAGTCTTGCAGCTGGCAGGAGAAATGCCCAGTTTCACGAGGGTGTCCATTTAGGCAGAAAAATTGACACCAGAAAAGTTTATTTTCCAAAGACTGTATTTAAACATCAATAAATGATACCTTTCTCATCTCCATCCCACACTTTGAGCTCATACCTGAGCCCAAATGCTGTTAATGTGTTTTTTTCCCCCGTTTTTTTATACCAAGTAACAGGTCCAAGGAAGTAGCAATTTCCAGACCAGCGTGATGATGAACGACAGGACTGGAACAGGCACTGGTAAGGTCTTTTTGAACACAACTAGATCCACCACATCCATTCTTCAGCCTTAATCTTCACTGCTCATTGTGTAAACTGTGGTAACCAATATTTGTCTCCCTTCAATTACAATGAATGTACTTAACTCACCTTTGGGGAAAATATTCTGTTTCAAGCTTCCTTGAGCATTGTGGACTACTTCTAGATGAGTGACCAAGTTGCAGAGGGAGTTGACTGCTGATTTTGTGTGATTTTCCTCCAACACTTTTCAGTAGCATCTCCCCAGCTGTCCCAAATACATCGTGCTGTTCAAATGGCATGAGTCCTACAGCTTGAGAGTGATTCGGTGTGACATCTGAGCTCCCATCAGTATCCAGATATGCTTTTCTTGTTTGAATTTAGTAACTTCCAAAATCCTAAATATCTGAACCATAAAAACTAGTCTCTATTATTACGGTATAGTATCAGTATCTATGGATGTGAAAACCAAAATGAGTTTCCTTGATTTCAGCGAGCCTACCCTGCATTATACTGCCTGAGGATCCATCCTAAAATGCGCTAATTTTGAAATGTGTTAAACCTGCATATGCGGTGGAGTCTCAGCAGTTTTGCTCAAATTTCTGTTATTGATATCTGAGCTTAATTGTGGTGTGGCTAAAAGTTCACTTTTATGGTTTCCTGGTGCCTTGTTCAAAGAATAAAGATTTCTCACCAGCAATTATATTGCATCAGGGTCTGTTAACTTTATAGAGTTCTGCCAGGTCTATTATTTCTCTTGACACTATTCTGTCATACTGTCACAGGTCTCACAAGTGTTTAAACAACTGGATGGAAAGTTTGGAATGAACTCGCTGAGTATTTATTGATAGTTAAAAGCAAACCAAACATTTATTATCCGCCATATCTTTGAAGCTCTGCTCCACAGTGAAACTCCATTTTTCCTGGGAAAATGAAACTCCCAGCTATCCAAAGGTCAGTCGTGCCCCTGGAGAGTCATGCAAACTTCTCCCCTTATCAGAAACCTTGTTATCCAAAGGAAAAGTACAGATGGAAGACCAAGATTGTACTCTATTTCTACAGCACATTGTTAAAACTATGAATAAACTATGAAGGAATGTTTTTATGTCACATTATACCAATACCAAGGAAAAAATCTATGATCTTCTTCAGCTCAGAAGCCTCATCTGTGCCACAGAGATCTAAGGATTCAGGTGAGGGGCTCAACTAACGCGCCATTAGACGACTGACAACATGTACCGCTTAGAGCTCAGTGCATTCGGACACCATGAGGCACTGGGGACATTGTTTAGTGCCAGATACAAGAGAAATATCCTTCCCACGACCCCAAAAGAGAAAATTCAGTGGGGAGACACCTGGTAAACACAGGGCAAGGAGCACTAATACAGTCTTTGTCCCTGGAGAGCAAGACTGCAAAGTGTGAGCACTGCCAATTGCTCCAAAAGGGGAAGGGGCACTGCAGGAACGCAGCCGGCTGCGGACCTGCAAGCCCGCCAGCTCCATAGGATTATCCAAGTGAGGAACACACATTGCCCCCAAAAGGCAGGGAAAGCAAGATGCAGCCACGGTACTTGCCAAAGCAGACCTTGAACTCCTTCATGAAAAACAACATTTCTCAGAGCATCTGCAGAAGTAACATGATCCACATCATTCCCACGTGTACTAGCTTTATGACACTAGGATCCAAACATACTTTCACTGAATTAATGGCAAAATTCCCACTAACTTAAATGGAACCAGGATCAAACTCTTAGCATTCAAAGTCCCTGTAGCACAAGGTTTTGCAATACTAATTTAGCAAACAGTAAAAGATTTTAGGGCTATTCTAACTATTGTCAACAGAAAGTGGTGATCAACAACACCAAAAGCAGCACCCAATTTCTTTTCAGATAGTACAGTGCCATTTACAAATCCTCACCCACAGCTATGTTATAGTGCGGAACTACACAAAAGCAAGATGAAAATGTTGAAGAAATGTTCTGATAACATAACTTCTTCCTCTTCCCCCCAAAAAGAGAGGGGATCTGTTGGTATCCACCCAGAGAGACTTCATGCAAGAAGAGTAACAATAATTCCTGCCCTTTTTTCTTTTTTTTGAGCTTATACTTACACAATTTCATGCAGAAAGCACCAAAAGGCCATGAAACACTCTCAGTATACACAAAATACTCCCTGGCTACTGCAGGATAGAACTCAAATTCTACAAATACCTCAACATTCAAGAGAGTTCAACAGACTGAAAGAATGTAAAGTGTCTTACCTCCCAACCATAACTGGGATCTTTAAGGTGTGGCCGCTGCTCACCTACAAAAGGGCCAAACTTTTCCCCTGCTTCAATCTTCCTTTTGGTCCATATCCCTAATCCTGCTCCAGGAATGTTGGATTCTCGCAGCTCAAACTCTGAAGGAATGAGAATGTCATCAGGAATGTATATTGGAGCCTTGTAAGGAGAGCTCTCCTTTGGTGTGAAAGCTTCGCTGGAGGTTGCTGGAGAAGACGGCTCTTGAACACAGAGGGATGTTGGACACTGGACATTTGCAGCTTCTCCATCAGCTTCTGGCACTTCCTCCAAAGGAAGTTCAGGAAAGCTTTCATACAAGCATTCATCACCTAAAAAATAAATCCAAACATTGGGATTTGAAGTAGAGAAATATACTGACAGATTTTGCATATGAAACTCCTTTAGTCTGCCCATGAAATAGAAAGGACAGTTCAGTAGGCTGGCAGCACCTTCCTCAATCACTAATCCTGCAGCAGAGCCTCATCTTGAAAGGAGCTGAACCTTTTCCCTGTTGTAGGACTGGAGGTACACGGTGTTTCTTAATATTTCTGACATCAAAAGTGGTTTACATCATTGAACACAAGCTTAGCATCAGTGAGCGAATTACATACAGATGTATATGCAGGCACACCCTATTGTCCAATCTGGTCCGGATATAGCGCTTTGCATAGCATACGCTTTGAAATTACAATTGAAAGCCAGTATTATACGTTACAACTGAAATCTAAGTGAAGTGAAAAGCAGGAAAGCTTTAGTGGCCTTTCAGAGAGACAGACTGAACCTAAAGTAGCCAAAATTAAGTTTGATGGCCTCCAATTAGTCTTTAGAGGAAAGGATCCAGCCTACCACATAACTATTGGCAAGAACTGCAGCTGATGTAAATCAGTGTCTTGCCATTGACCTCCAAGAAACTCAATGGTCTGTATAAGTTCAGGATCCAAATAGCACCTTATAGAGAACCTGAACCTTCTCCTTTTACAGTTACAAAAAAACTGGGGAAGATCCAAAGCACATTAAAAAAAAAATCTCTGGGGCTTAGCCAGCAAACCAAAAAAAAGAAACCAAACCCCACTATTTTTGACAGCCCTAATTGTATAAGGCTGATTGTAAATTCCCTTCAGTCCAAAAATTCAGAGCAACTTCAGTAGGGGTTTAGTTGCACCAGGAATACAGTACCAACCCAGTAATATAAGCAAAAGGAGCAAAAATGACAAACTAACTAAAAAACTTTTTAATTTTTTACATTCATTTAATTTCATTAATGTTGCCATACTTTTCCCACACACCAGCGCTCATTAATTTTATCCAAAATAGAAGGTGAGAATACTATTCTCCAAGGAATAAAGTTGAGAGATTGGGTATTTAAGACCTGAGCATGAGAATATTTGCATAATATGGTTGGCGCAGCTATTAAAGTGCTATGCTGTGCTTGGCGTTCAGAATGATACTGTTTCAGTGAAGAAATAGGACCCTTAAAATGTTCTTTCAATTTCTTGCTCATTAAAGAAACTATCCATGGTAGATTAGCACTGTATGCCTTTTCCACTGAAATCTGGTCATAGCCCATTATCTCTCACATCTTTGTTACGTATTATCTAACAATGTTATATCTATACTTTCCTGCTTCTGGTACTGCCTAAGACAAACACTGGGACATAACAAATCATTTGAATAGATTGCTCCCATCACATGACTGGCAAACTAGATTCTTCATCTGTGAGCAATTTATTCACAGCCATGAACTGTTTTTCTTTCTTTTATGTGGCACTGGCTATGACCTCATGCATGTCATAAGAAAGTTCAGCTACCCATTCCCTTAGCCTCTGGTTTGGCAGACTCCCCCCGCACTTTAACAACCGAACCCAATATTGATTAGTTTATCACTTCTCTAATACCTAAGTAGAAAATCCTGACCGACTCAACCACTGAGGTGAGATAGATACAAAGAGGGTTTTTCCATTGCTTCTGCTTCAGAAATCCTTCCTGCAATAGCTCAGCAGTGCAGAGCTCTGCAAAGATGCTCAAGGACTAACCAAGGCGAGCCCAAGAGGCAAAGTGCTAAGAGAGGGAACCTGCTCTTTGCTTGGCACGGAAAAGCCCGTGCCCATAGCCTTACTGCCTGGTGGCAATCCATGGCAAGACTCAACCTGAACTGCTGGGGGACAGGGAACGAGACATGAAAAGGACAGGGACAGATCTTTATCCGGATGCCTTGATTCACTTCCCCTCTCTGCATTCTTATCAAATGCTGCTCTGCCTGAGTGCGCAGAAAAGCCGGACTGCGGCAGAAGAGGAGAGCGGAGGCAGGCCTGGGCCTCCCCTGTCGCCTGAGACTCTCCTGCGCTCCCTGCCACCGCTAGGCCAGCAGCAATACCACGTCCAGCCACGACGGGCTAGCTCCTGTTCAGCTTTCTTCCCCCTGACTGTTTAGGTTGCAGCCCTGCCTAAAACATTTCAGCTGGTTTTGAAACAGGAAAAAAAAAAAAACAAAAAAACTCGTATACACATGGGGTGCAGGAAAAGAAATCACACAAAGAAAGTGATCTGGATGATGATAAGCACATGGCTCACTAGAAGGGTTGTTTTTTTTCTTTCTTTCTTTCTTTTTTTTTTTTAAGACTTCAGACATCTAAATCCTACTGATTTTCTATGACAGCTGGGTGCCTGACACCCAAACTCCTTAAAAAGTCCCTCTCACATTCATTGCTGTTTTCCCCTTCTGCCAAACAGACCCCCATAAAACCAAGGCTCTCCACGTGCCCCATGGCCACTCCGCTCCTTTATCTCTTAGCTCTCATCCATAAAACACGGAAGCAGCTCAGCCAGCTCCCTTCAGCAGCAGCAGCAGCAGCAAGCACAGCGACCCTCGCTGCACCTTCCCCAGAAGGGGCCACCTGGCTCGACGCCAGGCCTCCCAGCCCCGCGTGCTGCCCAGCTCTGCTCTTCAGCAGATCCTATCCCTGGACTGGCATAAAGCGAGCCCTTAAAAATTGAGCAAACAGGGGTTTGCAGATGTTTCTTCTCCTCCAGGGACAGTCCGGTTTAATTTCTCTCTTGCAGACTCAAAGGCCTCAGTTATACTTATCTCAGTCATTCTGGTTACACTAGTTTTAGCCATATAGGGTCAAACCTGCAGCTGATAAATTGGCCTCTGGAAGTTTGGCAGTGAGACAAATCCATTTGCGCTAGTCTATTGTGACTCCTTTGATTTCCAGCAGCCACACCCAACGTCGTATTTAAAAATGGGCTTTCAGCTTGAAAGCTCTGGAAAATATAATATGCATTTATACCCTGAAGCTTAACAGTGTGGGTAAAACAGATTGCTAAAATATTATTCTACTTGAAATAGTAATGTATTCTAGCAAAAATATATTTTAAAACCTCAAAATAAACAAGAAGCTGAATTGCAACCAGTGAAGAAAAGGCAAGACCGTTTAGACATATTTGCAAAACTACTGATAGAAGGAGCTCTATTGAAATCAATGTGCATTTACTGAGAATCTAGTCATCCTTTTCCAAGGATGTGGGACTACTCTTTTACAGTTTATGCTGACATGGATCAGAAGGATCCAGTGAAACTCTGGGATATTGGCTGGTAGAAAACCTTTGTGAGGTTCGAATTAGACAAAGGGACTGTGCTTCCACGTGTCATTTCCTAAGCGAACTGCAAATCATTCACACAGATAGCATTGCAGTTTTGAAATTCAAGATGGCTTCTTTAAAGCCTAATAATTATCCCCATTAGAACTGGAATGAAATAAAATTGAGGCCCCTGATAAGGGAACAGCTGAGATTAGGTAATGTGGAAGTTCAGATATTAGCCTCCATAAAATTCTTCACTGCTATTTTGCAATAAAAACATGAGTAAGCTTCAAAGGAAACCCAGGAGGAAAGGTTAATTGCTGCTAAAAGACCAGGGTGGACACCTGCATTTGCACTTTTGACACAACCTTGCATGCCAGCAGGAAAGAGTCCACGTGGCCATGTGCTGGGAATGTGGCTGATGAGGACGGGAGAATCATGTGCCAAAGCTGCTACTCTAACTCTGAGGCCTGGGGTCATTTCAAGACCGAGAAAGCTCCTGTGCATAGCTGGAGGAAAGGACTTCCTTCCATTCGGATGGCTCCTGAACAGTTTAGCATGCTCTTCCTCTCCAAACAGAATTAAATAGGAGGCACTAATGAATGAGGGAGACAGAGGTTACTGACTGCAACCAAAACTGTTTTCCAACTAGCTGCAATTGCTAGTGAGTCAAAGGCTGTTATTTTTCAAAAGCACACTGGGCCACACATTAAATGAAACTATGTCTTTCTGTAGCTAAAATGCCACACGACAGCATTACATATTAGAAAGATATACTTTAGCCTAATAGAAGTATGAGTGTTTCAGAGCTATGTTGAACTATTGAACTACTGCTCAAAGTTCACACATCCTTCAAAGATCAAATCTGCACCCAGAACTTCAGACAAACCAGCCCACAACAGATACGTACGCATACTTTTACAAAAAGCTTCATAACATCATCAGTTTCCCCTTCTCCTTTTTCCAGATTATCTATTCTCCCTTTCTTCAGCCAATTTGTGCATGAGGACATATACATATTTATTGCCAAAATTACTACTGACTGATAAATTCTCTAGCACATAAATCTGTCACTTGGAGTTATGCACATGGCCACCAGTGACTTAATCATAAACTGGATGGCTGATTATTCTGGATGAAGGAGGTAAGCTGGAAGCAAAAGCATCTAGAGAGCCTACTTCAGAAGCGTTTCTAATTCCATCATCTTCAGAGCAGAATAAAGTAAGAGTTGAGATAAAAGTGAAAGTGGCTCTTTCCACCTGAGAAGATAGAGGTAGGTTCACGCCTGCAACTTCACAAAGGTGAGAAAGATGACCTTAGCCACAGCGATTAGACTCCAGGAGGAACCCAGCCCTGTTGGATAAGGAGAAGTATATCACATGTCAGGATTTCTGAGCTCTGCTAGTGCTGATGATCATGTCTGATATGAGTCTTTGGTGAGTCATGCATTAGTGAGGGCTTTTGTGGGGGCATGTTAACATTAGGAGAATTCGTCTCTTGTCCTGAGTAAGGCCAAGGAGGACCTGAATGTATCGCGACATCCTGAATCGGACACTTTAAAGAGACTGGAGTCCATTTATATTTGACCCAATGTTTCTATTCAGTACTGAGGAAATCAATACAGATTATTTGCAAGCATATCTAAAAAGGAGGCAGGCATTTCCTGTTGCATACAACTGGGACACCTTTATCTGAATTTCTGTTTGAACAGGTATTAAAGAAAAGACTGTTATAGGCAGGAGCCGATTATGTATCCACATAGGTACAGAACACAGGAGGTCAGGAAAAGCTGAAGAATAAGAAAAGGAAATCCATTAGCTTCTGAAGTTATATTAACTCAATGATGAACTAAATGGGAGCCACCTGACAGTCTTGCACTCGAGTAGGTATGGTTTAGAGATGGTCTCTTTTATGTCCTCTAGAGAAAAATGTGAGAAAGATCCTTAACTTTGGAAACATACACAAGAGATTGGGTTACTATCTTCAGACACAGAAGGGACTCTAGCCAAGAACTACATTACGCTGCATGAACGTTTTATCAGCTAACGTACCTGAAACTAGTTTGTGCCACTCCCTATTCACAGAACTGTTCTGTAGAGCTGGATCTAATAACAATTATTTATTATTATTTGTATTGTAACCCAGTCTGGTGGCCCCATGCAGGATCCCATTGTGAAAAGCGTCATACAAACCTGATCAAATGAGAACTGATGTAGGGCTCAAAAGAATAGAGCTAGTAATTCCCAGTTAGGTAAAAATCATAAACCTAACAGAAGAGAGAAAAAAATTGTTTACAAATAGAAAACTTGGTTGGAAAACCACAGAGACTATCAGCAAGTTTAAGGATAAGGGCAGTGCTTGAAGTTTTGAATCATTTTTCATACTTGTATTACCTGAGCCTAAAACAAGCCAGAGAAAACTAAAGCTATCCTGAATACATTCAAAAGGTCCAGTCCTGAAAGCCACACAAAGTGCAGATGAGATGGTGCTTACATGGACAGTCCCAGCAGCAAATTCTATTTTTATGCTATGGGCCATTCGACGAGAGTAAGGGATACATAATCAGACCCTAGAGTTTGCTGTACAGTGGGTCTGTCATTGGCCCAACAGGCCAGATTCTGATTTCTGTTACATGGCTGCTAAATCCAGAGTAATTAGTTTAGACTGCCACCAAAGAATAAATGATATCAGTGTCTGTCCTGGAGTTCGCTGAAGTCAGTAGAATTTCTTCAGACTGACACTAATGTAACAAAATGAGTGCAAAATCTGGTGCCCAGATTTTAGCATTCCTTTTATACTTGTTATTCTGCAGATTACAGACGGCATTCTCACAGCTGATTCGATAAAGCCTCCTTTCCCCCTTGTCGCTACACAGCAGAAAGCCCTTCTTGCAGCACAGAGCTTCGCATAAAGAAAACCATTATGCCCGTCCAGCAGAAGAGGGAGTTGTAGCAATAGCCTGCAGAGACAAAGGAATGCGAAAAAGGGTGAAGAATACAAAAATGACCAACTTTTTAGACTGCTCCACTACGGCCTGGATTGCGTATTTGAAATGAAAAGGGAACTAAGTGTGGATTATTGATCCGGCACCAGAGTACGAAAGGGTTAGTTCTTTGGAAACTTTGTGCATCATTGTAAAATGCACGTCAGTAACAGAAATACAGATAATTCACAAGATCTCAGTTATCAGCATTACCTGTCCAATAAAAAAACTTCATTGTGTGCAGAGCAGGTTTTTGCTTTTTAAATTACTCTATCTGCATAAAAAACTGCAAACAAGAGACTCGGTGTGAGAAAAAGTGAGCTGCTGAAGGAAGGGTGAGTACAAAACACCGAACACTTGGAAGAAGTACGTCTGCAGGCAGACCAGAAGCTAAGTTACACACACTTGAGAGCATCAGGCCTTTGCGAGAGGATAATTTCAACTTCGCCAAGTGGCAGTACTAGACCAGCAAAGTCGTAATATAGTAACGGCAAAGGGAACTGTGCGTCATTTCTGGAAATTCTCACTATCAGCCTACACAATAAGTAGTAGCATTTGGTGCTCTGTCTAGTGTCATTCACGTCTAATTGAGGAACACAGTCAAAAGCATTTGATGTGGACCAGCCGCTGTCTTTTAATTAGGGTCCAGCACTGCAAGACTATGGGTCAAACCGTGCTTTCATTTGTACAGGAGCCACTCTCCTTGATGTCAGCGGAAGCTGCACCTGTGTAACTGAAAAGCAAAATTTGGCTGCTGTGTCCCTGCACATTTTCCTTGTGAATTACCGTATTGCATGCAGCAACAAAGAATTATAAATGTTGGCTGGCACACACTGAATTTATTTACAAGCTAAGTCTAATTTTATTTATAGTTCCAGTACAATCATCTCTGTAGAAATATTTATGTTATCTGTACTTCTAGTCTGTTAAAGTCTACTGCAATCATAAACACTGTTGAAAAATTATTCACAGTTAGCAGGGTTTAAACTACCCATTATATCACCAGCTAGTGCCAATAAACTTTGGTGCAGGTTGATAAAGTTTCCTCGATGGAATAAATATATATTTGGCTTTCAAAATCTTCTCTGGGTTACATGGAGCGGGGGTAAGAGAAGAGGGAAATGCCAGCTGCGAGGTTTGATACACTGCGGGCCGGATCCGTAGCTTGCACTGGGTCTGCAAAGATTCGCACCGTCTGAGGAGGCAGCTCAGCGCGTGCTGCAACTCTAACTAACAGCTGAACTTTGAGTTTTAGTCAAATATTTCAGCTGAGTGGTGTTGCTGTAGCTAAGACATACTCACCAACTCCCTTCACGACACTTTTTACATGGAGTAGACCCAAGGAAGAAAATTCGGACTTGAAATTTTAAGCACTGAGGACTGGCAGTTAGTAAGGCAGGAAACTGGATTAGAGGACCCAGCTTTTGTTCATTATTTGATTGCCATAATGATAAACTTGACATATATTCACCCACTGACATGGCATGAGAAGCCAATATGTTTAGGAGAAAACTAAGGACAGGGAGGTTAAATACGAGTTAGTGAGATCAGCCACTTATATATAGCTTTTATTGCTCAGTCCAACGTAGCAAATACTATCTGGGAACAAAATTTGAGTAAATCTGTATCAACTGCAGTAAGACAGAGAAGGTAATGCACTTGAACAGTCATTGACATGGTGAGAAACTATTGCTGCAAAAGAACATTTTTAATCAAAACAATTACTTAAACCTACAGTATTGTAATCAATGTAAATGAAACTTTATCTCAATGTAATAAATCAGTGTAACTGAACTTCTTTTTACTCATTAGTAGACCTTTACTATTTTAAACCGAGATGTGTTGCAAAGTAGCACTGGAAATCACATGTCTCTTTCTAACAGAAAACAGTAATAAAAGATGACTATTCCACCAAATTACAATGAAGACAGATAACAGAGTGAATTATAAGACAAAGGTTATAGATAGAGACTGAGCCTTGTAGAGGTAATGACTTTTAATTGGATTGAGTTTATCATATTTTCAGAGGTACAGCACAACCAGAAGAAAGGATTAGAATTACTTCCACATTTCATTATTTGGCATAATGAGAAAACCGAGGGAGGTCCACCTCCCTGATGTGTTGGGTAAGCCACAGGAGATGTTGAACATGTCAGTAGCTGGTAGTGTACCGTTCTGAGACACAAATGCTTTTGCTCCATCATAACGCAGCAAAGTGTAATCACTTCAGAGAGGGGGAAAAAAAAAGCCAGGTCATGAAGTTTATTTGGCAAGGGCACTAGGAATAAAGAGGAATTTCACCCCTTGCTTCCAGCAGCCGCTACAGGACTAGCCTACAAGCACCCACCCACTTGCTTTTGGAAGCCAAGCAATTCTCACTCTCAGCGCTAAGGAGTTAAAGAAGTGATTGGCCAAGGCTCAACCGCCTGATCACCTCCTTTACGCCACTGTATTCACACCGCCGTCCATGAAAAGGCCCTGGTGAAAGCAGCAAAGGAGTGGGCCGGTGCTGCCTGAATCCCAAAACGATGCCCAGCCTGCACTCGTCAGCCCCATCCCTGGGAAGAGTAGGGGTTGTGAACTAACGGGAAGGAGGCAGCTGGATGTCAGAAAAAAAGAGCTGAGGGAGTTATCAGAGAAGGCCCAGTGGTTACGGCAGGGTTTACACTAGCCCGGCTGTTGGACGAAACATGGCCCGTGCTTTGGCTTTTGCAACGCTGCGGGGTGCGACAAGGAAGCAGCCGCAGTGCCAGCCGCAGGGGCTGTCCCTCGCCTGGTCCTCGTCTCCCGGGACTTTCCGCAGGGATCTACCTTGGAGGCTTCAGCGCCGAGCAGCAGCGGCACCTTCCTGGGCTTACTTCCACGGGAGAGGAAGGCAGGAGGACCTGCGTGACAGCCGTGACGCAGCCGCCTGCCTGCTGTGCCCAAGCGTTTCCGGGAGGGCGAGATATCCACAGGTTTGCCCTGGGTAACTGAGCTACGGTACAACGGAGACAGAAGCTTTTGTACAAGCAGCCAGACCGCTTTTTAATTATACAATTACACTGAGAGATGCTTAATTATATTTGAGTGACACTGTGATACAGTGTAGTTAAGTCCTTGAAACACTAATAGAAATACTCATAACCAACACACTAATCAGAAAAAGTATCAAACAATTCATCCTGTAATGCTGTCCACTTCAAAATCTCAAGGTCTGGCAAGACTGTTTTCCACCATTTGTTTCTGAGGAGATACAAAGGCCACAATTTTTCCTGCAAGTGACTTCTCAGCAGCACGCGAGGTAGTTATATTTCTACAAGGTCACACAATAACTAACTGAACATACTTAGCTGATTGGAAAATCATGAATCTTCAGAGCAACTATACTTCATGTTATACACACGAGTACGTTCTGCATCATACTGTAGGGCATCAGTGTATATTTATAGTGGACATTGTTTGGAGGAGTAAAGTGATTATATACTTATATATATATATTTTTTTAACCTTTGGGACAGTTTTATTTCATCATACAGAAATATATTTTTATTTCTGACTGCCAGCATTGATTTCAGCAGAGTTTTTCAAAGACACAAATGGCAATTTGTTCTCATTCGTTTCAGTGAAATCCCAGTCCTTAGCTGACATTCATACCTTTGACAAGCTCTTCTCATCGGTATCTCACTCAACACAACGCACACACATTTCGTCAGAGTGAAGGAATTTTCCAGTTTCACTTCTCCGGCAAACAAGCATTCTGAGCAGGTTTATCTACATTACCTATCCTGATCCCACTTTCTCTTCACCCCGGACGCCGTTCATTCCTCTGAACAGTTACACTGGTGGCTGTTTGCTCAGACAAAACCAACCCAAATTCTACTTGTCACAGTCACCCATTTTAAAGAAACTTTGTCCATTTTTAATATCTACAAAATGTTTGTGATCAATAAAATATACCTGGGGTTCTCTGCACATTTCAAAAGGCAAGTGTGTCCCAGCAAATTGGGGTTTATGGGGTATAAACCTAACCCCCTTAAGGTCCGTGGGATTCTGCTAGTGCCTGTAATGAAACGAGCCTTTCAGCAGTGATGCAGACAAGGCTTGTTCGTGGAACTCGCAGCGGTTATTGCGCTCACCCAAACACGACCAGATATAAGCTATTTACTGCCCTGAAGCAAGACAAGCGTACATGGTAGCATGACGCTAAACAAGGAAGGACGCAGAAGAAAACTGCACCGGTTATATGTACTTACAATTCTCCATTGCCTTTCTAAAATAGTTTATTTTTTCTTGAAAATATGTGGCGCACAGGAGTGTGATGAGCTACAAGGATTTGTGGCAATTATTTTCCTTGGCCTTTGTATAAGGAGGAGGAAAAAGCTAGGCTTTTTACAGCAGCGCAAACCATCCGTACAGAGGTGGAAAGAGTCAAAGGGATGCGGCCCAAAAAGGGTGCAGCGGCCTGCACACCCGGCGCGATGAGGAATTACCAGCAGCTGCAGAACTATGGACTCCTTTCCAAAACACATTTGCCAAACCCATTTCTAACTCATTCTGTTTGTTTGCCACCAAAAATTTCCTTCTGATCATCTCTCCAGACACCTTTTTTCCCCACGTGCAGGTTTACCGAGGAAGAGGGAAGAAAGGGAGGGAGGGAAAAAAAGAAAAAAGAAAATCCACGCCATCCCTTCCCTCTCAGCCTCCACCTCGCACCGTGCCTCGGCCCGGGGTCCTCCCTCGTGCCCAGCACGCTGTCACAGCTTCCCGTCGCCCCCAAAGGCAGCTGGCGGCTGCAGGCAGTGGAGGAATCCCCGGGCAGCTGCCCACGGGCGGGAGCGTCGCCCCGCGGCCCCGGCACCCATCACGCGCCTGCCCACCCTCCTTGCTGCGCCCGCGCGCTTCGATCGCTGCCTTTCCGCAGCCACAAGTTTCCCTTTCTGGCAGTCGGCACCACCGCACCGCGGTGCGTCGCACACTTACCAGGCCCAGCTAGGGGAGGCTGCATTCACTCGTTCCCACCTTCTGGGCCATTTCCCCCTATTTTGGCTTCTTCCATTACGAAGGGAAGGTGTTTGAAAAACGGGATTTAACTTTTCCCCTGGAAACCCTTAGGTTTCTCTCCACTCCCTTTCATTTCTTTCTCTTCCCCCTATTCCCAGAAATGCCTCATTTTCTTTTCCATTTTGTTACCAAAAAATCACGAAAAAGGAAAACATTCAGAGAAGTTAACAAAAAGGAAGAAAATCCAAACCCCAAATATTAAAGCTTTGAGGGTTTTGCTGAACAACTAGGAGATTTTTTAAAGAAAAAGTGTTTGCAGAAATTAGGTAAATCCAGGGTGTTGTCACCTCTTTTCTATAAAACTGTTTTTCATGTAATTTAGAAAGTTCTTTAAGAGTGTTTATCTGGCCATATTTTTACCTAGCACTTCCATGAATTTTAAGTTCCCTGTGGGTTTACTGCTTTGAGGTTTTCAACACTATCTAAGCTGGTCCAAGAGTTTTCCACTCTTGCTTCTTTCCCCCGATGGTGGTCTGAAACAGATGCCAGTAGGTGCCTGTTCCCTCTTCTACAAATATTTGCAACGTCAGCCAAAAAAGATCCTTTGCCACACTCTTCGCATGGATGCAGACGGACACCTCACCCTCTGTTCACCCCTTTTTCTCTTTCTTTGCAGAATGGTTACATCCATCGGTATTGCTATTCCCGCGGCGCCGCAGGGGCCGGGAGCCTGGCTGCCGGGGCCAGGCAGAGGTGCAGGCTGAAGCATCGGCACGACGAGGTTGGCAACCTTCAGTAGCAGCTGAGCTCACCTGCATCCTCCTGCCGCCTCTGCCCTTCCTTGCTGGCCCCGAGCTCAGGCATTCAAGGTGGGCTGCGATCAGGCTTCCAGCAGAGGTGCAGGCATACTTTGCTGCAGACACAGCCTCCACTAAACATCTCTTCTGGCTCTTCTCACGTTTGGCACGTGCTTTGCGCTCGGATGTAGGCACTTTGGCTCTTACTTATTCCTCATGGGCCCTTACGCTGCACGTTGGGAGTGGGCACCTCGCTGTGGTATCTCAGCTAACCTAGCGGCTCTCCCTGCTCTTCTCATGTATTCGGAGACCTCTGCACAAGGCAAGAGCTGCACTGTCAGAGATTTTCCAGACCCAGGAACTACTGGGGAGTTTGTGACCAGCAAGGAATAGAGATTTCCAGACCAGCTGGAAGGTTGAGAAGATATTTAGACACACTCAGGAATAAAGAAAGGAAAGCCCTCTTCAGCGCTCGCTTGACTGCTCGGGGAGGCCATGTAGTCTGACAGACTTTGCTTATAATGGGAATCAGTAGCTCTGATATTGCAGACTAGGTTGCTTTCTCTAAAAGGTCCAAGCACAAATTCTCCTTTTCCCTCTCAGGCGTCCTGTTTCTTACATGGGATCATATTACCTCATTTGCTTCGGATGAGTCTCATGGCTAATAGCTCATATCTCTCTGGTGCTTTGAAGACGTAAAGCAGGACAGTATATAAATGCTAAGTATTCTCATATCACCAGTAGACCATTGTAAGAAGGAAGGACTAACATTCTTGATTCTGATCACATCCACCCTCCGAAATCAGCAGTGACACCAGTGTGAAACCAGAACGAGGCCCCTGCTGTGAAACAGTTAACATCAGTTAGATCTATTTTGACTTTAAAAAAAAGTGGGACTACAGTTTATTTTACATGGCTTCCTGGTCAAAGCCTCAAATGTTTTGTAGATATTTATTGATATATATTAACTGTAAAGAAAGTTAACTGCTAATGTAATTTATTCCACTCTTTGTTCCATACACCTTGTATCACTTTCTATGAAGCTGTTGATCTTGGAGAAGCAGAGGGATCCTGGTGAGCTGCTAGCAGAGAGCGATAAATCAGCGCTCTGAAAGCTTCTGGTTCATCCCAATAACTTGGAAGCAAATTTGAAAAATAATCTTTTTTTCAAACTGGCAATCTTCATGAGTTCTATTGTTTTCATGTGCAGTCTGATATATATGACAGCTTAAATAAATACATAGAGCTTAATGGACCAAATTCAGCCTTAGTGTAATTGGATGCCTTGCCATTAGAGACCTTGGCCCATGCAGTGCTTTCCACCCCAAAGGATCAGAGGACCCTATAAGCTCAAACTAACATGCAGTTATTATATACTTTAATTCTACTTAAGTTATTATGTCACTACAGACTAATCCTCTGCTCTAAAGGATACTTAACTATATAGCTATTTATGTTTACAGACATGGATTTAAGTACTGTTTATAATGACAAGAATGTATATATACAAAATGTATATGTAATATAATACAGTATATATACACAGAGACACATGTGAATGCATGGAAGTGAGAGAGTCCTTGAGCAAAAATGAAGAGTAATTTTTATGTGAGAAAAATAACGCATTTTTTCCTAACATTGTTCTGAGAATGGGGTAAGTTGCTTTTGCTGAAATTCTCCTCCCAAAATAAAGCCAAAAGCGCACAGAACATTTCAAGCTAAACAGTCACATTTCGCAAAGCTATAAGCATCACAAAGTGGATCTCTTCCGCTGCCTTTAGCTGCAGTTCGCACTGTCTCTATCAGAGCAGCAGAACAGCAGAATGACCCAACCAGTTTACGCGGCACTTGCTCAAGCAGCAGCAACGCAACGGCTGCTCGCAGAAGAGATTTTTCAAGTGGGGAAGCTGCATTTTGAGCTTTCCCGTTAGGCTCATCAGAAGCTGAATTAAACTAAAATAATAGCATTTCCTCCCAGAATAATTTTCAAAGAGAACATTAAACTCGTTGAGTTGGCCTCCTCCGCACTCCTGCGAACATTAATTCAGCAATCTACGTGAGGACATGCGTAACAGCAAGCATGTCAGAAGAAAGGACTTCAGGTGTTTTTGCGAGGAGCTCCTGAGAGAGCGCTCGCTGCACCACCGCCTCTCCATTTCACCCGTGGGCAAACCGCAGCTATGTCGATGAACATGACTGACCCCCGCTCACAAAACAAATAAAATACACAAGTTATCTTGACTTCCCATCCACTATTCCTTTCCCACCGTCCGCCTGCACTGCAGAGTGCTCGTTCATGGATCACACGGACCATTGCTCACACAGGAAGAGCTGAAGATCAGCAAACTGCCTGAGCGTGTTCAAAGCGAGGAATAAAATTAGGTGAGGCTTGCACAAGTGCCCACATTGGATACAAGGAGAAGCTGCATACTTTTGAGAGTATAAGATTAGGGAGAGGGGAAGGTCAGATGGAAGAAGGGTGAACTGCAGGGGACGAGCACTTCCTCTTCTCTGCAATACCAGTCTCTTGGCACCTGCGGTACCAGGATCTCGGACATCCAGGCCTCGTGGGAAGCACAAACGCAAGCCCAAAGCTTGAGCATAATTCCCCCCCAAAAAACCTAGCCAGGTGCCTTGGTCCTAAAGGAGCTTTTGTCCGTTAGAAAGTGCCTGCAGAAAGCACGTTTTCAAGGGCCAGAGACTGCCAGAGACCCTGCCCGCTTTCCCAGGCTCTGCCGGCAGACTCCTGCCCGCGTAAAATGCCTAGCAGGAGAGCTCCTTTCCATTCCCTGCTGCCTACCGGTGATTTGATCTTGGTGTTAAGCTTGAGCCCTCTCACCAGAGGCCAAACCCTCTGGCACTTACTCCTGCAGGGAATTTTGCCCAAGAAAAGGCTGCAGAATCAGCTCAATGTCATTGTTTGTCCAGGTATTTTAGCTGAATGGGATAGAACAAATAAATACCATTTATTGTTTAAAGCAACTTCTTTGAACAGGAGCATTTGGTAGTTGACACATCTGCGGATGTTTTAAATCATAAGGGCATCTACTCCATTTTGGTTTTAATGTGTTTGTGTGTGAAGTTCTTTGTCATTCCAGCCCACCTGTCTCAGAACACAGAAATCGAAAACAGGAGTAACTCTCGAATTTCACCTCAATTTAATCCATCACAGAAAGCACACTGTTTTTGCACTGTATAAAAAAACACCAGGACATTTAAACAAAGTGACAC
This sequence comes from Apteryx mantelli, assembly GCF_036417845.1. Lineage (NCBI taxonomy): Eukaryota > Metazoa > Chordata > Aves > Apterygiformes > Apterygidae > Apteryx > Apteryx mantelli. The sequence goes on from NC_089986.1 coordinate 5,972,563, forward strand.
AGATCATCAGCAGATCAACTGAAAATGACAGCTCAATCAAACAAATGTATGTTGAGAATTTCCACAGGGCAGCTCTAGCTGCAGCCAAACCAAATTTGTTTAGTATACATAAGTTAGCTGCTTAGAAACATTCAGTATGCTGCTAGCCAGATGATGACTTTCCCAGATAAACATCTATTTAACCAAATATCTCCATCCATGAAAGGGCTAGCAGCATTTTGATGTATTCTCCCAGTCTCTTAAAAATATGACTTTGCTCCGGTGGCAGGCCGGTACCAACCCACCCACGTGGCACCTATGTAAAAATAACTAAACACTCCTTTAAAAAAATTGTTCTAACCACCAAAAGGTAGGCAAAACTCTATAATCCTGATAGAGTGCTTCTGGCAACCAATAAATTCACAAAGTGGCACTAAGGTGAAATACAAATTATGAACTTGGGAAGCACCAGAGAAAACTGCGCATCCTGTGTCATATATCAAATACACGGAGAGGAGAGGATTTGTCTGACTCTTCTTTTAAAGCAAAGTATTCCTACTGAAATCAATGACAAATCTTCTATTGATTCCAGAGGTGCCACATAAAGCTTTCATTGAGGATATAGATTTAAGAGAACTGCCTGTTATGATCCTTCCCCTTTTTGGGCAGCTTGTCTATGGTGTCATTTATTAACAGTAGAAGTGGCAAAAATAATCCTGCTTTTGAGGATTAGTGAGTCATTTGGCAAACACAGTGTAGGGGTCATCAAGATACACATAAAGTTCTGCCAAAATCCAATGCCTAAGTGAAAGAGGCCTTCAGTTCAGACACCAGGAGCACTGCCCGCTCTCAGCAAAGCCAAGGGGAATCCATCGGCAAGATCAGAAGAAGGTGGTCCTACATCCACTGAAATTGGTGGCCAAACGCTCAGCTGATGCTAAAAGGCTGGATTTTATTTGGGGTACTATCTACACTGTTGGTGGGGAGTCTAGGGAAGAGCCTGGCATTTGGGGGTGACTCGTAGCTTGGGCTGCCCGTGCTCAAGCTCGGTATTGGAAGCGTAAACCCCGGCTGCCAGCGCCATCCTGCCTGCCCTTGGATCACCGCCCTCCGGAGAGGTGCGGAGGGAGGAAAGGGAAATACTTTTTCATGAAATCCATATTTAGGCAGTGGTACTCCTTTCTGCAGGATAGTCTTACACATTTATACAGGTTCAGAGAGAACTGGATCGGTTAACCAAAAAAACTCCAGTCAGGCCTACTGAATTCAAAGTCTCCATCTCCTGTTCAAGAAGAGCCTGAGCCTCAGTCTGTCAGAGGCTGGAGGATATTTCAAAGCAAGCATGAGTATGTTTGCCTCTATCTTATGCTCTTTCCTAAGGATATGCTCTTACCCACTATTATGAAAAAAGGAAGCAGGTTAGTTGGACATTTGACATGACCTGGCCCAGCCCAGCCACTCCTTCATTATAAGGACACGTGTGATCTTGCGTGCTGAGACACTCACATACCACCCGTAACAACCAGGTAATTTCTCTTGCAATATAAATTACAAGTTTTGGGAGAGCCTCTTTTATTTTATTTTATTTTACTTACAATTTGTTAAAATAAATAGATTTAAAAAATAAAAGCTACTAGGCAATACAAATTGGCTCTTCAAAGTTCTGTCAAACTGAAGAATGACTATAAAGCACATTTTCTGATGGACATCTGCTTACTACCTAATACCTACAGAGAGGATATTCACAAAAAGAGAAGGGCAACAAATCAGAGAGCATGCAACGCTCGCTCATCCTGAGGCTGCACATTTACATCACGATCGGAGCTACGTGTGGCTGCAACGAAGAGCACAGGCGTTTAGAGATCAGTCATAAGTTATTTCCTAGGCAGAAGATACACCAAAAGTGGGCTAGGAATTACCTGACTGTCTTAGCTAACTCGTACCTAACCTGGAGGCTGCCTGAGAAAGCTGTAACCTGCTCCACTATGTTAGCAGTGTATTATGCAACTACACAGTAAAAGACAAATATAATTTGCCCAGCCTCTGCATTACAGAGGAGGAGGCCAGGCAGTCCACGTCTCAATGTAGAGATCCTGTTTTCCTGTTCTCATCGCCACCAGATGCAGAGATGCACACAACCTGTCAGATGAGTAAAATCAGCCTGTGAAGAAGATGAGGCCCTAAAGTGCAAGAGTCTGGTGCAGGGGAAGGAAGAAGAAGAAAAAAAAAAAAGATAAAAAAGATGAGTAAATGATTCTTCTCTCTCAAAGCTGCAGGAAAAAAATTTGCAAACACAGATGTTTTCTACGTTATAATGCAAGTAAGAATTCACCAACACACGCTTTTGAATACCTTGGCATTTCCTTAGGAAGTGTCCATCTGGGGGGAGTTTAGCTCACGCGTATTGAGTGCCTGATATCTCTAATTAGCACTGTCATTATTATTCACATTGTTATTATTGTATCTTTTTGTTGCCAGGTCACTGACAAGGCTACACATGGCTTTGGAACAACAGGCGGAACAACACTGAGGCAGTAACAATCAAACATCTAAACTAACAGTCAGAGCTAGGCCCCAGTGGCAAATTTTGGATATAGATCTGAACTTCACTTTGGCAAAGTTCACAACGGATGTATCCCGATGCTCGTGTTCAGACCTGGGCCATCCTGCTGGAAGGCAGAAAACGGCTGGGTGACATATTACCGGGGAAGAAAACCAAGGGCAAGCGGGGTGAAGAGCAACCAGGTTCAAAGCATCCGCGCGGGATGTCTGAGGCGCGAGCTCGCGTGGGCCCGTACCGCTGCCGGCAGCCAGGCAGCGGCTACCTTCCCTGCCTCCTGAAAGGTCTCTGGTGGGTATCGGTTTTTTTGAAAGCTGCATTTCTCCTAGCGCTAAAGAGACACCTGATGATACAGTGCAACATCGCAACACTCAAAGCTTATATCACTTCCAGTGACGCACGACTGCTTCTCTTTTGCCCTTCCACTTCCCCTGAAAGCAACACACAGCAAGGCAGTGACGCACACACAACAGGGAAACTTAACGCGGCATAATCTCCCAAATTAACACTCCAGTCCACAAGAGAGAGAGGAGAGAAATGACTGTAAAATAAATAGGAAAAGGAACGGCCCCATCCTGGAGAAAAAAAAGAGAGAGGGTTTACTGAATTTTCTTTGGTTTCTGCTTCTGAGCAGCACAGCTGTTTTCAGATTGTGTGTCAGGAGATGCAAACCAACTCGGACGATACCCGAACAGATCTGGAGTATTTCTGTCTTCTTTCTCTCTAATCCCAACCTATAATCTAAATATAAATGACAACTCTCAACTGGTTAAGCTACACTTTCAATTCTGATGGCAAAACATATTGAGGAGAGGGAAATGCAGCTTATCACAAGCAGTGGATTCAAGTTCTTACAAGGAAACCAAGAATCCAACTATAAAATCTTCATGCTCGTTGCCACTTAAGAAATCCCATTCTGGCCTCGTGAAGAGACTGGTTTAATTCTTAACAAGTTAAATGCATCAGTGCAGTGGGCAGAAGGCAGTGTAACCAGCAGAGATATCCTTGCCCTACTGTTTAGAAAGAATTCACTGAGGAAACTATACAAACGGATAAATTCTTTCTTTCTTTTCTACAAGTGGCCTGATTCCCCAAGGGGTTGATCACCTATCCTGTCCATGGTGGGAGCCCAGCGCCTCAGAAAACCATGGCAGGGAGCTCAAAACTGGACATCCAAACCAGCAGCAATCTTTCAATCATTTTCAAGTGTTGCAATTTTTGTAGTTTCATTGTTTTATTAGGAACTGTCAGTAGTATTGCCCATAGCATTTACACCAGAAATGCCATAAATTTTAATTCTGATTCAGGGCTCATTTAACACAGTCTGTAGTACAACTGAACAGGTATTGATAAGCTTAATACGAACGCGAATCAGAAACAATCACAGGAACGAGCAATGATAGAAGTGAGAATCTAGAAACTCTGCCTCATAACACGACCGATATACAGAGATCTGCGAAAATCAAAGCACAGGATGCACCGCGGTTTCCACTGCATTCCTTAGACTTAGAGATCTGCCAATATTTTGCACGTAAGCATGTGGACCTTCAAAAGAGCCAATTTTGTCCCAAGAAAGTACAAAACAATCACTACAAAGGAAAGTAATGAAAAATCCTCCTCCTGAACAAACATACCAGAAAAAATAAAGTGTAAATCATAAAACCCAAATGAAAACAACCACTCCTCCCCCAAAATTGCCCAAATAATGGGATGAGGAAGTTTTCACTGATTAGATTAAATACTGTGAAGCACTTTCAAACTCCTGTAACAAGCCACTCCATCTGCACAGAGCAGATGACCATGGACAGAAAGCAACACAATACGGACAAAGCAGTCAGGAGGACAAGGAGGCAAAGCAAAGTCTGACCCAGAATCCTTGGGCAGAGACCTTTTCTCTCCCCAAATACATGGGACACGGTTCTCTAAACTGATATCTACATTGGCTGACTACTGTCAGGGAGAGAGCAGGGTGGGAGGTTTATGATTGAGGTCAGGGGAAGAAAAGTGAGACTAACATCGAATGTTTTTGAGAACACCAGCGCTTGAAAGTAAACTTATTCCACTGAGGACTGAACGTCATCAAGCACGAAATTTTAGCATCACAGCTTGAGACAAAATGCTGGAATCTCATACAAAACACCTTTTAAGACGATTCCTCAGTTCAGTGAAGAATATAGCTAAAGAGGTCATACACCACAGGACAAACAAAGTGATGCCCAGAAAAGAAATTCCTTGAAACACAAGGTGCCCATATTTATTCTACCCCACAGACTCTGAATATCGAATATCTCAATCTTATGGGGGTTCAGTTTCCTAACTGCCAGTCAGCTGTGTTCAGCCTGGGATCTGAGAAGTCCGGCTGTGCTCCTCGCGTTTCTTCCCTGCTGGCGGAGCGAAAGGCCCACCCAGGACTGAGCTGCAAATCTGTGGGTGATGCACTAGCCCCAGCTGGATCCAGCTCTGACTCCTCGGTGCGTGCTGCTGGCCCTGCTAACAGGGACACGGGCACCAGTTTTGCGCCCCGCATTGCAAAACGTGAGCATAGGTTTGCAGTGACAGAAGGGAGAGGGACAATCACGAAAATGAGTTTCTTTACTGTCGTTTGTCTAGAGATATTTTTATTCTTTATGGTGTTCCCTCTTAAATATGTCAAAGCCAGCAGAACACACACATGCTTCTGATCCACAGCAAAAGGAGCTCCAAACTCAGCTGTAGCACAAGGGAGTTCATGCCTGCTGTTAGATAACCTCCAAAAGCATTTCCTTGCACGATGGCACAGTCTATCAGGACACTGGAGCACTAGCATGGTGTTCGGAGGCCCTTTTTCCACATCTCTGCCAGCAGATTGTCTTTGCTCCACTGCTCCTAAGAAGGAAGGGGTCTCCTGGCTTTCAACAACTGTTTCTCCTTTCTTTAAAAGTGATAACAAAATAGCTGTTATGGAAACAGCAGTTGTCTCATATCCCTTCCTTCTCCTTGTCCATCCAGCATGAGCAGGTGTGGTGGCAAGGTGACCATTCAGAAGGTGGGAAGGAAAGCAGTCCTCACCCCTGAATTCAGTGGGTTTCTGCTGCTGAGTTCGGAGGGAAACACTCTGTCTGTTAGGCGTGGGTTTTAATAATGATGAATAGTACCTTTATAAACAGTCCTGCCTGGCACTAGCAGCTCTAGTCTAAGGTGGCCTCAGAATTTCACTCCTCTTATTGCTAGAAATCTAATTTCTGGCCTCAGAGTATTCATGGCCACTTAATTACCCATTTGTACTTGTTCCAACATTGTCCTTTAGCTTAAAAGGTTTGTTGATTTTTTTTCCCTCACTCCCTGTGTTTACCACCTTCAGTATCAGTCATAACCTCTATCAGCCTTCATTTTCCTCACCTAAACAAGCCATGCTTTGTAGTTTATTCTTGTATTCAATTATCAATCATCAGCTGTTCAATGAGAGACGACGCAACTCTAACACCGAGCAGCACCGAAAGGGAGATAACATCCCAGCCACAGTGACAAAGACAACACTAAGTTGTGTCAAGGGAAAGTACACAATTAATTCATAGATCAGGAGAGAATGGGAGGATTGAAAGCAGCATCTCCCCTTTCAGTGGGTTAATATTACTTCTTCCATGTATGGCCACAGAAATCATGTCCAGGACAAGTTCCTCTTAGGAAGCAATTATAGGAAACCAGCAGTGCAGAAGATAGATCTATTTCTTAGCTCTTCCACATGTCACTTTTAAGGAAGGAACTGGTCATGTGATTCACTTCAAATCTAAATGTCTCCAAAGGAAAACATCCCTAAATGTTAATATTATCTACTGTCTGTACAGGTTCTCAAACTATGCAAAACACTCTGAAGCATTTTACAGACCAATCCAAAACACATCGATCAAATTCTGATCTCTCTGCTGTTAAAGGCAAAATACTGATTGATGACATGGGGCAAGATGTCATTCGTGATCTCTGTTGCAATATTATCAGACTCTGTCACACAAGTTTCAGACGTACCGTGGATGTGGGTGACAAGCAAAGTGAGGTAGAGTGGACGAGGACAAGAGTTACACAACGTGATTGTTTGAGCTGGTCCTAATGTTTTGGACCATTTTTATTTAATCAGAATAGGAACAGCTTAGGAAATTTATCATTACTGAAGACATTTTCAACGGGAAGATTTTTGAGTTCTAAATACAGGTAGACTCCCTGATCTGTGTGTAAGGGAAAGAGAGAGAGAAGACTTTTTCTTTTCAAAGACCATTCTTTGAAGAAATTTGGTCTTACTGATCTAAAAAATTGTTATTTTTATATGGCTCCCTTTCATAAGATGCTTCCATAAAGCTTTGTTTTCATTCCAGTGTAAAAAAAAAAAATCTGAAATGTAATAGGTTTCTGTAGAATATAAGTAACATCCTACAGGCAGCTGCAATGATCATGCAGTTACTCAAGCCAAGCTAAGTATGCTCTAACGTGTTAAAAATTGCTTTTAATTAAAATACTTATTATTACCATTTTGTTTGTTGAAGGTATGATGAAAGAGGAGAGTCTGCAGAAGGTGTTCATGACTATTATTTCTAACACTCACTAAGGAATAAGAGAAACCATTTCAATCCCCTGTCATATTCGCACTTCACTTCCCTCCGCTTCTGGGAGGGAAGCAGTCTGTGCATACTCACCCCGCGGTAGGGGGATGCAAACATTGCCTGTTAATAGATGTGGAGGTTGATGCTAAACATTTCAAAGCTTCTCATTAATTACTGCTAATTGTCATAGCAATCTCCTTTCTCCTGTTTTACATCATGAGCAAATGATTTTTCATTGCACAATAGGTGAGTAGAGAGATGTTTAGGAAAACATAATTAGTTTCACTAAGTAGTGTGATCCAATTTGAATAATTTCTATTTGCTTCTGTATTTTTTTTTAAACACTCAGTAGTGTTAATTCCATATTCTGAAAATCCATTCCATAAATTAACTAGCACTGCAAACCTGCTTCTCCAGAAAAAGCAGGCTCTAATGGCTGAACATCCCTAACACAATATTGTCCAAAACTAAAAATGAAAAAGCACTCTCTCTGAAAAGGCACACCTAAGAGGATACTATCTTGTGAAAAATCACGCAACTGAAAGAAGTTACTTACTAGCACTGATAGCCACACCTTATGCATTTTTAATTAAATAACGGTATCTGCTCACTTTGCCTTTCATCATCAACTAGGTCAATTTGCATTTGGCATCTCTTCTGCTCGAGTCACACAGTCATATTTCCTTTTTCATGCCCAGCTGTAGTTTCCGAATTAAGGCTCATCCAAAGTAGCATATGGCAATCTTGCAGGCAGGGTGGAGGAGTTGTACAGAATTTGTCCCAGAGCTTTGTCAAAGCTATTTTTAGTCGCTTTAATATGAGGCAGATTTGACCAGACAACACTATTCTTCACTGCTAAAGAACTTCTTCAAACCCTCAAGGAAAGTGTGATAGTAAGTTTGGAGGTTTAAATAGATTAACTGAATGGCTATATCTTTTTGCTTTATTCTAAGAGGATATTTCCATTGAATCCTCCAGAGCTGAATCATAAACTTTCTTCCTGATGACAAAAATGAAATATTCTCTCTGTGTATACAGCATGCCATGGTCGTGGCTTGATTTTCTTAAAGCTTCAGGTTTGGCCAAAAAATATAAGCGGTGAAACACTTACTACAGTTCCTTTGGTTGTTATGAATCGAGCAGGATGCTGAGAGCTGCTGATGTGGTATAAAGGAAAATACATCCATTCATTTATCCAATATTCCAGCCACCACTGGGGCTGATGTGCAACTACAGGAGGCCGAACGTATTGGTTTATGCCACTGAGGCCTTACCAGTCCATAGTGTTAGATTACCAGGAGCTGGGCGAATAAACACAGGTAATAATTTATTCAACATGTTTCTGTTTCACATAATATCCTGAGCAGACTACGATTTTCTTTACATGTCCCCTACTCAAATATACTTCTGGATATTTTTAAAGTCATGACTGACTGGAAATACTTGAAATTTTAGCTGTTTTGTTTAGCAGTGAGCAGTCAAAGCAAGTCACATGGCATTGTTCCTACTTTCCGATCAGATGAGCCCTGAACATTTCCAGCCCAAGTTCCTGCAGATGTGATATTAATGTTCACCTTCTGCTGTAACTTTTACCAGCAAAATAGTAAATTCAGTTAATAATGGAAAAGAATATTCACGGTGCTTTCTTGACAGTGTTCATTCACCTCAGGACTTGTTATGGTAAAACAGAATATTCAGTGCTGCTCACATTTGGCACCACTCCATCACTGAGATACTGCTGTAGTTATAGACTGGAACAGACCTGGAGCAGTAAAAGCCAGCATCTAATTGTAAAACCTAAATCTCTTCCTGATGTAGCTGGGCTTTCTAGGAGGCTGCTGCCATGACTTGCCCGGCAAGGCTGCAGCCCATCTCCAGTTAGTCAAAAACCACAGCTCCTGACCTTGGGGCTGCAGACTTTGGAGCAGCTATTGTATGGAAACGCCATCTCCTCCACGCTTTGAAAGAGTTTGGTTGTTCTTCTCAATGGGACACAATGTGAAACATGACTGGCAAGTTTTCTCCATAAACAAACCAAAGCGCTCACACTCACAGAGCTGCCTTTCTTTTCGCAAGACCTACTAAAAGCTTGGAGTCTCCTTGAATCTATTAGAAATCTTTCCCTGAGAGAGGAAACAGACATTGTAAATGAACCATGACTTAGAAGCCCCCTTGTACCAGCAAATATCCTACACATTCCAGGGGAATTTTATGTCATGCCTATTTACCTGTCATACTAGTTCTCACCCTATGATTCATTTATTTTTAATGCTTTCACCAGTTTTTACTGATACTTTTCAAGGTGTTAGGGTGTCCCCTCTGTAGCGCTTTCGGATTTGGTTGCAGAACTAACACAGTGTAGCAACATATAGAGTATATTGTTCAGATGCTTTGAGAAAAATAAAAGCAAGCTTTCCCCGTTTGCTACATACACATGCTCACATATAAAGGACTAATAATTTGGAGCAGCCAGTGGGCTCTCCAAAAAGCCTAGCAAGTGTAGTGGGAGCACACACATTAGAAACACTGAACTACCCAGGCTGGAAGGGACCTTGGGCCATCCACTAGTCCAGCCTCCTGCTCCAAACAGGGCAAACACCAAATCCAACCCAGGCTGCTCAGGGTTTGGTCCAGTCAGGTCTTGAAAGTCTGCAAGGATGGAGATCCCCCCACCCCTCTAGGCACCATTTCCAATGCTTAATTATCCTCTCAGTGACAATTTTCTTCCTTATACCCAGTCAGAACCTCCCTGTTTCAATTTATGGCCATCGTGTTTTGCTGACATGCACCCTGGCCTGGCTCCATTCTCCTCAGTGACCGTTCTGCAGGCATGGGTGGCTGCTGTTAGGTTCCCCCGAGGCGTCCCATCTCCAAGGTTGAACCAGCCCCGATCTCTTGGCCTCGGCTCACAGGGCAAGTGCTCCGGCCCCCAAACATCTCGGGGTCCCTTTGTCAACCTCGCTCCAGTTTACCAGCGCCTGTCTTGTATCGGGGGCACAAAACTGCAATGCAGTATTCCAGGTGTAAATGGGGATATTTTCTCCCTCCTGGTGTGCTCCTGTTGATACAGCCCAGGATGCCACTAGCCTTCATCGCTGCCAAGGCGCCTGCTGACTCCTTTTAGCCCACTATCCCCCAGAACCTCCAGGTCCTCTTAGCAGAGCTGCCACCCTGCCGCTCTGTTACCTGCTTGTATTTGTACAATAAAAATCCTAATCCCCCCATTCTAGCAGAGCTTGTTCTTGAGTTAAGCCGTTTTGTGGTTTCTTGTGCACTACAAACATGAACCCTTTTGGACAGCTATGGATACCTATAGGTAGAGAGAGATCCTGAAACCTGAAAGTTACTGGGACTTAACCTCATATATATTCACTTCTGCAAATATCATAGCCACTCTGCAAGCTTCAAAGTGGTGCCAGAGTATTCCCAAAGTCCTGGGCAGGCTCTGAACGCCGCGCTGCTGTGCCTGCTCCATTAGCGCTCTCATTAGGGAGCTCGTGTGAAGTGAGCTTGCCCATCTCTACAAGAGCTGAAGACATACCTTTTGGGTCCCCTTTGTTACTGATAATTCAGTATTAAGGGCAAAAAACCTTCTAAGCATTCAAAGTATGATTCCATATTGAAACACCTGCACATTCTTAATTGTCTGAGCTGCCCCCTCCTTCAAAAGTATTCATTATTTACTGCATTTCCTAACTAACAGGGAAAAGTCACCACTGCAGTTCCTAATAATGTATGCCCACAACTCTATTTTCCCCATCTGCTATGCTTGCCTAAGACTGGTCATTTGTTACCTGCTAGTTCCAATTGATTTCCTTTTGCCTTTGCTTTCCTTAGCCATGAGTGCAGAGAACAAACAGCACGATTTATACCAGCCATCTAGTACCAATCATTAGATAACAAGACCCTTTACTGAAAGCATTTAGAGTAAAACAATACTTTAAGTTTACCTTTGCTTTCATTTCCTTCTTTATTACTTCAGGTTCAAAATAAGGCCAAAGAAGTACCGCTTAAACAGAAGATTAGACAGTCATTCAGGATAAATCCTTCACATCCTATACAGTTTATAGCACCCAGTTTCTAATGCAATTGTTTAAAATTGTTTAAAAGTGATTTAATAAAATCCTCAGCCCCTGCCTCTCTTGTACACATATGCTATAGGAGACGACATGCACCTATTCAGTCTGGTAGAGAGGAATCAAGAGATGTGATTGCCACACTTGTACTATGGTGGTTTTCTTCTTCATCTCATGGAAGCCCGGGCACAAATAACCTTTGGGCTTTAGCTCAAGCCTGAAGGGAAAATGGGGAGATGGAGAGACTAGTGAAATCCTACTGATCTCCCTTCTCAAATTTTTCCACCTCCTACCTACCAAGAAGCAAGAAAATTTACTTTGCACTGAGCCTACTTTACCTTCTGTTATCACTTTCTCCACAATATGAAAACATTTTCACTCCTCACAGAAAAGAGCTGGACTAGGAGAAGCTCAGCAGGAGAAACTAAGCCCCAGTGAGGCAGGGGGGAACAGCAAGAAACTCCAGGAGGAAAACCCACCAGGTGTACTTTGCTCCTCTTCTTTGGTCACTTGCTTCTTTACAGGTAAGTAACGCCCTGTAGCTGGACAAAGTCCTGTCTTGACAAAACGCTCTTCTCTTACTAATAATTACTATGCGCATATACACATATAGATTAATCTATTAATATTCAGTCTTTGACAGAGTTAAAACTTTCCACCAAAACAATATCAAATTTTTTCTGAGGCAGATTGTTTGTGCTCCTGCAGATTGTGCTCCAGCAAAACTTTAGTAACCTTATTCTGATAATTGCTGTTCTACCTGCTTATAATTTGGTGTCAAGGAAAGTGGGTGACATTTAATCACCTTACATGACAGGAGAGTTTCAAGTATTTTAACAGAGAAGAGCTTTCTGAGTGGGTTCACACCCACTGCGACCTTCCCGCTGTTGATTGAAATGCCTTTGGAGATGCTGCCCTCTCACCAACATTACGGACACACGAGCTCTTCAGCAAGCAGCTGAACAGTGAAGTCCTCCTTGCTATTACGGTCTTTACATGTTTAAACACAAGTTTCATATAGACAGGCCTAAAACTGCAGAAGCAACACGAGCCCAAAAAGTCAAAACCTTTCAGGTCAAGACTATCAAACAGCCCAGTTCCTGCTGTGACACCGAATGAGCAGAGAAGAGCTCTGCATCCTGGTTACCTAATTCTTTTGGAAGTTCAGGCAAGTCTCCTGATGGAAGCTGTTGACTCCTGAGCACTTTGGCAAATCTGGATCTTATTTAGATGCCTAAATGGGGGCTGAGCAGTACAGGACTAGCACGGTGACAATAAAAGAAAATATTGCAGTAATTTATCTTTGGGGAACAGTAAGAAATTTTCCCCAATTTTAATCAATATGGCCTGTTTTTCTAAAGTGAAACAGGTTTTGATTTTCCCAAATATACCATGGTTACATCTCCAGAAACATGCTGGAGAATTGTCCTTAATCTTCCACTATACTTCAGAATTATTCTGCTGGAACAAAATTGTAATAATTGGCTCTGTCTCTAATAGAGCAAAGCACATTTTGAATGCTGCTTTATACATTCTTACAACCACATGTATTGCATAGTATAGCAATTTTTATAATTTGTTTTATTAATGTATGATTATGTATTTTATATACTGTATATAAAAATAAGACAATATAATTTGTCATGGCATTTTGAGACAAATGCTAAACAGTTCTCCTGAAGGGAAAAACAAAAATCCTTCTCAGTGGGTGCATATATGATCTACAGCGAATAAAAAGGAAGATTTCGCTGAAAAACTTATGGAAGAAAGTCTTTTGAAACCAAAGAAGTGCTTTGTTTTTCATGTAAGTGCAAAACGTTTGCAGGGGCAAATTGAAAGCCCTGTCAATCAGTTGAAAATGTGCTTCAACTTCAAGGAGCTTTGGCTTGGGCCTGTGGCATTTAGTTGTCAAAAGGAGGACCTAGGTACCTACACGCATGTGCTAATAGTTGAAAGGTCACATCTATATAGCTATTGTTCTGCAAGGGGGCATACAAGCTGGGAACTTAGTCTCCAGTTATCCAAAATTCAAGTTGAGGTCCAAGTTTTTGGCTCAGCTCATTGCAAGACAGAGACAACTGGCATAATTCAAAGAAGTCCCTCTAAGCCCAAGTTTAAAAAAAACATTCAGATTTCAAGGATGTTTGAATTTAAGGTTTTGGCTCAGAACTCTCTGAACTAATACTAAAAGGTTGTTGTTGAGCTGTAGCAAAAAAACCCTCTGACTGTAGGCAACTGGCCATCCTCCTTTCAGCAGGGGGGCTGCATGTAATTTTCTGCCTTCAATTAAGATTCACCACTAAATTTATCTCATTTTAAAGCCATATTATTGCGCCCTATGGTATCACATGAAATGCACAGCAAAGGTTTGGGAATTCTTTTGGAGGATGATGAGGAATGGAAGCCCACGTTAGAGGCACAATGGAAATAAATGCATAATTCAGTCCTTGCTTTTTATTTGTCCTTGGCATTAATGAAGAACAAATTAGCTACTCTCCTTGGGTGTCTACCAGAAATAATAGTAACAACTAGAGCTCTTTCCCCCGCTCTGTAATATGTTCCTTTGTAGATAAGCACTGTGGAGAGGTAAAATTATGTCTTTTAAAAGTTTACTGTTTTCTTGTTCTAAGATGTAAATGATAGGGTTGGAACTGGGAAGTAATTCAGAAATATTTATTCCACGGAGACAATAGCTTTTTGTCATCAGAAGAAAGAATTGGTGACTATCAAAATGAAACAAAAAGACAACAGCATTAACCATAGCGTTTGCTCCATCTGTAAATAAGTAACGCACCTTCCCAACGTCTCTGTACACCGGAGCCTGAGTCTCGGGTGAGGGAAAGGATCATGACTGGAGTGACTGCTGAATAAGGTGACCCATCCGAGGGATGGAATATTTTTATTACTATTCATACACATTCAATAAATTTAACAAGATACTCGAAGCATTTCGCCCTCTTCATCCAACCTATTAATTTACAGCCTGTTTCATCAACTTTTTATGATGTGTAACAAGGACTTTAAAAAATGTAAGCATCTTTGCATCATTTACAGTTATGATATCCTGACCAATGTGATTCCTGGTTGGAAGCAAGCATTGAATCCAGGAACTGGAATTTGGTACAACCATAGCAAAGAAAAATAATGGGGCTGAAGTTAAGAACGGAGAGCAGGCATAACTGAAAGACAGATCTACCCACAGTGCCATGCATTTGTATAATTAAATCAACCTGCCACTGTCTCATCTATTATGTAGATGCAGAAATACTAATAATAATTATCCTCACATATCTAGAAAGACTGAATTAACGGTTCCAAGCAGCAAGAACTTGTTTGTGTTTGGATCTCTTTCACCATAGCTTCTTTAACTAGCTTCTGGGTAGAATTCATTAATTTTTATTAACAGGGAAAACATTTGTCCCCGTGACAATATTTGCATTGCCTGAATGATTTTCACCTCTGCCACAAGGTGTACTATTGGCTCATACATCACGCGATTACTCGGAGAGCAGAAAGACCCTCAGTCATTAGTGAGTGAATTAAAGATGATCTAAAGAGCTATTAATCACAGTGACAAAAGCCTTAATGTTGCTGTGACCCTAGTGGAGCCTGGGGACTAAAAGGGAAGCTGAGGGAGAGAAAATGGAAACATATGTTTTCTCCAAAATAACCTACCTTAGGAGAACTGTCAAAGATATAGTCACATCAGACTGAGAAATTCTGCCATAGCAATGCCCCTAAATTTTACTCAGCTTTTCTTGTAGTGAGTCCATTTGCGGGGGGGATTTTTTTACAATCAGTGTAAACAATTAAGCAATAAAAGACACATGGTATATTAGGACCTTCCTCTTCTTTGTCAGGAGTTATTTTAAAGCAATATATTTAGAACAAACTGATACTCGTAACATGCTCCAGTATAAACAGAGATTACTTAGTGCACAGTGTAGTCCGGGTGAAAGTTTGAACATTCACATCCCATGAGGACGATACCAGGCAATGAACTTGTTAAAAGGTACCCTATTTCTGTGTTTTCAATTCAAGACTATATTATTTGATAAATTCAAGAAAAATGAAGCCTTCCATCTGCCAACATTAATTCAGCTGCAGTGACATTAATTAGATGTTTACACACAAAATTTAAAAGAGAAAATCCAAATATAGTAATAACATCAATAGTTACAATTTTTCCAGTAACCACTTTAGGCATTCTAAATTACAAGCTATTCTTATTGATATTGTTTTGGTGAGATGCATCTACAATAATGTTATCTCTTTGTTTTAGGGGTAGCAAAATAGGGATGCAGATACTACAGATATAGGTGCAACTCAGGGTCTCAAGAGAAATGCTACCCTATGGTCTATGTTTAAATGTTTTCTTTGAATATTAGAGTCAGTAGATATCAGATATAAATAGCAGAATGTTGGGGAAAAAAGCATATAGATGTTATCTATCTGAATACATGTTAGACATCTGAAATTTGATTATGCAAAGATTAAGGTTGTAGGATTGGGTTTGTGGTTCATAGATTACCATTTTTAAACTAACCAAACAGTAAACCCAAAGTATAAGACAAAACCTTAGACTTCGAAGCAAAGATCAGCACGTGTATTTGTGCCACATCCCTCCTCTGTGGAAGGGAGCTGGGGGCTCCCCTGTCTCAGGGCCCTGTGGGAGCTTGCTCAGCTGGCCCCGGATCTCGCTGTACCTGGCCCAGCAAACAGCCACGGCCCCAGGGCCCTTCACTCCTCTATCCCTAAGGCAAAGGGACGATACGGCATTCTGGTAAACGATGCTATTTGACAAGGTTTCCGTGGATAGTCCCTGGCAGCTAAGTCCCCTACACCACCGTTTCAAGGAGACTTCATATTGAGGGCACCAAACTGCAATTACGGAGAGAGCTGACTTGCTCCTGCTGAGCAAGAGCCTCACCAACGCATGGGTGCAATCAGACAAACTGGGCTGAGGCTGGCTGGGCACTCTCTGCCACCGTGGGCATGCCTGCTCCCTCCCCCCCAGCTCTTCCTGCTCCTGTGCCGGGAGCAGGGCTCATTTCATCCTCTGCTGAGCCCCTTTAACTCAGGAATCAAGCAGAGCATCTTATTTCTTCTTATTTATTTTCTGTCTCTACCTGTACATATTACACATAGATGGTTTGGACCATCTGAGCTCTTGCTGCCCTCTTCCATGTTCATCTGTACCTCATGGACAACCCGCAGTGATTTCCTTCCTGATAAGAGAAGGAGAGTGTTATAACGCTGCTTCCAAGTCACATTCCCTGAGGATCTGATCCAGAGCTCCTGGGAGGGTTCCTATTTGCTTCATGAACTTTGAACAGATGCAAAGAGATGTAGGGAAACAACCGTAACAAGTAGAGTAGCCAGCTGTCAAAAACAAGCTTTTGATTTAGATTCCCTTCATCAGTATCTTGACATTGATGACTGTTTAATACACAGTTCTAAAAATTTAGTAAAATTCAATGCAACGTCTATGATTGGGAATGCATGACGGCATGAGACAGTTAGATCTCCAACTGCCACTGAAAACCAGTGTCAATCAAACGCCTTATTTAAACAAGCCCTTTGGAAACTCCCACCCTAGTCACTCACCTCTGGGGAAGCCTCCTGGCCACACACTGGCATCTCTTGGCCCTGACCAAAGGACAACCAGCTCTTTCTGCTGGGGAACCTTGACTGGGATCAAATCATTTTTCTAATCAATTCTCCTTATCTGTACCATTAGGTTTAGGTTATAAGTATGCACATCAGGAACCTTCCACCTCCCCTTTCCCCCCTCTCTCTCCACCCCCAATATCTTCACATTCATTTATCAAGGTCCAGCTTCAGTCTCCCAGAATTCATTTAAGAGGGTTTGAAATCGTCTCTCTGACCTTGGGCTCCAGCCCTGTGCCTCTGCAGATCTCTAGAGATATTAAAGGGGCTCAGAAAAGATGAAGAACTTGTTCCTAGACAGAATTGTGGCCTTACTCTTATGAAACTCTTAGTATTTAGTGATGTGATATCTGATCAGTTCACAGTAAAACTTTCATCTCAATGAGAAAGGTCACTATATATTTATCTGGTGTCAGATCTATACATAAACAAGTTTTCTTAAATGACAGATCAGAAGCAAAAAGTACTCTCTTTTTTTCTAATAGAATCAGCCCAGCTGCAGTTCTCAGTGGCGCTTATTCTCAGCTGGTCTGCTTTTAACTTTCACTTCCTATTTAAAAAACTAAATTGGGAGTGCTTTAATCTTCTGGCTTCGTTTTCTTAATGAGAAGTGAAAGGTACAAGTGGCAGCAGGTAAAGAGATATTGAAAGCTGTGTCAGACTGGCATTTAAATTTTCAGAAAAGCTAGATCAGAGCATTTCCTAACAATCCTTTCCTCTATGATAGTAAAAACAAAATAGAAACATTAAAACCAGAAGCTGCAGTTGCAAGGAAGATGGAGCATTAGCAGAAGGGCGAACGCTGCGGGGAGCAGAGGAGCCGAGAGGAGGCTGCGTGCTCAGCCTCAGCTTCGTCCCGGATGTGCTGCGAGGTTCTGCCCTCATCCAGCAAATCCCTGAAACATGGGCTCACCCTGACCGGGGTTTCTAAAACATCAGAGTGCCCAGCTTCAATCTAAGCAAAGACATAATTTTGTTGCTGGACTGTTGGTCACTGTTAGTGTCCTCAGCACCTCACAGGATAAGACCTTAGGAATAGAAAACAGTGTAACAATAGATAAGAATTCACCTAAACGCCTCATCTTGACAGTCTTTGCTGCCAGCGATAAACAGCATGGCTTGGCTTGTACCTTTTTGCTTTCCAGATATTAAAAAGCAATTCTTATTTTTTAATGTCCCTGCATCTCTTCTTCCTCCAAAGCCCTTAAGAAAATCAACAGAAAAACAAACTGCATGTGACATCCATCCCATGAAGAGGCAGGTGGGATGCCAGTGCAAATTTTGTTTCACAAACCTAGGCCTAGAAAAGGGTACGCTTCATCGCTTGCTTCTTCACCTAACTGCTTTCCCAAGCAAGCCCTATCTGCCTAGGGAGGGAGAAATTCCTATCCATTGCAGTCACAGCTTAGAAGCCTGGTAAAAATCCAGGGAGAGGATTTCAACATCGGTGCCCACGTGAGGATATTGCCTACATCAGCGTTTCCAGAAGTGGCCGCTGCACAGGACTCCCGTGCCCCGTGCGCAGTCTCAGCCCCGCCAGTTCGCTCCTCCGCGTGCCTCGGCCCTTGCGAGCCCCGCCAGTTCTGCGAGCGTGGAGCAAATCTAGCGCAAGAGCAGGGCCCATTCACCCTGGCTGGGCCCCCGGAGCCTGCTGACCGGGACCATCGAGCCCCTCTGCGTAGCCACCCGCCGAGGGAGTCCTTCCCAGCGCTCAGCCCTGCGAGGCCTCGGCTGCGCAGTCTGATGCCTTGCCGCGTTTCAATTAAATGATTACGTAGGCGATATAAAAGCAGGAGTTTCAGGCTTTCCTGTCTTCTCTTCCTCTGCACTGCAGTTAAAATGATCCGAGAAGAGCGGCCGGACGAAGCGCTAAGCAGTCACTGGGCAGCAGAGAGCAGCAGCTTGAGCACTTTTTAGCAGCAAGGTTGAATACTGCCCCAGCCCTGGAGCCATTAGGCACCGCGTCACGTCTCACACCACCGGCGGTGCCTCCAGTGGGGCGCCCACCCTTCGAATGGGTTCATACTCGGCCAAGATACCTGCTGGCGTGCTTCGCTGTGACCCCCACTCTAGACCCCAATGTTTTATGGCTAATTAGGAGGTAACAGCACCTAATTCCCAACTGCCCTTTAAAAGTATTTGAAGGAGCGCTTTATTGTGTTTCCTCGTATTTCCCCCAGGGTTTGTACCCGCACACGCTGTCCATGTGTTACTGACTTCGTTCATTAAACTTAAATGACATCTCTACTGCACGGGGCAGGGTATCCTCAAAAGTCCTCACATAGCCTGGTGCCTTAGAATTAACTCGGAGCAGGTGGGAATAAAGCACGTGAGCGAAGTGAGTCTGGGAAACAATACTAACGGAGGCTCATTCTCATAATAAGTTTAAAAAAAGGGGGGGGGGGATCCAGTGCAAATGAAGCATAGGACGGTAAATAAGAACCGTGCTCGCTTGCAGTCATGCACTATAGCCATTAAGCCTTAAGGTCTTAAAGGTACCCAGCACCGCGCGTGATGAATTCCTCCGCAGCATCCCAGCCATAACCGCGCTCCTGCTGATTGCTCATTTACCCACAATGCACGCTGTCACAGCAAAGCCTGACAAATGGCAGGGAAAGCTCAGGTTATTTTTTACACTGACTGCCAAGCCCCTCACCTCAGATTATTCATTTATTAGGGCAATCACTGAGGTCTGGGTACTTAATATTGTTTTCACCAAATATGAAAATGATCTACTTGCCTATTCTTTAGTCCCTCCTAGGGCAAGCCATTTATCATCAGCCCTGGATAAATGACTGCTTCATTATAGCCGTAATTTATGAGATGTTAGAACTAAAGAGCCACACCTAAAGACTTAAAGCTTTAATATGGATTAAAATAAGATAATCAATCAATCGTATACAAATTTTATTTAGAAGCATTTCTTGTTTTGAAATGGCTTCATATTTTTAGAATGGAGGTAGCCTTAAATTTCATATTTCCCAACTCCAGGCAAGCTTGTTGGGAAGCCCATGTCGAAATGCTGGTTGTGACCTTGTTGGTCAATGTTCGATACCTTTTGGGAATCATTACATGAGTCAGTGAAACTGTATCTTGGGCTAAGGGCATCTTCTGTGGTTTTGGTTGTGTCGGTGTAGCTCAGGCTGCGAACGGCCCTGGGCTTTCCGTACGGAATGGGTGCAACAGTGGGAATTGATGCCAGACTCCTGCGTTCTCAGGAGATACTGCAGGGCTTCCCACCTCCTTCCGTCTGGGGCGACAGAGGAAGGCTAGTTCAGTGTCACGTTTTAACAGTATTTCCATGATTTTAGTGCGTTTCTCTGCCTGAAAATGAGTTTCACAACTCGCAGTTTGGATGAGGGAAGCTTCTTCCTGTGTCTGGGAATAAAATATCCCTTCCTCCTAACACAGCACGACAGCCTGAAAGGAAAAGTTTCTGGTTTGTTTCTTGATTGTATATTTGCTAGCCCCGAGCCAACACAAATATTATTTCTGAATTATGGGCCTTGCTTGAAACATTAGCCTAAACCTACTTAACCACTTAAGCCTGCGTCTTTTGAAGACCGTGTTGGAAATACACAGGGCATTATACTTTTAAACACATACCGCTAAGGAGAAAATGAAACTAAGGCTTGAAAGCGGAAGGGGCCTCTCTCTGCCGGAGGCAGGCAGCACGCGCCCAGAGCCTTCGGGAAGCTCTCGGTGTCGGGCGAGAGCCCCGCAGCCCGCAGGTGCGACGGACGGGCCCCGCCGCCTGCGGGCACGGCTGAGCGATGCTGGCGGCAGGGCCAGCGAGGGGAAGCGCTCAGCCGTGAAATTACATCCTGGGAACTCCTCTCCTCCCCTCCATCCAGCAGCAAGCGCCCGGGCTGAGGGGGACAGGACGAAAGGGGCGAGAGGGGGCTGCAGGAGGCTCCCCGGAGCTCTTGCGCCGAGGGCACGGCACGCAGCCCAACGCAGAGAGCCCCCGGGTGGGTGACGGGGACATCCTAAAGGAATGGGGAGCGATGCATCCACAGACCCCGTGCTCGGAGCTGTGGTTACAAATGAAAACCAAATGCCAACAGCTTCGTGCGCTCAGAACAAATGCCTGCGACATACATTTAATTGAAGCGCGTTGCCAGGCTTATTATGGGAGAATATACTACACCTTCCTACAACCGTTACTGCTGTAGCCAATGGGGCTTCTTCAGTAATGCTAACAGTGACTTAACTTCAATCCCGACACCAGTCTGCTAGCTAAAGGACATTTTTCACTCGAATCGAGGCTCCCTCTTTCATACGATTCAGCATGAGCATTTCAGCAGGAATAAAACAGTCTAAGCTCTGCAGTTCCCCTGCATGCGAGCTATTCGCCCTAGGTACCTCTGTGCAACGAAACACTTGAGGCACACACGTTATCTTTATAAATACAAGCCTGTGATTTAGGTATGTATAGGCACATGCATACTCATGGTCACACACATACATACACATGTAGGAGTATATATGTTATAGGCACTGGTACATGACAGGTTTTTGGATGTATCTGCAAATAAATGGCTAAGATACAAAATTAGAACCACAATCTCAAAAGCGTTCAGGAACTCTATTTCCATCCAGAACCCCCAAAAGTGCATTTGACTAATTATTTGGGGAATTTTTAACCGAAAGCTTTGCAGAATTGAGTTTTGTTGAAATTCTCAACCTCAAATATTGAGATCCAGCCATAAAGACAGTTTTAGCAGGAATCCCGTGCTAGCTGACTCATAAGCAGCCTTAAGGAAGACGTGATGGAGACTGGCCCCTGCACAAGGTCCCGTCCCGTTGTGATAAAGGCTGAAACCCCCCCAGCAAAAGAGCCAGGCTGTGCTTTCGCCCCACGGGGAGATCCACTGCGCACCCCGGCAGCCCTGGCCAAACGCTGCTCGGCCCCCGGCCAGACGCCCTTCGCTGGGGAGGACGTGGCGAGGGTCGCGCACGCGGACCACCTCCGCCAGCCCCGGGCGTCCCTTCCCCACCCGGCGCTGCTCCGGCCGGCTCGGCCGCCAGGCAGTACTGCCCCGGCCAGGGAGGGCAGGGTTTCCCCCCGCCGCCCCACGGGCTCCGGCCCCTCCCCAAGTCAAAACCCATCATCATTATTTCTTAAAACAAATCCTCTCTCAGAGTAAGAAGTTGCGTTCCACATTCTTCGCCAAAATAAATGCAAGATCAAGTTAGAAACCCTCCAAAATAGGGGTTGGTAATGCAAATATTGACACAGCAAAGAGGAGAGCATGCAGGAGCACAGTTAGACAGACAGATAGTCTGACTATGAAATATTTTGCAAATATAATCATGTTTTTATTTAGTGGGTGATGATATTAATCACTATTTTAAAGGATTCACTTTTTCTATAACCCAGAGACTTATGCCGCCAAGTTATGTAATGGGAGCGTAAAGGAAAGACAATTTTCACAAGTTATGTTAGAGATTAATGCTGCAAGCTCTCTATATGCAGGTTTCCTGCTGATTTTCATGGAAGTTTTGCAGGAGCAGAATTTATAGGATCAGGTGAACTAACCACCCCCTCACACCCCCCAGTTTCTACAAAATGGCTTTATACATTATGCAAGCTGATTCTTCTTATACGCTTGCTTAGTCTCCACAACACCCACCGCAACCAACCATCACAGTGTGCAAGGCACATTCGGTGCCTGCAACGCAGTGGACATGCAAAGAAAAACATAATAGCAAATAAGACTTGTACGCAGCACTATCAAAACACATGTAAAGCCTGGCAGCCTGCAGAAGCTCTGGGGCCAAATCACACAAGCCTTGTGCCCATGGTCGTCCCATTTGGTTCACTAGGAATTCTGCAGGCAAAGCGACTGCAGCAATGTTGTGCTGTCTTGTTGGCTTCCATGTGGGTTTCTGATCTAACCTGTGTTGGCAAGTCCTGCCTCCCTTCTCTTTTTACATGAAATAAGTCGTTTCTAGAAGAAGGGCATCTTTAAATGGAAAGGGTCTGCTTCTCAATAGCTCCTTTTCTTGGGAAGTCAAATATATCAAGGCAAACAGGATGCAAACCAGACTTGGTGGCATTTTACCAATACGAATGACACTCATTCTCCACTGCTAATGATGACACAAAGTGTAGAGCTAAGGAGAATTAGGACCAAACCATACAGGCGTCAGTGTTTTCAAAGGCAATTTCTGTCATTACTGGTCCTCAGTGGCCCTCTCTTTGAAGGCCAGATAACCAGAGATGGCTGCTGTGGTGCCTCCAGGTGCTCAGCACCTGCCAGCAGCTCCACTTTGACTATGGGGACACAGTACCATCTCACTTTTATCCCATATAGCCCAGACACCAGAGAGCTTCAGGGAACTTTAGATCTATGCACCTGCCCTAACTCAGCAATGCCAACAACATTAAAGCTGGGTCTGAACCAGATAGTTATGTCTTCCCTAAAAAGTCTAAATGAGGGCTTATTTCAATAATAATTTATGCTGCTAAAAATATTCCTTGTTTTATTTATATTTTTTTAAATCAGCACAGTTTTTCTGTTAAGTTGAAAAAGTTGACCTGAACTGAACAAGAAACAACAACTTACATGCAAACTGCTACATTACCAATTAGCTCCTTAAAACAATTGAAAGTCACAGAGAGCCCTCAATGCACAGAGGCGGTTAATTAATTAACATTAGATGTGATTAATAATGAGTCTTGTTTAATAGTAAATATCTGCCTGCAATGCCTGCATGTCAGAACAAAAAGCCTTCAGAGAGCAGGCAACTATATTTATCCTGATTGTGTTTGGGATTTTAACATGTTTTGTGCAGGCTGACAAATGGCCTATTAATTATCTAATGTTGTCTGACAACAACAGCTTGATAAAGATGTATGTTTTTGAATTGCTGGATGAAAACTGCTGGAGAAGAGCCCCACAGGGGCCTTGCTGTCCTAAAACTGGGCTCCAAGCCATGACAACAGGCAAGACAAAGCCCTATCTCCTGCCACAGCCATCGGAGATAAAATATGTCTTGGCATTAGGGACATTTTCAGAAAACTGCTTCTGCAATATCTGATTAGGAAAAGGAGGAGTATGTCTTTACTAAATTGGGGTTAAGGCATAATCAATATCATATATGGAGTGTCTGGCCTATTCTGCATAAACACAGGCACTTCATATTATTAAGGAGTCTATAATGCAGAGGAAGCATATGGCAGGACATTGCAGCTCTCTCTATTCTTTTTATTTAGAACTTTATCTTCCAACCTGTTTGACAGCTGCTCCTAAGTGGTTTCACAGTGCCAAATTATTTTTATGATTGTTTGATGTTTTATTCTCCCATTTCAGTTAATGAGATAGGATCCCACAATGGTCATAATTCAGAGCTGTCAGAACTAAAAAGCATGCTTGTGGCAAGATAGCCTGATGGTAAATAAGGCTAAAAGCTACGGATAATAAAAACTCTCTTATCTGAGTCTCCTTTGCAATCAAAACTTGTTTTGGATCCTTCTTTACTTCGTGCTTGCTTGTACTGCAACTTTCCCTTTTGGACAGGTAAACTATCAATCTTTGGGTAACGTCACCCTTTTAATTCTGTTCAACCTTTCCTTGTAATGAAATGTGTAGGATACATAGGAAATGTTGAAATGTCTAAAGATATTGAGTGCTATATTATAATTAAAGGGTTTGCGTATCGTTTATCGTGCCAAGGGAATAATTTGTCATATCTGCTTAGAAGAAGCTGTTCAACAAATGACCTTTAAGAGTCCCAGGAAATGCCTTATATCTGACATCCCTGGGGATTTTAATGAAAACTTTCAATGAGTTCCTATTTCGAATCCTAACTTTTGACTCCTTTACTTCATACTGGGAGGATGTAAATAGAGTGAGATGCAGAGAGCCTTGGGGTTACACCACAAGACTGAGCACAGGGGCTTGTTTTTACCTCTGCCACAGAGTTTTCTGTGTGACCTTGTCATTTCATAGCTGATTGCCTCAGTTTCTCTAGTAATGAAATAAAATATCTATAAAACACAATAACACCTATCTTAGACAAGTGCTCTGCCAAGTCATCCATGAATACAAAAGGCACTTTCTGCTCCTTAGCTCAGATGCTGATACATACACACAGCTCCACGTATGACTCGGGCAATACTGGACAGGCCAACTGATCAGAACAAGAACGTGTTTGCCCTGGAATCACAAAAATTGTGTAACACGTAGCTTAAGAAAACACTTTTGAAACATAAAACATTTGCAGAAATTGCAGCATTTTCACAACTCAATTTATACACTGTAAATGCAAAGACAAGTTTCTGTTATTCGGCAGAGCAATGGCAGAAATGCATCCGAATGGGGTCGGGAGATGGAGGCACCTTCCCCAGGCAACGGCAATGGGGGGAGGCAGGGAAGGGAAGGGAAGGGAAGGGAAGGGAAGGGAAGGGAAGGGAAGGGAAGGGAAGGGAAGGGAAGGGAAGGGAAGGGAAGGGAAGGGGAGGGAAGGACGTGCAAGCTCCTTACGCCTTTCCTCCAGAGCTTGCACCTGCAGGTTAGCTACCGATGTGAACTTGAATCAACAACTTGAACTTGTAGGAATCCCTCTAAGGTCCACAAAAACAAATGCAAATCCTACTGCTGACAACTAGGCACTTTTAATGAGCTCCCTTCAGAATAAATGATTTACATTTCACCTTTATGTATGTATTTCTTATTTCCTACTACACATTTTTTACAAGGATTCATGGAAACAAACATGGAACTACCAAAATATAAGGCACAGCAATAGCTAGTCACACCCAGAAACTAAAAGAGCAGGAGAACTTTCTTGTGTGGAAACACTGACCCAAAGAGAGACACCACAGAAACCCTTAATAAAGCCTGGGTTCATCCATCTGTGATCTCTACACCCATGCATTTGTAGATCAACCAGGTGCATGCGGTAATGTTAGATGAGCTATGCTGCACTAGATTAGAGCAGCAGATGACTTTGTACAATCTCTGACAGGTGGCTAACGCCAGTTACTTCAAAGGAAGGTGCAACAATTTCAGATGGGAGTTGCAGATAGCAATTATGAAATAATACGTATTCCACACAAGTTAGCACTCAAGTTGAAGCGCCAATACATGAGTTCATGTGTGAACAAGTCCACTTTTTTTATGGATTCTAAGTCAACTCTTTAGACCTTTTTAATAAATTACTCACTGTTTTCTCTGTCCAAGTCCTGGACAGTGTAATTCATTATTTCAGCAACATGATTTTCCAAGTGGAGAGAGAGAAAAAGAAATAACCACAATACAAAACTTTAGGGCTATACAACAAATTCTTCTTTAAAAGAAATGGGAAACAAAATGGCAAGAGGCAGTATGAAACCTTCTTCTCATCTCTTTGGTTACAATTCCATCATGAAAGTGAATACAGAGCAGAAGTCCTTTCCTATGGAAACAGTGACTGCAAGTAACCCACACGTAAGCATTAGAGGTTTGCAGATAAAGCAATGCCAGATTCTTGCTGACAGACTTCAGTCCCACTTTAAAAGTTTCTTCCATTTGGATTTGCTGTACTCCAGAGCAAGATTTCCCATATGCAAAGTACAGATCCCTTCCCAAAAGGCAAATCTCTTACTACACAGCAGACTTTCTAAATGAGACAACTGGATGACTCTAATCTCAGGTACTCCACTGAATAGGTCTAACTACAGACTTCATGTTCCGTTACTTTATGCTTGGAATATGGCAAATCAATGTTGCTAAAATTTCATGTTTCGAAGGCTCAATATGGAAAGAGGGGACATAATACACTGCATACCTCAAATGCATACCTCAAAATCTGAGCACAAGAATGCCGATTCGGCAGTTGCTCTAGAAGGTTATACCAAAAGGGGGTAAGAAATGTTCCTCTTTGCATCAGTTGCCCAGGCTGCATCTAATAAATGTTGCAACTGCCTGATCAGATCCTGGGGATCCACCAAAAAGTAGTTGCAGCAAGTCAGGAGGAGGAGCGTGTAAGAGCGAATTAAAGCCAATTGTGCTGCTGCTATCTGATTTGTATTTGTCCCAAAACACTTTTTCGGGCAGGGACACCCCAACCACATCGGCTGGTTCAGCCTCAAAAAGGAGGTGGGACAGGAGTTCAGTGCTGTTCTTATATCAGCATGGAGGTTGTCCGTGTCTGAAAGAAATGCTCAGATAACCAGTTTAGGTGGCCCTGGGGCAAGGTGGGGCTGGCAGAGGACCGGCATTTAAAGGGTAGTAACATCACATTATTTTCACATACAGGAGGTTACAGGCTTGTCTTGATAGATAGTAATCACTTTTTAGTTTTTAACATTTATTGAATGGCAGAAGCCAGAAGTCCCCAACAGGCCTGGGAGTCTGCAGGGTTACATGTCTCACACAGGGCTTGATCCAAAGGTTACCGAGTCAAAAGGCCTCTTTCCATAGGCTTTACTGGGCTTTAAATCTGGGTCCTCCGCAGTTTCCCTGACCATTTTCATCTCCAGCTCAGTTCAGAATACATTGATATTGGTTTGGGATGCGGGGAAAAGGAGGGGAAGGGAAATCTCAGCGTGGACAGTGTAAGGAAATCTGATATGGCTTTGCAAAGTTCAGGTACTCCTTTTTTTCAGTTGCAAGGAAAGAAAATTGATGACGCCACAAGTTTAATGCTAATTGATTTATTACCTGCCTAAGCAAATCCTGGGCAATGCAATGGCAGGCTTAGACTTAAAGCAAATGATTTACAAGATAATGTTTGACTCTGGGAAAGGGTAATCAGATCCAGATACAATGGATGATAGGATAATTGAGAAGAAATAAAAGAGGATAAATTGCCATGTGCTAATGAGTTTACAGGCCCTAATGGGGAGGACATCAGTTTTAACACTCAGGTTATGAGCTAGGAGCAAGGCTTTTTTTTTTCTTCAACAGCTAAAGATGTAGTGCTGAAACAAACCAAGATTAATAGTGTCCCACTCACTTAGCCATTCTTTACACCTTGGACAGCTTTCTGCATTAAACATACGGTTGTTTTTTAAACCAGGTTTATCCAAAGCAGTTCACCTCACTTGGAAGCCATATTACCTATTTCTAGGTTAAGGCACATCTGTTGTTTGGGGATGAATGACTCAAAACAGCATTTCTCCTCCTTCTTGCAGCACTGGCTGCCTGATGAGTTTGCAATGTCTTTGCAGGTCTCTTTAGGATCATACGAATATTCTGAAGCCTTTATACAGTCTCACTGCACTCAGGTTTTGAAGCAGTTGCCAGAGCAATACTGTCTCACATCATGATTCATTTTTATATCTTTCTCTCCCTCCATCCCACATCACCACCTAGAACCAGGGACACTTTATTGGTATTTCTGATTACTGCTGTAGCAGTCTAAATTTTTCAACAGGATGGGGGTCTCTCCAGCCCTGATGTAGAAATGCACTATATGAATGGTGCTAGCCACAGAGTAATAAAAAGACAGTGGCGTGTGCTGTTATTGGTAAGGAATACAGAAATGAAGCACTTCCTTAGAGACCAAGCCCATATTCCAGTGTAAGGCTTCCAACAAATGAAGTTTAATATGATGAATTGTGGTACGGTTCCAGAATGAATACAACTCTCAAAAATGCAGCTCCACTGAAGCTTTTAAGTTATAACACACACAACATGTCCAATAGTCAGTTTTAAAGAGAAAGAATCCTAGTTAATATGCACAAAAATAGCTACGTCCCTTCTGATTTGAGATATGTGAAGCCTTTTCCTAAAAGCTACATGCACTTTCGACAGGCAGACACTAATTAATTATAAATCCTATGCAACCTCTACGCAGGTAGCGGCCCACAGGAGCTCTCTGTGGACAGGGAGCATGCGAGCAGGGCACCGCTCATTCCCACGGGGACAGCGAGCCGCTAGCCGCCCTGGTGCGCGACACCCAAACGCAGCAATGGAGCAAGCGCCAGAGAGTTGGCTCGCACCGGTAAAATATGCGCTCGGAAATCTGCTCCAAAGAGCAGCTGCAAGTTTCGCTCGTTAAATCGACTCGTAAGGGTTTTCATTGTCTTGACCCAGATTTTAACATTCACTTTAGAATTAGAAACATGAATCACAAAAGCACAAATCAGTAAACAAAATGGTTTGATGCTGGTACTGTTCAGAGATGCAGGAAAGGGAAAAATTACTTCTTTTCGATGAACTGACTGAAATCCAAAGCCTGGATCACAGAAGCTTTGCAATTTAGACGCGCGTAGTATCAGATACAAAGGTAATGGGTGCCTGTCCCTCCACAAAAAGGGACACCGTAGCAAACTGGTTAAGGCACTTGTGCTGGAAACCAGGAACAGACTTGCATCAGGGATCATCCCCTTCTCCCCCTGTTTTATCAAGTGTCCCCGGAGCTAAACCATTGCCAGGCTGAATACTGAATGATTTAATGTCAAAGTAAACAAAACTCTCATAGTTTCTTCCACCAAAAAGTCTCTAGTCTAGTTGTAAAACAAAGAACAAAAAGAAAAAAGAAAATATTTATTAAACATATTAAATGCCTTAACATATTACAAGCCTTAACAGATTAGCGTGTTCATTCAGGGAAACCAGCCTGGAGTGGTAAACTTCAAGTGGTTGCAATTAGTACGAGAATTGTTCTACTTGAAGCAACTTGCCTTTTCTGTTTGGAAGGAACACATAATGCAAGCTCGCAGGTCTCCTATCAGGCAGTCATTGTACAAGCAAACAGGATATGATAGGTGTGACTGAAGTCATTGTCTCTATTCACTCTTACGGATAAAATATGGGTTTAATATGCTGGGAAAAAATGTTGACTGAATATTGAAGAGATTGCTTGTTTGTTCATAGCCGCTGATGGCATTTTTAATTTTATCTACTGGCTTTGCAGCTCAGACAGGCCCATAGCTGATCCAGCCTCCGCTTTCGCATCTATGGGAGTTTTTCCATTGACGTCAGTGGAAGTTGCATTAAATCCCAGTGACCTGAGTATTCAAACCCACTTCCTCTGCTGAGCCGTCCAACATTCATCCACAAACAAAATTAATTTTGGGAACAAAACAAATGAAAGTCTTCACTCTTTTGATCTGCCACCTTCAAATCTCTGGTCATCCACTGCACTGGTGTATGAGTTGTGCTGATGCTCTGCTTCACATTTCAGCCCCTACGCTCAAAACTGGAGTTTCTCTGGGCCCTGTCCAGCATCAAACACTTTCTCTCCACTCAGCAGTTCGTACACGCTCTATCACTGTGCGCACACAGTAGAGCTGAAGTGCAGGACGACACGACCGACCTTCTCTGTAGCGACACCCCACTTGAGAAATTCAGCAGTGCTTCATGCCACATTGGATCTGGTGCCCAGCACCCCCAGGTCCAGACAACCACACCACCTCCTCCTCACCCCATCTCCAGCTGTGCTTCAGGCAAGACGGAGCTTGTGAACTCCACTGAGCCTCTGGTATCGGTACCAGGGTCCTCAGTGACCCTGGTTTCAGGAGCGTGGTGGAGTCACAGCCTGCAAAGTGTCGGGAGACCTGGCGAGCTGGGGCTCCAGGTGGCACTGTGCCCCGATGGTACCAGCATCCCACCCGCTGGGACCCGGACGCATGGGCTCTACCACCAGAGCTGGAGCAATTCTACTGATGGGACACGGCTAGGCAGCAGGGGCAACCCTCCCTCTGTAAAACACGCCGACAAACACAAATCTGTTGCACACAAGAGTTTATCTGAGGAAGCATCTCTTCTCCCTTCGGCCCCATGGGGCTGCTCCTATCCATTATCGCCCTTGATGCTTGTCTCTGCGTCATGCCACACACTGGCAAGTGACAGCTAGTGGTTTTAGCACAGCAGAGGCACAGAGCCACGTGCCAAAACCGTGCATGCAATTTCTGTTAGAGACATCGTATTTGTGCCTCATGTTGCTTGATCGTACTTATGCTCAATACGAACAGGCAGATGGGGAGAGCTACAGAGTTACTGTGATTTGCATGTAACTGTGCAAGCCTTCTCGAAGGACAGGCCGAAATGACAGCACATCGGGAGGCCAGAAATAAATGTGGGATTTCCTCTGCAATTAAGTAAAATCACCTGAACTCCTAGTGCTCAACAGGGACAGTGGACCTTGCCATACTTACCAGCTGCTTTTAGAACATATGGTCAAAGGCAGAGGCACTGAACTACTCAAACGTATCACACCTGCATAAGCTTAAGCATATGAGTAGCTGCACTGAAGTCCCGTGTGAGCCGGCATGCTCTGTTGGCCCTCGCATTCTAGCACGGCTATGCTGAGGACAGGACGGGTCCTTTAAGTGCTATCGTATAGATGCTCTGGCCTCATATTTCATCACTTCTACATATTACGTTACACCTAGAGGTATTTTTTCCATAAATGTCTTTGTTGTATAGAGTTACTTTGGTTTTTGATTTTAACATTATTCCCCATTGCAATCAGTTCCTCAGTCTGCAAATACCATTTTGGAGTTAAGGACACACATGCTCAGCAGGAAATTTTTACCGTCAGATGACTTGACTGTAACAAAATGTCTTTTTCTTTTTTGCCAAGATAAAATCTTGTATTTATTCACTGCTTTTCTTGCAAAACCCTCCAAAACCTCTATCTGCCTCTCTGGCACACCTGGCAAATCCATACACCCATCAAGTAGCAAACCAAAAGGGGTGAGAACCATTCTGGGGGACTTTCATTCCATCTTCCCTCAACCACCACTAGCCTGTTGTCCCGTGTTAAGTGACAGAAGCGTGGCCACGTGGCTCCACAGCTTCCCCTCGCCTGGATCAGAGCAGTACTCCCCATGCACACAGACTGGCAGATCCCTGGAAAAAACTTCACCAGTATAAAAGAGCATTAAAATACCTCCTTGTCCGTGGTGGTGCAGGGCAGCTGCCATCATTCCCACAGCACCGTGGCAGGAAATATTTTATTGTCTCTTAGCTGTGCCAATGTTTTTAAAGTGCCTCAGGTCCTTAAAAGGCGGAATTTCTGGACACTGAATTCAGCACAGCTTCGAGGGGGACTACGCGCGCACATCCGTGAGCATGTATATAGTCGGCACAGCGCTGTTTGCACACGCCGTCTCAGTCCCGACACGTGCACCCACGAGACACGACAGCAAGCACCAGGGCTCAGCCGAAACTGCAGCTGCGTACAGGTGCGGGTGAGCGCGAGGGTATTCAGAGGAGCCTGGAGGAAATCCTCGGTAGCCACAGTGCACAGACGGGATCAGTTATAAAGTCTCATACAGAACGCAGAGGAACAGCGTAACTCAAGTGTATGTGCCTTGAAAGGCTGCAGCCTTGAATCCCCTCTGCCGAGATCTGAGCTTCAAACAGCAGGCAGTCTGCAGGGAACGGCTGCTCTTGCGGTTAACGCACTGGAAGGAGAATCAGGAAGTCTGGATTCACTTCTCAACTTTGCTCCGGCTTTCCCGTGGGAACACAAGGTTTCTAACTCACTTAGGGGGGTTCGAAAGCTGCCTCTTTATTTGCTTGATGCCTCAGTTTCCCATTTGTGCAAGGGGACGATGTTCACTGCCCTCCTTTGTCCGAGTTTATCCCTTTCGAAGGTGCACATTTCACGGCAACAACTGGATTTTACTAGGCGTGTGGAGCAATGGGCGCAATACGCCCTGATCTCACCGTAGAGCTGCTCCATGCTGCTGTCATACAAAAATAGGAACTGGCATCTCATAAATGACAAATGGTATTCTTAACGCTTTTCCCACACTTTTTTTTTCTTCTCCTTTTATTAACTGAACTCGTTGGCCCTCTGGCTAACCAGGCAGAGTAACATTTAGGATTAGCTACCTGCAAAGTCGTATATGATATACACACTTTGAATTCAGCTATGTCTGCCTTGCCCTTAAAATGAGCATCTTAAAACCAGATATTAAACATTATTCTAAAACATTTTTGGGGGGTGAAGAGAAGAGAACAATCTTCATTAGAGGGTCATATGCCTTAGAGGTCATATGCCAGTGATTTCAGCTTGGTGCCACTAGAAATAACTGAGACACAGCATTTTGAGAATCAGAGCAGGTAACAGTGACATCAGCGCAGCCTTGACTCTGGATGTACAACCACCGTTGTAGTGCTGCAGTTTCACTGCTCTGCTTCAGCTTTAGCCAACAGGTAAAACTCAGAAAAGGGAAAAGCACGTGAAAACCCGCCAGCATAGAGCACGGATAAGGCATACACAGATATTGGTAATTTCACGTGGGTACTTCTCAGAGGAGCTGCACCGCACACCTTTGACCTTTAACTGGAGTGCTCAAACACTGCATGTAATGATGACTACCAATGAAAGTCCTATGCTGTGCTTGGCTGCACTTTCTATAAGAGTGCCAGCAGTAAGATAAATGATAAACTGGTTCACTGGAGTACTAGTGGTTTGGGGGCTATTGATTTTTGGTCCATTCTCTTTAAAAGTGAGATCTAAAAAGTTGACAGAGGGTCATTAATTTCATCATATACTTGTCGTCTCATCCATAACCAATCCAGGGGCTGAGTGCGCTTGTCACTCTCTGTTTGCACTTTATTTGTTTAGGTTTTCTTTGTGATTCTACATTTTTCCCCTTTATTTCAGCTTTGTGGTTTTGTTTTTTTGGTTGCTCCCTCCCCCCCGCAATGAGCTTTGTGCTTTGGAATTCTACTGCAAAAGTCCCTTTTTATAAATGTATATTTATATGAACAGTAAATTCAGTGGCTTCATTATCAAGGCTGTGCTAGGAAAGGAAGTCACCTCTGTTTAATGCTATTCATTTAAAAAGAAAAAGACTCCCATAAAATTCATCAATCTTAATTGTCCAATCTGAAGGATTTTGATTGAATAAACACTTGTACAGGGACTTCAGGGTCTTGTTCGAACGAAGCATTAAAGAAAGAGCTGTGGATTTTTTCCCTCAGAAGTTCTGCAGGTTCATGGGAGTGTTCTTGTATGATATGGAAAAGATTGAATTTAAATAAATAAATATATTTAAATAAATGAATATTTATTTAAATAAAGGGAGCTGCTGGAGCTCCCTTTATTGTAGCGCTGATTAGGCCTTTAGCGACTCTTTGCAATGTATTAACGAAAGAAAACTTTTACAAGCACTCACTAAAAACCTGCTTCACTGACACATTTTAGTTTTCAGTAGAGTGAGAATATATGGAGAATTCTCCATAATTATTAGTACAATAACAACCTGATACAAATATTTACCCTCTGGGTGTATTAAAGACTTCCTGCTCTTAAATATCAATAGGAGGAAGTTATTCGCGTATAAGAATTGCATACAGTAGGCAGCTGTTAGAATATAAGCTGTAAAAATATATTTCTTGGTAATAGTGTCATCTGTCTCTGAACACCAAGTCCATACACACTGTCCCTCTTTTGGAACCCAACAGAAAAGTGGATGGAGAAAGTAAAAGAAAGTGTGATTAAGTACTACAGACGATGGCAGGAAAATCCAGTATTAATAATATCACAACCTGCCAGTAAATCTCTGTTTTATAGGTGAAGAAATACATTTCTACTTTAAAGTGTGTTTTTATATACCCTTGAGTGCCCAACTAGCTAAACTACCACGGGAGCTCTACATGATTTAGAAGTTAATCCTTCAAATGGCTAACAACTGAATGCCTCAGCTGTTTGCAGTTTCCTACCGCTGGCTAATTTCATTTCTGTCTCCTGCGCTCGGTGGCAAGCTTTCATTGTCCGGAGCTCCGACACCAGCCTTGTAAGTGTAGTTAATTCAGTTAAAATGAGGCTGGGAACATTCACGCCATGTTCAGCTTGTTATGACTAGACCTAGGAGAAGTTGAGGAAAATATGCCTGGAGAACAAACAAGAAGTAAAACCAGAAGAAAAACAAAGGGAGAGAGGGAGGGAGAGAGAGCAGACAAAGGAAATAATGCAAATTTGCCAAACTTATGAGCATCAGAGAAGCTGGGGGGGATCAGAGGAGAGAAAAATATAAGTAACCGTTTAAGCTTACTGTTTTGAGGGCCATAAAACCTGAATATGTTGAAATATTAAATCAACTATTTTGGCAGCGTACTGAGCTTTATGAGCACGCTGCTGAGCCTACCTTTATCTATTCTCTCTCCTCTGTCAACAGCAAAAGCCCATCAATTCTCCTTTCTTTCCAAACCCCATTTTGTTCATGTGGCACCTCACAGAGGTCGGAAGGATCGGAAATGCTCCAATATATCATTTATATCAATTGGCGCATAGTTCCTTACTTCCCATGCTTCTCAGAGAAGCACACAACTGAGCTAAGATGTTCTTCAGATTTTGGGGGATTTTTTTAAGCAAGGACTCAATGCCACTAAATGGGGCTAACTGAGAAGGTACGAACCCTCTGCCCCTGCCCAAGTCTGCAAACCGAGAAGCTTCACTGACTGCTCCTCTTCATTTGAATGGCGGCATCCGTTCAGCTTGCGCCCGCTTTTCCCATTCCCATCCCCAAATACACGGTGCAATACAGGCTGAACTTCATCTTAACCACATCGCCCCTCGGCAGAGAGGAGCTTGCTACGCGGGAGCACCTGTAAGGCTTGTGCCATGCTGGAAATCAAGCTTGGAGGGCTTGGGAGCTGTGGCACTTCTTCAAAGTCCCCAGAGTAAGCAAACAGCTTCTTAAAATCCTTATTATAATCTTGATTAATAGATATTATAGCACAGCTACTGTTTGCCTGTAATTATATTTGACAGAGATACAAATCAGGGGTTTAACATGCTGGAATAGGATTCATAAGATTTCATAGGATTATGGACATATACATTTTTATTAAAGCTCTATTGGTTTCTCTTTAGCATTCATCAAATCTCTCCCTTTATGCAGAGATAAATATATCTCTTTTTTTCAGAAAGTCATTAATTTTAGAGTTTGAGAAAAATGAAATAGATGAAGTGGGTAATTTTTCACACTTAGAACAATTTCCCTATGATATTACAACTCTTTTTCTTGCACCGCTCTAAAAGATTAATATGGCTGTTATTTTCTCCACTAATTGGCTTTACAGATAGCCATGGGAGATAGCACCTAATAAAGCCAAACAAGAGAGAAAGCGTTAAGAGCACTAACCCGTCCCATAACAAGAGGGGCTGTTCATGGAGAAGTAAGATTCTATGAGGGAAGTTGGTTGGTTGGTTGTTTTGTTTTTACAGACCTTTCGGTTACATAAGTGGAGCATACGCTAAAAGCGTGAGCGGATCGTACGGCTGTCCTGTTCGGTAAGGCACTCCGGCTCTTGCCGTGAACGGCCTCCACGGGCTGCACACCCGAACGAGAGCAGTCAGCACGAGAGGAAGGGCCGTGTCCTCCTCCAGCCCACCGGCCCTTCGTGCAAGCTTTTATACATGAGCGCGGTAGCAGCTCGCGGTGGGTTAGCAACTGCTCCCGATCACCTCCCTTCTCATGTTATAGCACTGCAGTGGAGGCCGTGATAATACTCGGGTCTGCGAACAGAAAGCGTGGGGCGCAATTGCTGTAAAGCACCCAGAGCCGAGAGATTTATTGGTGAGTTTGCAGTTGGTGTGAGAAAATAAAGGCACCATCCACCCTTCCTCAGCCCAGCACCTCCTCGGCTCTGCCCCATGCAGCTGTGGGTCCCCACTTAGGGCAGGGCCCTTCCGGGCGCTCTGGCAGCAGGGATGCAGGATCGCTCTTCCGTAAAACAACTGCCAACATGCACTGAGGAACCCTTCCCCAGAGGAGAGCAAGCCTGAAGGGCAAAGGAAGAATCTGCGTCTCTCTGGGTCTGCGCCGGAGGGCGATGCCTGGAGCCCAGCTCCCTCTCTGACCACCCCATCAGTGGCACGAAGCGCCACCTGACTTCTCTATAGTCTTGCAGAGTCAGTTGATGGTGCTGCTACACAAGGTTGTGCAAATGCTTTTTTATTAGTACGTGAACATGACTTTTGTTTTACTAATGGATCTCTCAGATAAGCTGTGACACACAGTACATATTTCTCCATATTTCTCCATATTTTACTTATCATTGGCCTATGTAGGTAAAAGTTATCAATACTCCTGCTGACCTCTTTTCCAACATTGGTATTTCATTCTTCTCACCAGAATTAGACTTCTGCCAAATGGCAGCAGCTCTCTGGCACCTTGCAGAGAGTCTCCCAGTGGAGATGAAGTCATTGATACAACCGCTAGCTGTAATTTGGCTTCTTACAGAAGCAGAGCAGCCCCAGAACAGAGGCAGGAACAGACAGCTTCCAGACAACTCACTTTTACAGAAATCTCATATCATTGCCTGGTTCCCAGGAAACTACTCTGTCCCCTTTAATTTGAAATGATCCTAAAAAGCTGTAGAACCAAATCAACATGTATAATATGCAAATATGCCATAGCTCCTCTCAGTGAAATTCATTTATCTCCAATATTAAAAGTTTGGGCTGTTTTATAGAGCAATCAACATTAGAAATAAAGATCTGACAGATAACACATCCATTTCAACCCACGTGGGTATCTAGTTAACATGAATACATACAGCTAAACTGCGACTGGGACAGAACCAGAGGGTCTAAAATCTCTGCTATCAGATGGGAGCCTTATAGACCATGGGCAGTTTCACATCCCTCCAAAAAAATGCAGCCTCTCACTATCATGATGATCCTTACCCTTGAACTCAGAGCTTTATGTAAAACTGCAGAGCATGAAGACAGCAGATTAGGCTTGAACTTCACTAAAATAGAAGTCAGCAACATGTATTCGTGGTTTCAGAGCAAAGCTTAAAAATATGACCCAGTTAATGACAACATCTAGATGCCATACTGGAGCACAGTTTCATTAGCAGCTCGAAGAGAGAAATATCTCCCACAAAATCCATGCCACCAATAATTCCTTCAGCACAGAAGTCTCTCCTCCACAAAGTAACTCACCTAAAGCTAAATGTGGCTTGAGAAAATATACAAAAGTAGGTGGTATGTCTCCACTTGAATTCAACAGCAACTTTCTTTGGGAGTGACAGACCACACGATTCCCCGGGACATAGCTTTTTCCGTGGCAAGTCAGCTAACGATCGCATTTCACCAATATTTTGATATGGGCACAAGTTTCACACAGTTTACTGTTCAGCAGGCACATTAAAACTTACTATACGTGACACCAGACACCCACAAATACCTTGACACGGGATACTCCATTTTGGAGCTGCACATTTGGGACTTCGCCTAAATATTTTTCCAACCTAAAACCGTTGTGCTCAGTAGCCAATATCTTAAATCAGCACTCTGAGAATAAAGCAACTGTGGATTACTACCGAGGAGTGACTACTTCTTGAATCCTTTATATCAAGACAGAGCAGTTAAAGCAGTGCTTAGTTATTTAGCTAAAAACCCACTGGAAGCAGAGAACCCACCCAAAGTCCTGCATTATAGATAGATCCTCAGAGCGAGGTCTGAGTGGGCCACGAATGGAGTGTTTCACTCCGGCTGAATTTTATCTTGATAGAAGGTGAGCTCTCCGAGTAGCTGATAATTCCATTTAATTTATGCTCTTGCCTGGCTTTCGGGTTTACCCTTCTGAAGAGGGCATACATATACACGAACAGCATCTTTGCAGGTGCAGCAGCTACTTAGGGGACAAGCCCTTGTTTCTCCATACAGGCGGACAATGTTTGAAGTTATCTCCTGATACATTCTTCACTGAGAAATATTACTGACACTTTAGAGGTTGGATGGAGTAATTTAAGTTCCCACTGCAGTAACCTCTGAGGAAGTTTAACAATGTTCTAATGCAAGGGATTAAATTTAAATTGAATCAACTTGTTTCTCTGTCCTTCTCTCCATCGCTAGTTTTTGCCTTCCTAATCGACTTATGCACAATTTCAACAGATAATCAGACATTACAGAAGGAAGTAGAGTAAAAATAACGAGTGAGCATGTATTAAGTAGTGAACCTGTAGTCTAATGTTTTCTACTCCTGTCAAATGAGAGAGACTTTCATGCTTGCGCAGGACAGGAAAAATGCAAGCATCCAAAATGGATGAAAGAATTCCATGTTTAGGCACAAAATTTTTGATCTAACAAATTGTTCTATTGGTGCTTTGGTATAATAAAATATTAAAGGTCACCTTAAGCAAAATTCTGTTCTCAGTTAGATGGGCACAATTCCCACTCATCCCACTTAGTATATTAGGTGTGCCACTTAATAATGGCGAAGAGCATCAATTTTTTTTTTTAACCAAACTTGGAAACACAGCAGTGGCAGCACAGTGTTGCCCATAGAGCTTCTTGTGAGTTTTTTCTCCTTCTAATTTCTCCTTCTCAAATATATGCCCCTGTTGGAATTTCATCAGACATTAACTCAAGGTATCAAATTCAGATACAAGTTCTCATCCAAAGTTGGAGCTGCTCAGATTAAGAGTTTGTATTTGAGGCCACTTTAAAATTCACATGCAAATACAGCAGAAACCCGAACATGAGATACCAGCCCCACTAAAAGCTATGGAAAAATTTGCCACTAACTTCAGTGAGATCAAAATTTCTACAGTTCTATTTTGCTAAGAACGCTGCTTCCAGAGTATCACTGTGCAGTTAGAAAAGAGCATGAAGCTCCTGCTGTGAAAAGCCACTTGCCATTTTAACATTATTTGAAAAAGAGAAAGGTTTTTCTTCCAGCTGCTTAAAATATAGAGAGGAAGCGGAAAGACTGTTCCTAGATGAGAGCTGTTGATGTGTTCCACGAACCAGGCTTAGAGGAAGCTTAAAGCTTTTGCCCAGGAACTCGGTGTAAGCACCTAGACGGAGCAAAATCGGACAATAAAGAGACCCGAGGCAGCAGACGGGCTCTGCCCTGCACACAGCGCCGCAGACACCGGCCATTAACCCTGCGCAGGCTGAACCAATTTTAAAACTGCTTTTCCCAGGTGCTGTGACCCCTGGAAGCTCCGGAGCCGAGGAGCAGGCTGGGCGGCCGTGGCCCGGGCAGGGGATGCTGCCCGGGCTGCGTGGGACTCTAAGAGCCCAGGCACCTGCCGTACCCCACCGGTACTCCAAAACCAGGCTCATCTCGTCAGAGCTCGGAGAAAGGCCTGAAGCAATGCACACATGCACCCCACCCCTCACTCCCGCACCGTCTTACTCCAAGCCCCTCCTGAAATGTTACCAACCTGTCTCCTTCTGCAGGCAGCTGCCAGCGGCCGTGAGGTTAATCAATAGTGCTCCGGGGAGCACCTCTGCCCTGACCCGCTCCTGCGCGGGGCAATTGCAGCTACCTGGAGGCTCGTTAGCCCGCCTCGCAACGAGGAGCGCAACTGGCAGGAGGAAATGCCCGGCTCCATTACAATATTACCCAACAATCAAGGAATTGAAACTTCCTCTTATCCAAATTACAGTTATTCCAGCCCCTCCAAGGTTCACTCCTTCAGCTGTCACATCTGCTAATTCCAACGGTTCTGATGTCACTGGAAATGACATTTCTGGCTGGTCCAAAGGAGCAGATAATTAACTTAATTTTTTAGCTTACAGCGGAAAACCATTCCTACAAAGTTAAAAAAAATGAAATTTTCTTAGTACCAAACACTGGTCTCCTTGAAACCCCACCTGTCGTAGGCAGTGGGACCTATTAGTTGTCTCAGAAACAGCAAAGAGGACTCTGATCTCTCACGGCGTTAACACCTTAGCTCTGCCGTTAACTTCAGCGGAGTTATTCCTGCTGAACATCAGTGGAACTGGGAAAAGAAGCGGCCCCAAGATTTTTTCTTGGGATTTGAGCCATAACACAAACCATTGGTAACTACACTTTCAACCGGTAGGGAGCAATGATTTTCTAATTGAAAAAAAATCCTACGCAAATGTGTATCTACAAAGTCAAAATGTACAAATTATTATCACACATATCAAAATACTGGACACAGATGCATTTTTATTATACTTAATGTTCTACCAATGTTTCTCTTTCAGTGGTTTATAACTTGGCTTAAAATTTTATTCCTGGCTGCAAACTGGCACAAAATTTGAAAATTTGAGAAAAACCAGTAGGCAACTATAAAACTATAAAAAGTAGGGAAATATTAAACATCCTTTTTACAGTAAAGATAATATTTTTATTTGGCAGATGAAAGAATTTTTTAAAAGATGTGGTATTCTCGCCAATGCTTTTTTGTGGGGAAAATGTTCTTCTTTGCCTTGTCTTCCCACAAGATTGTTAAAAAACTCAACACATTTTTAGCAGAAGGTTTTGAAGACAAAGGAGAAAACTGCCCCCGGTTTTCAAAATGGTGTGCCTAATTTTGACTTGCATGTATCAGAGCAGCACTTGCTTATAGTAAGAGCAGCAGCATAAATACATATGTGCCCAGATAATTCTTTTTCTGTATTATCCATGCAACTACATTTTGATTAATCTGAGATCAACACTACAGAATGCTAAAGGACTGAAGTGCAGCCTTGATTTATCGGAGGTTAAAATCATATGAGAGTAATCTAAATTTTTTCTGTTTTTTTCTAGACTAGAAAAGGCAAAAAATCGTTTACTCTATCTGGACCTCAAAAAAATATGTGATGCAATAACAGACAGCTAAATTATTAGCTAAGGTCATAAAGACAGAGACTAGTACAAAAAGACCTTTCGGGTAGGTAGAACATGGGTTAGGAGGAGAGGACAATGAAAGGAGAAACAGCAGATTGGAAGGAGGCTGTAGTGAATTTAGCTGGAAAAGCAGGAACTGACCTACTGAACAGTATGAAAAAGAAGAGTCATCATCATTTCAGAGGAAGGTTAGAGTATCATTCAGGGGGAACTAGCTGACTTTGAGGAGCAGAGTAGTGAGACTGGGATAAAATAATGTGTGTTGGGGATGAAATCAAGAAAACCTGCTTGAAAGCTGGAGCTCCAGAGACGGGAATGACAGAAGAGGCAGGTCTCTTCCTTTTGTTGATCATAGTGACTATAAGCTGCTAATGGAATAATTTTGTGACAAAGGCAAATACAAACTTGTGTGAATCAGGAGTGATGTTTGCAGTCAAGACAGGGGGAATTCACACCACTGTGCATGGCACTGGTAAGATGTCCGTGGAACAAAGCTACGTACAGTTCTCGTCATTTTTATTCAAAAAGCATGAATTGAAACTGGAACACAAGGAAAGACTGCTAAAGGCAGCAGGGAAGTGAGAAATGAGGAAGGAAGACTAAAAGATCCTTCTGATTTAGCTCAGCAAAACAAAGCTTAAGAGTAGATACATGTTCTCTCCATTGACAACTCGGGAGGGTAAGGACCAGAAAAGGAAGAGATGTTTAATCTAAACAACAAAGTTGAAACCAAAACAAACTGGTACAGACTGGCTATGAATTAACACAGGCTGGAAATTAGGTTTCTAATCATCAGAGCAATCATGTTCTGGAAAGGTTTCTCAATGGTAGAGGCAAGAAATCCAGCTAGTTTTAAAAGGGAGCTCGCCGAATGCGAAAGGCTAATACGTTACTGTGCCCGCAGCAGCTGGGAGCTGGACTCGCGGACCTGGCAGCATCCTCTAGCTCTGCGCTGGTGAAGAACGGCAGGGTCAGGCCCTGGGCAAAAGCTCTGCTCCTGGTGAGCAGGGTCTTTGCAACTTTTGTTGCCTGGGCTTTGAAAAGCTTCCACGTAGCCGACCTCTGTATATCAGGTGT